>NC_133934.1:38720076-39322863 GCF_031877795.1 Strix aluco | reverse complement strand
TTGCCCATATTCTCAGGCTATGTAAAATTGATTTGCGAGAACAGATTGCAAAACTTAAGTGTATGGTAATACAGAGCCCAGATCTGCAATGCCTGCATTAAAGACAGTACAGTGGAGTTAAGAAGGACGTGATTTTTTAGGACTTTTCAAAAATTGCCATCATCTTTACTCATTTTCATCCCAACTGTCATGAAAAAAATGGGAATCAAAATAGCTCTGTACAATATAAATAGAAGTGTCTGTATTGGTTGCCATGTCTCTGCCATCTCTCTTTCTCTCTGTATGTCTATACCACCTCTCTTCCACTGAAGAGAGGAAAATTAGACCCATAACTGGATGCTTCAATAATTTACACTCAGGAAAATATAACAATAAATAAATATAAATAAATAAATATAAATAAATAATATTAAAAGGAATATAATATATATATAAATAAAAAATATAACAATAGTTGAGTGAGGTCAAAATAATCATACAAAGGCTCAATTTTTCGTTTTAAAATGGCATTGAGTGACCTTTTTAACTGGTTTTTGGGTGGTTTAAAGCATCTCAAGAGCAGAGAAAATTGCCACTTCCAATCTAAAATTTCTCTTAATTTTGAATTGATTTTTGATTGTTCTTGTTCACAACAACTTGTTCCTAGCTTTGGTTCTTTATTAGATTGCAAACTGGAAGGTGCTTATCCCTGGTCCATTCAGTGCCCCAAAACCTTACAGCAGTAGCCATGTTAATGAGGTGTTTTGCTGATTAAGGATACCAATTAAACTCAGACACTAGAGTGAAAAGGGTAGGTGTGTTTTACTAGTGATAACCAAATAATGTAACAGAGTAATACAGAAAACATGCAGTAAGAAAAGGCAGAATAGTGCACCTAAAGCAACAAATAGGAAAATACAGGGTAATGCATCAAATCATTACTACATGAGAGAGATAATAGTGATTAAGAAAGATACATCACCACTTGCATATGTTACCATTATCCAGATCCGCAGATGCTGGGCAGCCCCGGTTGCAGCGAGGATTTGGAGAGCCTGTCCCAGCAAGTGGGAAATCCTACGCGGTGCGCCCACCCGTAGGTGAAGCATCCAAAGTCGCTGTGAGCGGGTCCAGCCTTATATACTAGAGATCAGCAGGCCAGAATAGCTGGCACCTTTGTTTTGAGTGGAAAATATCTGGTTTCATTCTCCTGTTGGATTCCACCCAAAGCCTGGCCACGGCTTGAGGGGGGACACCAAGGGAGTTTCTAACAAGGCCACAATAACAAGTACAATACCTACTAGCACAATGGTTATCAGTTATAAAATATACAGGATTCATTTATAGGTCAACTCTGGCTTGGGCCTGTTGTCCAAGCCTTAGCACTTCATGAGGTGACTAGCCTTAAAGAAAAACAACCTTAGAAAAATTGGACAATCATATACCATCTCACGCTTATATGCATTTGATAAGACTGAAGAATCCCACAAAATTTTTACCACTTTTTCCAGTATGCCTTGGGAATAATATGTGAACAGGCAAATCTCAGCCTAAAATTTGTCTCAAACCTAAACTTTTACTGATATACAAGGACATAAAAGGCTTTTTCTAAGAATCATGAGATTCAGGGGGCCAATTTCTCTCCCCATTCTCTTCTAGCAATATCCAGACTGGATCACCTTTCCTTATAAGCACTTCTATTTGACTCAGGCCATTTATTATTCAGGGCTTCAATGCTGTCTCCTTTTGAAGTCAGCACAAGATTCGCCATGGCCTTCAGATGAGTCAGCAGGTGAGTAAAAACAACAAAATAAAGCATATGATCAAACCTGTGGGTAATTCTGGAACTGGGAACTGGAACCCCTTTCATTAGTCTTATTTCAGCTTCTACATATTTGAATGTAACTAATACCACTCTTGATTTAAAGCAATTTGGCTGTAATCTGTTCAATACTTAATCCTCCAGTTTTAACCATTGTATTATTTTTTTGTGAGTAACCTCCATTATTTTATTTTTTTTCCACTAATGGAAATATTACTAGAATTTAGAAATGTTGTAGTACATTGTAAATTATTTTACTGTACCATATAGTATTGCAGAAAAAAATTACAGATACAGTTTTTCATAAATAAAACATATACGCTCAACAATATTAGAAATTAAGGATCTGCATAATTATTCTGTAGAAATGAAGAGGAGAGTCATCCCAACTAGGCATAGGTATATAGAAGATATTGAATAATATCTGAATTTACTATAAATATAAAATCAACAAGTAGAACCAAATGTCTGAGCAACAGGTTTGGAATAGTTTGATTGACAGTGCTAGTCACAGTCATTAATTTGTGGTGGAAACTATTTTTTAATGTAATATTTCTCAAAAAATTAATATGTTGTTATTAATAATAGTCTTAATAGTTTATATTTTTTAAAAAAGAGGAATGCTATCATTGTCTGAAAGTATTATCTTTTTTATCTTTATCTAATTTTCTGAGTGCCAGATCAGCAAGATAAAAGTAAAATCTTGAGTTCTGCAGAATAAAAATAAATGTATGATTAGTTGGACAGGGCTATGGAAGGAAATATCTACCCCCCTTGCTCTATTGGGTTGGAAAGTTTTAGAACCTTCTGTTATTTCAAAAATATGCATGTACATGTAGAAGACCAAGTTCTGACAGCATAGAATGAAAGTGCACAGTAAGTCAAAAATATGGTTTTAATAGAGACTGGAGGGCTCTGTTGACCATGTTTGAAACAAACACCTGACTACTGCATCTCACATTTATTCCACTGTAATCAAAACGTTAAAGACTTGTTTTAGTTATTTTTTACAAAGCGATTTGAATAACTAATGTAAGCATTTTTTTCCTGTTTAGAAATACAAAGAATGGTGTTCTGCAAACACATATAATCCAAAGTAGAGTTTCTTGAAAAAAACAGAGTGAGCTACCTGAACTACTGAATGTGGTGGTAGTTATAAATATGACACTGTGATTGCACTTTGGGTTTTAAGAGTGTTGAAGGATTAGTTTCAGAAGTACAAGTTCTGAAGAAAGTCTGGAAATAAACTTATTCTCCTAGAACTAAAGGAAATTTTGAAGTGACTTGAATTTTATAAATTTTGGAAACTATTGCTACAGCTAATTGATACAATCTCTAACAAAGAAAAGAACATAGAGCAAAAAGTCAAAAAGTTCATTTCAATATTGGAGAAGAGTATGAACAAATTAAGCAAATGTTCTTGGCCCAGCTAAACAGTAGAAACTGCAGCTGTACCAGTTTCTTCAACATTCCCTCCTCTCTTGGAAGGTCAAGCCCATGTTTACCACACTCAGAGTTTTAATGACAAAAGCTCTACAGAAAAAGACCCCGGGGGGGGGGGGGGTTGGGGGGTGGAGAGAGTGATATACAAAGAAATGTAATGACTTAGTAAAGGCACAAATAGGATGGGTTTTCCTGACTTGAAATTGTCCATGTCCATTAAAATCAGCAAGCACTCTCACTGTCATTCTTTCCACTAAACCTGTATAGTTTTCATAAAATACACTTACTAGAAATAATTCTTCATTTATCCATTAAGGCCACTGCAGTATACAAACTGATTTTGTATCCACTTCAACTAAGGGTCTTAAAAAACATAAGGGCTTTTGAAATAATATTCGGGACAAAAATAGCATTTGAAATGAATGGTGACTATGTGAAAATGTACCCACTTGCAATTTCCAAAGTATTTCTTTTTTTTTTTAATGAGTTTTCTAAATGCTCTTTTTCTCAGGTGATATTTTTGTCTACATATAAAAGTGCTGAATGTATTAGAATACACAGATATGTAAAGAGCACTAAAGTTATCTCTTTTCTGCTTATATAAACTAACACATGGAGGAAAAAATATAGTCAGTGATTGGACATTAGCCAAAAGAAAATGTTGTCCAAATTAATGGTATCTCAACAAAGACAAGTGTATTTTTGTTCTTCTGTCTCCCCAAAACATAATTAGTATTACTTGAAACGTTCCATTCCTGATACTTTAGTGTCTTTTGCATATTCTTTTAAATAGTATTATTGGGTTTAAATACCGGACTGAAGATACTTTCTTTTTAAATTAAAACAAAACAAAACAAACAAAAAAAACCCCAACAAAACACCTGCTTGGGATGTCACAAAACTATTGGAGCTTTTTAAAAAATAATTTTACTAAAACAATTTATTACTGAGACCACTTTTGCGGAGAAGTTTTATTCTAAGGGCACTTTTAGTAGACCATATATGTATTGAACTGTCTCCAACCTTACCCCCAATATATATTTCTTACTGTACCATCTAGAGAAATTGGACCACTCCGCAAAGACTTGAATCATTCAGTATTGAGATCTGTGTTTTGCTCATTTCCCTCTTCTGAGCTTTACCTACCTGTTTGAATATAAGCCATGAAGTTGTATGAGTACAGTGAATACAGTGTGTTTCTGCATGTTCTAAAACCATTCAGTTCTACTGTATGTTGGCTTTCTTTGTGTGGGCAAGTGACCAGTAGGATCACCTACCGTCTTGCTTGAAAGAAAAGAGAAAGAAAAATAATTCTTTCATATTTGCTTTTTCAGGATACTTATCAGAAGCAATACAGAAGTGATTATCAATTACCTAATTATGATGGTTACCCACAGAGTAAAGACAGTCATTGAACAAATCTAATTATCTTTACACAAAGCTTTCAAAAACGTCTGATTAAATGTTTATTTATGCCACAGATACATGTCTTTGTAACAATAACTGAAAAGTTTATCAGGAAATCTGATACAAAGCCCTACTGACATCCAAAGCTTTTTGGTTTGTTTTTCTTTTTTAAAAGAATTAGAAGTATAAATTGAAAATTAATATCAGTGTCTTAGACTCACACTCTTAGTAACATCTCTTTGTGACACTGGATTTCCTTCAGTGAACTCTTCTTTAAAACATTATCGTATGCAAATTATTACTGGTCACACAGTATTGAAATACAGTGATTTCTTCCCATACTCCAGTTAGGAACCCATCTTTGTGCCTCTGTAATATAAAATATCAATAACAGTACCTTATCATACTGAACTGACAAATCAATGTTTGCTTCATCATTAGATGATGCACATTCCATTTATATTTAGAAGGAATAATTATCTTTGAAGAACAGATTGATGAAAGTAGAGTTATCTTTTTTTGTAAAGTTGTTAATTTTTTTTCAATAGTTGGACATGAGTATAAAGTATGTGCTAGTTTAATTTTGTAGACTTCCCTTGTAGCCCATTAAACCACTTTGATAAAAGAGATGGGAATTTACAAATGATCTTCAGATTGTGGCAATAAACAAATAGTTATAGGAAGTTTTCTAAGGAAATAATGTAAAGTCAGTCCAAAAGACAATATCCTCTGAATATCATGTTGTAGTAACTGTTCAGTTTGCTCAGTAAAAGCTAGAATCAAACCAGTGGTTCAAACTATAAAAATGCATGAATGATCTACTGTATCTTCCAGTGGTAACTTCAGAGTATGACAAAGTCTCAAAAGGATCACAGAAAATACAAATATTTTAATGGGTTTCTAGACTTTCTAGAATTCATACTAATTATTTTTGATCTTTTATATCAAATGAACATGAAGTTGTTTTCTAAAATGTAAGCTTACACTGACTTTGAATATTTACAGAATATTTCAAAAAAGGGAAATCTATTAGCCAGTCAACATTTTTCTTGAGGTTTCATTTCTAATCTTTCTCCCTAGTATGGAAACCAGGAATTTAGACACTTCTAAATACTTACAGAGTTAATCTATTTAAAGAAAAAATCTATTTAAAGAAACAAAATCATGAAGTGATTTTAAATTCTCAGACAAGGCCTGGTTATCTGCCAAGATGAAGGCCAGCCAAAAACCCTATTACAGGATAAATTTTTACACATAGAGGTGCCCAAAAGAGAAGCCTGATATTCCAAGAATTATCAACATCTGCCCTATATATTTTTCATGCATTTTTTGTTTGTAAATGTGATGTCAAATTAATTCATAATGCAGTATTAAAAAAAAAAAAAAAAAAAAGTTGTGGTTCATGTGCTGTTCTTCTCATTTGAGCATGAATATCTATGGAAATACCACATGTCATCAAATATTTCTGTTCTTTTGCTTCTTCCTTCAGGCAATACTTGGCACTATTATCCAGATGATTGTTTGGAAAGTCGTAATATGGATTTCATTTCAGTCTGATTGACTAAACCCCAGCTCATATGGCACTATTTCCTAGAGCCAGGATTTAATCAGAATGACTTGATAAATGTCTACTTTAGAGTTTTTTCCCATGAGAAGTATTTTGCACTGATAAAAAGACCATTTCATACATATTTGCACAACCAAATGAATTGTATTGATTAGCAACACTTAATACCTATTCAAGCAACCATGTCAATGGATGTTTTAATTTTCTAATTTTAAATCTTTTGTATATGAATACTCAAGTCAATAGAAAAGCCTGTTGCCAATGCTTATTATTTTTGGCCACAGATTAGAATGCTGAACTACTTAAAGAGATGCTACCTCTTGGGATTGAGATTGGTATCACCAGTTTCCTAATAAATATTCAACCATGGAGACAAAACATTTTCTCAGACCTGCAGCATCCTTGTTGTGCTGAATGTTTCATATAAATATGGCTGAATGCACTAAAACTTTGTCATGCTGAATATTATCAAGGAATTCTCTTTACATGTGAACTATAACTTTTTCAGTGTACTTTTCCAGCTGCTTTGGTTCATTTATTCCAACAGTTAGCAAACATAATATTCAACTATGTCAATTTCAGTAATTTCAGCATATAAGGTTAAATGTGACACAAAGACCCTAAGCCCAGGACTTCACTGTCTCTGTTCAGTTAAATGGTGACTCCAAAAGTAAGCCATGGACAGACACGTTTCATCAAAAACTAAAACCGAACTGGTATGAATCAATCATAACACTCTGTGTCACTGACATGAATCTAAACTCTTTTGGGGGCAATTTGCAATAGCAGCAAATGAAACAAGCTGTTAGACTTACAAAACTCCAGAAATTTGTGTTCACCCACTAAATCACCAGTAATTTAAAAAAAAAAAAAAAAAAAAAAAGAAATCACGTTAGAATAACTTCTAAACCCTCCCATGGTTTTATATACTCTTTGTCACATCCCAGAATAGGCGTCAGTCTCTGAACACTTATGTGTTTTGGGATACTCTTAGTTTCTCATTTAAAGTAATTCTATTTTGCTCAGTTCTATTTTTCTGCATTCCAATGCTTGTACAGGCACTGGAACATAGAACTCCTACCGAGTAAGCTTCCTAAATCCAAAGCCACAAAGCCACAGTGTCATTCTGCTGCCTTTCCTTCGATAACATTCTATGTGTTCCTAAGAGAACAGAAAAGGTTTGGACATGGTAGGATAAGACATTTTTCCTGAGTGTTCAGGAGTGATTGTATAAGACAAAAGTAGATTTTCTGAACTGCTTGTAGTGTAATGTAAAACTTTTTGTGAATCCCTGCCATTGTTAAAAATGTTGTACTAAAGCTGATTTTGCAGTAATGTTCAACTAGACCAGCAGCAGCAGAGTGAATGTCTCGTTCACTGGTGGGTAGTCATGGCAACACGGAGCTGACTCACACTAAGGACTACATAAAGCAATAGTGACAAAGCTGATGTCACAGCCCTTGACCACTGCGAGGCAACTTCTGATTTGGACTGATGCAGGTTATGGAAATTGTGTACCACAGGACAGCAGTATGCAATTAGATCTGTGACTTGAGATCTTTCAGGAACAGGGGCCATGATGGGCATAAACATCATTGGTTGTACGTGGATACTCCAAACATACCAAATAATTCTGTATGCATAAGGCAGCTGAGCAGTAGCAAGCATTCCTGTTCTCTGAAAAAGTCTTTTGGCTGGTAGGCAATGCATGTCATTGTTTCTTTTTATTCTGTATAAAGATAGGCTTCTTTTTTTGTTTTAGAACCCAAGACAAGGTGTTAATATAATTGCTGCCATCATACTTCTCTTTTGCCTTTTATTAGTCACAAAAACAAATTCTACAACCACGTGAAAGCTGGTTAGAAAACTGTGGACATACAAGTTATATTAATTACATTGTTACTCATGTTTAATTGTTCTCTAGCAAACAGCATGCAACAAAACTTATTAATGCATTAACTTTTCTGTTAGTAAAAACTGAATACTGTGATGCTGTAAGATGAGTCTCCATCCTTCAGAATAGAATGGGTGATCCCACCCTAGGTGCCTGTGATATTTATATGTGTATAGAGAGTAACAGTGAAAAATGCATGCTGATTGGACAGGCAGGTAAAATCCGCACTTTTAGTATGCAACCAACAGGTAGCAACTAGGAAAGGATGAAGGCAGAGATGTATCTAAAATCCTTTCTTTCAGCTACCTTACTGAAAAGTCCATGGAAGCAGCCCCAACCATTGATCTAAAGCCTCTCTGAAAGCCAGGCATCTTTGCTTTCAAAAATTAAGCAGCACTCACTCTCTTTTTCCAAAACACAGCATGCCATGGTGGCATCTTGTGACATAGTGATTATATCACTTAGGAAGAAGGCAACTCATACTCAGTTTCCTCCCTGGGCATGTAGGACACAAACTTCAAGTGTTCACCTCCCAGGATACTACAATACAGAAGCCCCTATTGGCTGTTCTGGATGCAGAAAGATGCTCACAAGATCTTTTGTGGAAATTTTGTCACTGTGCAGCAAAGCAAAGAATTCAGTCTTCACTGAAGATAATCATGAATGGAGAGAAAGAGAGAATGCGAAAGGTGATATGACAGAGGAGATTTAACTTCTGGAATTATTTTTCTCTTTTGTATGAAACCATGGTGGCTGACATCTCTGAAAGGAGCCCAGTCCTTTCAGTGAGTGTTCAAAGAGCTTTGTGACTGCTTATCCTGTATGAAACTGCGATACTCTCTCAGGGGCAGTTAAAGACAGGGACACATCACTTCTGACTCAGCGCAGTGTTGGCCTGAGCTAGCCATTCCACCTTCGATGCCTGCCAGAATAGATTTGACTCCATTCTGCATGAGCATAAACAGAGGTCTGGAGTGTCTCTGGGGTAAAAAAGGTCCTGTTGTCTGCAAAGACATTTAAATCACATTTGAATGTAACAGGATAATGTACACCATACGGAGATTTGCAAGAGCTCCTTTACTCATTCATTATATGTATTGATATTTTTGCACACTGAAATACACTAAGGAGAACCACTCCACCGTCTTGTGTAATCCTGGAGGGAGGAGAGCCAAAATCATATTACCTTTATCTTTCAGGTATTTCAGTCAATTTAAATATAATGTGTGACACCTAGCCTGAAGCAGCTAGTTCTACCACAGAACAGCCACATTTCAATCTTATGCTCTCTACTGAGGAGGTTTTACAGCAAATAAAAAGTTTAAAAAAAAAAAAAAAAAAAAAAAACAGAAGAAGAAAACAAGTGGTTCCTGCCTGAGAGTAGGAAATCATGAATTCCTGCTATTAGGCTACATCCACAAAGCCCGTTAAACTGTATTGCATAAAGTTATGCAGCAGTTTAGTATCTGTGCCTTGGCAATAGTCTTTGTTACACAATTCAGGTGATTATGTTGCCACTTCTGGATGTCTGTATCATTTGCGTAATCTTTACCATTTCTAGCTTGTTTCCATTTCTTCCATCATAATAAACTATTAAAAATCTCCTCTGTGTCTTCGTTAAATGACTTCTATTCAAATTGGCCTCTATAGGTTAATGAGGGCTCTAAATATGCTTCAAATGGACATAGAGTTCATAGGTTGTTGATTTATTATTTTCCTGTGACAGAACACTGCACTAAAAGCTATTTCCTTTAATTTATCTGATGTACTATGTTCACAGTCATTATGCAAAATACAGCAAGATGTAGTCTCTGAAATTAGAAATATTTCTTCATTTCCAACTATGCATGAATGTGCACATGTATTAAAAACACTATGGGATTTATTTTGAAGGTCTTAGAATCATGATGTATAGTGGTGAAACAGTCAGCAATCCCGTAAACTATTATTTCCATTGGAGATAATGGCTTATGGCCATGAAAACTCTTGGGACAAAACTGACTATGGGAGTGAAATTTAAATTGTGCCACAATGGCATATGTTGTGGCTAGATGTCTGCATATCTTCAGTATAGTAGATGAAAAGATTGTTAAGTAATTCAACAGTGAATAAAGTAGAAGTCTGCCAAAGCTTATCTCTTAATTCATTGCTTAAGACAGAAACAATCATTAACATATTATCACTTTTTAATGTTTATATTGGACTCTTTCTGAAAATAAGGTGTGCACACCATTTCCCTCCAGAAGTATGACATAATTAAGGAGCTGAGATTGAAAGAAAAATTTTCTGAAATCTTTGATAGTTTAATTATTCTATGCTATGGTTTTAATAGAACTTTTCTACATTTATCAAACCACTCTTTACATGTTAGAGCTGCTATTTGGATTTCCAATTATTAATCTTCCTTATCTTGATGAAATAAGCTTATATAGGTATAACTTCTAGAGCCACCCGTCTCCCTCCCTTTCTGAAATTCTTCTAGAAGCTTACCTATGTAAAAAAATACTTGTTTGCAGCAATTTCAAGGCATTATGTACAGTCCTTGCTAAGACTTTTCATATGTGATATGAGTGAGGTGTGGGGTTTTTTTTAATTGAATGTCTAATATTTAGCTCTGGTTCTATAAGATTATCTATAAGAGTAATTGTTTATATCTACTTAAACCCTTTCAGTAACCAAAGAGACTAGTGTTCTGACAAAATAAGTCAAGATTAGGTCATTGGGAGGTTACTGACATAAAAGGGAACTATGTTAAGTTTCTGTTATACCTTTTTAGGGCAATCAGTATCTCCTTGCATGTTTTAAGTATATCCTAAAGACTCTGAAATCATAGCTGCTGCTATGTGTTGACAGAATTGGCTACAATTTTGTTTTTTTTTCTTTGGGGGTGTAGGGTTTTTTTTAAAGCCCACTGGTGTCCCAGCCTTAATAATTACTGTACTTAAAACCACAGCGTGAACTCCTTTTTTCATGTGTATTCTGACTACATCATATGAACTTTTTGACACACAGCATTCAAACAAATATAATTTTTTCTACTGCTTTTAGATGACAAAAAAAATAAGAAAAGAAAAAGAAAAAATTAAGAGGACATGTATCAAGGAAAATGGGAAATTGTTAAGTATACTTCCTGTAAAATATATCAATATGTTGATGTTAAATAAGCTAAATTATAGATGGAAAATAAAATCAATAAATGCAAAAGAGTGTTATTTCACCTATAGTGTGATATCTGGAGTTGAAACTATCTTAGAAGTAGATAATACATAAAATTATTGTAATGTCATATACCTTTCCTCACTTAGGCTTACCAAAAGATGGTGGGGGACCCAAGTGCCATAAAAAGACTGTCTACTTGATTTCTCAGCTTTTACACTGTAAAGAGCTTGCAAAAACAAATAAAAAGAAAAAAGACAAGTTTGGTAAATAACAGTCTTTTAGAATCTTCTATTTGTATATATTATATTACACTTAGAAATAATCTGTTCTTGTTTAGTATTTTTTCATGTTGTCATTCCAGTAATATAGCAACAATTTCAATTCCCTTTTGTAACCCATAAAGTAGGAATACTTATGTGAACTACACTTTGAAAGAACTTAAAAACAGTTTTACATTCAATGCTGGATTTGTTTTAATCAGACACAGAAAAAAAATTTGCATATGCTTGATTACATTCAGACAGTTTGCAGAGGAAGATGTTGTTGTTTATAGACTGGTATTAACTTGAAGTTTCTTGAAAAATAAATTGTAGGTGAAATGGATCAACCTTCTTAATCTTGGTCTCATTAGCAGATGAAAATTTCAAGAAGTCACTCTTTTTATCTGTAGTGCTGTTGCATGGCAAACCCCCACAGTAAGAAATCATCAAGTGTTTGAGGCAACCCTTTAAAATGATCCAATCTCTTCTCATTAGGTAGTTCTGTCATTTTTAAAGGTGGCATTTTGTGCTAACGAAATTACTGACCAGATGTCGTGCAGGGTGCAAAACCCAAACAAACATTGCAATAGATAAATAATAGTGCCTTTTCTATTAAATCAATTAAGATTCCTGGGTGTTGAGAAGGAAATGGTGAACATATAAAAGAAGATCAAGGACAAAAAGGTGTACTTGGTCTAGTAAAAAAATAATTTTAAAACTGTTACACTTAGACTGCAAGTATTTTTGTTTCTCATTTTGGCTTTGGGTTGGTTTTGGTGTTGGGTTTTTTTGACAAAACTGCCTTTTATTTTTGCTTTCAGTATTTTCCACCTATTTTTAAGGAAGAGATGCACCAGTAGTTAGAGCATTGTCTGTCAAGGCAACTGTTGAATGATCTGTGTGCAACAGAACAAACTACTTTTTGGTATGACAATGTTCAACCAGTTAATAGCAAGCTGGAATTCAGGTGCAAAGTTGTATCTATTCTCCAAGACATTGATTGTGTCTGGCAGGCCAGATATTTAAAGAACAGTCCTGAGAAAAGGCTATTTTACTGGCAAGATTTGAGACCACCTTTTCAAACAGCAGCTCTGCTACTCTTTGTTCAAGTGTGTCATGTATTCCTTGTTTATGATGCGCTAGTAGAGATGTAGTAGGAAACTGTGCAGTATTTCCTTTTCCCTAAAATTTTCTTCATGCAGTTATCTTTTCCTTCCCTGCAACTTACCTCTCTCTAACAAAGTTGATGGGTCAGAACACTCATGCACTGCACAGGACATCTGTAGCTACACCATGTCTCTCAGGACGACAAAGAAAAGTGAAAAAAACCTGAATAGTGCATAAAAAAACTAGAGCTGCCAGTTAGAAAACAATTTGCACTAATGAGATCTTGCCCCTAAATCAGAGTTGCAGACAGATGTCTCTGCTCATTCAGCATTCAGAGCCTGTGTCTAATAGTGTCACTTTGGACCTTTGGTCTCCTTCCATCTTAAATGTCTAGCACACTCATTTACAATCCAAATTATTGTTCAAGGTCCCTTTTCACTTAAGAGTACTACAGTTTCTTTTCTGTGAGGAGTCTTGATGGGACTTTCTGACAGGTCTTCTGTGAGCCCTTCTTCTTGCATATATATGAGAACCTTCTTAGTATTTGAGCCTGCTGCTCTAAGTTTTCAGTAGTCTTCCACTGAAATTGTCAAAGCTGCAAGTGTTTCTTTTAGATTACCTGTGTCTTGCTTTGACATATCCAGATTCACATACTACAGTTGGAGACCCTTGGAGGTAAAGAGTACCCCCATACAGCTCGTTCCATACATTGAGTTTCAGTCTGTTTAGGAACAGAATATGGTGAGTGGTTTGGACCTTCACAATGAGCAGCAAGAACCAATATGTGTTACACAGGCTAATTAGAGCAGAAAGCTGCCAAAAAGACATCCACTTAACAGCTTTCTTAGCTGACCTAGCTTTGGTGAGGCAGTGTACATTTTTTTTTACAGTAGAAGCAGTCTGGATAATGTGAGTAATGGCTTCCTGTTTGTCTGAATTTTCTGTTTGCTAAATATATGTTCCCCAAATTGCTTTGATTACGTTCCAATTTGTATTTGTCATTTGAGTGAGTTTATAGAAAGAATCCTGAAATACACATACTACCTCATAATAATAATTTTTATTTTTGCCAGAAAGACAGATATGAACCATGTAGCAAAGGACCCCAGGACACAGTGTTATAATACAGAAGAAACTAACACTTTGGACAATGGTCAAAGATATACCAAACAGAAATTGATTGAAACAGTGCTCTTCAAGCAGATTAAAAATTTCTGGTGTTGGTGTAGATTATTTAGTCAGGTCTCACAGAATCACAGAATCATCTAGGTTGGAAAAGACCTTGAAGATCATCTAGTCCAACCATTAACTTAACACTGACCGTTCTCTAATATACCATATCCCTAAGCGCTATGTCAACCCGTCTCTTGAACACCTCCAGGGATGGGGACTCCACCACCTCCCTGGGCAGCCCATTCCAATGCCTAACAACCCATTCTGTAAAGAAATGCTTCCTAATATCCAGTCTAAACCTTCCTTGGTGCAACTTGAGGCCATTACATCATGTTCTATTGCTTGTTACTGGGTTAAAGAGACTCATCCCCACCTCTCTGCAACGTCCTCTCAGGTCTCCCCTCAACCTTCTCTTCTCTAGACTTAACAACCCCAGTTCCCTCAGCTGCTCCTCATAAGACCTGTGCTCCAGACCCTTCACCAGCTTCGTTGCCCTTCTTTGGACACGCTCGAGTAATTCAATGTCGTTTTTGTAGTGAGGGGCCCAAAACTGAACACAGTAATCGAGGTGCGACCTCACCAGTGCAGAGTACAGGGGTAAGATCACTTCCCTGTCCCTGCTGGCCACGCTATTTCTGATACAAGCCAGGATGCCATTGGCCTTCTTGGCCACCTGGGCACACTGCTGGCTCATGTTCAGCCGGCTGTCAATCAACACCCCCAGGTCCCTCTCTGACTGGCAGCTCTCCAGCCACTCCTCCCCAAGCCTGTAGCACTGCTGGGGGTTGTTGTGGCCCAAGTGCAACACCCGGCAATTGACCTTATTGAAACTCATACAGTTGGCCTTAGCCCATCGCTCCAGCCTGTCCAGGTCTCTCTGCAGAGCCTCCCTACCCTCGAGCCGATCAACACTCCCACCCAACTTGGTGTCATCTTCAAACTTACTGAGGGTGCACTCGATCCCCTCGTCTAGATCATCAATAAAGATGTTAAACAGGAGTGGCCCCAAAACTGAACCCTGGGGGACACCACTCATGACCGGCTACGAACTGGATCTAACTGCATTCACCACTCTTTGGGCCCGGCCATTCAGCCAGTTTTTTACCCAGCGAAGCGTGTGCCCATCCAAGCCATGAGCAGCCAGTTTCTTCATATCACATTGCTGATGCGGAAGTCCCGGACACAACTTATACAACCAATGTGATCAAGTTGATGCCACTTTGTTAAAGGATACACAGCAATTTATACACTATCACAAGCTTCACGCGCTGCAATCTTATTGTTAATAGGCTAAAGCTACTTGTTCACATGCCCTTTTGCCCTCTATGATTGGTCCCGGTGTGGTGTCCACGTGCTGCTCTCCCACTAGGTAGGCATCCTGTTTTCGACAGTCCAACTTCTTTATCTTTTGGCCAGGAATGTAGTCTCTCAATCTATCTCGGCCTTGCTTATGTCCTTGAACACAGCTGCAGCTTGTTGTTACAGTGAGGCCCCTCGGTCTGGGTCGCTCATAATACGTCGGTTGTTTTCAGCCATTCCACACCACATAATTTTGAGAAACTGTTTAGATTCCAACAGCTAAATTAATGTTTGGTCAGCACGTCCTTCACTGAGGCAGTTTTTATTAAGTTGTGTAAATATGGATATAAACACAGATTTTTCTCATGGTGGCTCAGTGATTTAGCCATCCCCATTCGAGTCCATTTGCTCTTCTGTAATAGTTTCTAGTTCCATTAATTGTTCTTTAATAATACAGAAATTTACAATGATGCTTTGTCAAACTGTCAGAGCAGAGACACTTGTTTGCTTACAGGACTGATGTGACCCATAGCTTTTCTAACTACGATGATATGTAAATGTTTCTCATACAGTTTGCTTTTGCCATCATTTCAGTTCTAATTTCTCTCCTTGACTTAACTAAAATTGCTTGGAAAACCCTAGGAGGACTCATTAGCCCCTGGATTACATATATAATTTGTGGACACGTTCTTCAGTGTCACAAGGAGCTATCTGCAAACAGTTGATGCAGTGTTACTAGCCTCAAGCAGTATCTTACCTGATTGTTGCAAATCTCCTAATTTGTGATTTGCTGAGAAGGAGATACTGAATATTTTGATTAGTTGGATTCATGCTTAGGTATCACACTTAGCTGTTTACAGCTGATGATACAGCTCTTGGGACTACAGATTTATTTTAATCCACTAACAAAAATCCCTCTTCCCCCACAACTCAACTGCCTGGGTACCTGTAGGACAATGTGCTTCTGGTAATATTCCCTGCATTTTACCATTTTTGAGAAATATTTATGTCATCTAGAGAACTGTATGTTTGCCACACATTTCAAAGCTTCTCTATTCTTCCCTTATGTTGGAGTTCTTGGATCCTCTGTTACACTCAGAATCTCATTTATGAGAGAGGGAAGTCCACCTTCTACATAAAAATGAAGCCAATAATTTATTGTTAACATAATGGAAATCTTAACAGCCTACTTCAAGAATCATCACTAGTCTAGATCTAATTATTACAAAAAATCAAAAAATAATGGTGCAGTTAGTGGATTTATGTACAGAAAAGGTTGTAATAATATCAATAATAATTAAAATTGTAACACATGCACTTATTTCCTATCCCTTTTCCTGGTGTTATGCTCACCCTTCCACTGCTCCTCTAGGCACAACGGTTAGTGGTTTCACGTTGATGTTGCTGGTGGGGTGGGGTTATGAGGAGTCCTCTGTCAGGAGGAATATGATGCTTTTGTTAATGATTTCTTCTCTTATTTTTTTTCCCTTTCCACTTCAGGTAATTTTATATATGTTTGCTAGCATCCAAACACATTACTCTTTCTTCAGTGGTCCACAGTTCCAAGTTACACCCGAATTTACTATATATGATGTCCTTTATGTACGTTAGATACTATTTCTCTGTTCTCTTTCTCACCCCTAGAACCAGTTATGTCCAGCTCTGTATTCACTAATGGCTAGTGAATCTAGTGATCTCCAGTGTGAAGCCTGTGTCCCATCTCTTATAACCCCATGCCTTTACTCATTCACACCACACCTTGGGTCTTCTGTTTTCAAGGCTCCCAATGTCATACATCTCTACACTACACCATTGTGTTAGAGTGGTAAATATTTCATTCTAACTACAACAACCTTTTGTTACTGTTATCTGTATAAAACTATGGCTGTACCATACATAGCTAAACAAACGTAAAACAAATTAACCTTAGACACTGGTCAATTAGAGAAATTGCTGTCACAGCTAAGCCAAGTGAAATGAAACTGTGGGCAGGTCAAGAGAAGTTCAGACAGAGCAAGCCTGATGAAAACTAGAAGTATTTTCCTTCTCAGTATTTCCTTGATTATTATCCTCCACCCTGGTCTTCTATAAGGTGGATGAACAATAAGTTTGTAATCCCTGCAGAAGACCTTGACTTTGCACCAAGGAAAATCCCACAGGCATTTATTCTTTGTCCTCTCTCCTTGTAGGAGAAATAAACAAAATAGCTCCCAAAAAGATCATGAGAGTCAATGTTGCAGAGCTGGTCTACCCTCCTGTCCCAAAGAGATATGTCAAATATGCATGAGAACCTACATTTAAACTGGCAGTAGTGTTCAGGTTCTGCTCAGACTAGCAATTAACACCAGCCTAAACCCCTATAAATTTCCACTCTTGTCTTACCAGTTACTTACCAGTTATGGCAATATGTTCCACATTATTAAATATTACAGGGCCAGTGGAAAAAATTTTTCTGAAGCAAGTCTAGATTTGTTTACTTGTTTATGATACATCATATCACAGCAACCGACCACACTGGACATTTTTAAATATTCAATACAAAAATGTATCTACTAAGTTACCTTTGTTTGTTCTACCTTTATTTATCTTTTGAAATGTAAACCAACACCTAAAGATTAATGTGACATTTTCATATATCAGTATGTTTGTTCTCTAATATATATCAAGACCAAAACAGCATTAAAAGAATGTCTGAATTACAAGTATGATTGTACCAGTCTTCAGAACAATGTAAAATTGGCTACCAAAACTAGCTAATAGTATGGTACCTCGAATAAAAAAAAAATAAATAAATATCATATTTGACAGTGAGCAATAGACTTATTTTGTTGAATATATGGTTTGAAAATTAAGAGCAGCAATCTTAATAAATGTCATATAAATTAAAACATGTATAAATAGTAGTTTCCCTTCTCTTGTGTAAACGCAACCTTTAGGAATAGAGATACTTAAATTTTACTAATCTCAGAATCATGTGATTTAAAACCAGCATTACTGGTATGAAACCATGCTTTAAAATACAGGTTTTGAAACCAAAGTTCGTGGTAAACTCTAGTCCAGGGAATGTTTACCGGTGTCTGTAAAAAACTGTATTTTATTGGCTCAGCTTTCTTGTTTACAATAAAGCTCAGTTAAATGGCATAAAGACATTTCTGTGTTTGCAGTAGATAAAATGGGATTGTTAATAGGTATTCAGCATCTGAATGTAAAGAAATGTAATCCATGGGACTGTTTCCATTAATGTTTGAATCACTAGCAACAAGTTCACTTGCTGGTTAAGATATCAGTAATGTCATCCTATACATCAGGACAGTTGCTTTCTTCTGCTCAAGCCTTCCTACTTGTGTGATCATCTGATAATTTCTCTGCTTCTTCAGTACTTCAGTGATCAGATCAGTCTAGAATTAAAGAGAACCATCTGACAAGTTTTATACAGATATTGGCATAATGAAGTATTGTGAACTTCTCTTACAATAACTTTGTTGGTCAACTATTGTACAATATTTCTGAGACACTTGCTGCATTGTACGTGGACCAGTAAGTAAGAAAGGCTACTATGACAGATATTTTGTCACTTATCAGTATGGTGTGTTTTAGTCTTTTTCAAATAATTCACAGAACAAATCCTATAATAGTAGGTTTTGTAAGTCAAAACATGTTTGATTTTAAAGATGTACAAACAAAAGTGAAAGAAGTTTTAGGAAAAATACTTTGAAAATAATTTGTACTGTTTGCTTGTGATTCATGACAAAATCACTTGAAATGTTTCTCATCCTATTTTTCGTTTGTCTTAAGGAAAAAAGACCATAATATACATCAGTGGTGTAATGTGGGAATGAAATATTAGTAATAGGAAATTGAGCATAGCATTATAAACTGCTCGTGGCTGATCAAAAAGCTGATATTTTTTTTAATTATTACAGAGAAACAGGAAATAGAGATTGGGTTTTAGATGCACAGATTTTTCTTTCTATTTCACATTCTGTAAAGAAATGAGTCTAGTGATAGTGACTGATATAACTGACAGATGTCTATAGAATATGCTGTGGTAGGAACAATCCGTTGAACTCTTAAGTCTGTATTTAAAGATGAGAAGATACTAGTAGACCTCAAAACTTATTTAGTCTTTTGTTTTCAGCCCTGATCCTTAGTTCTGTGAAATCCATGAGCATAACTCCACTAAATCTAACATACACAGGTATTTTGTGATTAGCAGCAGCAAGTAATGGTATGGGGTAGGTGGCATGACCCTTGATAACAAGAAGAGGCTGAAAACTCCTGTCCGACCACCTGCTAATTCCTTTCCTATCTCATCTCTGTAACCTGTTGATTCTCCTTCCTGAAGTCCTCAATGCACACTTAACAGCTTTTATCTTGCTAGTGTGCATATTTAGTGCAGTTATGGCATGCCATCACTTATGCTTAAACTAAACTAATTGAAAATCCATCACAACAAAACATTTGTAAGTTACTTTCAACTTTGGAAAGATTTAAAAGCAGCATTTGTAAAGTGCTTAGTCTCTTGTTGGACCCTCCAACCTTTAATATGGATTTCTTCCCTGAATACTTTTTGTATCGTTAATAAATAGATTTTTTCTTGTATACTTTTTATATTGTTTACATTACTTTTCACTGCAGTTTAATATTGGATGCATCACATTTTATATCCCCATAAAGTTATAAAGGCTATATCAATTTCTAACATAATATTTTTTATGGAAATGACAAATATTTTCCATGAAGTCAGCCTTCCAAAAAGGCCTGTAGTTCTGCTCTCCATAGACGGTAATAATAGCAATATTTATTTAGTACTTTTCATCTAAGATTGGCAAATATTTTGCATGAAGTCCTAGCTCTATGTTTGCTTTACACTATGCCACTGCATTTTGCCTCAGCAGGAGTATGCAGGTAAATCAGAGTATTGTTTTTATAGATGCTATACCCATTATGAGAATGTAAATGATATCCCCTTTGCAGAGATTTAGTCATCAGTAGTATCAGGCATCTTCCTTCTCTCATTATAAAAAAAAAAAAAAAAGGAAGGGATGGCACTGAATACTGACACACCACACTTTACCTATAGTCTTTTTGGGACCTACATGCATTTTTTCCCAATTATTTGAGCCTCCATTGTGCTGCAAAGTAAACAGATATTTTTCTACTTTTCTGAGGGGAAAATTGAATTGCAAGATTAAGATGATCGTGCAGGTTCATATCAGCAGTGAGGGAGGATTTGAGGTAGAATACATTGTTCCAAGTGAATAGTTCTTCAATTTAATGATTTGATCAGTATCTTTAGAGTGTGAGTCATTTAACTTTGATGCATATTGGAAAGGCATATATTCACCCAATTTGGTAACACTACGTATAGTGTAATTTTTTTTCTGCGTACAGCAGGGAGCTTGAAACAACCTGATTATAACAAAAAACAATTGACAAACAAAAATATTCTATCTCCTCTTAGAATGGTTTTCTAAAATTTCTCCACTACCAGTTACTTATTAATAAATTTTTCTCTTCCAATCAAGTGAAAATTACTTGTCAGGGACAACTCAGTACTATCATTTTTTTCATGTTATGTTGGAATGCTTTAGTCAAAACAGATTATATTTTAGCAGTTTTAATTCTAGCCTTGATGCTGTTCAATTTTTTTCAGTTATAAAATTGAAAAGAAATCTCATGCAGTATTTGCAATTTCACTTCTTCCAGATAGCCAAAGATTGTCCTGCAAGACAAAAGTTTTAGATCTCCTGAACGCAATAAAAATGTTGTTGCTTACTTCATTTTGCAACAATTTAATCCTTTTGTAGTGTGCAAATAAGAATGCAGTACTGAAATATCCAGAAGAACCACTCTAAGCTGTTGTATTAGTAACATCAACTTATTACTATGGAAATGTCACTCTTCTAGGATTTAACTTTGAATATTAGAAATTAAAGTCTGTTCTGTGAAAGAAAGAACTGCTTTTTTAAGATCATTATTTTATATACTTAACATAGGTAAATGACAAATAAAACCAAAGACTGGTAAAATGATTGATGCTGTTCCAAGTATGTATCTGAGATTTCCCCTCCCACTTAGAGTTTTCTTACAAAATTGTAGAGAAATTCTTTGAAAGGCATTTTGATTGCTAGGGCTATTATGTGAATACTCAGAAAATATTCAGTTTATTTCACTTAATGTCAGGACTAGAATTTTTTTTCTTTTAATAAAAAAGCTAAAAATATCATTTGGACTCTTGTCAGTCCTTACTCGATAATTGGTATCATCTCTTCACCAGTGCTTCAGCTCTAGTCATAGCTGCCAAAATAATTTTCCTCTTTACCTGACATATTACTGCCTCATATTTTAGTCTCTGCTTACTTGTTTGTTTTCCCACTGCAGCCTCATAGCCCAGTAAGTATGGCATTACCACTATTTGTAACAGGCCACAGGCTTTGTGCCAAGTTAACACCACAAAATTCAAGCCTGTCTGGACTTCCCTGGAGACTATTTTAGCTTATAATACCAGTTATCTAATGACCTATTGTCTATTCTGGTTTAGCTTTTGCTTAGTTTGGTATAATCATGCATCTATTGTTATGTATACTATAGCTAATACAGTAGTAACAAGTTACTGGCTAGAATTAATAATGGCCCTAGCATAAATTCAATGTAGAGAACTGCATACATTTGAAGATAAAAGAGGCCTTGAAAGTGCATGGACAGGATGATAGTAGAGGCCACAGGGCAGTAATTCAGCTGTGGTCAGTTACTGGTCATAAAAGCCTTGGGAGCTTGGCAAAATCAGTGTTTGGGGTAATTAAGAGAACAAAGAACAAGTATTTGATACATCTTATATAGTAAATTCATTTATAATGTGGATTTGCAGAAAAAGGAGGAAAGAACAAAGTGTAAAGCATGCTACAAAGCATATCAAAATCACGCCAAGATCCTAGAGTCAGGACAAAGAATTGGTAAACATTAATACTTTACTCAGTTCAGTGAAGGACTTGGGATGCTGTAAACCTCTCTCCTCATATTGAAGGTGTTGACTTTAGGACCCAGGAAGGCAGTGGAAGGCTGAACATACCACCAGAGAAAGGGGTAGGTACTAGAAAGTTTGTGTATACATAATTTTATCTGTGTATAATGTGAACTAATAATAATTCTTCCATTAGACTGGTAAGACTTTAATTGGAGTAACAGTGAATTAATGGGTTTACATATATGGTATGGTCCTCTTGTTTGTAACAAGATTCTGACTGTAAGAAACAAATGAGAACTCAAGCAACCTAATCTGTGATTCATATGCAATGAACTGATAATATCCTTCAGTGCAGTATTTTTACCCTTCTTAACTCCATCTTTCCCTACTCTTCTTTCTCCTATTCTCCTGTGTCGCCTTATGACTTTGTTCTACCAGTTTATCACATCTATCCCCTTTTCATATATTAGCCTGGACCACAAAACTCCTAATGTATACTCCCCCAAGTGTTTATTATCAAGTCATTAACATCTCTTCCTTAAAATCCTTCCTTATAAGCCATAGAAGATACAAAAGAGTTAATGGTGAGTCAGTAAGCAGTGGGACTCTCTGATTTATTTTTTTAATTGCAAATAAATCAGTTAAAAAGACACTTTTTATGCCTTTCTACCTTCTGGATTGCTTGCCAGTTAGTTATAAGAAAGGATACTACGTTTGCCAACGGATTCCTGACAAAGTCTGCTGTGAAGTTTTAATAATTGAAATGGCATCTTTCTACATGCCATTGTTCATATAGACTCAGAGTTCTCCAGGCTCTTCTTGCCTGCAACCTGTGTTCTCCATTACAATGCCATGTAAGCTACTACCTTTCTACATTTCTATAATTAGGAAAGTATTTTCAGGAAGAGCATTCCAAATGCATATAGAAATAAAGTGGGAAATCACTTTGTGCCTTTGCAAATCTACCTATTAAACTTTTACATAAAGGAGTAAATCTGCATTATTGTACAGCAGCATGAGGACATAATTCTGATAGAAACCTCTGTTCTCTATAGTCATAATGATTCCAAGTTAAAAGAACTAAACAGCTTTTACTCTTTTACACTGTTTTTTGACAATATGAATAATTAAAAAAAAAAAAAAAAAACACAAGGGGAAAAAAACGATTAATGCTTCTCTTAGATCATGGGACAGAAAGTGAGTAAGACCAAAATTAAATTTATGGCATCATTATACATTGGACTTTTGGCAGCTAAATATTGGCTGATAAGCTTGTGCGTTTCCAATGTTTTTGCTTTGTATTACTCTTATTTGTTTTTGTCTTATGAATAGCTGTCTATTGCTTAAAAAAATTAAGATTTAATCAAGTTTAATGATCCTACAATCTAAATAGCTGTGCATTTTTCTGTAAGGCTGCAGGCTACTGGCTAAACTAGTCTGCAGACTAGCAGCCACACTTTTTGTCAAATGTCTATGCACTTCATTACGCAGCTATTACCTTTGATTTACATATGCTCAGTCCTGAAGTAGTTCCCATTAAATTTCCTTATATCTCTTTGAGGTATTAGATTTCTGAAAATCCAGCCTCCAATGTAGTAGTTTTACCAATTTAGGAAATGGCATCTCTTAATTCAAACCCAGAGGCTACAGTTGGTTGCTGAGTCTTCACAGAGATCTGGAGGAGAGCAGTAAGTAGTAAATACTCTGAGTAGATCATTGTCCATATGCTATGCCTTTCTAGGAGAATACTATAAACACGCGTTAGAAAAAGAGGGACAGAGAGAGAGAGGATGTTTGTATGGCTGAGGCACTGTGCAGGCCACAGAGATTCTGCATCCTGAAGGTTGGGGTTCCTGTGTAAACCCTATGGGAGAGAAAAGGCACAAAAGGGTTATTACTCTCTGGGCAATCACGGACACAACTTTACAACAGACCATTGTCAGTCTTGTGCAGTCTACAGTGGCCCCAGTTGTGTTGTGTGGGTCTCTTTGTTCACCAATGAACAAAATGAAACAAAACTTCCTTTTCAAACAGTTGTGCTCACCTGCAGTGGAGACATCCCCTTTAAACTCTCATTGCTTACATGCCTACAAATACATGTGCAGCTTCTGCCATTGTTTAATAAAAGTCTTTCACAACATATTTGAGCTTTAAACAATCTAACACATTCTTCACAACTTTTAGACTCACCATACAGCCCTTATAATTAGCCCTGTCTTTTTGAATAGGTGAAACTGTATCGTAACTAATCTGCTTCAGGTGAACAGGTTAGTCTCATGAGAAATAGAAGAGGAAGAGCTGAAAAGCAAATTATGGAAAAAATAAATCATATAACGCCACAGTGTCATCGTCCTGCTCCTCAGCCATTTTTCACTATCTTCTAGTGTCATTGTAACCTTCCACACAAGGTTAAATGTCACAGTGCGGTTGTATCAAAATAGCAACATTTCTCACATATGAAAAATACTATACCATTGACTATACCATATTTCCTGGAGAGAGATGTTACAAAGACATGTTAGCACAGTAAAAAGAAAAGCTAGACTGATTTCTACATTTGAATTAAGATGTGTCAATCATATGAAATTGCATATATGTCACCACATACTCAGGCCAGAAATTATTTCTCTCAATATCCCAGGTTCCTTTGGCTTTTGTTATGATCCTTGTATACAATTTTATGTTTTAAATTACATCAAATTTAGTTTATCAAGCCAAAAATTAGAAATTAGATTATTTCACTTTGTCCCCAAAACCATATAGATAAACAACAAAATAACTGCAAAGTTGATCAGTATGGAGAACAGAGAGGATGAGCATCTCCAGAAAATGAGAACTGAAGGAGATGTTCAAAACAAACAAGCAGATTGAATTGTTCAAAACACCTTACAATATTTCTGAACAAACAAAATAATAATACCAGAAAAAGCTAGGGCATGTCTCAGACATCAGTGAAAGATGTTCCTAAGTAGTCTTGTAAGGGATGTCATACCAGAGAGCAAAATGTAGGTAACAATGCCCTATTTGACATCAATATTTTACATATTTGCCTCCATATAGTCTTATTTCATCTTTGTTCTCTTTCTATTTTACAGGCAGCTGGGATTTTTTGTCACCCTTATTTGCCTGCTGTCTCTTCATAATCTTCTGTAACTCAGTATAGAAACATGTAGACCTAGGAAAATGTTGAGTTTTTGATTTAATTTCCCTGGATAATGTGTCCTTAATCCATCTCCTCACAGATTTTTATTTTAATGAAAGCCTTAATTTTTTAACGAGATTTTTTCAAACTTCTTTTCTTAGACCACTATGTTAGAATTTGTTAGCAATATATATTTCCAATATAGAAACTTCCAAGATAGTTTCAAAAAAACTAAAAAATATTTCTTTCTTTATTAAATTTTATATTCATTTGATGCCTTTCTAGAAAGGAACAAGCAAATAAAGTATACATTTTTCTATAACAAATTTTATATGTCAAGATAAGGAAGAGCTGTTCTTTGGAAATCCCACATCCTCATATGGGACTAAGCTCTTTTCACAAGAGCATTTTGTGAGTCTTCTCTTGTTCTCCCCACTACAGTGAAGGAGTGAATACAACTTTTCTCCTTCACTACCCCTCTAGCCAGTGTGGCCTTTCTGTACCTATATTTCTGGTTATTCAGTGCTCTATTCATCCGTTCTCTTATTTTTGTCCTTTATGTATCTGTCCAGTTACTGATGTTAGCTAATACTTGAATGGATTGTTAAAACATGGAGAGTTGATTTATTTAACCGTTTATAAAATACAACCTGTACCACTTTATCTCCAGATTATACTGGAATTGAGTTTCGGTCAGAAATCAAGAGAATAACAAAAAGCATGTTTCACTAGGAAATTCCAAACTGCACAATTAGCGCAATTGTAACATATTTTGTTTTCTGAATGTCTATTTTCATAGAATAATTCTTCCAATCAAAAGCAAATAGAAACTCCACCAAATCCAAGAACTGTTTCCTGGTATCTAGCTTTCTAGATTTTTCTTTTAATTTATTTCCTAATTTGACCCTATTCACCTTATTTCTACCATTTTGTTCCTTCCTAAATCTTTTTTTGCCTTTAGAATTTTCAACCTTTATACAGACACAAAGTTCTCAAGTCTCTTTTCTGTTGTCATTTGGCCAAGGTTTACAGAGTGGAATTTGGCTTTTACATTTTATCTTCCTAAAATGTTCTCCCTCTTCTTTTGTTCATTTTTGCTGCTCTGTATGAAACGTATCTCATTTGCTCATTTGCTTTTCTAGTAAACCAGTGCCCAGAACTGAATACAATATTCCAGGCTGAGTTGCATGAGTGTTATGCTGTGAATTATTATTATTTCCTCGCTCTTTGACACCTCTTTGTATGAAACCCAAAAGCTCATTGGCCTCTCTTAATGCTATATCACTCTATAGATTCATGCCTAATTTTCTACCCATTACCACCTCCATGGTTCTTTAAGCATTACTGCTTTCCAGGTTTCTCTTTCCCACTCCACAGCTATGGTTTGGATTATTTTTCTTCATATGTTATTAGATATCTTTGTTCCAAATTGAGTCTCATTTTGCTGTTATGTCCATGTTTCTAATATTGTTTGGGCCCTTCCTATTATTTCTGTGCCATCACTGGTGTTTGCAACACCTCCCAATTTAGTGTAATATGTGAATTTCATTAACTTGTTGTTTACTCCCACTTTC
This sequence comes from Strix aluco, assembly GCF_031877795.1. NCBI lineage: Eukaryota > Metazoa > Chordata > Aves > Strigiformes > Strigidae > Strix > Strix aluco. Next base: position 39,296,070 of record NC_133934.1, on the reverse strand, counting down.
AAATCTTTAATGAGGATGTCAAAAAAACCTGGAACTAACACTAGTCCCTTCAGCGCTACTAGACAGCTCCTCCATAACATGATACATTGCTGTGTATCATTATCCCTTGTTAATGGCCCTTCAGTCACTTTTCAGACCATATGACAGTGTCCTTATTCAAACGACTTTTAATTAATTTTGAGAGAAGGATTTTGACAGCTAATATGAACTGATTTTTTTTTTTTTTTTTAGTGCCTGAAACAGGATTCATGCAAGAATAGATTTTATCTGTTTTCCTTTTTTGTACTAAAATTAAAATTCTATCATCAACAACAAACCCATCTCTTTTTTTCCTGACAAGTTCATGCTGCTTATTCCTTATGATTCCATTATCTGCTAGCTATTAAATGGACATTTTGCTCCTGATATTTATTTCATTGCTTCATTCAAGTTGAAATTTAAGCCTATGATATGATAGGGTTAGGATTATTCATAATTCTACTGCTTGTTTGGTTTTTTGCTAGTATTTTAGGAACTCTCAAGCTCTCTCTGAATGTGGCAGCAAAATAATTATCAATCAGGCATTTTTTTCCTCTATCGTTTTTCCTCAAAATGCATGTCTGCTACAATCAAATTGCCTGTTACTGTTCCCCTTGTCAGTAACTTTGTGTATGGGTTGTTTTGAAATTGCCCAGTTTCTTTTCTTTCTTAATTGAAAAAGATCCATCTATATTTTGCAACACGAATTTCCCCCATCTGTGTATTCGTCGCCCTTATTAAGAGGGATGGTGGGGGGTGCCTTCTCCCAACCATTTTTGATTGCTTTCTCTGTAACCAGTGTTTTTAAGTAGATTTCTTAGCACTTACAATTCCCCAGGAGTATAGATTCATAGATTATAAAGCTACAAGGGACCATTATGATCACCTACTTTGACCTTCTGCACAGTACATAACAGCAGTGGTTAGGAGAACCTTCAAACCACCTACTGTGAAAACAAAATGATACATAAAATGTTTAGAGTAAAAATGTACTTATTCATCTCTATTCTATTCAGATTCTGCTATTATACTCATCACAGTAACATCTCCTACAAGATTCAAGAGAATGTCTGGTAGAACACGTGATATATGCCTCTCTTTGGATCAGCCTAGTGGGGGCCCTGCTTTATTAGAACACTGCACCTATGCCCTTATCTGTTAAAAAAAAAAAAAAACAAAAAAAAAAAAACAAACACAAAACCCTACAAAAAACACAGTGAGCTTACAGGAACATTTATAAAGATTAGGAAAACACTTTACTCGGGGGATCAGGTGGCTAAAGAGTTCTTTTTTTCTCCCCAGCATAGCAATCATGTAGTAGGTTGTGTTCTGTTTAAATGCTTCATACACATTGAGCTCCGTCAAAATATGTACAAAATTCCCCAGTTCTTTTAGGATAAGCAATTATCAGCTAATGACAGTTGGAGATGGGAATGATGAAAGATCCAATTAAATTACTGATGCACTGCAAGATCTCACATCAGATCCTAAATTATATTTCCATTGGCAGTTTGGGTACTGGCTGTGGTGGTATGCCATAAAACCAGCACATTATGTCCTGATAACAGCACCATAAAAGAGATTCACTACTACTCTTACCCTCACTATTCACCAGAGTACATTTGTGGCAACCTTCCAACAAGATTGCAAACTTTTCTGCTTCTTTGCCAGCTTATGATGTTCATTTCAGGATTTTTAAAAATCATATAAATGTATAAAATGTTACAGATATATGATGTCTACAGCTAGCTGCTTCTGCATTTGTATTTGTATGGTCAATCCAGCAATTTACATTGACTGTGTTTTATTCCTTCTGTCTTAGCATTTAAAGACCTAGGAAACAACCAACTGAAAGTTAAAAAAACAAAAAAATCTTGCTATATATATTGTACAGTATTCTCATACCCTACTTGTGAAAGCAAGGGAAAAATAGACAATATCCACATCTTGGCATCTTTTTTCATAACTTGTAACAGTTAAAGGGAAGTTTTTGAATAATAATCAGGGATGGAGAACAGTTTGCTGTGAATTGTTTTTTATTGCTGTTTCAGAAGAAAGTGATATCCTCAGTATCCCCAAATAACAGACTTTTGAAACTTTGAGGGAATATCCAGGGACCTAGCTATTTCCCAAAAGAGCTTGACTGCACTTCTCACTGCATTTTTTGACTCAGTTAGGGACTCATCACTTGTCTCAGTACACCTTAGAATATGTCCTCCAACAACGCTGCCTCAATTTAGAAACTTAAAAATGTCAAAAACACACATATGAAGAGAATTAGCTGCAGACCTATAACATATTTATATAATAAAATAAATAATGTGGTTTCTTAAGTATTTATAGATAGTCTTTGATGTGTTACATGCTTTGTGGAGAGCATACATTCCATAAGACCACTACTCATCCAGCTGTCCATACCTTATTTTGTTATATGATGATAGCATTATATTGTATAGCATCTCTACAAGAGTATTAAAAATTATTTTAAAAATAAAAGTCCCATATAATTTCAAATCTAAATCATTAGACTGCTTGTATTATGATGATCGTGGAAGAATACAAGTGACTAAACACCAATATAAAAAAATTGAGACAGTACACTGCTTTTCCTTTTATATCTTCCCTGCTTACTGAAAACATGAAACTAAATGAATCACATAGCTGTCAGCTTGAAGATTACCTGTTGTCTTTAATTTGTGATTAGAATACTAAATTTGGGATTAGAATACTAAATATACTCACAGAGAGAAACTTGGAGAATATGTAGGAACCAATGGATAATCACTTGGCACCAGACAATGTTTCTGCCAAACTCTATCAAGGAATGAGTTAGCCACAAGTCAGAGAATAAGTACTGGCAAACTAAAACCAATCGCCAAAAAAACCCCACATTTGAACCTGAAATAAAAGAAGGTTTGCATATATTCATGGGGAGAAATCCAGTGATTAAACCAAATTACATGTCCATTCTCAGAGATGTCTCTCTGTCCTGAAAAAATACATGGTAATCCACAATGAGAGGAAAACCTCACAGTACCTTTTAGTTGGAACAGCATCAAAATAACTACAGTAGTATTTAAATTCACTTAGTACCACAAACGTTCCATGACCTGAAAATAACCAATGAAAAATGGAGCAGGAACTGTTGGGCCTTGTGGGGAAAAAACAAAATTAGAAGAAGAATCATGCTTCTTTTTCACACTGGTGAAGAGTACGTGCCCCAAGAAGTCTATCTGATTTTTGTGTCCGTAATGTGTTGGCAAATACAAGATACTATCTCTTCATGTCAACCTCTCCACCTTTAAGAGTAGGTAAAAGTTTCAGATCAAATTCCAGTCAATCTGAGAAACTGTATTGCTGGTAGTCATACTCAACATCACTTCATGCTTAGCATGAAAATTTATATGTGTCTTGACAGGGAATCCCAATCCTTACAGCAGCATCTGATCTTATCTTCCCTTCTTGAACTAGATTTTACTCTGGATTTATAGAGCTATAATGAAGGACAGAAAAGGATTCAAAATCCCACTTTGAAACAGACTAGTTCTAACTTGAAGTTCTGTGATAAGAGATCTTATTAAAATAACCTTAGCTTTATCAAAATGCTTATTAGCTAAGAAAAGTCATTATAATGGGAATGAGCAGGCTAGTTGCCAAGAACCAATTAATAAAACACAGTATATATTACCAGTGGACTGAACTGAATCAGTGATAAAAAAATCAGTTAAAATGTTCCATGACCAAGATATTTATGCTTCTTTCTCTGAATTGGAGAGGAAAAAAATTTGAAGAAATTACACTTTTCCAGTCACGTGTATTGACAAATACAGCAGATTAAAATAAATAGAAGGAGTGGGATTAGGAAGGCATTGCAAGGAAGTAAGAGAGAAAGTAAATTCTAATCCCTTCAGCAGAAACACTCATTTCCTAGCTTGCAGTCATTATTCATGAAGTGAATGCTAACATAACACCTGCATTGACTGGAACATGGAAATAAAGAAGGAAACTGCGGCAGGTGCACTCGCCCAGTGAAAATACGGCTCCTTGGCTGCTGAAGTGCAGTAGCTCCTGACTGCCTTTGTTCTCAGGGCTTCATGGTAATTGGGGCCTTTGGCCAATGGGAGCCGCTACTGACTACAGATCATAGAATCATAGAATCATCTAGGTTGGAAGGGACCTTGAAGATCATCTAGTCCAACCGTTAACCTAGCACTGACAGATCCCAACTACACCATATCCCTAAGTTCTATGTCAACCCGCCTCTTGAACACCTCCAGGGATGGGGACTCCACCACCTCCCTGGGCAGCCCATTCCAACACCTAACTACCCATTCTGTAAAGAAATACTTCCTAATATCCAGTCTAAACCTTCCCTGGCGCAACTTGAGGCCATTCCCTCTTGTCCTATCACTTGTTACTTGATTAAAGAGGCTCATCCCCATCTTTCTCCAACCTCCTTTCAGGTAGTTGTAGAGGGCGATGAGTTCTCCGCTCAACCTTCTCTTCTCCAGACTAAACAACCCCAGTTCCCTCAGCTGCTGCTCGTACGACATGTGCTCCAGACCCTTCACCAGCTTCGTTGCCCTTCTTTGGACATGCTCGAGTAATTCAATGTCCTTTTTGTAGTGAGGGGCCCAAAACTGAACACAGTAATCGAGGTGCGACCTCACCAGTGCCGAGTACAGGGGTAAGATCACTTCCCTGTCCCTGCCGGCCACGCTATTTCTGATACAAGCCAGGATGCCATTGGCCTTCTTGGCCACCTGGGCACACTGCTGGCTCATGTTCAGCCGGCTGTCAATCAACACCTCCAGGTCCCTCTCTGACAGATTCGGCTTGGGTATAAATGGAGTCCCCTGGGGAGCCATTTTGAACTTGTCTCCTGGAGCAGCACACTGAGGTTGAGGGTTGTCCCCTTGGGTCAGGACACTGCCATGAGCAGGTCCTCGAGGTTGAAAGTCCTCACTTGTTAGGTGATTGATAGAGCGTTTTGGGTTGCCGTTAAACCCTAGGGAGTGGTGCTTTGTTTTCTGCATTTTGGGTTGTCATTAAACCCTAAGAAGTTGTCCTGTTCTCCTCTCACAGACATTTGAACCTGTAATTTATGGAGAGCTAGTTAATTGTGTTAATAATAAATTTTTAATTTTTGGTGGTTGGTTGTTTATTTGAGAACCTCCGTAACAGAAACCATAACTGATCTTTGTCTAGGGCAAATGGTCTTAGCAACCTAGAGTTTAGGAAGCTATGGTGTGTAGGTCTGCAATACACTGCCTGGGGGGTTGCAGAATGTACAGACTTCAAGATTTTAAAAACCGTTTTAAGACTAAGGCTTTTAAAACTAACTCATGGTTTTTCTGATCTAGTGTTGGTGATAGTTGTGCTTTAAGTAGCAGACTGAGCTTGATGATCTCCAGTGGTCCTTCCAAGCAGTGGTTCTCTGATTCGGTGTCAAATTGCAGCATCTGACTTCATTATAGTTTCTTACTTTATATAAGTAGACATAAGAGTTTTAGAAGAAGGTAGTAAAAAATCTGTATCCTTTTCTTCAGACTAAATGGACTGGAGGCCAGCATCGTCTTCAAAAGACAGCTTTCTATGGGATTTTACTTCTTGTCACACTGAAGACTCTCAGCCATAATACAGCTCTAACTAAGCATTGCTTCCAATGTAGGTAGGTCCCCAGATTCATGTAAAATCTCTTTGACTTAGGCAGACTCCACCCAAACTACAATCAGACCACTTTTAAAATTTCTGGATGCCTGGGGGCAGTACATTCATCAGACAGGGCAGTCACATTGCAGCATGCACAGCAACTTCCACTGAGAATCAGTGAATGAACCAGTGGTGAGTGCGTGCAATCCACCTGGCCTCCTGCTGCACATGTGCTACATCTTCAGCTTCCCAGCGACTGCTTTTCCAGATACTTCACAGAAAAATGGTTTGGAATAGAAAGGAAATGCCTTGTTTCATGGTTTTTATTATGGATATGGAGCTGACTCATATGACACAGAAAAGCTTATGGGATATGGGAAGGTGGTGACACCCTCAGTGACAGATCTTCGGAGACCTTTCAAAGAGGGTTCTTACGTCCTTTGTCTGGTGGACTGAAGCCTCACTACAGGGCTGACCATACAGCAACAGGGAGGACCAAGGGTTTGATGATGTTGTTAGCATGACTCTAAGCCCTGCATTAGTGCACAGTATTTTTTCAGAACTGACTAAACTAAGAAATTTTTCTGGGAAGAGAAAAAGCTAAAGAAGGACCTTCAGGATACAAGGCAATCAGTTACAGATTTGGGATTGTCAGGCATTCTGGACAAAACAGGCTAGAGATAACATTTTCTATGTCAGCTTTCAGGATATCTAGATGACACTGGGGATGGCAGAGCAGCCCAGAAATAAGAGAGAGCAAAGACAATTAAAGCTGTTCTGGCTTCCCCATCTCTGGACTGCAAGTCCTGTCCCTAACTACCAGTATCACAAATATTTATCTCAAATGAAAGTGTTTAGAAACATGAAGCTGAAAGGTGAGTTCTGACATAAGCATACATAGTGGATGCACATTTGCATATATATTATGGTACAGGCTATGCAACACAATTCTTAATGATCACTGCACAGCCATATTAGTCCCTTTGTTTTAATTTCTCTGCGATCCCACATCTTCCACATGTTTGTGCTATGAATATTCAGTTTTATTTCTCTATTTGCTGCACATATTTTTCAGCTGTAGTTTAGACACTGATGCTTTAAAAGTGTGTCCTTTTGCCTTATTTCTCCCACCTTCATCTCTATAGCATCTGGCTTCATCAACCCAGCATAAAAAGGAAGGAAAACGTGCCAAATATTGCACATTTGATATCTGAAGTGTACCTATTGACCTTTGACTGGATGGATATTTTAATCCCACACTTGAAAATTACCCTTCAAAAGACTTGAATTCAAATTGCCAACATGATATGTCATCTTCTAATCTGATGTGACTGGAATGATAACATTTGCTTTGATGTGCAGTATAATCTAGTGTGACTGATCAGATGCAACCTGCCATAACACTGTAAAGGGCGATGCATCATGCTTGAAAATTAAAACCATCTTATTTTCTGGAAGTCGTAGTAAAAGGAATCTACCTGAATTTTACATATTATGGGATTTTTAGAGAGCTTTTTAACCAAACAATGACAACTACCTTAGCTAAATTATTCATTTCCATTGTCTCTTGAGTCTGACTAGTTATTGCTATAGCATCTGCATTTTGGTTATTTTTCTGTCAAGAAATAGGTAAATTTCAAAACACTGCAGACTGCCTAAGAATTGGATTTAAATTGTATTATATTATTCTGCTTGGAAAGAATGCAGTTTGCAGCTTTTAAACTCACTGTCTCTCTAGCTGCTTGCAATAGTTGCTTCCATTATCAATGCAGAAAATACTTTGTGGTCTGAGATGCAGCTCCAGGTGTAGGAGAAAGCAGAACCCAGCAGCACCAGAAATCAGCCGCTGTTTATCTTTCCTCTCCTGTTATTTCAGATTAGAGCACTTTTGGGGAAGATTTTACAGCATGCAGTGTCTCCCCATGTGATCTCCTAAGTTACTTGCAATCTGCAAGGCAAGTCTCACCCACACAATTAGGGGCAACTCTTTCTAACCCTCTGGAAATGACTCAGAACTTTAATTATAAAACAATGGAGGGATAGGTAAAAGTATATGATATGATTACCTGGGTGAAGGAGGTGGAGCAAAACAAAAAGGGATCATCTTACTCTTCAGCAAGATAGTCATTAACCAATCAGCCTGCAACATAATTTTTTGCATAATTAGGTCAAATGCTGTTGGAATATTAACAATTTCCTGTAACAACAGATCTGCAGTAAAGAACTAATGATATCTGGAACAGTAATACTCAATATTGCTCAAGATGCATTCAGCAGGCCAGGACATTGAACAGAGGGAGGTAATGTTGTGTGAGCATGGGGTAAAGTTGTGATACACTGATGTGTCCAGTCATCATATTTATCCACAGAGGTGAGCACCTCACTCAAGAATATTTCTTTCTCTAATGTATAGACACTGGATATCAGCCCTGTTCTTGTTTTAGTCTTGTGATAGTCAAATAGGCTATCAAACATGGTTTCTTCTTTCTGAGTGGGGAAGACATGTAGACAATCGGAAATAGAAAATGGCATTCTAAAAGCAGATGGCAATTGGAGACTTGTATTTCCAATAGAAACTCAAACCTAGTTCTTTGCTTTTTGACCAAAGAGCCTTAGAGGAACTAGCCAGTAGTTTTCCCAGGTCCAGTTTGCTTCTGCTCCATTGGGATTAGAAATTCAGGAAGGGTGTCTGGATGTTATGTGAACACAATGTTCCTGTTCTTGCAGAGGCAAGAAGATGTTCAGAAATATTTAAATTATTACTTAGGCTTCTGATGCACTAGAAGTTGTGACTATTTTCTGATGGGGGTGGGATGCAAAAAGGTGGTTCAAGGTACGGAGAAAATTATTTTCTGGTTTAAAGATTTTTCTTTAAATCCCTGAATAATAACAATAATATATTAAAAAAAAAAAAAAAAAAAAGAAAAAAAATATCCAACACTCACTTTATAAAGATAGTCCCCTGATGGGAAATTAATTCTGCAGCTTTTTAGGGTTACGAGCATTATGCTCATATCTGACCACACCTTGAAAAAGTAGTCTGATTTGACAGTTCACATCCCATAGATGTAATCTCTAAAAATAGTCCTCCTTTTCTTTCAAATTTCCAACATATGTCATTTTCTAATGTGAAGTGACTAGAATGATAACACACACCCTGATGTGAAACATAGTCTGGTGTGATTGATCAGATGCAATATGCCATAACACAGCACAGGGCAATGCATTTCACTTGAAATTTTAACCTAAACTGCTTTTCTGGAAAACTGCAATGAAAGGGAAAAACTATATTTCACCTTGCTGAATTGCTGAAGGGTTTAGGGCTATATTTTTTCTAACATCTTGTTGGCAGAACCTGCTGATGTGATAGGCACCCATCTACCTACACATCCAAGGAGGAACTGATGTTCCTTTTTCCTAACTTGTACTGAAAAGCAAATTACAAATCCTTTTCCCCAGATGTCCTTTCCAAAAAGTCATCCTTACATGTGTATTGTTGTTGGATGACACCCAAGCTGCCCTCCCCCTTCCATTCACTCTAATTCATCAATATTTATCCTGGCCATGTTGTGCCTGCAATTGCAAGTGCAGTTATAATACTGTCACTGGACTAAACAGTAAATAGACACTGCAGTCAAACATATGCATATGGAATGAACATATTCTCGCTTCTGTATTGTACCCAGAATTTTGAACTGACACTTTTGTTACCCCTAATACTATTAGTGTTAATGGAAAAATGCCAAAATGTCAAAGTATTTTCTACAAATGTATTAATACCAGATGTCTAAGAATGGGGATTAAGTTTACTCCATATTTCTTATTGGATTTCTGACAATTTTACCTTTCCATTTATATAGATCAGGAAAAAAATATTTAAAAAACCCCACACACTTTGAGCCATTTCTGAAGATCTGGTAAGACTTTCTGAAGAATATGTCTTTTAATTCTTGTCAATTTCTCCCCTGTTTTCCACAGAAAGACTCATGCCTTTACATCTACTCTTCTATAGCAGGGAATGGAGAAAGCAGCCTTTTTTATAAAATCTAAGCACTCCATGCAGAATTCTGCATGCTTTTCCCAAAAAATATGTTTAGGACCTTTTCCAAGACCTGTGAAAGGCCTTTAAAAGATTCTCATTTTAATGACTTTACAGTGAACCTAACTACAAACAATGCTGTAAGAAGCACAACTACAGGATTTGACTGAATAGTGAATTTCTGAAGTAAAGAAAATACAGAAAAAAAATAGACATAGGTAAATTGTTCTGGATTAGAAGAACCAGACTGAGTTCCAACCTGGACTAAGCTTCAGAGAATCTTTGAGTCAAAGAGAAGAAGACTGGATTGAGAAAACTGAGAACTGACAGGAGTGGAATGAAAGGATAATATTATACCACGTGTTTTCTTACACGTAGGTAAAATGAAATGTTTTGAGTAACCTCTTTTTTTTTTCAACCATATATAATAAATACAAATTTAGTGATAGAAAAACAGTTTTGAATTCCTGTTGATTTGCTGAGTTGTGAATTTAGAAACAGTACAATTCTGAAGAAGAAAAATATCTATTTTAATTGAAAAGCAATATTGTATTTAAAAAAGGGTCGATTTAGGTAAAGCAAAAAAAAAAGTTTTAAGTGGTTTTAATCGAAGAGTAAAAATGAAACCCAGTATGTGTTAATCCAAAACATTCTCTTCTATTTTTTTTATTTGACCAACAAACAGAAAAGGCTGTTAGTTGTCCAACCTTCTTCCTAAACACTGAAACTCAGAAAGATAAAACTAGGGACAGAAGAAAAAATAGTTTTTCACTCTTGCATAAAATTACACACATTTATATTTCAAAAGAATCACTGCCTTCTAATAATTCAAAGCACCGTTATAACTTTTCATTCTGCTGCAAATTGCTTCCCCTTAATGGCAAGCCTCATTTATCAATATTTTCTTTTTTACTGTAATGATACTACAGAATCTAAAAGAAGAAAGGCAAAGAAAGAGAGAAAGAAGGATAGACTGAGAATGAAAATCCTGACAACTGTATAATAAACAAGAACATAGTAGAAATAAATGGTGCATTGTTGCACTGAAGTTGAAAATTCTTTTTTAAAAATGTCAAAAATATCAGGTAGCTTGTTAAGCAATGCAGTAAGTTTTTTATTTGTTTGTCTGGTTTGTACATCATTAACATATTTTGTGAAGAATGGTGATGGAATTTAAATGGTAATAAAATCTTAGCTGAACTAATGTAATCACAACAAAAGAGATTTGATACCAGTACACATAACTGGAAATATAAGAAGCAATAATACTAACATAAGGCACCATGGTGATAAGAACATTATATGAGCCTGTACAGAATGAGGTTTTTCATCACAGCAGTGACCTGTTGGCAGAGAAGATGAGAAGAAAAGGACTTGTCCTTTTTTGAGCTTCTTTATAATCTTCCTGCTCCTAAAGGAACAAATCTTTTCTGGAGGAGTTTAAAGGTGAAGCAATAGTAGATTGCTTTACAGTTTTGCCCAGCTTACTTTTCTACAAGAGGTATCGTGTTCCAAAACAGGAGTCCATGGCATACAGCAAAATGTTTTCCATCCTGTTTAGTAGCATATAACAATACTTACGCACACTACCCACTATCTTTTAGAACATCAGGGGGTTTTTTTTCAGCAAAACATATTTCCTTACACTTTGGTTATGACACAAAATAATTTCAGCCATTCCCAGTGGAGATGCAAGCAGCCAAACAGACAAAAGGCACTGTTAATATTACACAGCTTCAATAGCTGGCAGGAGGAAATTTTGTCAGACATGTTCCTGCAAATACCTGTTTTATAAAAACAAACAAAAAAAAATTTAGAAGTTATAAATAATATTTTTTTAAAGCCCATCATATTTTTATAATGTTGCTTATTTTAAACTCTTACCATATGCTCTGGAAGCAATACAGGCATATGGTTCACATAACAATACCATATGTGTGATAATATTTTGCTGTATATTACAGCAATAACAAGCATTTTTAATTTGTAGAGGGACACAATTTAAATTATGGTTTTTATTAATTTTTTCCATTTATAAATACTTCTAATGACATTTCTGAAGAAGTCTATAAATCGCTAAAACAGCTTAATATTTCAAATTAAAGATTTAGGGAGTATTTTATGGCTAAAACCACACATTCATCAAAAAGACTTCTGTCCTTTGATAAAACATGGAGAAAAATAAAATAAAAATATATATTCAAATTATAATGTACTTAAGCAGCTCTTTCTTTTTAATACATATTTGCCACTGTTTCACCCCAAATACTAAGTGTCTGAAGTGTTTAGGTTTTTTTCTTTCTTTTCTCCTATGATGCTTACTTCTCCATTGAATAAACAAGGAAACGGGAGATGAACCACAAACAAATGTGTATGAGACTTATCTTCCTTGAGACAAGATTGCTTTTGAAGACATGAAAGGAGAATAATTCTGTGTCCTCCTTTTTTTGGCGTGTGCTATTTTACAGTGATTCTGGTCAGAGTCAAGTACCATCATGTTAGTCATGCCCTCCCAGGGGATACTTACCCCACATGCAGAGATGAAAGGAGAAAGAATGGTGTAGAATAACACGAGCTCATGGAAGGAGAGAAAATTTAATGTCTTTTTTTATTTTGCAGTGACTTACTTGATGGCCAAACACCACAGTAAAAAGATGAATGAATCTGACCTCAATATTAGAGCAGAGAAACCAATGACTTTGGACAAGGACATGTGACATGCCAAGAAATAAGGAAGCTGTGTCTGGAAGAGACTTTAACCATGGTGGATACAGGCAGGTTGGTTTTCCAAACCAGAATGGATGAAGCCTTTGCTGAGAATGTTACTGGCTTATGCACATCTAGAAGGTGATGAAGTAAGAAGAATTAATGAGTCTGGAGATCAATAGAATGTCCAATGACTCCAACAGAGTCTGAAAATGGAAAAGGAACAGATAACATACTTAAAGACTTCAGTGACATGGACAGTCATGTGGCTGTCTGTAGACACAGTGACCTGAGATACATGAAAAGATTAAAAAGGGAGGATCAAGAATTCCTTTTTTAGGTTTAAGGTACTTGCAAAACACCTATAAGAAAAAAGTAAATAAATTGGTGTTAACAGAAAAGAAGATGAACTAAGCTGCCGAGACTCTGAAAGCTCCATTTCTTTCTGCTGTGGAGAATGTTCCTTCCCTCCCTCTGGAGCTCAGATGCTCCAGTTATCTCCTACAGGCAGAAGTTTTCTTGTAGTCTTCTACTGTGATGACGCAGCTCCTTGCCACTTTCTACTGAGCATGCTACTTACCAAGTGCCATGTACTTCTACCAAATGAAAAGAATGACGTAGTTGTTATAGGAGCAGTATGATCTAGATTAAAAAGAACTGCCCCCCCAAGTCCCAATCCTCCTGTAACTTCAAGATAGAAGCTTCATATAAAAAAAAAAAAAAAATGTTAGTCATTTCATTTACATGAACAAATTAAAATAGACACAGCTAGGTGCACAGAGAAACTGAGTGTTGCTCTACTTACAGCTGCTTAATTGCAGTCAAAGCAATTTCATGCCCCACCATCAAAAAGTAGGAGAATTTTGTAGCAGTGAAAGAAAATTCCCTCTTTGTACAACACCTACTGCTTATTCTGTAGTTCTTATTCTTTCAACATCTTGTTAAGTAGAATCACAGCAATGGAAAGCAAAATGTGTCCTCGATGCTTTGATTGTTTACATTAACTGATAAATAAAACTAATACCACCCAGTTCTTCAGGCTGGTGTTTAAACTGGCAATTGCCCCCTAGAAGCATCAGCATCAGTTTTGACATACAGCTGTGCCTTCAACCTGGGTAACTAGCTAATTTGGTGAGTGACGGAGATCTCCTTTAAATATCCTTGAGGTCACTGTTTTTTCAGTGGATCTCATAACCAAGATACAAAGGAAGCAGAATTAAAATCTAATGGCATACTCAAAGTATCTTGCAAATTTCAGTGAGAATAGGCTGGAAAGCTATAACTTTTGCATGGCAGAGAGCCACATGTGTAATACAATTGTGGTAAAATTATGATGGATTGTGAAGTGGTACTGTGGGAGAATTGTCAGTAATACCCTTTCAGACAAGTCTTTTAAAAATATTTTTTTTATAATCATTGTTAAGGCACATGCACAACATTTGTATTACCAATGTGTTAGCTATAGTAAAAATTTTCTTGAATTTTAGTAGAATAGGTAAAATGTGGATAAATATGGTTCCTGGTTCAAATGACCTACACTCTCAGACAGTGCATATCTGTTGCCACCGACGTACACACAGAGTGCTTGATTTGGATGGATTTGAATGGTAGTGGAGCCTAGTATAAGTCTTTATTTTCATAGCACTGACTAATACTATCTTAACATTTCTGTCCATAGAATTTTTTATTTTTTAAATCTACCAATTTCTGTTGTGTTTTTCCCACTACATCCTAAGATTGATGTAGTAATGAAAAGAAAATTTTCTGTCTTAAGAAAAGACAAGGGTGCATTATGTGCCACAGGCAATAACCAAGAAATAATCTAACAAATAACAAGCCAAGACAAAAGCCAGTTCTCCCTTAGAGATTTCTTATGTCCATACACAAATTAAAACACAGCTCAGAAGTGCACAGAAATATAATAAACAATGCAATGTTTCTGAAGAAAGAAGAATAACTTAACTCTTTAGTTTAAAACTCATTTTAATTGGGTACACTGTCTGTATCACAAGTAGATGAATAGCTTATGTGGTAGAAAAATACACTCTTTTCCTTCACTCCCTTGAAAGACAGCTTAGATCATATTTTTCCCTTTTCTAGGCAGTTTTTATTCTTGGCCAGAAGTCAAAAGCTCCTATCTCTCTTAGAGTAGTTTTCATGTTGAGAAAAGATGGGAAAGTTGGTATTTTAGCATCTCCTAGCTTTTTCTCTGACCAGGACTTTCTACATGGCCCTCTTGTTAAGGGAAAACTTCAAATTTTCTTCACTTCTTCAATGGCTGATCACTTTCATCAGGCTTTCTGGTCCCTAGATAGGACTGAATTCACAGTCTTTACGCTCTGAGGCACAGTGTACATGTCAGATTTTGAATCAACACCTATTACATCCCAAAGAAATGAATAGAATTAGCTCATTGAAGTAGTCTAAGAAATATTGGAAACCTTTATGAGTTCCTTCCCATATTCTTAACTAAATTTTTAAGTTTAATTTATTCTTGTTCTAAAGGGTACTTGAAGGTTAGTGCTTTCTCCTTGCCAAGGCTGAACATGTTACGTATCTATTCTAAAAAATAATGCTGAAAAACACATTCCTGTGTTAATCACACTGAAAGAAGTTTTGTTTTAAACCTATTAGAGTTGACAAGAGAAGTGAGAAAGGTCCCTGACTTTCTGAAATATTCATGGAAATTATACAGAAGCAACCTGGCTTAAAAACATATGCAGAAAGCAGTACTAAGGCTGTGGTGTTTGTGTTTATACTATATTGACAACTGTTGCATAAGGCTATATGACCTTTTCAGTGTTACATAACACAGTGGAATCAGTCAACTTACCTTAGAAAAGGGCTATTGAAGCATACTGGAGAGGAATAAATACATGGAAGAAAATCTATTTAATTCCTAGGCATCACAACTATTTACCTGCTTGTAGGAGAGATGCTATGATTTCTTTGACCTTTTCAATAATGCTGTTTTTCTAAGCAACACCATAAAAATGACTGGTAGAATCCTTACCCGGGTAATTTTTTTTATTAACTTAACTTCCTTTTCCTTGAGTAATGAGTGCAGGCTGCCGACCAAGGAGCTCACATTATGTTGTTAAAAGATGGCTTTGATCTAGAGAGACAGACTATTTAGTCATTGTCTCATTCATTAGTAGCAGTATTTTCATTCTGATACCCTACTCCAATGTGGTAGTAACTCTTGCAAGGTTAACTTTTAAATGTTCAGTAATAGAGTGTCATCAGTGTTCAGTGACAGTATGAAGCTCACATGTTTATTAAAGACTTTTGCCATTTTAGTATTAATTTTATATATGTTTTCACAGATGATTAAAGTACCTGGATACTAAACAGATTTAGCATAACTGCTGATTTTATTGATACAGCCTTCTAGTTTTTACACGTATTCATGTTGAAAACAGTCTGCAGTGGCAGGAGATGATTAAGCTCAGGGTTTAATGTAGCAACAGTATATGGAAACTTTCTCTAAAGATGCAATTTTAAATGCCAGAGATCAATTCAAAGTCACTAAAAGGAACATAAACACTCCTCCACTTGCTGTTTAGGTTCCTGCTCTATTAGTGTCTCTGACAGAGCACATGGCTTGCTCTGAGGGTGTTTTGGCTTGAATGGTTGAACTTACGGAGCAGCCATGTTCTTGTGCAGTGATTCACGTTGAAGCTGCTTGGCCTTGAACCAAATGTCCAGGAGAAATTGAAAAGTTTCACTACAAATATGAAGAGCTGGTGATATTATTTCAGGGAATCTTTGTAACAAGGTATTTGATTAGATCAGTTCATTGTTAATCTAATTTCTGTAGCTTCTGTAGAATTTCATGTCTTTTAGTTTGCAATACCAAAAGTTGATGAGCTTCCTGCTAGAGAAGTTTATGCACAATTGTACCTTTTTGTTGCTTCAAATTATTTTCCTGTTGGTCATAAACTCTGTAGTCTCTGAGGTTGCTGGTACTCATTCATAAGAGTAATAAGATTTCCGTTCAGCAAAGGATTTCCACAGCTCTGCAGGGGAACCTGTAATTCATGCAGAACAATCTCTTGTGTATAATACAATATTAATGACATGAAGATCATGGACTCCAGATTCTGGCTACTGCCTTTTACATTACTGTTTCCCCTTATAAGTAAATTCTCTAGTCACTTCTGTGACAGACTCCACACACACACACACCCCATCTCTTTAACAAACTGCAAGTGAAGGACCAAATTTGGACTAGGGGAAAAAAGAGCACATAGGCACACTGAACTTACTTCTTATGTGTGTGGAAATACTACTCTGCAAGATGTGCCAGCCTCACTGATGTTTCTGCTGACTATATCTGTATGCTTACAATAAAAAAAATCCTACATTAAAAAAAAAAAAAAATCTTTCCTACAGCATTCGGTTGATTTTACTGTAAAACGAGACTTAAAGGAAGATTTATGGTTTTAAATTATTTTGGTGGGTTGAGCTTGGCTGGCTGTCAGAAACCCATCCAGCTGCTCTCCCAATCACCTTCTGTCCTTTCTAGGACAGGTTGAAAAAGCTTGTGGGTCAGATAAAGACAGGGAGATTGCTTATCTGTTACCATCACAGACAAAACAGACTTGGGGAAAAATAATTTAATTTATTGTCAATTAAAAATAAAGTAAGATGGCGAGAAACAAAGACAAAACTGAAAACACCTTCCCCAACATCGTCCTTCTTCTCAAGTTCAACTTCATTCCTTCAGTCCCAACTCTTCTACCTCCTCCCTCCCAGGCAGCAGTCCTGGTTTCAGCCAGGATAGAGTTAACTTTCTTTGGGTGAGAGGGAGCACAGCTGGAGGGCCAGATCCCCATCGATCATTGGAACATTCCATGTCATGTGACATCAAAGCTCTCTCATGCACATTGTTTTGTTTTCGATCCTGGGGCTGGATTCTCTGGTGCTGTCGGGTTGCTCGGGTTGCTGCTGGGGACGGGCTCTGTCCCGGTCACCACTCAGTGAGCCACTGCTACATTTTACCCATTTTGGACTACTGTTGTTACTGTTGTGGGTGGGAAGAGTAAACAACTGGCCACGTGGTGATTTGCTACTGGCTGAGTTCAAACCACAACAGCAGCTCAGGGAGAATGGGGAGGTGGAGTTTGTGGTCAGTTCATGACACTTTGGCTCTGCTGCTCCTTCCTCTTCATACTTTTCCCCTGCTCCAGCATGTGGTTTCTCCCACCGGATACGGTTCTTCATGAACTGCTCCATTGTGGGTCCTTCTTGTGAGCTGCAGTTATTCAAGGACTGCTTCAATGTGGGTCCTCTCCAAGGGGTACAGTCCAGCCGGAATAGACTCTTCCAGCATGGGTCCCCGACAGGCCACAGTTCCTGCCAGGAGCCTGCTCCAGTGTGGTCTCTCCACAGACTGCAGCTTCCTTCAGGGCACATCCACCTGCTCCATCATGGGGTCCACCATGGGCTGCAGTGCTCCACTGGCGTCATCCATGAGCTACAGAGGAACAACCTGCTTCTCCATTATCTCCTCCACAGGCTGCAGGGAAACCTCTGCTCAGGTGCCTGGAGCACCTCCTCCCCCTTCTTCACTGACCTCAATGTCTGCATAGTCATTTCCCTCACATTCTCTCTCTCTCACAGCTGTCCCCCAATGTTATTTACCCTTTCTTACATATGCTATCACAGAGGCACCACCAGCATCACTGGCAGCCTAAACTGTGACCTGCAGTGGGATTGTTTTGGAGCTTGCTGGAAAGGGCTGTGTCCAGCACAGGGCAGCACTTGGTCTCTTCTCACAGTGGTCACATCTGCAGACCTCCCTCACTAACAAAACTTTGCCACGTAAACTCAATATGACAATTTTTGGTTTTCATAAAAATTTCAAAATAAGACAACTAAGAAATAAATCTGGAAATGATCATCCTATGACCATTCAAATTACATAGGAAGACAAAATACCTTCAGACGTATGGACAATGTACTTATAATTAACCTTTTTTTTCTCTATCTTGTTAAGCCTTTTTTTTTCTACAATTCACCTCTAAACTAACCTTCATGAATACCTTTATCATTTACTCCATTTCTTCAGAAATTTCAAATGTTCTTTGGTTTTCATAACAATTCTGTTAAATTCAAACTTTCAGTTCAAAATCAGTCTTATCCTTTAAAGATATTGACATTCAAAGTGTTTTAGTGCCAACTGCTTCATGGTTTTCTTGATGATGGCTTAAAAGTGTATTTCTGTTTATAAAACTGATTATTTATACTTTTGTGTTAGTGACATATTAAGAAATGAAAAATTCACTATACTATATTCAATCAGTGATAATTATTTTCAACATTATGCTTTGATTCCTGCCAACTATTATAAAAATATAGTTCCATAAAAACATTGACAAAATATGGATTACTTGCTGAAATTGTAGACAGACTTTTATTACCTTCTGAAATATAAAACAGCAAGGAAAGTATCACAGTGACAATTGTTTTCAGTCAGATAAGAAGCATGCTTCTTAAACCAAGAGCAATATTAAAGGCAATATAACTGCAAAATCAAGAGTCAAAAAAGCTATGTTTTTCATAGTTTCAGCTTTCATACATAAGTCCTTTTAAGATGAATATTTTATATCCTGCAATCTGTACAGTGTGGAACTTCTCCTCAGTTAAGATCATAACAAATTTTGCATGTGACTCATCTTCTCAATTCCAAAAATAAATCTTCCTTTTTCCTGCAATTTTGCATAATTGGTCTGCAATAAGTGTAGAAATTATGCAAACATTTGATATCCATTAAGGCAGCTGTTTGAGACATATGTGATTTCAAAAAATTACTTGTATTTCACTTCTGAAAGATTAGCGCATCTTTGTCATGACATATTTTTAAAAGAAGGCTGAGCTTAGAAGCTCAGAACTTACTGTATTTAAAAGAAATTATATAAAATTGGGTACTGATACACTGCATGTTGAAAAAGACAGAAATATTTTATTGAGTGAGTTTTGGATTAAGCTATATCTAGAATTATACTGAGCTATGTCAGATGTACAAGTAGAAAGTGTCCTCAGTCGTACATAAAGCTATTACAAAAAAAATAACTGCTCTGAGAAACATAGATTTCCATCAAAGAGAAGCAAAGACTTCCATCAAAATTATATAGGATTCCACAGAAAATAAATTTCAGTGCCTTTCTTAAGGTATTATAATATTACAATGGGGGAAATGCTTCATTTTGAAACAGATTTTACTTGTATAGTTTCTCCAATTTAATTTAAAATGTTAAAAAAAACAACATCAAACATTTTGTTTCCTTTGATCCATTACATGTATTTATTCATTGTTTGGGCCAACAAACTAAAAAAATCAATCTTTTGCACAGCTCTAGTTAATATAATATGCCTGCCCTGCCCTTCCAAGGAAGCTGTGTATAAACAGGAAATACAAATTCAATTTATAACCACAATGATGAAATGAAAGAAGGCAATTCTTTAAAATGAACCTAAATAATTGTCCCCTGACCTCTTCTCACACTTCATACAACAGAAACAGGTAAAAAGCAACTTGTCTGATTGCTTATTGCTGAACTGAGTGTGGATACAGAAGCAATCAGTAAAAAGCTGCTCCTCAATTTCATTATGTTTGTACTATTTGAATTGAAATACATGTCTGAGTTTTCAGTAATGCATACACTTGAAGAATTAAAGTTTGTGTCATATAAGGCACACTTTATTAAAACTTCCCAGAAACATTAGTATTTTTCTTAAAATTGTTGTCTTTCCTACATATATCTTATGACTCAGACAGACCACACTATGTATCAATAAAACACATGAAGACAGATAAACTGTACTGTAGCATTTTGGAGATTCCAGGGATATACATTCAGAAGTTAGGAAATGCCAGAATTACATACAACCTTAAGTGATCATGAGTACCCCTCCTATTCATTATTGCACACTCTTTAGATTCCTGATCACATAATAATGTTTTAAGATTCCTCCTTCATTTTGTGAACAGGATGGATAGCTCTCATTTAATAATGCTTTGTTTCTTTAAGCTTTTTGTAGTGTCTGTCTAGTCCTTATTTAATGGAGTCAATTCAAACTCAGATTTATTAATTTCTGTGGGAACTTGTCCAATCAGAAAAGTATTACTCGAGGTCTTCACAAGTATTAATCTATTATTGAATTTATGTTCACAATGCTTCCCTGAAATAAGAGAAGTATTATTATGTCTGTTTTACAGATGCAGAAATGATCTGTAGGGACATTTGGTAGCCAGAAAAACTTATCTGGATGCCTAGTTGTTAGAACCTGCTTTTCCAGTATGGGTACCATGTTATGTTCAAATTGCAGCTGTTGTACTATGGAGTCTTAACATTTATATAAATGTGGCTACAGGGTTCTCAGAAAATGGGAAAAGACAGGAAATGAAAAATCACTTTGTTGCATGACGTTAGCTTTCACTTTTATCACAGCAGAATCTATCAGAAGTGAAAATAATGAGTCCAGCTGCAAACTCTTGCTCAGGTTTTTCTTAACCCATAGATTCCTAGAAAATAAAATGTCATCCCATCTCTGCAATGGCAATTTTCCATGCTTCTTACACTCTCTCCACATAACTGCTACTGGCCACATTCAGAGATGAAATGTGAATTAATCCATTTTAGCCATTCTTGTCCGTCCTTTGAGCTTACAGAAGTAATTGGTTGTCTTTTCCTGGTATCTTCACTAGCATCCCAGGTAGAAACAAACAGGATATTTTGCCACTGGTTTTCACAACAGTTCTGACTGAAAAACAAAGGTGGGATTCAGAAACAGTTTTCTTCTGGTCTTGTAAGGCAAGCAGGCACTAATAAAAAGAGTTTTTGCTCTATTGTTCCCTATTACAATACCACTAACTCTCTCTTTCTAATCACCTTTGCTGACATCTGCGTCTTTGTACTATGCCAACTTATGCATTCCCAGGCCACCAGCCAAGATGTTCATCCCATGTACAGTACCAGCAGAACATCAGCTTCTTTCTCCAGAATTGTTTGTCCGTGTTCCAACATTTTCCCCGGTCTCCATGTTCACAGGTTCTTCCTTTCAGTTTCTGCAGCCTCAGCATATCTCTTCCCTTTCTCCTAATTACCTTGTTCCTTCCATCTTGTCTGTTCCTCCAGCTGTTCTCTCTTACCCATGCCCATTTCCAGTTACCCCAGTGTCTGCGTTCCCCATGCTCCTGGGAGTCTAATGTCACTTTTGCTATGCAGGTTCCTTACCCAGTCAGGGAATTCCCAGTGGTGTTTAGCACTGAGCTTGGTGCCCTTTCTAGCACCAGGCTGAGGCAAGCTTAGCATGAAAAAAAGTCCTTAGAGAACTGTGAAAGATTCGTCTATGAAATTTTTGCAAACTATGCTTTTCTGTTTAATCTTACAGCTCACAGACAAGATCAGACAGATTTCACTGTGACAAAAAAGGCACATACCGTAATAGTTTGCCAATTTTCAAGTTCAAACATGAGTTTACTTAAAGATCGTGAAAACAAAGGTCACTAAAATTCTTTTAGTGTGGGCCAGCCAACATATTTTTTTACTGGTATCATCCTTGGAAAGAGCTAAACCACTTTGGCTGGCAAAATTCAAACAATATCACTTTGCAACAGGCACTCAGTATGAGAAATTTCAGTCTGACTGGTTATCTTGGCAAAGTTTTAAGTGCCTGAACACAAAATCTTGTAGTAGGAGGCATTTGGCCCTTAATGACATACAGTCTTACCAAGTGTGAGTGGAATAGACTCTCCTTCATTTCTTTGATTTCATTCGCTTCTCCTCTAACTCTTCTGTTATTCTTAACTGCTGTTTCAAATTACGCATTTTCTCTTTCCTTGGAGAAATTGCCAGAGTCTAAAGAAGAGAAAATGCTGGATATATACTGGAACATGTGTTGAATTCTGGATGTCTTTTGTTTTTTCCATTTGCAACCCAGTTTTCTCTTACAGACTAGCTGGTAGCTCATACAAAGAAGCTTAGATTTCACATAATGAAACAATTTGACAAATATTTATAAATTCTGCTAGAATTTTCCTTTTATTTATATTAAAAAAGGAAAATATTATTTCCCCCTTTCTTCTCTCTTCCCCCTTCTTCTTAAAAAGCCTTGCTATAACTGTTCAAATTGATAAATACATATGACAGCGGTAGGTAAAAATCTACTGCTACCTACTTTTCTATAATATGTCCTAGGTGTTGAAACTAACTTAGATTTGTATCTCTAATAAAAGAAATTACTCTCCTGTATGTGAATACACAATTCTTGATTTCTCAGATAGTCATTACTGTTTACACTCTTGTGTTTGTAAATCCACATTTCCATTTGACATTTATTATATATGGTACGGTCACATGCCATATTCCAAAAAGATTCAGAAACATTGCGCACATGGTTGAATATAGATAGCAGAAGGATGCTTCCCCAGTATAGAAAGTTCCCAGCTCTCCTGCAGCTGAAGAACCTGAACACTGTCCACTCCCTCCCCAACTCAAGCATCTGCACCTCTAAAACACTTAAGATACCTGTTGTAATATCCTGCCTGATCTGTTCCAAAGCATATGGGTAGAAGCTTTTAATTGGGCTTAAAACTGAATGTGAAGAAGATCAGAACAAAGTCACCTTCTAATAAGAGGCCTGACAAGTGCCTAGAAAGACAGCAGTGTCAGACTAGAAAATTTATTTGCTTTTTGATGAAGTCGAAAACAGACTTCTGTTGAGCTTACCTACAATATAATATACTGAAGAATGTATTTCTGTCACATCACTTCCCCATCACAGGACTATTACAAAAAGCACAAGCTGCTCATGGCAGCTTAGCATATTTCTTTTAGAAGATTCACCTTTCAAATATGTCATGGAAATAGGAATGAAAAGAATACCTGCAAACTAATAAGGATCAAGAGATGTCCCTGGTAATGGTTGTAAGGAAATACTTAAAACAGTCCTAGGGGGCAAAATAATTGCCTTCACTTCAAGCTGAAGAAGAAATGGCCAGAGAAAGTTCTGAAATCCCTTCAGATTATACTTGAACATGCTGAAACAAAACAATGAGACACTCATTAAGAAGTTTGTTAAAAAATCTAGAAAGGAAGACATCTTCATTAGTTAAAATACTTGATAAAGAAGCAAGGTAGTAAAATTGTAAATGCTATGACCTTCTGTCTAGAAAAAGAGAAGTGTGGTTTCAGTTGAGAAAAATATCAGTTTACAAAAAATAAAGTAGCCTATATTTTAAGATCAAAACACATATAAATATAATAGAACTAAGCATCACCTTTGCATATAATTTAAGAATAATTTAAAACTAAGCTGAAAAAATCCAAATGCTAATGACATAACTACACTGCTGATTTTTTTAATAACCTTATTAAGAAGTATTTGGATGTGTTCATAGTACCCCTGCAAGCAAAGAAACCCACAGGTGCTATTAAATACCTTAGAAGACCCAGCCTAGGATGTTACTTTGGAGGAACCTTCTTTGGAAATACGCATTTTAGAAATGTATGCCTTAAAACCAGGATTGTACACACATTCTGTATACGAGAAAAGACTGTTGACAACACAAACTAATTTCAGTACTCTTACAAGATCTTCTGAAGCCTGACTTAAGTTATATCTTGAAATGGACTCTGTGCTATACTGTGACAGTAATGCATCTGTTGAAGAAGGTCAAGATAAATGTCC
Organism: Strix aluco; assembly: GCF_031877795.1. NCBI lineage: Eukaryota > Metazoa > Chordata > Aves > Strigiformes > Strigidae > Strix > Strix aluco. Next base: position 39,271,958 of record NC_133934.1, on the reverse strand, counting down.
TCACCAAATGCATTACCATAAGCTTGTTTATCCATTGTAACCTTATCTCAGATTTACAATTATTAGAAGTAATTTTACTGGGAAAATGAATAAATTATTTCTTCCATGTTCCATTTTTTTCCCTCCTTTCTACATGTACTCATAACAGTCTTTAAAAAGAACTGTCCATTAATAACCATTCATAAATGCCCATAAAGCAAAATCTGGTTTAAGCACGGATAGATTACCATAACTGTCAATATCAGAGAGCTATCAGTTAGAAACTTATCTCTGAGTCATAAAAGAAGATGAAATGTGTCAATGCCAAAATAAGATGAAGTTTGGCAAAGCATTATATAGTAAAGATAAATTTTGAAAGTTTTTCTAGGAAAGAAAGTAATAACACAGTTGACTTAGTTGGAATGAAAAATGGTAGTTAAGGTGATTGTATTGGTATAAATCAATATCGTCAGTGTTTAAGCATACAATAGCAGTGGTTATGTGTTGGAGTTCTTTCAGACTTCTGTGACATACATATGTTTACATCTGTAATGAGAGCTTGCAGGTATTTATTACCGTATGAACCTTGTTATCAAAATCAAATGGGACCCAGATGTCTTCCATTTTCCTGAACACTCTTCAACTGACTTTTTAGAAAAAAAAGTAACCTTGTCTCAATTTTCCTTTATCAGTTTTGTAAACAATTCAGTGAGAAAAATTAGCTTAACTGCTTTATAGAGGATAAAAACCCTGTTTCAGGAGTGGCAGTAATTAAAAGAAGCAATAGACAAAAAGAGGCAAACACAAGAATCTACTGGGGTGTCATAGACAACAAACTCTGTAAGTCCCTGGCCAAGTTAGACACAGATAGCAATTAATGTAAAAGTGAAAACCATCTTGACGAGGCAGATAAAGAGAGGCAAGTGTCTGTTTCAGATTAAAGGGTCTTCATCAGGAGGATGTCAGCTGGAACAGGAACAGAATCCATCAACTCTGAACCTGAAGATTGAGACTGAGAAAGGCAGTTTCTGTTTGTTCAATTATTCTTACCATTGGACTTCTTCAGGATTCCTTTTGTCTTGCTGAAAACATTGAAGGCTATATTAACCTTCACAGTATAAGGCTTTGTCTAAAAAGTAGGATGGTCAAAGAAGCTACTTACTAATTTGTTGGTAGAAATAAAGGTTAGGAGAAATCATTCAGGGAGATCTATGGTCACATTTGGTTGCTGACACACTCTGAATAACAATTACTGCCTGCAGTGGGAAGAAAACAAAAAACATCCTATTTTGATTCAGAATGCAGGGGTTCATTCAACATATATTACTGATATTTATATAGATACAAAAAAAAAATCTGAAATCCCACACTGGGAGCCCAGCCTTTTCTTCAAAAATCTTCACATACATAAAAAAGCAGTGTCATTTGTGCTTTGGGATCCCCATGCCTCGGAAATGTTTATATGTTTTGTCATATCTAACAGTTTGCTTTTCAGAAGTCTTTCTTAGAATCATGTTGTCTTTTCAAGCCCATAGATGAACTGCTGAGGTAAAAACATAGTATATCATCTGTAGATATCTGTCCAGTACAGACCTAGGTTGGGGAAAAACCTGTAGGCTTTGAACAACCCAAAAACATCTGTCTAGTTTAAGTAGCAGATTGACACTATAACATCTCCTGTCCCTGCCCCCCTTTAATCCTGACCTATAAGCTTTCGGTTGGTTCCTTATCAATCCCCAGGCAGAGTTCCATGCTGTCCAGCTGGTCATTGACGTAGAGGGCCACCTCCCCTCATCATCTCCCCTGCCTGTCCTTTCTGAAGAGCCTGTATCCTTCCACTCCAATATTCCAGTCATAGGAGACATCCCATGACATCTCTGTGATGCCAATAAGATCATTGCCCTGCAAGCGTGTGTATGTGTCTAGCTCCTCTTGTTTATTCCCCATGCTATATGCATTTGCATAGAGGTATTTAAGTTGGGCCCCCGATGAAGCTGTCTTTCTTCCTGATTTTGTTAGGCAGTAATATATAGCAATCAGCAAGGTTAGTTTCTGCACAGCTTCAGATCTTTCAGGTGTTACGGGTGCTTGGGCAAGAGAGTAGTTTGCTCTTGAAGGTAATATATTAAGCATATTTGTGTAGGAATCTCTGAGCTGGAATCTAGTTCTAGTTTTCTGTGCGATAATAGATTACTTAACTCTTTTGAAAACAAAGAAAAAGGTGCCTATATTTCTTCATAACCTTTGGTTTAGGACAATGATAGAAAACCAAAGTTCAGTCATATTAAAAACCAATATAAATTTTTTGCTGCAGAGATTAGAAAATACAGTATATACTCATTTAGGGGATATTGTGTGAGGTATGAAATTTTCAGGGTAAACTTTTTTCATATAAGACCTCTTTTTGTGCCCCCTCTAACTTCTCAGATTGTTTTTTTTTTTTCCCCAGAACAGAAAGATTCACATCCACCCTATCTTCCTCTAGTTTATAGCAAGCTTGTGAAAGATTCAGCTTTATACATGCTTAACTGATTGAATACTAGATTTTCTAACTATTGCTTGCACTAGCTGCTATCCTAGAATGAACTTTCAGAGTGCAGAAACATGGGCCACCTGACCAGGAAGACGAGCAATTGAGGGCCTCCATGGACAGACAGGAGCAGCCTCACGTTCACAAGCCCTGGTCCTCTTGGGGGACCTCAATCACCCCAATACCTATTGGAGAGACAACACAGCAGGGAATAAGCCATCCAGGATGTTATAATTATGATAACTTCCTTCTCCAAGTGATCGAGGACCCAATGAGGAGAGGTGTTATGCTGGAACTTGTTCTCACCAACAAGGAGGGACTGGTGGGGAATGTGAAGCTCAAAGGCAGCCTTCGCTGCAGTGATCGTGAAACAGTGGAGTTCAAGATCCTTAGGGCAGCAAGGAGGGTGCACAACAAGCTCACTACCCTGGACTTCAGGAGAGCAGACTTTGGCCTCTTTAGGGATCTGCTTGGCTGAGTATCCTGAAGGGAAGAGGGGCCCAAGAAAGCTGGTTAATACCCAAGGATCACCTCCTCCAAGCTCAGAAACAATGCATCCCAAGAAACAGGAAGTCAGGCAAAAACACCAGGAGGCCTGCATGGATGAACAAGGAGATTCTGGACAAACTCAAACACAAAAAAGAAGTCTACAGAGGGTGAAAGCAAGGAGGTAGCCTGGAAGGAATACAGAGAAATTGTCTAAGCAGCCAGGGATCAGGTTAGGAAGACCAAAACTCTGACAGAATTAAATCTGGCCAGGGACATCAAGGGCAACAGGAAAAGACTCTATAGGTATGTTGATGATAAAAGGAAGACTAGGGAAAATGTGGGCCCTGTCTGAAAGGAAACAGGAGAGGTGGTTACCCAGGATATGGAGAAGGCTGAGGTACTCAATTAATATTTTGCCTTAGTCTTCACTGGCAAGTGCTCCAGCCACACTGCCCAAGGGACAGAAGGCAAAGGTGGGGACTGGGGAATGAAGAACTGCCCACCGTAGGAGAAGATCAGGTTCGAGACCATCTAAAGAACCTGAAGGTTCACAAGTCCATGGAACCTGATGAGATGCATTCAAGGGTCATGAAGGAACTGGCAGATTAAGTGGCTAAGCCACTACCCATCATATTTGAGAAGTCAAGGCAGTCCAGTAAAGTTCCCACTGACTGGAAAAGGGGAAACATAACCCCCATTTTTAAAATGGGAAAAAAAGAAGACTCAGGGAACTGCAAGTCAGTCATTCTCACATCTGTACCCAGTAAGATCATAGAATAGATCCTCTTGGAAAATATGCTAAAACACATGGAAGATAAGAAGGTGATTGGTGACAGCCAACATGGCTTCACTAAGGGCAAATTGTGCCTGACAAATTTGGTGGCCTTCTATGACAGGGTTACAGCATTTGTGGATAAGGGATGAGCAACTACCTGGACTTGTGCAAAGCATTTGACACTGCCCCGCATTACATCCTTGTCTCTAAATTGGAGAGACATGGGTTTGACAGATTCACTCGATGGACAAGGAATTGGCTCTATGGTTGCACTCAAAGAGTTGCAGTGAATGGCTCAATGTCCAAGTGAAGAGCAGTGAAAGGTGTCAGTCCTCAGGGGTCGGTATTGGGACTGGTGCTGTTTAAGATCTTTTTCAGTGTCATGGACAGTGGAATTGAGTGCACCCTCAGCAAGTTTGCCAATGACGCCAAGCTGTGTGGTGCGGTCAACATACTGGAGGGAAGGGATGTCATCCAGAGGGACCTTGACAGGCTTGAGAGGTGGGTCCATGCAAACCTCATGAAGTTCAACAAGGCCAAGTGCAAGGTCCTGCACATGGGTTGAGGCAATCCCAAGCATGAATACAGGCTGTGCAATGAGTGGATTGAGAGCAGCGCCGAGGAGAAGGACCTGGGAGTAGTAGTGGATGGAAAACTGACTATGAGCCAACAATGTGCGCTCGCAGCCGAGAAAGCCAACTGTATTCTGGGTTGCATCAAGAGAACTGTGGCCAGCAGGTCGAGGAAGGTGATTCTCTCCCTGTTGCAGAGGGCAGGGAATGGAGGGGGTGCAGTCAGTCCTGTTGCTTCTTCCTCTTCAGGGTTGGGGAACTCCTCGCATTCCTCCCCTGCAGCATGTTTCCTGTCTCGCAGGAGACAGTCCTCCACAAAATTTCTCCGATGTGAGTCCTTCCCATGGGCTACAACTCTTCCCATGCTGCTCCGGTGTGGGTCACTCCTGTGTGTTGCAATCCTCCCAGTGTCGATCTAAAACAGCGAGGGCTTTTTCCCACAGAGTCCTGTCCTTCTTCATGTGCAGTCACCTGCTCCGCATGGGATCCTCCATAGGCTGCAGATTGGCATCTGCTTCACCATGACATCCATGGGTAACAGGGGAGGTGGCCCTGCTGTCTCAGCACAGGCTGCAGGAAGGGTGCACCAGCACGCCTTTTCCCCCCCTTTCTCCTCCTTTCTTCCACTGATCTCGGTGTTCACACACATGTTCTTCTCAAAACTCATCCTCACAACTCCAACTCCTTCTCCCAGGTTCCCCTTCTTAAATATGTTACTGCAGAGGTGCACCCACCATTGCTAATTGGCTTGGCCTTGGCCAGAGGCAGGTCTTACTTGGAGCCAGGGGAGCTCTGAGAAGCTTCTCACAGGGGGCCACTGATGTAGCCCCCTCCCCTGCTACTAAAAACCTCCGCTGAACACACAAACCCAGCACGCCATCTCAAATCGTTCTATGACTTGATTATTCTATGATTCTAGGAAACATTTCAAAATAATGACTCTAACATTCAAGAAACAGTAAGATCCTGAAAAAAGTGTGTTTACAAAATCCACTGAAAGCTTTTCTTACTTTTAGTAGAATACAATAATAAATTCTTAATTTTCACTACTTATACTACTACCCTTGCTACCAAATTCTAGCATATTGCTATTTAAAAATAGTGATTTTTTAATTTTATTTATTCATCAAGTTTAATTTTTGAGATTTGTGAGCTCTAAGAAACTGTCATGATCCTCCTTATATTTGACAGAAGAAAAATTGCTTAATGAGTTTTACTTTATCTGTCTCTAAGATAAAGTTGTCATCATGTTCTCATTAGGTATCTTTGTACATTGTAGAGAAAATTCAGAGGATATGAAATTAGTGTTAATGTTTATTTTCAGGGGCAGCTTGCTTAGTAATGTTCATAAATAAAGAATGTAGTTCTTAGTCATGGTTAACCAGCATTTTTACTTTATTTAGAGCTGGTGTTCTCAAATCTTGTGTCTAATGTTTAAGGGAAAAAAAAATCTTTTCCAGTTATTTCCTTTTTTTTTTTTTTTTTTCTATATAACTCCATAGTTTAGCCATTTACATGTCAATGGTACCGTGCATAATCTCCAGTTCCTTTGCAATATCAATACATACATGTAGCTACCTGTGTGCACCAGGTACAGGAAAAAGGCTGTGTGGATATGCAGTGAAGGGAACTGTATGGAATTTTGAATAGGACCTGTACTGCAAAGTTTGATGGTACAAGGTCTGAGAGATACAGCAAGCAGTGGGAGAAAACAAATACTGGTTAGCCATCAACTGTATTCTGGAAAATAAATTGATTTATCAAGGAAATGAGCATGCCTTCCTCCTGTCAGAACTGACTTTGGAGCCTCCCTTACTGCACTCTCAGTCTGATACCAATTTATGTACTCCTGTCTGACATGCAGTGGTCCAGCTCTTCCAAAGTTGAAAACAATTTGCAATGATGCGTAGTGGCAAAAAACAAGGTATGCCCCATTTCTGCTCTCCATTCCAGCCCATGATGTGATGGCAACATGACTGTAGAGGATGTGGTCCAGTTTAGGGGGAAAATGTTTCTTCTTCCAGCTAGAGCGGGGTTAGTACAAAGAAAAGATGCTTTACATTTTTCATACAGTTAAATATAAAAAATATAAATATAAAATATCAAAAATATACATATACTAGAAATGCAGTTCACGTCTTAATATATTTGATATGTTTCATTTCTGTATTTCATTCAGCATGGACAAGCAGGCTGTCTGTATAGAACTCCTCTTGCTATTGTATGCATACTACAGTCCTGCAGCTGAATACTTAAATGAACCAATACAAGAGTTTAAGTAAAAGTATTTTCTATTGTCCTGAATCTACACTGCATTCTTTCCCTCTTTGAAAGCCCCTTTCATTTTTCTTTCATACTTTTCAATAGTATATGCAAATACTCGATTGTCAAGCTCGTGTGGAAACATGATTACCAATCAACTCCCAGACTGTACTTGTCAGTCAGTTCAGAAGTTGAGCAGTCCTCTGTGCATCAAAAAAAAAAAAAAAAAAAAAAAAAGTCTAAAATATCTGTATAATCTCTATATACATTTTCTTTGCTACTAAAAGGATCTAACCTCATTTTTTTAAGTCCAGCTTTTTGGGGGACTTTGTGATGTAAATGGTTTGATCATATCTTAAGAGATATCCATGTCTCTGAATTGCTGAAATGTTGCCTGTCATAAAAGCAATCACAAGGACAGAATAAGAAAATGAAGTTCTAGAGACATCCTAATGATATCAGTCTGCTATGATAATGCTGTTGTGTGTAAAGATACATATTTATCTTCTTGTAGATTGAACTGCACTGTCTTGCCTAGATCCATAGCCTGTGCTCTTCGTTTGTATACTGCTTTTGTCACACGAATCAATCATTGCTATACACTTTTTCTTTGAATGAAAAAAAAAAATCACACATTATTCCAGGTATGAATGGACAAATAAGCAAATATTGTTACAGATTTAAGAAGAGTAAAGGTGCTCCAGTGAACAATTAGGAAAAAAAAGTATAAGCAGGAAAAAGAAGATTAATCTTTTCCCAAGAAAAGAAAGATTCAAAATGACTTTCCTAAGCACAGTCCCTCTTAATAGGGTCAGGTTATATCTTGAGGTGCATTCATAGAGCCATCAGAGTTGGAAAATTATGATTCCCACAGCTGAAAGGGAATTTCTTTTCCAAATGAGGACTTAAAAACAATGTTATTTTCTGAGGAAGGGGGATAGCTTCCTCATAAAGCATATTCATAAAGGAAAGATGTGAGGATCTCAGTTATTTTCCTTAATGCTATTGTCACTTAATAAGAAAAGCAGCATACAGGACATAATCCTGTCAGTTTCTATTACAGACAAATTCCCTGATGAAAACAATCACAGTTTCATTAATTAATAGTTGCCATTTAGGGAGAGAGATTTCTAAAATAACAAATTTCAGCACGTCATCAATCATGTAGACTATCTACCTATGACCATTTCTAGATAAAAAAGGTGCATTAGATAAGATAGTTTCACACTAGTCATATCCCAGTTTCTTTGTCTTTTTCTTAGGCACTGAAATTTAAATAAAATCTTATCATTTAAATTAGAGCTATTCCCTCCTCCTCCCCCTTATTTCTTCCTTTCAGTTCTCAGTTTTGACTGGAATACTCTAAGAGCAGCACTTAAACTAATTGCAATTTTTGCTTTTGCTTCACCCACCCTTTTCACTTCACCACTTTGTATCTTCGCATAAAAGGAAGGGTGACCTGCTTCCTCTGAAGGTGATGCTAATGCAGTTCAATAAATGGCAGAGGGAACAGGATGACCTGAAATGGTGCAAGCCATATCAGAAAGGCATTTCATTTTTTTCTATTATGAAAACGAGATTTTCCTTTAAGTGTGTTTATTGAGCTGCAGTAACATAATGTAAAGTAACATAGACTTAAACAAGATGACCTCATTCATCATCCTGGGGTCACCTGAAGATGTTGGAAGCATTCTGAGCACTGGTTAAAGAAACACAATTTTTCATGGAAGAAATTTCTTAATCCCTTTGGGATTGACCCTTTAAACTACAGCATACTGCTGAAGGAAGAGTAGAGCCTTTACGTTAGCTCTCAGCCCTAAACATTTGCACAGCACCTGTGCAGAGAGACAGTTGTAGCTTGAAGAAATGTTAACTGTGTTCAGCAGTATGCAGTGAGGCTCTACACCTGCTCTGCTCTCCTAAACTGGTAAAGAGGAAGAAAAGTGGGCATCGTAGCAGGCCTAAGAGGTGTTTCACCAGGCTTTGGATCAGGCCCATAAATTTTGACCAGAGCACAGCTGCTTGGCTGCAATTCACTACATGCAAACAATTTGAATGGCCAGTATTTTTAGGTTTTTAGTTACTCTCCTCCTAGCCAAAAGTATTCAAATGTGCTTAAGAACTGTGTTTAGAAGGAATTGATGGGGGGGTAGACAAGACAGCCAACCGCTAACATGGAAATGTGCCTACGGGTTCAGAGCAAACAGTGCCTCTCACAACTGCTCCGTGCCTCTGACCATATGTTGTTCATCTGTTCATCTCCCCAACCATTCATTTGGACTAGGATGCTGAACTGTGCCAAATAAGCTTCCCAGGGAGTTTTCCCTCAAAGATAGAGGTGTGGAGGATTGTATTATCAGAGCTGAGCCAGTTCAACCTCTCCCCTCCAGGCACTTTTGAGTAAAAACAAGATGGAAAACTTCAGCAAACATCCTGCTTCAGTCACCATCTCATCTGGCACAACCCCTCACCCTATAGTTGTCTTCTGTAGTGCCTTTATTTTTCATCTCAAGGCTACTGTTTAACTGCTCAAACCCCTGAGTCCCTATTTCTGTCAGCAAATTTCAAGCTAGGCAAAATTTTCCTGGTCTCCTCTACTCCTCGAAATCCTGTTGATCTCAGGCAGTCAGTTCATGACTCTCCTCCATTTTATCAGACCAGGCAGAGTTTTGTAATTGCTACTCAGACAAAGATATCATTTCTAACAATAGTTCATCATCAATTCTTTTTGAGAAGTTTCCAGATATTGCTTTAATTCATTTTGTGGAGTCTCCTGGCCCAGTTTTAAGTCTTGTTTTAATTCCTTTTGGCCTTATGTCAATTCCTTTTGGCTATTTTTATATCTATGACCATCTCCATTATTTATTGTATATTGATTCAACAGCAATAGGAACACAAAATCTTCTTCATAGGAAAAATGGATCTTACTGCTAACATCAGTTTCATCACTTCCTGTCCCAAGAAACTGAGTATTTTTGATCTAATAGATTGTCTTTCTTAGCTGGGAAAATTGATTCTGTTAGTGAGGTATGTCTTCAATGAAGTCTTAATAAAACAGTGAAAAGGGTTTTGTTCCCTTAAACACTGAAGGCACAAAAATCAGGAGGTGTTTCTTTGATCACTTTCTTTTTTCCCTTAGTCCAGTATCCCAAAGCAACTCCTTTTCTGTCTCCATACTAAGGCCCAGCTCAGTTCTGACAGAGACAGCTCAGAGAAAGTGGGATGCTGACTCCAGGGCAGTCTGCTGATTCCCTGGCTGCTGACTCTTCCAGGTCTTTCCTCAGGCACTGACTGCTGATCCAGTGTCCAGAAAAAGGGATTTTAATTGTTCCCTCCTGTGCTGAGACAAAGGCAGGTTCTTTGTTTCACAGCTTGGACTCTTCAATTTTCAGTAGGACCTAAAGTAATATGTCAGCTTTATTTTGGACCTTTGCACACCACTACCTAACCTCAGTTTACATAATTTTATTGGCTGATGAGTAAAACTATGTCTGCAGAAACAGTCCATTTTTTCTTCTTCATAGCTTGCCTGCATACATTTCTTACACTGATCAACTGAAAGGATCTAACCTCATTTTTTAAGTCCAGCTTTTTGGGGGACTTTGTGATGTAAATGGTTTGATCATATCTTAAGAAATATCCATGTCTCTGAATTGCTGAAATGCTGAATTGCTGAAATGCTGCTGAATAATTGTTATTATTGTTGTCAATGTATTTATTACTTGAATGGAAATTTACTAGTAGCAAAGTACTAGAAACCAGTTTGTCTTTTACCACAATCAGCTGAAGATCTTAGTGAAGGAAATGAGTTTCTAATTGTCTTGGAGATAAATCATATAGAAATTCTGAGTTTCTTCAAAAGTATATGCAACTTGAATACTATTAAAAGTATATCTTGTTCAGAAAAATCTGTTTGCAGTGATAAGAATCAGGAGACAGTAACAAATAAAGAAATAAATAATAATAAATAAATAAATAAATAACAGAAAACCACTCCCCATCCCACTCCCCCAAATAAAAAAGGAAAAATAATTGGCATGATCATAATCACAAAACATGTTATATTCCTGATTTTCACTCAGCTGCAGCTTTGTGAGAAATAGGTGTCCAGATCCAATGTTGAGGGAGGTTTCGATATGATCCCAAGAGCAAGATTAAGACACAAACGAGGTCAAATGCCGTATACCTAAAACAGGTTTTTATTATTTAAAAAAAAAAAGTGAAGACGGGTAGCGATAGGACAGAATGGGACGAAAAGACAGAAATAAAGCAAGGATGTGGGATAGGACTGCAAGAAGAGTCACCACCATGGATCCAGCAGCATCCCATTGGTCCTCAGTCTTCAGTTCTTCAGTGGTGGGTGCACACGGATCTGGCTTCGATGGTGGATGCACACCGAGCAAAATTTTCTGCTGCCTTTTTAAGTTCATGGTATCTGCTGGTTAGCATATCTGACCACCTTTAGTTTTTTTTTCTCTGGTCCCACAGGTTTTGTTGCATCTGGCTTCAGGGCAGGAACGTTTGCCTCTTGTCAGTTCATCAGCAATGCATGCATGGGGTCTGGCCTACACAATGGAGCCACAAACGGCTACAGGATGGGGCAACTCAGTACACTTCTGCCCCTTTGTGGCTTGTGTAAAGAGTCGGGACAATGCAACCACAAAGAAGTGGGGGGGTGCATCCTTCAATACACTCCTGCTTCTCTGGGAGACACTCGCCAGACCAATTCACAGGCCGCAGCAGCTTCTTTTGGAGGTTTGCACGGACACAAGCAAGCTTTGAGGCAGTCATAGGACATTTCAGTCTCTCACAATAGTAAAGAAATCAGTGAAGCTTCAAATGACAGGGGCTTTTTTTCTCTTTCAGGCATCAGTAGCACTTAAAACACCTGGAACAGTATAACCTCTGATTCTGTTTGCAAATTTCCACCATCCTGACTTCATGAGCTTTCACTGACTTCCAGCTGATAGAAGAAACACAATAAAAGTATGAGTAAGTTCACAATGATTTTCTATTACCTTACACTATAGTGGCATATGAACTACCACAATCAAGGATGCAGTTCTCTATGATAAATATATTTATGGTACATAAGAAAACCATCTCTCTGAAATTTTAAATAGAATAATTTTACATGAGTTTTGTTGAACTTTTTTTTTTTCAAAGGAAATTATTTTGGTCTAAGAAGAGCTATAGTTAATCCCATGTTATTTGATTTTATGGTTTTAACACCAAAGAAATTTCTTTTTATTTCTTTCAGGATTACACAAAGGGTATGAGAAATACTTTCTTTACAGACTTTCACTCCTGCACTTCCTTCAATACCAAAGCCTTGGCATCTCTGCTTCTCTCCTTGTCTATTTCTACCACATACTTTGTATCACAAGTCTAGTATCACATATCAGTAGGCTAACTTGATGTGGGAAGCCAAACATGAAAAATTGGAAACCATTCTCAATCATTCCAGCTTTACCCTGTTCCTTTCATGCCTGCTATCTTCCCATGCCCCTGTGAAGTCCCATGTCCAGCCGCCTCCCAGCTTTACTGTCCATTGTTCTTGTGTGGCTCTGTTACCAACACAGACTGTGTTACAGGAAATACATCTCAGTGGATTTGTTGTCAAAACTGTGTAAACCTGTTACAATCGAATACTTTTATTTCTTGTATCTAAACATAGCAAGTCATCTCTTTTTCAGCCTATTTGAATTGCAAATGGTTTCACTTAAGAATTGCAAGGTATGTTCTGCTCCAGATCCAAATGGTATCAAAAGAAATTGTTTTGAATATAAATTATTTTATAACATTGTAGCATTTCACATTTTGGTAGTTGAACATCTCTCTTATATTCTTAAATATTCAGTGCTTGGATCACTTGTCAAACATACGTTTCACATCTGCACACTTGAATGGGAATTTATATATGTAATTATATGACTCTTGTGCTGCAGAATGGAACATTAGCAGTAATATTTATTTCGTATTATATTAGTGTCTACAAACAAAATCAGGCTGAAGGCCCCACTGCATTAGTTCCAGCTTGAGCAGAACCTAAGCATCACTTCAGGAACAGAATCATGTGTGTGCTTAACTAAACACACTAATACTTCATGAGACCAACTCTCAAACTGTATTTGATGTCCTCTTTCTGTATGCATGTATTCCATTATGCATCCAGGTAAAATAGGGGAAGAAGAAGGAATTTTCTTTTAGTTTTGTCTTTTTAGAGTATAAAGCCAATTTCTGCCCACTGGCCAAGAGAATTTAGCAGGTTTTTCTGAATGTGTTTTTAGTAGAGCCTCAACAGGAAGGCAGAGAATATGGCTTGAATGAGACCAGCACCCACTGTAGTAGAAATGAGCAAGGGACCACGAACATTGAGTGTGCTCAGCACTGGCCCAGAGTTGTCTTCCACTGTCCCGTCTCTTGCCTGACTCACATTAACCTAAACATCCTAGCATCAAACAAACTCAGAGATACTCCAGCAACCCCAAGCTATTTACCTCCCCTGCAAAGAACTACTCTTACATAGGAACCTCATATGCAGGTTTTAATATTCTTGGTGCTACCCTTGACTCTGCTTGAGGCAGACCATAAACAGAAGTTACATAAAATGATTTGCAGCTGTGCATATTAGCTTACTGCATAATTTGCATAAAGAATCATCCATGACATTCATTGACTATCACAGTAATAGTCATGTGAAGGTGAACATCCATATGCTTGCAGGATCTAGGCCTAAAAGTATGTCTTGGCAAGGTATGGCATCTCCAGGGGACTTGAAATATAATTAAAACTGACAAAAGAGTTCTGATCCCAAAACTGACTTTTCATTTTTTGTAAGATTTATTGAAAACTACAACTGAGAAGATGATGTTTTATTTTTGTCTTTTCCTTTTTTTGCTATATTATCTATTTGGATGTCATCTAAAAGCACCTAATTGTGATATGACCATCTTTTTCCTTTTCCTTCTGTCTGGAAGATCTTGTCACACATCCCATGTCTTTTCTCATCATGAAGACTTCATACCACGTACATCAGAATATATGTGCCTAGCTACCATTGGACAGTAAGAAATCTCCATTTTTGCTCTGTTTTCTTGGACATGTTTCCCCAAATTGCCTCTCTCCTGACTGATATGCACTTCTCTTATCACTCTTTCTAAGACTTAAATAGGGGTTTTTCCTTCATTCTTTAGAGCTATGTTGTATCACTAGTCATGAAGTGTCTTGGTGAGATGGAAAACAAAAGCCAAGAGCCCAGTACATAAACTGAATAGTTATTTCTCAAATCTCTGGGTTTGGTTTATCACTTGATAAGCCATAAACAGAGCCTTTCCTCTTTTTTTTTTTCCTTTGAATATTTATGCTGAACATTAGCCAGCTTTATAATATGTTCTCCTCTGCAGGTGATTTTAAATACCCCTTATTTTAAATATCTCTAAGGATTCAGTTTTATATTTTTTGGAAAATCATACTTCTTTGATTCATGGATACTGAAAGGACACTTATGTCAGATACTGTTCATGTAAAGAATAGGAAAAAAATTCTTATATGACAGCTATTGATAAGCAGTGCATTCACAAGAAAATTATGTTAGTCCACCAGCCCACGTACCCTCATAGTGCCAGCCTCCATGCTCAACCTTACAAAATTGTCATCCACCCTCTCTGGTATATGATGTTCAGTGATCAAATGTTCAATACACTTCAGATTTGAAAAGGAGTATGAAGTTAGGGGACAAATAGAAGTATCAGAAAGTAGAATAAAAATTGCTACATGTCACTAACCAAAACAGTGAATATACAGCAAGAAATTTATGACAACAACACTGGAAGAAAGACAATTTGTTGCCCCAGCTGGAAATAAATCATTCAATAATATGAAGAAATCAGAAAAATAAGAATACGAAGATGGAGACAGCAGAACTCAACTTGTATCTACTGGGCGTCCTGAAAAGCAGGGCTCCCAAAAGCTGGTGTCAGCAAGAGGCAATGACTACTGTGGCTCTTTACTAACAATATCTTTATCACAAATGTCTTGTTATGCATTCTTCCATACCAGCAAATGAAAAGAGGTTTTTTGTTTGAAAATTCATGTGGGAATAGTGCAGGTATAGTTAATTAATATGAGCGCATTGATATTTCATGTTTATTCTTGTTGCAGGGGAATTGAGGTGGGGTGGTCACAAGAACAGAACCACACCACTTAAGGACATATTATCTCAAACCCACTCACTAAGCAGGATGGGCTCAGCAGGTGATTGCAATTGCTATTCTATGATTTCTAATCTGTGACACCCCACACACACTTTCACAGGGAACAAGGCCCCTGTTGCTCCACACCAGCTCAGACAGGCACTTTAAGTCAAGGGACTGGGACCAGGACTCTCACTCTAGCCAGTTCCGCTGCTCTAGTCATCAGATCCCCTCTAGTGGCTTGGCCCAATGGGTCTTGGCTCCATTTTTGGCCCAATCTTCTGCATAATGTTGGAGGACCACTTATGTGTTCTCCACCTTCTCTGGTCTAATAAGGAGGGCTATTCTCTTATTTACTTTTGTTATAAAAAGTTGGACATTAACAGCAGTAGTATAACAAAATTAATCTATTCCTTCTTTGTTTTTTAGGTCATTATTAAGCCAGTCAGTTAGAGATGGACAGTTGTCTATCTCATTTGTTTGGGCTGTGTTTTCAGGTAAGCTTCACCCCATGACAATTCTGTTATACAGTGAGCTTTGTTCAAAGGTTTCTAGTTTTTTTCACATTAATGCCAATATACCTGTGGGGACCATAAGGAGATTATTCAACTAAATTTTTAGATGCTATTTTTTTTTCCCTTTTTTTTTTTGGGGGGGGGGGGTGGATGGGTGGGGTGGGGTAGGGTGTTTTACTTTCTTCAGTTACATGATACAAAAGCTGGTTTATGAATTTCACTTCCAATGTAAATTTGTAGCAGCGCTGACCCTTTCACTTCTCTAGTGTACACTCCTTTATATTAAAGTGACTGTAATTCCTAATAAGTATAGGCAAGCTGTTTAAAAGCTTTAGCAAAGTGGCATCTGCATAATTCTAAGTAATTCAAACAAACGTTACCTGGTAATTTGCTGATACAAATGCACAGACTGCATATATTTATATTTTAAACAATAAATAAAACCCTTATGTATCACAAAAACTTTCTGTGAATTCATCATAGAAGTAACAAATAGATTGCCCTTTTCATGAGGCTATTAATTATTTCAGTGGAACTGCTCTCATGAGAAAACAGAGGTAGTTCATGACTTGCACAGCACGACACCATGGTGATAGGTATGTAACCATGCTATAACTCTGGGTCAGATCCTTAGTATAAATTGGTATAGCTTCACTGAAGTCATTGGAAATATGCCAGTTTATATTTGCTGTTGATTTGGCCTTCTGCTCATATTGTGAGATTATCCTTAAGTAATTTGTCTTCCACTTTTTATGCAAGCTTATACAAAGTCAAGCTGAGAGTAAACTGCCAAATTCTCTCTGAAGGTGTAGAACTATTGCAGTCAGCAGCTGATAAACAGACACTTTTTAAAAGACTTTTATCTGGGCTATTAGTAAGTATGGGTAGACAAATTCATCTGATTTGATTTCAGATCCATACAAGCATTGTAGGTTCAAAAGGTTAACTAAAGCGTAGAATTTATTGGATTCATATTGACTGAAGAAATACCAAGAAGAAAGCATAAAAAGAGTAAAGGAAGGTAAAACAGAATATATAAAACATGGAATTAAATGAAAATTACATAGAAGCAGAGAGGAAGAGATCAAAACCAAAATTGTTTTCTGTATTTGAAAATTATTTTGATTTTTTTAAAATGTGCTTCTCTTCAGAATCATGTGAGATGAAATTGTCATCCATGTTAATACTTCTTCATGCTGCTGTGATGTTTAAGACATTCTGAATAGACTTTTGAAGGTTTTACTAGTGAAAGTGGTTTTCTGCAATATGTTGGTAGATGCTAGATTGATGGCAGCCCAGCTTATTTCTTCTTGGGCCAAAAGTACTATGGGGGAGGAAAGGAAGTTGCAATTTATAATTCTGCTCACTCATTTTCAATGCTCTTATTAAAAGCCCGTATAGGGATCTAAAAACTCAAACTAATTTTGTATTACTGCCAAATAGTCACATATGTTTTTCCTAATTCCAGGAAAATGGGTGTTTACATTCCCTCTACTAACAATTATGATTTTAAAGACTGAATAAAATGTAAAATCAAATGTTCTTTACGTTATGACTAGTGTTTGCATTTCATTCAGCTTAGACAACTGCCATTTCACACTCCCTTCATGCTTATCTTGAAATTACATTCTCAGATGCTAATCCAATATTGCATTTTCAGCCTGGCATTTCTCTGTTTGGATTTTCTCCCCCACATTTCAGAGGGTTTGTCACTACCTTGGCTTATGAAAGTCAAGCAGTTTACAATCTTGCACTTCTCAGGCTCCTCAACATACAGGTCACTAAGATCCTTGCAAGCACTCCCTTATCTTCTGCTCTTCCTTCTGGCTATCTGACATAACCTGATGGCTTTGGCTGCTTCATGCTTTTCTTTTTATCACCTCAGATGTTTTGGATATTCTGCTGAAAACCTTGACTACCCCATACAATCTTGGTTTAATTAGGTCATGTTTTAAAAAGAAAGATAAATCAATCTGGTGTAGTTTGCAACTGTGAATACTTTTTCTCAGTTTGTGGTTACATATAACCATTGATCACAATACTGTACTATGTTAAATCAGCTATCCTCATTTTAGTCATAAAGCTGCTGTTCCTGATAACTTTTCAAATCATGGGCTAATAATATTTTAACAAGGAATTACCAGATTTTCCTTTAAACAGACATGAAATCTGCTTCCAGAAGTGCATGAGTTTTGGAGGAAGGGAAGAACTGAAACATGTCTCTAATATAGTTTCATTTAATGAAATTATGAGAGACCCTCTGTTCCCTTCCAGGAAAAAAAAAAAAAAAAAAAAAAAAAAGGAATAATCATTGAAACCCTTCTGAAATAAAACACCTAAAGCAAAAAAGCGATAGCAGAAATCTGCTATATTGCTACCACTATATAGTTTGGCTTCTGAAGGATTTTTCACAGAATGATCATTGCAGGAACAGAGACTGGATGCTGAGAAGGATTCACTTACCTTAACAACTATATTCAGGATCAAACCAATTGCTATATCTGAGGTAAAGAAAGAATCCAAGTCTTCCACATTCATAATCACATAATCATAAATGCCATGTCCTACCTTGGCAGCTTGATGAGACTAAACTTGAGGATTTTGTTTGTTGATTTCATTGCCTTCACAGCTGAAACTATTCAGCAGATTCAACATGAATTTATTAGTGAGTTTGGAAGACCAAAACTGTGGTTTTTAACAAATATGCCATTCATTCAAAAAAGAACATTCAAATCTCTCTGTAAGGTTTACATTATGTTTGGAGTATAAGTACCCTTGAATTTCATGTCTCTTGATCACCCAAAAGTTATTTTTTCTTGTTAAAGTATATGATAAGACCTACCAGAAGAAGGAATAGTTGTGTTGGGTACAAAAAAAACAAGGAAAAGAAAGGAAAAAAACTTACCAGAAGAAAACATTCAACCTATCTTTGTTTTTTTTTTCAGCATCTACTGATGTTTCTCACTGTTTGTTCATATTGCAAGGTGTAAGTCAATACACTGAATAAGAAAACAAAAAATCGGAATGAAAGTTGTCATCTACCTGGTCTTGTGCAAAGCATTTGACACTGTCTCACACATCTTTGCCTCTAAATTGGAGAGATGAGGATTCGATGGATGGACCATTTGGTGGATAAGCAATTGGCTGGATGGTTGCACTCAAAGAGTTGTGGTCAATGGCTCAATGACCAAGTGGAAAGCAGTGATGAGTGGCATTCCTCAGGGGCCTGTACTGGGACTGGTGTTGTTCAAGATCTTTTTTGGTGACATGGACAGTGGGATTGAGTGCACCCTCAGCAGGTTTGCTGGCAACACTGAGCTGTGTGATGCAGTCAACACGCTGGAGGGAAGAGATGTCTTTCTCCACCTCTGCTCTTGTGAGACCCCACCTTGGGTACTGTGTTCAGCGCTGAGGCCTTCAGCATAAGAATGACATGGACCTGCTCGAGTGGGTCCAGAGGGCCACGAAGATGATCAGGGGTCTGGAGCACCTTCCTTATGAGGACAGGCCATGAGAACTGGGGTTGTTCAGCCTGGAGAAGAGAAGGCTCTGGAGAGACCTTATAGTGGCCTTTCAGTACTTAAAGGGGGCCTACAGGAAAGATGGGGAGTGTAGTGACAGGCCGAAGAGTAATGGTTTTAAACTGAAAGGGTAGATTTAGATTAGATATATTATATTAAATATAAGGAAGAAGTCCTTCACTGTGAGGGTGGTAAGACACTGGAACAGGTTGCCCTGAGAAGCTGTGACTGCTCCCTCCCTGGAAGTGTTCAAGGCCAGGTTGGATGGGGCTTTGAGCAACCTGGTCTAGTGGAAGGTGTGCCTGCCCATGACAGGGGGATTGGAACTAGATGATCTTTAAGGTCCCTTCCCACCCAAACCATTCTATGATTCTATGAACCTATATTTTTTTTTTTTTTAGTGATAATTAGTTGCACAAAAGATATTTATTTTCAGTGAGTAGTTTTTTGCTTCTTTTTTTAAGAAGTGTTTAGATAACACAGCTGGCACAGCAGAGGAACATTTTTTTCTAAACATATTAATGGCTTTTGAGTATCACTGACAGTGAGAGACAGTGGAAATATCACAGTGACAAGAAATAATTGAATCTCATCCTTACAGAATAAATCTAAAGCAGCCTTAAAAACTGTACATATAATACAATTCCATGAGAAAAAAGGAATATTATGTCCTCTTATGTTTTTAGAGATCAGATTAAACTTTATTCTGTCTGAAAGCATAACCTCTATATGTCACACAAAATAACTAAAATAATTCGGTATAGTAAATGAAGATGAAGCCTCCATCACAAAACCAGGCTCATGTCTTTGGCCAAACGATGCAGGAAAGAATTTAATATAGAATCTGAACAGAAAATCTTCCTTGGTTCTTTTCCTAGATCTGTATATTTAACAGTTAAAGGCAGTAAAAAATGGGCTAATAGATATATTCATGGGAACACTACCAACTTTGACCAAGTAGTAGTACTGCTTACTCTACTGTGTTAAAGACAAAGACAAATTTAAAAACACAAGACTCATGTAAATTAAACTATACAGAAGAAGCCTGGCAACAGCTAGCCTGAATCCACAGCTGGTCTTACTTAATGCGCCTATTCTAATTTACAGAAGCTGAAACTGGCTGATATTAAATTTACTTATGAGCCAATTCTGAGGGCAACCTAGGGTCTTGGTTTCTGAATGCTCAAGGCAAGGGCCTGTCTGGGTACTATGAAACTTCCTGTTCAGCTAGGAAAATTCCTTGTCAGTCCATGCTCATGGACCTGGGACTTCAGAGTCTGTTTGGACATATTTTCTCTATTCTGAAACACTGAAATATCAGAAGATTGCTGCTTTTTTGACAAGGACCATATATACCATTTATGGCTGCCTTTTTATTATTTTACTTTTATGCCCAATACTTCAGAGGAATCTGCTACTGGTAAGTTTTCCCTAGTTTGTTATAGATGACATCACTGCCTACCTTTAAATATTTTTTTAATCTTATCCTCAAATTGTATTATTGCACAAGTCAGAAAAGTGATATTAAGCTTGTTCATCCTTTAAAAAAGTTATTATCCTGATGGTCTTTTCACAAATAAGAAATCTCATTCTGAAGTCTACCTATAATATTTTAAAATACTGTATATGACAACAGCCTTATTTATTAAAATTTCTTCCCCACTTCACTGGGGCTCTAGGTGGATTCATGAACTAATCCACTCAAAATCAATTGCATATCCAAAGCACAAGACAATAAACAATAAGTGAGAATGGAGGGAAATATTAAAATATACATATATTTTCCATAAACAATATATTTGTAGTAGATATAAATTATGATTTACCTGATCATTTTTTGCTTTTTGGTGTATTATTTACAGAAGACACAGATCAGATTAAAGGATGTATTTAAAGTTTCTTATCAGAGAGAGTTTTATTCTCATGGATAAGAATGGAAAAAATTTTATTGTCTTTTGGGATATCACTAATGTAATAGAAGAGTTGCAGCATACAATAATGAGTGTCAGAAGCAGAGGAGTCAGAGATTTCTGAAGTATTAAAGCTTTTTATTGTCTATGTATAAAGAAAGTTATTTATTAAAAAGAGTTGCTGGAGAACAAAAGGAAAAAATGCCCATTCTTTTGAAATGCATTTTCCCTAGCCTCCCTACAAACATATTTATAAACCTGTACATTAAATAGGAAACCTAAGCAAAGAATAACATTAGTATGAGCATTTATAAAAAAGAAAAGAAGTGCAAAAAATCTGGCCAGCTGGTAAAAAAATTAGAATTAATGTGCCTTTGTGTATCAGATTTGCAAGAATGCAAATATTGCAGCTTTTGGTCAGCTGGCTTAAAGATTAATTTCAAACAAGTAACTTTTTTTTTCCTTAAGGAGATGGGCTAATAATAGACAGGTCATAAGTATGCAAACAGGGCTGACTCTGCCATAAAAGCAGAATAGGTTGCCAACTAAAGCAGCAAAATATTGAGGGCAGCAAAATTAATTGTGAACATAGTTTGTGGGTCTGCAGATCTTTTTCCCCATTATCTTAAACTGCAAGTCTGTTGGACTTGTATACAATTGTATTGGTCAAACAATAGATCCAGTGAATTTTATTTAATTAGTGTTTTAAAACCACAGAGTATCTAAAAAACCTTAGTTTATTATAAAATATCTTATAAGCAAAGTAACTTTGTTTTAAAATACATCCTTACGTAACATACTACAGTTTTCTTTCACATTTCCCTAAATTTTTGCCTAAGAGTGTTAAATGCAAGATTTTCTTTCTTCTTTAAAAGAAGACCTCAGAAGATTTGCAGACCAGATGAAAACAAACAAACAAACAAACAAAAACCCCAAACAAACAACAACAAAACAGATTATTTCATAGTTTCACCTTTGGATTCCTATCTTCAAACATCCAAAAGGACTCAAGCTCTCAGAGATTTGACTGACAATATCTTGTCTTGATCCAAGTGCATTAGTTTATACCTGCCATTTGCTGCTTAGTATTATGAGTTTATTCTGCAACTCTGTAATGAATTTTAGTTTTAATTATCCTGAATAATTCGTTATCCTCAATAAACTTTCTTATCCCTAACTTGTCTGCCTTTCTAAAATGCATCTCTTGAACATTAAACTAATATGTGCATTAAAAACAGTGTGATTCTGAATAGCGTAAACTTTTATTTGTGAGGCAGGACTTTGAGTAGGAATCTCAGAGTAGGAAATACTGCACTGGTACAGTTCAGACCATCAGAAAGAAGCATAAAAAGCAAAGTGATATAGAAAGGTACAATATGGTATGAGTTAAGGTACTAGCATCCAGATTTCCCTTGTCTAAACTGAGGATGGAACAGAAGGGCAAGCTTAGACTAGAAATAGATTCCAGATCTATGCATAAACTGAACTGTGATTTAGCCATAGAAATATCACCCTTTCCTGTAATAAACAACATTTCATTTTAATCTGTTGCCATGAGTTGGTGACAAAATGCCAGCCCTATCCCAGAGTTTCCAAGCTTTATTGTTTTCTTCTAATTTGCTCTTTTTATGTCTACTGCCTTGAATTTTTCAGCTTTCATAATGAAAGACATCCTTTGATATCTCAGCTGAGGTGCTACTTCCCCCTTCTGTTGGTGGACAATGTTGGAATTCCATGTAGACTAAGCCCAGTGACACAGCTGATGTAAAAGAAAAAGAAAAGCCACAAATTCAAATAAATTAACTGGACTTGAAATACAAAACTACTGTATTACAAATTATTTACTAGAAACTTTAAGATCACCACCAGCTCACACCACTAGCTTTTTCTATTTCTGTGTGTTCTTTGACTCACCCTTCCATAGGATGAGACATATATATATCTTTGCAAACTGACCTGAAAACCTAAGGTTTACATGATTTAAGGATACACATTCTACAAAATTATAGGAACTGTCTTCTAAAATGCTATTGTAAGGCACTCCGCAGTACTGAAAATCTTTAAAAGAACCCATATGGGATGTGAAGGGAGAGCATCTGTAAGCTCTAAGGACAATTTTGCTTGTGAAAACTAAAAGATGGGAGGGAGGGAGGGAGGGAGGGAAGGAAGGAAGGAAGGAAGGAAGGAAGGAAGGAAGGAAGGAAGGAAGGAAGGAAGGAAGGAAGGAAGGAAGGAAGGAAGGAAGGAAGGAAGGAAGGAAGGAAGGGATTGATTTAATTTTGTATAGAGGAGTCATTTCATACAAGAAATATGAAACAGAAAATTACTCCTGGGCTATGAAAGAAACATCCATACCTGCCAGACAGAAATGACGAGGGGACTGCAGAATTAAAGGGAACTGTAGAGCTATGTTTTAAAAAATCCTAGATTTTCGAGTTGTTACTGTGAGGTTTTAAGTTGGCAGTGACATATTATTTTGGCACATTGTCATTTTTACTTTCATTATGGTTAAGACTCAACAGAGACGTTATAGCAATGCTGTAAGGGACTATGTTTATTAAAGGAATTTCAAGACCACATTGTAGTGCTGCTGTATAACATCATTTATAAAAGCATTTATATCCATCAGTGTCATCTAGGGTTGCTATAGAACACAAGTTCTGGGATTTGGACACTTTGGCACTGTACAGATATAATACAGCAGTCATGATATGACAATAGTAATTTGCTAATTAATCATGCTGAGAAACTTTTTACTAACTTAAATAGCAACTTTATCTGTTCTAGGACATAATCCCCTTTCCAGGCTATGTAATTAGATGCACATAGTAGTCCAAATTTTATATGTAACTAAAATAAACAGATGCTGTATTTTCAAAGCCCACTTCATCTTTACATATGCACATATAATTTTCAGTCTCACACAGCATGAGTATTCAAAATAAAAGAGACTCCTAAAATCCATGTGAATATGCATTTACAGTGGCTGCACAAAGGTGTTTTTAACTTCTAGCCTTCTTTTATAAGATGTAAATCAAAACATTTGTAAAGAAGAATATTTGAACTTTTATTCCTGGCTTTGAGAAACTTGTGGCAGAGGTTTTTTTGTCTGTGAAGAGCCACAGTGGCACACACATCAATACCACTAATTGTTATTAATTCTCACAACTTAGCATTTCACTCAATGCCAATCTAAATATGTGTGTGTGTATAAAAGAATATGTATTTACCTAAAGGTAAAAAAATCCCCATCTTGGTTTACAGTTTACTATATGATAGACTACATCTTTCTACTAAAATAAAAGAATTAGGTTTTTTAAAAAAAAAAATAAAAATAAGTTCATTTTTTTCTGTTGTTTTTAATTTTCCTATAAACTTCCTTTGACTTTCCTCATCCAAGACTGGAAGCAAAATTACCAGAGTCCTGTAGGAAAGAAATTTTCCTAACAGGAAATACAGTTCCAATCTTTTATCCCACAGGAAAAGTAATTCACTTGATAGGTGAAGCACATGACTGATACCAGTAAATAAATACCAATATAGTGTTCAGACCCTTCAGGAATTGTTATTGACTAACCAACATAAGTAAAACATGTGTGTTAAATCATCAGCTTCTAAGAGGAACTAAAACTATGACTCCTTTTTTGTATTTTATTTACTGACACTTTCCCATGCAAAGAAGGTTTTTTTAGTCTATCAAGTTGTTTCCGATCATTATATCTCCATTTTCACACCAACAACTTCATGACTTGCCTATGAACAGGTGGTGTATCCATTTTCCTCCCTTTGCACAATTTAGATAAAATTTATCAGAGCTTCTTTACTGGATGATCATTCTGGTTTTTGGGACTGAGCTACTACTATGTGATCTCTGATGACTTTTAGATTTCTGTGTGCCATATAAAAACTTGTCTTCCAAATCAGAGAAGAAATAATTTCAAAAATATTGTTTTGATTAGGTGTTGGGAGCAGTACAAAGCTCAGTTTATAGCAATGCAAAACGGTCACACAAGTGTCAGAGGAGTTCATCACAACAGTGACTCAAGTGTTACTGTAGTGGGACAGCTCTGAGAGCCCACATGTGATTTAGAGAGACCTAAAAGGTTAAAGAACAAAGTTCACTGGTCTGAAAAAAAAGAAAGCAATCAGCGTGAAAGCAGATATAATTGATTTGGATGACATGATGCATGCTGCAATTTGTTGCCCTGTATTGAGGCAGAATGGCAGCAGAAGTTCTGTAATTGAAAACCAAGTGGTGAGAAAATTGAAGGGTTTTCTCTAGTGCAGAAGTGGTTGCTATCACTTTGGAAACTGACTACCTGAGGCTTTTATAGTTTGATGTTCCAGATTAACTATCAGAGACAACTGGTGATATTCTTGTGATGTCATTTACCTCAGTATCTCAAATGCATCTGAACTTCCAGATGATTTTCATTGATTTGAGTTTCCAAATTGTGTTAAGAACATTGATGTCTATAAGCTCACCTTCAGTCCTTGGGCTGTTGCGGAAAAGCTTACAGAAAAATAACACATACAAAAAGGCAAGTGATATAAAAGCCTTTTTTTCCTACCGGTGTGTGAAATAAATAATGAAAAAAGCTTTTCGTTCATATAAGGTTGCTATGACAATGAAGTGAATCACATCATTATCAATCAGTGCTGATGTACATGATGATGTACATGGATGTACACAGATGTATGGTGACCAATCAGCTGTCAGTTTCATTGTGATCTTCTATAGCAATCATTTAAGGATAAAATGGAGCAACATTACTAAATCCCACGAGTTTTGCACAAAATGTTTTGCAGGACACTCCGTAATGCTGGTCCTTTGATCATTCAGATCAGGCACAGGACTTGAACACATTTTTCCTCCTCTCCATGAACAGCACAACTATTTTTGCATAGTGAGAAAAGTGGAAAAAGATGCAGGGCAGGAGGTGAGTCTAAGATATATAAGGAAACAAGTCACAGGCCCAGGACTGGAAAGCATGTCTGTATCCCACAGGTTACACATAGTCATAGAAAACTTTCCTCATTTTACAGAACGATCTTTCTGAATATGGGTTGCTTCCTCTTTTGTTGCAGCTGCACAGACGTCGAAACCCATTTCAACCATCGGAGAACCTTATCAGACTTGCAGACGTGAAAAATGATTACCAAGATTGGGGTCAGATCTGCAGGCTGCAAAACAGTAAATGAGAGGTTTTAAACAGCAGAACAATGTGCAAGCTGAACCAAGCCAAAGTTCTTAATCAGAGTAAAATCAGAACATCCTTTAAAAAAAGTCTTAACATGTAAACATAGAATGCAATTAGACCAAAGATAGCAACATCTGCTGATTAGCTCAGTTTTATTCTCTTTTCAATTCTATCACGCATGGCGTTACCCAACAGTAATCTTGAGTGAGACACCTGACTGGTATCCACCATTATCTAAACTTGTCAGTTCTGAAAGGGCACCTGTCATTTCAGTTTTCTTCTGCTTGCTTTGCAGGTCATTGCAGAGTTCAGAAGAGGCTGGAGGAGCTGAGAAGTCCTGCTGCCCTGCTGAAGCTCCTCCCTTACTAAAGGAGGATTTACATGTGCTGGACCTTTGCAATATATTACTTCATAGTGCTTGCATAGGCATTCCAAGTATTTTTTCACTCTGCCTAAGAGCATGCCTCTACCTAGTGCTTTCTACCAGCACTTGTATTTGCATCATTGCCTGCATGAACTCATAGTATTATCTGATCTTGACCTTCTCAGGTACCAGCTCTATGAAGAAAGAATGACAAAAATGAGAGTACAGCATATCTAGGTGCTGTAAAAGTTGGTTTTGTGTCTTTCCACTGATTTGGGGCTTTTGTGGGAGGTTGAGGAGGAATTTGGTCTGTGACAGTGTTCTTTGTACACTATAAAAGACTTCCCCAGTTATAGACTGTAATCTTTCTTCAGGTGTAAGATGGAGGTATTGTGGCTGGTATTCTGACTGACCTCGCAACAATATGTAAGAACAACCTGTTTATTGCACAAGTATGAAAAAATGTAAATGATGGGAAAGTGATAGAAGGGGTGGATGGAAAGTTCCTGAAGGACAGACTGATTAATTTGTTCACAAACTGGTATTAGTCAATGGGATTTGTTCACTTCAGGAGTTTTCACAGGAATGAATAAGCACAAACAATTTAGGTTTTCAATAACTTCCCATATTAGCAGATATCAGACAGCAGAACAGCCCAAATAATTTGTAGCCTAATTAATAATCTCATTTTACTGAAATACTTTATTTACTTTTCTGATTCACAGTGGAATTAATTCTAATTACGTGGAGTGTAACAATGTGTAAGGAATAAATGTTGCGGTTTTGTATAATTGAGGGAATGCTATGATTATCTGATGCCAATCAGGACTGCAAAGACAGTACTACACAATGTTTATTAATGAACTTGAAATGCAAAATATATTTTCAGAATGCCTTTTAGTTGATGACCATTAGTCAAGAATGTGTCATGAATAAGGGAGTAAGCAAGAAGAGCAAGGAAGAGGTTGGTGTGGGCATAAGTTGAAGTAATATTGAGAGAGATGCAAAAACCTAATATCATTCTCTATACCTGTCCTGAGGGAGCAGGTCTGTGAGGCCTTCTCTTTAAGTCATTTCACACATAACAATCACTTTAAATGCATCTTTTCTGAACTTTGTCCTCATATTCCTCCACTTCTCTGTATGTCAGATAGTGACAGCAATGCTCACTTCAGTAAAGCTGCTTGAATTCCCCAATGACAGCTCACATGCATCACAAATGTCTGTGGTGGAATTCAGTTGTGTCCTATTTAATGTTCCTTCTGTCTGTTCTTACCAGTACAATGGAAAGATAAGAGGAGAGAACTGTGTACAATTTCTCCTTAATCATATCTTTCAATATAATATATTGTTTGTATTTAATTTTACTATTATATTGCATCATTTTTTCAAACCTATGTTCTTCTTTTTCCTCTCTACTTCCTTTTTGTCCTTATCTACAGCACCTCAACAATAACATTTTCATACACACATAATTTGGAAGTGCCATCTACAAAAGACTGTGGTTCAAGAACAGCAGAAATTTGCACATTAACTTTCTTATTTTACTTCTCAGTAGAAAAAAGTAATGGGAACCAATGGGAAATTCACACCAGGTTTACTATTTCCAAAATGTCTCCCTCTGATTTAGCCATCTATAGAAATAATAGTGCCCCTCTACGAAGACCTGATAGGTTTTAAAGTTTCTTTCAAATCTTGCTATAGAAAAAAATTATGAGATTACAAAGGGAAGTTCCACACAGGAGAGCTTTGGTGATGCCACTGTTCTTGTAATGCCAGAGCGGATTCATCTCAGGAATTGCTCTAATCTATCCTTTTTGTACATATGCAATATAAAAAAATATGTTGATCTTTCTAAAAGACTTCTTTTTCTCATTATTGTATCATCCATTCATTCACAATAGGTTGTCTTATTCATGTACTAGATTAAAGTGTGTGGTGGGATCATTCTTATATAGAAATAAAATACCAGTTTTTACTACAGTTGAGAGCTTTCAGGTAGAATGAGTGCTCCACTGAATAAATGAAATCATTCAGGATGAATTGATCTTATCATAGTTTGCCCTTTTCTTCTTTGATGGCCATAAATAGATATATCTATGTACATAAAAAAGAAAAGAAGCCACAATATGTAGTATGATCTATGTGCTAAACATGAAGAGGTACACAAACAGCTTTTTTTTCCTTATGTCCTCCACACAATTAATTAGTATACCAAAACCCAATTTTTCCTCTTTGCATTTAAGAAGACAAAGTCACTAAAAAGAAATGGGAATTTTAGATGAATACCCTCACTCTTTTCTGCTTAAGTAGCAGCACTGAGAAAACAAAAGTTGTGAAGCAAATAATCTTAGAAAATCTTTGTTAAATATAGCTTCTCTGCAATTTTTTAAGGTCTCCACTTTAACAGCATGGAGTAAAAATGGTCCAATTGTATATGTCTATGTAGACAGGTATGATGAGGTTAGATTTTTCTCTGGGTTACTCATATAGAAAAATGAGTAGCTCACATTCTGACCTGAAGTGGGATAGGTACACGTACAAATAGTCTTGAGCGATATCAACTGAAACTGCATTGAATCAGAATTATTTTTCTCTTCCTGCTTATAGAAAATAAGAGAAATTTTCACCTTGAAAAGCTAGGGGAAAATCAATCATGAATGTTAAAATACTTTCATGGTACCATTCTTGGGATATATTTGGTGCTGATGCACACAGGCATGAATGCTTATACACTAGTAGAAACTTAAAATACCACCATATAAATGAAGCGTTATCTGACTTTCTGAGCAACACTTAGACATTTGGCTCAATTCAAAGGCTAAGTGGAAAGTAGTTCCGTGACATCCAGGAGATTTCTGAGAAACTTAGGGTTTATTGACGGCTTATGTGTTCTGTTTTGTTTGGTTTGGTTTGGTTTTTTTTTTTTTTCATTTTCTGAATTTGTATGTTATTTAGTGATAATGATAACTGAAAATGTTATTTAGTATGCTAAATTCCAGTGTTCCATGCTTCAAAAATTAAAATAAAAGATAGATTTAGTTACTGCTATGGGACAGCTGTTACTTCTGTTGGGTATGTTGGAGGAAAAGAGTGAAAAACTCCACAGACAAAGAATTCAAGAAAAAAAGCTACAGGAAACAGCTTTATATGTGCTAAATACATCTCGATCAAGCCAGGGTGACCAGAACAGTCTTCCTTCTTTCTCTTGTGATTAAGGTATCAAAGAAACAAGTAAAGGAGGCTATACAGCAACGTACTCGTGTTATCAAAGCAAAATTTTAAGCAATATTTTCATATATTACACTATAAAATAAACATTAATACCGTTTCCATTGATCTAGTAAAAAAAAATTGTTAGTTTGCATTTTTTATAAAGCATGTTACAAAATTACCAGCTTGTCATAAATTGTGAGGACTGGTGTTATACCTCAGAAACCTACGATGAACTGAAATTTGTGTTGTACTTGGTCATATTTTTGGACTGGTAAAGAAGTTTTTGTAGTTTGAAGACAAACAGAGTGTACAGAAGTTTGGGGAAGACATGGAAGTTGGAAATAAGATGAAAGAATGAGAGCAAAGATCCCTGTAAATACTTGAGGTATGTTTTCTGTTTCTGCTTTACTCCACACTCTTGTTTCTTCAGTTTTAGGTACCTGTTTGTAGACACTTGAAAGAGTTATCTTTAAACAAAAACATTAAAAAAAACATTTAAAGTATAAAAAAATGACAAAATAATTGTTTATATTAAAACATGTCACAATCCATCAAAATTTTAGCATTTATCTCTATTTTGCATAGATACACTTCAGACAAATCTATGAAGTATTATGTATGTTGACATTATTCTCTGCCAAACAGTTATTTCTTCACCATCCTATCAGAAACATCATCTGTGTTTGCTTTTAGTAAGAAAGAAATAAATATTGTTTCTGCTAATGCACTGTAGCACCAGGACTCAACCTTTTTTGACAAGTCCTATTTTATCAGTATTATGCTCTCTCCCTCACTTCTTCCTTTCTCTGGCCTCCCTGAAATCCTTAAGTACCTTAAATCTCTACATCCCTAATTCATAACATTGAAGATAATAATGTATTGACCTCACCGTCTCCCCTCTCCATCAAAAAAAAGAGAGAACAAACCCACACATACACACAGAGAAAACTATTCATTTAACCCCTTTCCCAGATCCTGAAGGGACCCAGCCACACACATCCACACAAACCTCTGAACTCCGGATTTCAACAAGGAGTCCTTTCCTGTCCCGTGCTCATTCACTTTTTTGACAGGGCTGGCTCAGAGGAGACCCCATTCCCCTAGATGCCCCCATCCATCCCCCAATCTGCCCCAGCCCTGCTCTTCTGCCCTGTCCTAGCCTAGACAACTGGGTTCTCCACACTTAGACAGCCATCCTGATGTGCATGGCTTGCTTTGCAGGGATAAGGAAAGGCGTGAGGAGGCGGTAGACCTCTTCCCAACATTTTGTGTGCATGCAGCCCTCAGAAGACTGTGTCTTTGGTCCCCTTGCCTCTCTCCCACGCAGGCTTCAAGAAGGCCAATGGCATCCTGGCTTGCATCAGAAATAGCGTGGCCAGCAGAGACAGGGAAGTGATCTTACCCCTGTACTCGGCACTGGTGAGGCCGCACCTCGATTACTGTGTTCAGTTTTGGGCCCCTCACTACAAAAAGGACATTGAATTACTCGAGCGTGTCCAGAGAAGGGCAGCGAAGCTGATGAAGGGTCTTGAGCACAGGTCGTATGAGGAGCGGCTGAGGGAACTGGGGTTGTTTAGTCTGGAGAAGAGGAGGCTGAGGGGAGACCTCATCACCCTCTACAACTACCTGAAAGGAGGTTGCAGAGAGCTGGGGATGAGTCTCTTTAACCAAGTAACAAGTGATAGGACAAGAGGGCATGGCCTCAAGTTGCGCCAGGTAAGGTTTAGACTAGATGTCAGGAAGTATTTCTTTACAGAACGGGTTATTAGGCAGTGGAATGGATTGCCCAGGGAGGTGGTGGAATCCCCATCCCTGGAGGTGTTTAAGAGTAGGGTCGATATAGCGCTGGGGGATATGGTGTAGATGGGAACTGGCAGTGCTAGGTTAATGGTTGGACTAGATGATCTTCAAGGTCCTTTCCAACCTAGTTGATTCTGTGATTCTGTGATTCTGTGATTCTGTGAAAAGGTCTTCCAGACTGCCAAAGTAGCTGAAACTTTCAGAGAGATTGGAAGTGAGGGAAACAGAGAGGAAAAGTGGAGAGGGAGACGGCAAAGTTTTTGTCTGATTTTCTTTCACTCTCTTAAGATTCATTCTGCATTTCCTGGAGGGCTCAAATTTAGTCTGAAAACTGCTATGTAATACTACATCTGCTGCTTTCTATAGGAAAGTAATACAATATTAGCAATCAGATAAAAAAATTCTAAACTAATAGCTTTTTCAAATTGCAGACAAGAGTTGTAAGGAACTAATGAGACCTGGTAGATTTCTTATTTTTAAACAAAAAGGTTTTCAATTGAAACAGGAATCATTCCAAACCTGCTTGTGTCATAACCTTACTATAAGCATATTATAACAGCAAAGTGACTGCTGTTTTGTCAGCATTTATATTTAATATTCTTTTAAATGTTTCTGTTAAAATATAGCTATTTTAATAAAACTGTAAAAAATTAAGTAAAATGTTTTAATATAATACCCCCAATTCCTTCTCCGCAGAGCTGATCTCAATCCACTCATTGCCCAGCCTGTATTTGTGCTTGGGATTGCCCCAACTCATGTGCAAGACCTTGCACTTGGCCTTGTTGAACTTCATGCAGTTCTCACAGGCCCACCTCTCAAGCCTGTCCAGGTCCCTCTGGATGACATCCCCTCCCTCCAGCATGTTGACCACAACACAGCTTGGTGTCGTCGGGAAACTTGCTGAGCGTGCACTCAATCCCACTGTTCATGTCGCCAACAAAGGTGTTAATCAGCACTAGTCCCAGTACCAACCCCTGAGGAGTGCCACTTGTCACTGCTCTCCACTCATACATCAAGCTGTTGACTGCAGCTCTTTGAGTGCAACCATCCAGCCAATTCCTTATCCACCAAATGGTCCATCCATCAGATCCATGTCTCTCCAATTTAGAGACAAGAATGTCATGTAGGACAATGTCTAAAGCTTTGCACAAGTCCAGGTAGATGACATCAGTTGCTCTTCCCTTATCCACCAATGCTGTAACCCCATCATAGAAGGCCACCAAATTTGTCAGGCACAATTTGCCCTTAGCGAAACCATGTAGATGAAAAAATTCAAAAAATGGCAGTTTCCTTAAAGGGCAAATCAAAAAGTGAAAAAATATTTTCTTCTTCTCACAGCTCCATTTCCTATTAGGAAAAAACTCAATCTCCATCTGTCCTAAATCTCTTCTTTGCCTTTTTTCTAGTATGTTCCCAGCGGTTGCTCATGTTATACCTGGTGCTCTCTCTTCTCTTCAGTTTGGATCTATTGCACAGTTTGCAGTTCCACAGGACTTCCCCAAAAGAAATGGTGAAATAATTTTCTCCTCCTGTGCCTTGCCTGTACTTTAAATCTGCTTCTTCTCAAACCAGATCCTTCTGTGGTTTCAGCTACTTGGTGTCTGAAGGATGTTAATAAATGTTTATTACGTTTAAATGGAGCTTTAGCACTGTAGGCAGGGTTTCACTGAAGAACACCACTTCATTGAACCCCAAATTTCTCTTTTTTGACAGCTTTTCCATGAGCTGGACAGAAAGTTAATGTGGTAATCAGGCTTCCTCCTCTATAGCTTGAGGATGGACTTTCTAGGATGTCACTGCTCCAAAGCAAGTCCCATAGTCCACTAGAGATTCTTCTGTTTCAGAACCTCAATATAATTGATGGTTCATTTGGTTCAGACCCCTGACACTGCACACTTAGCAAGCTACTCAAGAACTGCAAACCCCAGAGATGCCATGATTGACTCATACAACTATCTTACAGAATTTTTTGTCAGCAGCTCCCCTTCCTACTTCCCTATTCACTTCTCTGTGACTATCAGAAAGGTTTCATCCAGGCTGATAGCATATACTTCAAATAAAAGCAGGTTGGCCCAAATATTGACACTGCAGATGCTGGTGTAAATCCAAATTTGATTATGTCAGTAGATACCTTTTATGTGCATTCCTGTGTTAGTGAAGATTAGGTTTGAACTCTCCCTAACAAAGACAATTCATTTGTCCCTTTGAATATTTTCATTTCTAAATCCTTGCCATATTGCCTAATTCTTCTGTGGACATGCATGTTGCACTTCTACCACCCAGCTTTAATTACAATTTTTCTTACCATTTGCCAAGTACAGCTCTGATTTCCACATACAACCTTGTTTGGTCAGGACATTCAAGCCTGTTATTATTTCCATTTCAAAGCACCTTCAGCAAAGTAACAGCAGCAGCAGCAATTAATCTCTTCACAGGATGCCATGTCTGTCTGTAATGACTGTTTCATCAATGTCCAGGACAGAACATCTATAACCCTGATCAGTGTTTTCCTTTCCTTCTTCCTTCACTTTTTCCTGATCTTGAATTTTTACTTCCCACCTGAATTCACAGTAAAGATATGGTTTTATTCTAAATGTGTTTGGTAAGCTAGAGAAACTTGCTTGTTTTAATTCAGCTTTCAATCCTATAGGGATCTTACATATTAAGAAGTTTGGTACTGGTATGATTCTTTTTTTCTGCTAAATAACTAAACAAATGTTACTGCTTTGAGAATAATTTTTCCCTACAAAACTTATGAACACTGACATCTCAAGCTGATAGTACCACTAAGCAGGTACAAGCAAAAATTTCAAGTTCACTAAATATAATATTTTTTTTCTTTCAGTAGATTGATCACTTTCCTTGTAATACACTTTATTAAAATATACCATATTGTGTTGATGTTGTGATGTTGTGTTGATATTATGTTGTGATTGCACACATTAATCATTAGAGTTTTTAATTATAGATATATTTACACATAACATTTGGGGGGCCTAGGGGGGAAAGATATTGTATTTCCTAAATTTGTAAGGATTTACGAGAAGCTCCACTGAAAAGAAAGTGAAAACAAGGTTTAAGGACACAAAATGGGAGGGTCTCAGTCTCATGAGGATACAGAAAACTCAAAACATGTTAGCACAGATTTGTTCAGGGCAGATATTTGATGCTAAAGGTCCTACTTACAAGCCACTTTCCACATCAAATTGTCAGGCCTGCATTTGCAGATGTCACCTTGTAAGAATACCACAGTGTAGAATTCTTATGGGATAATTAATCAACACATTTCAATGTAATTAGTCATTGCAATATGACATATTAATGTATATTTATAATTGAAGTACTTGAACTACTGTCAGGTCAATGCATGTCATCTACTATTTTTCAAACCATTCATAAGTCTCAAAAATGACCGAAGAAAAATGTTACTGTGTAGCAGAAAAATTATGATAATCAGAAAAAACTTTGATGAGATCAAAAATAAAAACTATAATACAATGCGACTGTTCAGGATTTAAAACTTTTAGCATCAGATATAAGTATTCATTGTCACTAACTTCACTGAAGGTCCAAAGAAAATCTTAACCAGAAGTTTGTCCCAGTCATTGCTGAGGATAAAACAGTTAAGAAAAGAATCATTTTAACATGATCAATGTAGGAGTCACTAATAAAATATCATCATTTGTCAACAATTTTCACAGTTAGCAAAGATACTTCAGTTATTTGTCATTCTAAATTTAAAAAAAAAAAAAAAAGATGTCTTATAACTGTTTGTAAATATTGACATCTTTATTGATGACTATGGACAAAATCTTGTCCCTCTGAAGGTCAACAGAAATTAGTTGTTAGGTTAAGTGAGGCCAGATTTTCACTAGATGTATGCAATGTTTCACATAACAGACAAAATAAATTACTTCAGCCTATAAAGTCCAAAACCTGAATAATATTTTTTTAATGTAATGAATAAAACATATAACAGATGAAATAGAAAAATGTTGACCAAAAAAAATCACCAATTTTCATGTAATACAACTACAAAGGAAGATTAGTAAATTGTCGGTAAAGAGAATTCATGATTAAACAACCTCCTAACAAGTAAGAACCCAGAAACTCATTTGATGGTTCTGTAAACTAAAGAAATCTTACTAGAACCACATTGTTGGGAATCTTTAAAGGAAAGGTACAGGCATCATTTTTTTGAATTTTTTCTCTTGATCAAAATGATATTTCTATCTATGTTCTTGTTCTGTAGAGAAAATAATATTTCTTTCTTTTTCTTAACAGTATCAGCATAAATGATACAGTCTGAATGAAGCTAAGTCATGCAACTGGTCATTAAAAAAATCTTTTTATTAGGATGTTATTTTTTCTTCTATTGTTTTCTACTTTCCTCTCTTGATTCTTTTCTTCTATTCAGAATTGTGTTCCTGGGACATACCTTCACTCAATTTTTATGAAAAGAAATATTGCTACTGTAATCTGTCCCTCAGAAAGAAAAAAAATCAACATTATTTCTGTACAACTCTCACTTGAACTTGGGGACTTGTATTACACATTTGGCAGCAGAGCTGCAACAGATGCCATCTGTAAGGTCTTGAACCTCAAATTTTTGAATTTATGCCTTTCCAAAACAATAAAATGTTTGGATTGTCACTACAGTTTCATACAGAAACTCTTTTTAGCCAGTTTTTCAAGCAATAAACTAGATATTCTTTTTTATTCTGACATCCATCATCTTCATGTAAATCCTCTGCAGTCTGTTCTTAAATAGTTCTGTGCTGTAAATTTGAACTCACTTCAAGTTTGTATTGATCTTTTTAATACATTTATTCTCAGGAACAATATTGAAACTCATGCTGGAACTTCATGTTACAGCATATAAAAAAGGTTTGAAAGGCCTTAGATTTCCTATCAGTTCTTTGGTTTTACGTGTATATTTTACTAACCTGCATTCTACTCTGTTTCCTACTTCATGTGAACTTTGGAGATAGGCCACAGCACTAATTGAAACTGTAGTTTTACCATCTGGGCCTGATTTGTTCAGAGGTATGGGCAAAATTAAACTGTTAAGAGTATGAAATACAAGCTCAAAGGTTAATCTGCCAAGCAGTAAAGGTTGGTCAAAGAGCTCACCAGCTGTGACTATTACTTACCTATTTCATCCCTTTGTACCTTCAAGACCTGCTTTCAAATTCATTCAGAGAGGTAAGAATTTACACAAAGCTAAAATGCTCCTTTCATAACACCTTCCCCTCATCTCCAGTTAGTTGTACTCAAAAGAGCTATCAAGTGTGTGGTCAGCTCTTATTCTGAAGTCCTCTACTCTTACCAAATTATTTTTATAGAAGCTTAAGATGCTTATTACCCAACTCTAAATGTACCTATGTACATCTCAGGCTATAGTTCCATAACGCAGTAGAAGCCCTATTAGAAATTTATAAATCTGGCATTCAGTTTTTATCCTATAAAGGCTGTACTTCAGGGCACAAGGTAATCTGTCATAAATCCCAAGTAATGGTAAGATTCTTCTAATTATGTTTCACTAGAACAGCTCAGCAAGCAGATGGTGGATCCTTACTGAGTCAGTAATGAAACACTCATTGACCTCAGTGGTGCAACTAATGCACTAAACTAACTTTCTAAATCTATACATGTAAGATTCTGCATCTTAACAAAAAAAATATTTCAGTTATGTAACATATTTTAGGACCCACAGATTTTCAGTACTGACTGTAGAACTGAGGTGTATTCTGATAGCCAAGAGGTTGCCATACAGTGCATTTGGAAGTACTACACAGCTCATGAAACTTGTCTATATCTGTAATTTTCAGAAGAGGTGATGAATGTTTTCTACACAGAAGAATAATTATGCAGTGTTTATCACTCTGTGTACTAGGTCGTTCTTGAATACTCCTAAGTCTGCATCTAAGTGAAGTACAGGTACGTTTCTCTAAACAGACAAATGGAATGCTTTCTTTCATGGTTTCTGGAGCTACTGTGTTACCATGGTGCTTTTATTTTCACTTTAAAAAATTCCTTTAAATGAAAAGTATCTATCTGATATCTGGCAAGACAGGTTTAATATCAGAATTCACTCTCAAGGGAGTAGCTCCAGTAGAGAGATCATAATAACCAAAGTCTTGGTAGAAAGTGTAGCTTCTTGAGCAATATTAAGAAAACCTCTACTAATAGTTTTTTTGATCTTGGCTTGTTATTCATCATGTGTTTCTGCTGTTTCAGCATCTAGACTCAAACATATTGTAAGCAGAGTTTGAATGAACTGGATATATTTGCTTGAAGAGAAGTTTTGCCAGCTAGTTTTCATACTGCAGCTGGGTCAAAATGTTTTGGCTTCCAAATAAGGGCTGAAGTATCCACAGGTTCTCCAAACCACATCCAACACAAAGCAACAGCTGCTGAGTTTATCTACTAAACCATGGAGCAAGTGGCAATTAAACCACCAAATTCCAGCCATTCAGCTGGAAAGTCAATGCAGTAAAACTGTTACTATCCAAGCAAAAGAGAGTCATACTGGAAAGGACATTGATAACTTTGACATATTGGGTTTATTTGAAAGTAAGAAAAATCACAAGAGACTTCATATTTCAACAAGGGTGGTATTACAAATAGAAAACACTGGTTGTTCATGGCTCTACATATTTTCAGCTACATTATCCCTTCTATTATTTTCAATCTCTAGTATTTTAAAAAGAACTCATCATTAATATTCTCAGCTAGAATTTCCCTGGAATTCATCTCCCATTTTTAGCATCAGAATAAGCAGTCTGTTTTCAGAAGACTTCAACAGATTGGATATCTAGCAATTTTGAAAAATCAGACCACAAAAATCTAGCCTATAACAGCATTGAATCATTTCAAAATATTTTCCCAGAGGACAACTCCAACCTACTGGAAATCTATCCCAACCATTTTCAGTGGCTGTCCCAGACACTACCTGGTGCTGACTTCTAGCATTACATTTCTATAATTAGGGTAATAGTACAGTAGAGGCTGACAGTGAAAAGCCTAGGAAAGCAACATGTTTACTTAACTATTTTCTTTAATACTTAGAGAAAAAAAGATTGGAAATAAAGATCTTATAAGTTTGCGATATAGTTAATGAAGATGAGATTCATACCACTTAACTTTGACCACCTTAACGATACTTACCTAACTCCAGCTATAGGAGGTGAAGGAAGAATAGAAGTGCCTAACATAGACGGTATAACCTATTCCTGAAAATATTTATTTCCCTGTCTTGATTATAGAAGGATTCTAGGCTCTGAGCTTATATTAGACATCTAATTTTTGGATGGGAGATGTCAGGGAAATACATAAGAATTTTATATGCTGGTGGGGAGGTTTCCCCTTTCTGTGCTTTGATTTCCTTGTCCATGAAAATGTCATGGTATCTACTGAATTAATGTTTTTAAATGGCCTAAGATTCTTACATGAAAGCTGTTAATTACATATGAGGAGTATTATAATTATTATTATTATTACACGACTATTACACAACATTAATATTATTACACCTAATTTACATTACTGTAATGCTTTGTACCTCACATTACACAAACAGGTCTGAGTTGCCTAGCGAGAATCACTGGATTTGGGATACTGTAATGTGTGATAATGGGCAGAGCTAAAAGGCAAACACCTGACAGCATTCTGCAGACATGCTTGTCCTCTGTAAAGTGAGATGGCTACTGACCTTTCTATACCACTGGTTTTTTCCTACTAAGCACTTTTGTAGGAACTAGTTGCATATATATAAGCACTAATGAAAAATGGTGCCATTTCTGCTATTCTCTTTTCCTAATCGTCATTTGACAAATTCAGAGTCCTTCCATTAATTTTTTTCCCAAACCTCATACAGAATGAGAAAATTATGGAGATTGGGGTATTTGAGTGGAATAGGTCCTAGTGGTGGTTAACACAGAATAATGTGGAAATATAAGGGAAACTCTCTACCTTTATATTCAATTTCTGAATTTCTGTATTGACCTGAAATATATTTTTCTACTTGTATCTGCTTCTTAAGATTCACTGTGCTTTGAAAACAGCGTTACTCTCACATCATTCCAACACCTCCACAGTCATAACTTAAAACATAAAAATTAAACAGAAGAGGGAAACTGGAAGAAAATGAGAGGAATGCATAGTATACACTCCTATTTCTTATGGAAAATCTTAGCTAAGGTTTTCAAAAAACATCCTTTTTTAAAAATGAAGAACTTTTCTATGCAAAGGAGTCATTCTGCCAGAGGGAGATGTGCAATATTATACAACCTTTAGCTTCACTTGCTATGGTCAGCTGAAACTAAAAATTACAAAAAGATAAAGTGCTCTATTAAATCCTTGTTTTATTGTATAAGTGCCCTTATGAAATTGTATGACTATACCATAGCATTATATTAGGCTAGAATTAAGGCTTACAACAGACGTTAAACCACAGCATTACAGTGACCAGATGTAAGGCTTATTTAAATGGGATTTTAGAGTGAAATATTTATGAACTGATTTAAATACTAATGAACAGACACTCCTACAGCTGTCACAGTAACAGAAAGATAAATGCGTTACATAGGAATCTTTATGTCATACAGCTGGCCATTTTTCCATAGTCATGGACACATGTTTCTTAATAATACAGAGAGAAGATAGGCAACGAACTAGGCAAGCAGAAAGACAGTTAAACAATTGGTAAAGTTTTGTGGTGGTTTGACCTTGGCTAAATGCCAGGTACCCACCAAGTCGCTCTATCACTTCCCCCCCTTTCCCCTTTTTTCTCAACAGGGCAAAGAGGAGAAAGAAAATAAGATAGGAAAAAAAACCCCAACCCTTGTGGGTAAAACAACAGCAGTTTTAATATAAGCAAAGCGAAGCAAAGGTCCGCGCACGGAAGCAAAAAAAAAAGAAAACAGATTTATTCTCTACTTCCCATGAACAGGCGATGTCGGGCCTTCTCAGGAAGCAGGGCTCCAATACGTGTAGTGGTTGCCTCGGAGGACCAAGGGTGAGCCCACACCCTTCCTCCTTTCTCCCAGCTTTATACTGAGTAGACGTCATATGGTCTGGAATATCCCTTTGGTCAGTTCGGGTCAGCTGTCCTGGTTGTGTCCCCTCCCAAGATCTTGCCCACCCCGTCCCACTGTGGGGGGCACATGTCGGAAAGAGCCTTGGTGCTGTGTAAGCACTACTCAGCAGTAGTCACAACACCAGTGTGCTATCAACACCCTGCCAGCTCCCAACATAAAACACAGCACCATGAGGGCTGCTACAGGGGAAAACCAATTCTGGCTCAGCCAGACCCGGTACAAGTTTCCTTCCCTTTTCCTCAGTGACCTTATTGGCTCCCTGAGTAATTTTCCACTGCTTCCCAATTACTCTCCACTTTTTTTGCCTCCTTCAGAAATTCACAGTTCCATCTGTGGAGGTGTCAATATTGTCAATAGGAGTTATTCCTAGCTTTGGTCAAGGCTGCAGTTTCCTTATCCACACTGCATGAATGTTAGTTCATTCACGGTCTCCGCTGGGACTGCTTCCCTCCAAGAGGAAATGGGCAGAGTGGACAGGAGAGCCGTCTGATAATTGCTAACATTGATTTTTACTAATTCAAAGAAGGACAGTCACCCAAAATCCCAGAAAATCTTGCACCTCTCCAGCACCCTCATAACTCTCCATAGTGTGCCCCACACTTCTCTATACATATTTGGGATGTCACCCTAAAAGCCTTTCTCTGGCACACCTCAGTACTACCTTACTGTTATTGCTGGCACTTCATTCTAAGAAACTTCAATGCATCATAATTATGCCTCAGGGTCAAAGGCAAGTCACCTGGGACACAGAATAGTCTCAAGTCTACTTTTTATAAAGTTTTCAGGCAGTCAGTTTACGCTGGAGAGTGTTAGGAAATGAGACAGCCTTCCCCAGTTTTCTCTCAGATGCAGTGCACAAAGTCAATATTGACATAGCAGTAGACCAGCAAGAACAACAGAAAGTCTAGTACAACTGATTCAGCAGCTCTACTGTAAATCTCATCTTTGATTATGTTCCACTGTGGTAGGAGCAGGTCAATAAGGCCAAGTCTCCTCTTTGTCCTTTACTGGTTTTACTTTTAATCTTACTACTCTAAGTAAATACAAAAGTGAATTTTCAGTTGAAAAAGTAAGTAGATACATAAAATGTAACATAAAGGATAACCTCTATGTTCAATAGGATTTAGGGGAAAATTTCAGTTAAACTTACTGTTTTTTTCTGCTGTCACCTTTTGAACATTTCCTAGTTTCTACTTTAAGATCATGATTCTTGAATGATAAAATTAATGTTTTATCTTTGAAAATAATTGAGTGTAATTTAGAATTTGCTATTACAGCTGCTATTAAATGGTTGTTCAATTGTACAATGCATCTTAGTAACAGAAACTACTGAATTGGTAAAAATAGCAAAGTAAGCAAAAAGTTTACAAAACATATGCATGATCTGTCAAAAGTGCTAGCAGACTAATTTAAAAATTTTAACTCACACCTGGTGTCAATGACAATATACTTACGATTCTGAATAATTTATTTGTCATGTCCAGATCATTTCCATCATAAAAATAGCTTCTTTATTAAATAATGAATATATGTAGTTAGGAACATCATCATGAGGATAATTCTTAGTGATAGATATACTGGATAAAGACTGTTAAGGAACCGAAGTGCCTTCCTAAGAGGAAGGTAATATCCTTGCTTAAAGAAGGGTATAAAAATGTTTTAATTACTGGATTTGAAATATTGAGCAAGGTATTTTTATATTGATTGTCACAGAGATTTTGAAATAGACTTTCATAGTCCACAGCAATGCACATAGACTGTGTGCAGGTTGAGAGCAGTATGACCTTTGAGCAGATGGGGTACTAAAGTCAAAATCTCCAACAGGATGGTTTGTCTTCAGCACTCTCTTATTAATGTTATGAAATTAATTAGTTTTATTCTTTAATAGAAGAGAGTGGCCTATGATCAATAAAGTCCTGGTTTTATCTTAAATTACTGATCTTTACTCATTGATATAGAGTTTTCCAGGTTCCTATTAACTCTGCTAAACATGTTGGAATAAGTTTGACATGCCTTAAAATTCTGCTAATCTCATAGGTTACATCAGTATCTTGAGAACATACTTTGTTTAGACATTATGAAAATGCTGCATTCTGTTGTCTCTCCAGTATATGATATGAAAGCACTTTCTTTATGCTAAAATTTTGCCTTTAGCAGTTTTTTATCAGTTGGTAAGCAAACACACCTTTGTGCAAAATGCAAATGTCCATATGCAAACATTTTAATGACACCGTTGCGAATGCCACATCATTGCAAAATGAATGTGGAATAGTGTTTAATATTATTTTGGCTACTCCATTTAAGGTGTGAATGAGTATTCAAGGGGCTAAGCAATGGAAATACAACATCTGGTTTAGAAACTCACAGACTTAGAAATAGCTACTTTTATAAATCTTGATTTTACAAACCAGGCTTATTCAATCTTTCTGATACATGCATATTTAGTGAGGTTTTATTAATTTCAGATTAAGTTCTTTGATCTCATGAAGTGTTCTTGTAACCTATTTCAAATCAAAAGTGCATGCAGACTTCTGAGCAAGTTGGTCACAATCTCCTCTGTTAACTGCTGGAGTAAAAATGAATGTAGTGCTGGGAAAGGCACTTCTGAGTTTCTGTTGTTTTTAGGAAGAATGGTGATGATTCTTTAATCACTGTTGTAGAGGAAGGGGATAGAGTACAGTGTACCTGTGTGAAATGGGTCTAGCTGAACAACAAAGATGAAAGGATACATCAGGAAGCTGAACGTCTCAGCTAAAAGAATATGGGAAGGAGAAACCAGACGTTAGGAATGGAAGAGTTTGAAGGATGTAAGAAAAGGACTAAAGGTAGAGAAATATGAGGAAATATAGAGGTAACTACTGAAGAACTAATCAACAAGGCACTGTAGAAGCATGGAAAAAAGATATGTGATATCCAGCTCCTGAAAGATCAAAACATACTTTGGTGGAACCCACTCAGGCTGAAGTGTTCCATTGTATTTATATTGCTTTATCTGCAAAGTGTCCCAAAGCTATTCATAGTGCATGCTGAACAGTGCACTTTTTGGCACTGAGTCCCATCACAAATAGCCATTTAGCAACCTCAAGGAAAACACCTTATCTTATATATAGGACATTCACATGCCTGTTTCTGTACCAGTCTTTGAGAAGAGCTGCTCTCCATCACCCACTCTCCCAGAATGGACATCAAGCTCATGTATGTGGTTGTGGTAAAGCAAGAGAGACTTCAAGGAGGAATGAGAAACCCTGAAGCAGGGTCTTGACGCTCATAGCAGAACTATCAGGCTGTCTTACATTTTTTTTGCTATACTCAGCTTCATGGCAGTCATCAGGAGGCTGACAATGAAGCTAAATTTCAGGTACAATCCTTTCTAAGATCAGGCACACCCTGTCACAGTGGATTCATATCACCAATGGTGGAATTGCTTTGTCATTGCATGTAAAGTGGCCAGCAGTTGGCCTCTTCATTTCATGGCAGAAATGGCTATTTTTAGTTATGCGACACCTATGTGGAAGTTGGACACTTCAGACAACCAGAGAAATGTGGCAAGTTTTCCATTAGCAAATCTGTGTTAGCCACTGCCTGTGAGAAGACATGAAGGTCTACGCGTTAATTGACTCGCTTCCATCTGGTTGCCATCTAAGATGACCAGACAACTTTCACTGCTTTCCACAAAAGTATTACACCAAGCTATACTGAAATCATCAAAGTACACACACAGTGTCCACTAAAGAGGTCTGTAACTGTTACAGGTTTAAGGGGCATGTAAGTTATCGGCAGTTATGA
This sequence comes from Strix aluco, assembly GCF_031877795.1. Taxonomy (NCBI): domain Eukaryota; kingdom Metazoa; phylum Chordata; class Aves; order Strigiformes; family Strigidae; genus Strix; species Strix aluco. Next base: position 39,227,742 of record NC_133934.1, on the reverse strand, counting down.
ATGGACAATTTATATAAAGCAGCATCAACTCTGTGGCTTTTTGAAAGAATGAGATGTTCTGAAAATTTATTCAATTCCTTGTGAGCCATGCTGTCACCTAATTCTGATTCAGTGATAGATGGCTGTCAAGGCAAATCAGTGGAAATGGATCTTGTAAAGAAACTGTCATATGTAAGGCCATCTGCAGCTACACTGTTAGTATCACCTCCCTTTCCAGATCCAAAACTATTTTCACCTATTCGTGCTTATTAATGTGAATCTCAAATCCTCTTTACCACCTTTTTTACATCTGTTTCCCTCCTGTGTCAAATATATTTCTCTGGTGTTCTATCTTCCTTTTCTTTCTAAATTTATTCTGCTTCTATAAGTCCACAGCTTGGCCATCGCAACTTGTTTTGGCTGTCTTAAAGGCCTAATATATACTCCATCTCTTAAGTGTCTGCATGCCCTATAATCACGTCCTACTGTGCCATTTCACATCCACACACACATCCCCTCTCCCAGGTTTTTAACATATGCTTAATTGTTGATTTCTTTTCTGTAAACACTATGGGCAAATTTCAGATTTAGCAGATGCTCCTTATCTAGAGGAAGAGACCTAGACAGATGAAAAGTCACAGTCCAAAACAAAACATATTGCACTGCAGCAAGAAGTTCTGTTGGTCAGATACTTCATATCCGGCCATTTTAACTATTAACTATTTATATGTTAAATATATAAAACTGTCATAAGCATGTACAAGATTGTGTCCAGGTCACTGGGGGATAAATCCTCCACCAAGTTACTAAAACTGGTTTAGAATCAAATAGCAGGGACAGCAAATAGTGAAGTAATAGAAACAAGGAAGAAGTCAAAACATGCTGCCATCTTATCCTTTGCTGTAGTTCAAATTATTTCCACCCAATATAATTAAAAGAAGTCTTCTCCATAAGCAGTTAAACATTTATAAACAAATTCTGGGAGTATTAGATTCTTGGTTTATTTGTGAATATTTCCAGACTTGAATTCATTGAGTAATTATTAAAGAAACAAATCTACTTTGTTTCTCATCTGTTTTTCCGTATCTAGAGTTTAGAAAAGAAACTGCATAAGTCCTGTGGTATTATAAAATGTAAACTTTGTAATTTCTTTGAAAATCTTCTGTTATAATGCAAATTAAAGATTTGCCTATTTTTTCTATCAGTGTCACACTATTTTTCTCTTATTAAATGGTTGTTCAATTGTACAATGCATCTTAGTAACAGAAACTACTGAATTGGTAAAAATAGCAAAGTAAGCAAAAAGTTTACAAAACATATGCATGATCTGTCAAAAGTGCTAGCAGACTAAACTAGACCTCTAATACTCATAACTTTTGGTATTTTTGAATGATTAATGCACCAAAGCAAATCTGTGCTGGGTATAAATGAAACAATTTTCATAGTTTTATAGGTCAATAGGCTTAAGGGCAAATGTCTTTCATCTTTTTCAATTCCTAAATGCGAGTTCTTAAGTAATATTATTTAACTTAACTCATTATTTTATTGTTCCACTATTAGCTAATTCCTTGAATTTAACACAAATTTAGCCCAGCGCACAAGCAGATCTGACAGTATCTAACTTCATCCCAGCTGAATTCTGTTCCATCTTTCTTCTATACTTCAGAAATAGAATAACAGCTACTGCAGCTTCTTTAGCATGTAAGATTCGTGTGAGTTGACATAATCCTGACTGTGGAATCAGGACCATCAAAGAAAAATGCATTGAGTACTTCACTGTTTCCCAGCTGACTGGTGAGGGGCCTCACCCACGAGTGCAAAAGACAGTCTGTGAGACAGAAAACATATACTTTATGAAATGAACATTATTAGGAATATCTAGTGAAAGGTAACAATATCTGACTGATTTAGTTTTCCAGATTACAAAGATTATTGCAATGCTGAGATGTATATCAATCACTTGATTATTTTTTAAATTTAAAATACATTACTTGACATCTTAAAATAATTTTTTCACTGAATAATATATCTCAAATATTCATAAATAAATATGGCCTTTGGAAATATGTCATAAATGATTTTTTTTTCCCACACTTTATTCATTCACTACAAACTGCTCTGCAATATCATTGGAAATCTCATGGTCACCAGAAATGACACGTCATAATCCTTGAGTCTGGTTGAATTATATTTAGCAAAAGACTAGAAGGTTGAAAGAGGCGAAGGTAGTTCAGCATAAATAGCAGAACTTTCTAGGTCCCCCAAGCTACCAAGGAGTCTGCCACTCCTGCACAAAGCAGGAGAACATCTGAAGTTGCTCTGGTTTTACAAATCTGTAATCATTGGTTCTTGAGAATCCACTGAGAATGTGGTGCTTCAGAGACAGCCCTTTACACACATGCGCTCTTTACTAGGGAACTGCAAGGCATGGGTAACATACAGGCCATTGAAGATGCCAACAGAGACTTTCAGAAGAGATTCCTTTTCTGGTCATTTTGGGTTGGATTTTGATCCTTTTTACAGCTGTGCAAAAGAATCACATCAGAATTAAAGACCTGCCTCATTCACTTTAGTGTGTCTTTATAGTTTACCACATTTCATCCTTCCCAAGCTAGTACAGGTGCCTAGGGCAGAAACTACATCTTTCTGCTCCATTATGTCATTTTCCTGTGCTTTCAGCTGTTCTGTGGTGTTGATATTGATTGCTAATACTCTTTTTTTAGTTCTCTTAAATGTTTTTTTCTGTATACTAGTTGGTTTCCATTGACAGCTTTACTGAGAGTGAGTATCCTAATTCTGAAGTGCCTGCCCCAAACTCTTCCTTTCTGTTGTAGACATGGTGTTGATTTTTAAAACTCTTTATTAGAGTCTGGTACTTTCCGTATGTTGATCAAAAAAAATTATTGATGTTTATACCTGCAGTTGTCTCCTTTTCTCCTGAAACAGAAAACTTGTAAGCACTGCACATCTCATACATTAGCACTAAGATAATATTTAAGGCATGTAATTCTTTTTTTTTCATGTTAGTGCTTGCTATCTTTTATTCTTAAGTATCACTTTCCTAATACTAACATCATTTCATTCTTAACTCCATTGACTAGCACACTGCAGAACAGGTAGGTGAACTGTTCTGTTTTCTCTATATTTTTTCCTCCCAGTGGAATATTAGTGCTTAATCTGCAAGTTGCAAGAAGATTTGTTTCAACTTAACTGATTTAGAGCTTGCTTGGTCTGTTACTCATGTCAGATTGTCTTCATTTAAAACTTTTCAGGGATGTCACTGGCATAATGTCTTCTAGGCACTTGTCTCTGACTCTGCCTTTTCTTTTTTCTTTTTTTCTTTTTTTTTTTTTTTTTTTTTAAGCCTATACAGATCTTCATTAGTCACTCTGATGGTTAAGGGCGACTTAGTCCTATCAAAGCTTTCTTTGAAACAATCTTACTAATTTCTTGTTGCTGTTGTTATGTCTACTTCAATTCTAAGCATTTGGTTTCAGTTTTACAGTTCTAATCACCTGATCCATGATTTCCAGTACTGAAAATACATTCTGTTTTGATTGTTAAGGCCACAATGGTTTTTATTTATCTTTTTTTTCTCATTGCACAGTTTTGTTTGCTTACTCCCCATATCCTTCTTCCAGTATTCACTCATCATATTGGATTTAACATTTGAGAGTCTTCCTTTTAGAGGAGAAGCTACTTCTCATATTTTGCACATTTACATCTTAGCCTATTCTGATATATGTTGTCTCTCCTGCAGACTGAGTCACATTAGGAAATGTTAAAAGTTGCATGCATAATGACAAAATAATTGTTGGCTTTTCCTTAGTACCTCCTCCACTCCAGAAAACACTTGACCATCTAATTAAAAACTTAACTAGACCACAAGGTCAAAACAAGGTCTCTAAATAATTTTCTGACCAGAGATGGTATATGTTGTTTTAGTTTTGAGTATGGATGGAGTTAACGCCCACCTCACACAAGGTATCATGGGCTGGGTCTCTGAGGAATGTTCTGGCTTGGGGTGTTTTTGGGGTGTAGTTTCAAATCAAGTCTCACCTTCCCTGCTAAATAAAAACAGGTTAAAAAAAAATACATGAATGTTTACCATATCTTTCAAGAAAAACATTGCAGTAAATTGTTTAAAAGGTTATGAAAACATAATTTTAGAGTGACTGCAGAATTTTACATGAAGGTCAGTAGAGAATGGAAAAAGTTCACGTACAATGAGCTGTGGAACTTCTCTTCTTCAAATGGACTAAAATTAGACTGACTTACCAAGAAGCTAAGGAACATGGTAATAAAAATTAGTATAATGTCTAGTTAAGAATGAATTAGATACATTTTTCTCTCTTTTAAATTAAATTCTGTAATTTCTCTGTGTTAGATCTAGAGGCATGCCATAAATTATATTCTGTTACTGCTATGTACATAATAATAAAATTAGAATTATCAGTTGCCAAATGAAAGTTAAAAAAAAGAAAACCAAAACTAAACATCATTCAACACAAAATATAAAACTTTAATTAAAGAACTCAGCAGGTTAGGCCTCTTTCATGTGCAAGAAGGAGCTTCTGTACCTAAAGGAGTTTCTAACCCTTCTTCTATTTAACCTCACAAAAATGCCTCAAATATTAAAAATTGTTTTTGATAAAAACACTTAGATGAGTAAGTGCTTGTCCCTAAGGGATAAATTTTGCTAGGGAATGGCTGAAAAAATGTTTTTTATTAAAGAACTTATGACAGAGAAACTTTTTATTGCTCTTGTCTTTCTTACTCCTTTGCAAAATGGAACCGATTAATTTGAATTTTACAGGCAGTTAAAAATAAGAAATGAAATAAAATTTGTTGTAAAGCAGTAATCTATTCATAATATAAAATTGCATTTAAAGAGAGTACAATGAGAATATATTGAATAATTCATTGAAAACAATGTATCCTTTGAATTTGGCCTCTGAGTGTGGTTGCAAATCGCCAATGAGCACTCATGAATTTTACTAATGCACTTCGTTATTTAAAATTCTTTGATGGATTCTGCATATGAATATATTTATGCATATAGATTATTTGTGAACTCTCTGCTGTATTAATTTATTCAAATGTTCATGATGCAGAATTTTTTTTTTCCTTTGGTCATTTACAGACACCATTTGCTGTTGTCTCTTATTATTGTTGAACACCATTGTAATTCAATCTGCATTTTGAAAGATTCAGGATCAAATTGAATCAGTCTATAAACTTTCTGTCTTAACTTCAAGGAAATTACTTACCTTCTCTGGTTTGTTTGTTTGTTTGTTTTAAAAATAAAGATAACTTCTTTACTACACCAGGCTCATTTATGACAGTGACAGAATACCAGTATAAGTATAAAAATATTGTAGCTGTAGTTGTGGTCAAGATGACAAAGAAATATACTGCAGTCTTTTCTCTTTCATGAGAAGATGGGAAGAAATACAAAGAGACAGCTCTAATATGAAAAAAAATACACACACAAACATAAAAAAAGAAAGATCCCCAAAACAACAACCAATGGGATTTTCTAGTATGTTTGCCATTAACATTTAGCTGTTGTTTGGAAACTGAAGGCTGGAAGAAAGAAAAAAGTGTATATATGTCTCATGTATTTTCTTTCCGTGAAACTTTCTTTTCAAATTCTTTTTGTAAGAGTCATACAGATTTGCACCATTTTGGCAGACAATCATCAGCAAATCGCCTTTTTTCCAGCAATGTGAACACATGGTCTCATGTTCAAGATGATAATGGAGCTGCTAGAAGCCTACAGACTTTTTTATTTTTTGCCACCAACTTCATGAATTAAATGAATTTGATATTTTAAAAAATATTTTAATGCTATCACTGACCTTTTGCCACAGTCATTCATCACATACAGTTAAACTATTGCTGTCTGTAAAGGCTATGCTTTCCTAGCTTTCTCAATTTCTTTGATTGTCTTACCACCAGCAAACAGGGAGCTGGAAGCTTGCTATGTTATGTTAAGCAGTGACCAAACAACAGGATTTCACACACTGAGCCTTCATTGAACATATGAAGCTTTTACTTTCTGTCACTATTCTCTGTATTTTCTGTCAGTTATAAATTCTAAGTGCTTTATTGGTCCTAGTTGAAAAGTAAAGTAACTTTTTGTTAAAAACTGTCATCTAATCTTATGAATTAATTATTTACATATTTACTGACATGGTATAGTCATTATATTGTTTGTCTTATTAAGTGCTTAAGTTTCCAGGTTGATAAGAAACTTTTGATGAATGACATGTGTGGCATATTTCACATTTCTATGAACAGCATTTCTTTAACCAATTTATCTCTACATTTGTCAACATCGGACAGTATTATGTCAAATTATTGACACAGTGGCTTTATTTATTCTTTTGTTTTATAAGAACATTACATTTATCACACAATTAGCCTCTTTTTTGGGGTTCTGTCCCAGTTTTCAAGCTCATTCACAATGCAGGTATTCACTTGTTGTTGCATCATATAATTTGTCCTTCAGATATTTGTACTTGCCATTACAAGTTCTCAGAAGAAAGATAAGGATAAAAAAACTGTATTCATTTATTCACTAGAAAAACACAGTCAAGTCTTTGTGCTGCTTTGTCAGTACTGTATATATTTATGTTTATATTGTTTATATTACACTGCAGCCAACTACATAATATTTTAAGAATTCAGACCTTTTTTATTAGTGTAAAAACTGAGTACAGAATGAATCCCAGTAAAAACCACTATCTATTTAGTGTATACAATTACTCTAGGCACTGTAGAGTAATAGATCCCTCCAGAGATGACAATATAATCCCAATATACATGTCTCTCATACATGGATTGAATGAGCACATTCTCCCTCCCCCATCACATGTACATGGCTGAATTTAACTGAGATATACCACATACATAGGATTTTGTTTGTACTTTCATTGTATCATGGTACAGCTATTGTGATTTATTTTTGCCTGGCCTCCATAACAAATGTATGGGCTCCACCTCTTCTGCTCAGTACAGTACACACTGCTGCCGTGGGTAAAGACAGCTACCTTCCATAGTTAAATCTGCTGAACTCCAAAGAAATGAGACAATGTCATTTCCCAGCCATTGATTTATGACCACCTTTAAATTTTTGCTAGTGCTGGGATGTTTACTAGAGTATTTTTTTGTTTCTTGATTGTTTTTTATTTAAAGTTTCCAGGATATTTGAAAAGTACTGTGTTCTTATCAGAGGATCTTAGGGCAGATTAGAATTACCTACATTATGCTGATTTCAGGAATTGGAGCAGGAATAATGATTGCTGCATTCCTCCTTTATATACACTTCCATTTACCTGATTTTACTTTACCTTCCTTCCCCTGACGATAACACATCCACAATGACCTGGTGTCACAGTCACTGCAATTTAAATATTTAGATTTGTCAAACACTCTTTTCTAGCCACTGAGCTGTATTCCTTACTGATGCACTTACTCTACACAAGCATAAAATAAAACTTATAAAGTGTTTTCAGAAAAAGTTGGGGTTTTTTTCTGTGGAAAGAGCAGTTTGAATCTCTTTCTATCTAGCAGTCTTTACTTAAAAGCAGAAAATAAAATTAAGAAATTAAACTACCCCATGCTTCACAGAAGACTGTGATTTTATGGCCATTTAGCATTTTTTAACCTTTTTGTTTGTTTGTTTGTTTTTCTTGCCAAGTCTTTCCCTGAGCCACAGATGCCATTTCCTATTCAGCTGTTGCTCTGTTTCTTACAGACACCCTGCAGATCATATGGGTAACATTCCAACCCAAATTGGATCATTTGTGTAAGAAATAGCTTCTCAAAATCTGTTACTGTTCCCTCTGCATTCTTTACTTTATTCAGTTTGTTGGCTGTTTTGCTGGTTGGGCATTTTTTCTTTTTAACCTATAGTTCAGATCCTTAATACAGACTAATAAATATGTTTGATTTTAAAACTGTAGCCTCAAAAATGTTGTTATATCTAAAAAGATAACCAACATGCAGCCCAGTCCAGACATTTCTAATTTTTATTGTTTCATTCATGATGTCATTGCAGTTGTTCATTGCTTTAGTTCAGTGCAAAATATATCTCAATATATGATTTCAGTGGCAATATTTCCTTTTTAAACAAACTGGATATTACCACTTCAATGTTCATTGTAAAGAAAAATCTTTGATTTCATATTGTTTAGAATTTAGAATCAATAGTACCTTTTCATGTGGCCTGAAGAAAATTTATTGGAACATTTTAAAACTTTCAATGCTTTTTTAAATACAAATAAATAATTCTGTGTGGTAGAAAGGAAATGTTTGGAATATTGCTGGTCAAGGGCTTCCAATTATCTTCGGGCAGGCTTGAAAACTGGTCTTGTGCATACTACTTTATCAGTGAACCTTTAAACCAAGAGAAGGTTGATGTAAATAAAAACACCTTAGTTCTTCATGATTTTGTTTGTTTTATAGTGCTAGACAAGTTAGGAAAGAGATCTCCAACAGTACAAAATGAGGCCAAACACGGTGGTTTTGTCATGGCATTTCACAAAAGCCTACTCTTTCCCTGTCACACACACATACTTTTTCACACACCACTATTAGAAGTAGTCCCAGTGCTAAATGATATACTTACACTTTAAACAAACAAAAGCATATTTCTTATCTTATCAAAAAGATGATTTTTCTAGCCTTCCCTTTGATGATTCCGAGCCTGTCCACCTTTTTAGTCTGCTGGAAACCCTGGAGGGTCTCTGAAAGAGAACACAACAGAACTTTGGGGACCTGAGCAATTTGAAGATTTGTTTTCACTTATTTTTCTTGACTTTCCAAGAGCTTCTAAAACAGTGAAGTTGTTCAAAGGCCTTACAGAAAATGCTGTGTCTCAGAAGACTCCTGCTGTGCTTTAATGGCTTAAATTTATCACAATGGTGTCTGCAATTAGTGAACAAATCTAAAATGACCTAATTCCATAAAACTGCCTGATATATATATATATTATTTTTTTAACAAACTGACCTCTGATCTGTGAAAATCATGTTGTACTCCAGTATGACACATAATATATGCTGTTTATATTCTTCATTTGACGTTTAAGTGCAGTATTTTAACACTGGCACTTTATACTTGTATGGACATGCACCTTAGAAAGATGAATGAATCCTTGTGGGTAATTTCAGCTTTCTGGTCACTGCTCTATCATGTAGTATCCCTGGGGTCCAAGTGTTTCTTATATCCTACTTCTGGCAGGGTTTTGTAAATTGGAGAATCCTTACTCTCATCTGCTCATTTCTTTACTGCCGTAACAATCCCACTTTATATTGAAAATTGGTCTACTCTGAAGCTTAAATATTGTTTTATACTTTTTATGGTTCTATATTCCAAGTGAAAACTAAGATTTATGATGCCCCAGAGAGACCACTTGGTTTCAGTCCTTCAAAGAGAAATGTTACATTAAAGACAGTGTTGGTACCCCTGCAGCATATCAGGAATTTATTATGAAATATAAACTGCACAAGAAACAAGAGATAACAGTGAACATGGGCAAGGAACTAACATGGTGTATTTATTTTTTGTTTTATTGTGGAGTTATGAATATTTATTGCATTTGTGGAAACTGCAGTTTCTGAGCATAAACCAATTTTTAATAGTTGAGCTACTTTTGCCAAAAAGTAACCTTGCAACTCATGTCAAGTTCTCAAAGCATTCTGTGTATATCACCATTCAGGAAGTTGCTAAACACCTCCAGGATGTTGATCAGCTTTCTTGCAACAGAAATATTTATCTTTTCTTTCTTTTTATATAATGCTTTAATAAATTCCACTTAATAAATGCAGCACAACTTTTAGCATCACTGTAAGCAAAAGCAGCAAAGACTTTCAATCAGTTGATACTGTGTAGTTTATCTTTCTCCAGCAAAGACAGCTGCTCATGAGCATTCTTTGATTAATATGAGAAATCCCAGATAGGGAGTTTTCATCTCTGGTACCCATTAAATTACAGGGCCATGTAGTTGGAACAGTGTCTCATCGTTTGAGGCTCAAATCTGGGCTTTCGGCACTGCATCTACAGATGGACAGTCAACAGGTGCACAAATAGAAAATATCAAGGCAAATGGAAAAAAATGGCCAGGCTAGATCAAATTGGCAAGTACATCTGAAAAATAACATGTTAAAGTTTAGAGAACAAGACTGCTAGGCATCAGCAGAACAGCCACAGAGAGAACAATTGGACACATCAATGTAGCATTTTGGAACAATTCGACATGGCACAGTTAGAGCAGGAATCACTAGCAGCTCAAAAATGTTGATGAAGACAGGATGAAACTGGATGCCTGACAAGAATAGGCCAAACTCTGTCTCCTATAATTATGTGAAATAGTGATTCAGGCATATATGCAGGAAGATAACTGTCAGTGAATTAAGAAAATAAGCAATCTTTAAAAAAAAATAACAGGAGTCTAGACAGCAAAGAATGTTGAAAGCCAGTGTTACAAGAATTAAAAAAGACATAAGGTAAACATTGCTTTTAATAATGTGGGAAAGAAAAAGAGGGGACTGTTATGTGGATATGATGTTTTAAAAATGTTATTACGCTACTGGCTCTGATTATGCTAAATTATTGTATTCAACTAAACCTGTGTCTACATTAAAATAGCAAATATTTTCTGGAATCTATTCATTGCAACCTAGGTCTATAAATTTTTGCAACCTCTAAGGCAGAGTCTTACAAAAATTAGAGTGCAGTGAGTGTTGATCATCACTAAAAAGAGGTCAATTTGTATATTTGGTAATTATTTCTTACATTCCAGAGATATGTTTATGAAGTAATGATGACTCTGACATAACAAAACCTGAATAATGTAGCCTAATATGACATTGCCAAATAGTACCAATCTACTGGGATTTTTAACCTGTTATCCCTTTGCTATACAGCTATAAAATGTATGTTAATTCAGCATCCTCTTTTACTAAGAAATTGTTTTCCTACTACTATTTTATTTCTTTATTATAAGATTAGAAGTACACCACTTTCATATTTAGTCATAAGGTACGGAGATGCTGTATGAACAGAGAATCAGTTGCCACCATATGAAGAGACACTTTGGCCTGAAAGAGTCGTCCAAAAGTCACAGTGATCTTTTCTGGTTAAACACTGACTAGGGCCTTTATATAAATGTAGATATGCTCAGTGAATCAGAGTTCAATTTCATATGTGACCTTAAAATAGTAGACAAAGGATTAGTTATGCTACAGACTGAATCTAAAGAGAGTGCCTCTTTTTTTTTTTTTTTTCCTAGGCCAGTTTCTTTCACAGGTATCTTTGTAAACCTTGACAAACCAGTGTGATGTTACGAATTTCAGCTGTATTAAAATACCTCTAATTAGCAGCCTTCCAAATCCCTTGTATAATGATAAGCTGTCTCAAGATAATAGCAAAATACCCTGATGGATTCTGGTCAACCAGCTTGTACTCCCAGGATCCATTCTGACTTAAGAGAGGCGCAGTGAAAGTCTTCTATACTCCACTGGAGTGCAATTCTGAACAATTATTTCCATTATTTCAGAAGGAATTCTGCATGCAGAGTGCCTGTAGAGTCAGGCTAATATTAGTATTTGTAGCAAGTAATCCACTGTGATATTTAATTTCTCAAAAGAAAGTGTTATGTAGTCTCACCATAAAAATACAAAAGGCAAACATCAAACAATGAGGCCAGACTGTCACAGTTTCCCCACACGGCACTGTATGGCTGTAACACAAAAGCTTTTTCCCACAGGAAAGAACCAGGACAGGCCCTGGGTCATGGTAATTTCACTTTTTTCAAATGCTGGAAGGAATTCCCTGAAAAACTTATGTGGCCATAGGGTTTTCCTATTTGTGTCTCTTCTGAGAGGTTGCCAGTACCTGAATGGCACAACAAAATCTCCAGAACTAGTTGAAACAAAGATCCAGACTAGCAGAGGAAAAATTAATTAAGTTTGCCACCACCTGTTAATAGAACAAGTGTTAATGTTTTCCTGTTTGAGTCCTACATGGCTTAGAATTTTACCTTAAACTGTTCTGCTGCTTTTGCCAACATGCTCTTTGTTTCAGAGTATTTAAAATTTATATATATATATTTTGTTGCATGTTTGCTGTTTCCTTTAATTTCACATTGTGTTCAGATTCAGATGCTAAAGCAAGCACAGACATTTTGTTGGTTTATATTATTCATATAGCCATTCAATTGTTTGAGATGATATCTTGTATGACCTTACTGCATCTCATGACTCAATACTGTCTTAAAAGCAGTTACAGGAATTTTCATTTAGTGAAGAAGTGCAGACTGTATTTCTTTTATTTGACTAAGCTGTTTCCTATTACTTATTGTACTCTCTTGACAGTAATAAATTTCATAATGGTTGCTAGATTTCAAATCAACTATTACACTATCTAGATGGAACAGTAAATCAATAATGGATGATATACAAATCATATCTAATAGCTGGAATGCAGGGGTTTTTTGCCTTAAGGTGTCACACTCTGTAATCACTGTAATATTTATTGAAAAAATAGCAAAATGCTATAAAATCAATAATAAATTGGCATGAATATATGAAGACATTTTCATAAGCAAAGAGAACAGAGCTGGGAGGAGAAAACACACTTATTATGCACACACTTAAGATACTTACTTCTGAAAATCTGATTAATTAGTGTGCTTTATCACATATCTTGTTTATATTCCTTTTCCAGCTCCCACTTTCAAAACCAGATAAAACTGGATTACAGTTTGGTGAAATACTCTAACAGTAGATCTGGGTGCTTCACAGTAGATCTGGGTGCTTCATGGTTTTGCTTAGGAGAAGTTTCTAATGTGATCATTTTTCATGTATTCATTTTATGTTGTACTCAAAGAGCAACATAATAACTGCACAGTAAACCTTGCCATTATGGCCAACATGACTAGAAAATTAAATACTGGTACAGATGCAATAAAAATTAAAGCTCAATTCTGATTCTGTGCTTCACGCTGCACTTCTTATTCTCATTGGATAAACAGGAGATGGGAATTTACAAGTATTGCATAATCAAGCTCTAGATTGCTTATTGAAAGATGATACCTAAGTATAACTCACTTTTCACAACTTCATATAACCCTAGCTTGAATTTTATTGAAAATTATTGAAAATGCAGCAATACGTTATGAGGTTCTATAATTGATTGAATTTTTAGTAGTCAAAAGAGTATCTTTTTTTTTTTTTTTTAAGGAATAATAGATAGTGGTATAATACTGCTGCATTTTCTTCAAATTTTGATAAAATAGATTTGGTAACAAAAAATATCAAATCAACTAATCAGAAATTAGCCGAGGTATCCGTGAGGTATCTAGGGAATGAGCCATCATACTTTTCATGTCGTTGAAACATATTCTTCTTCATCTGGCTAAGATTCTCCCAGCCTCCCAGATTAGCTAGCTGAACAAAATGAAATGAGGGTGAATATAAAGCCTCAACAGCTTTTTACTGTTGTTCAAAACCCTGTTTCTCTGCAGAGAAAGAAGGAAGAGCTGTGATGCTTTTGATTTACTTCTGTGGCCGGTCAGAAACACCATAGAAGTCAATGAAAACCTTTTCTTAGGAAAACCTAAATGCTTATTTTCTAAGACACAGAAAAAGGAGTGGATGTAATTTTTGCAAGAAAAGTTATCAATTGAATCAGTTTTGTTGGTATGCATCTTCAAGAGGTATTAAATAGTCTGTCCTCACATGCTTCAAGGATAAATAATTTTACTCTTCCTATTCTGTTCTAGGAGACAGGAACTGTTATCATATATACTATGGTCAGGCAAATTAAAGCAAAAAAAGTCACCTATGATCAAGCAATGAACAGAATAAAGTCCCATTTTACATTAAATTGATTAAAATTATCTGATTTCCTCAAATATGAAATATGTGCAGAAATATAGAGTTCAATGACCAGTAATGAATTTTGGTATTTGTTTCTTTGTGAGGGAGTAGAATAAGTATCTGCTAAATTGATTTTTAAAATAATACACAGGCTACTTATTGTACAAGATAAAGAAATAGATACCATTTCAGAGAGATTTTATTTCATTTGATCATTATCTTGTTACTTCTCTCAAATATTATATATTGAAAAAATATATGTAAAGTTCTATGTATTGTAACATATTAGATAAAGTCTGAGAAGTCTCTTTTATTTGAATAATATTTTGCAGATTGTACAGATGAAAGCTGACTCTCACCTGGCAAAGGAAGCTTGGAATATTTAAGTATACATTTCTGTCCTACAAGCATCATGAAAAGAATCTGCTTTTGCAAGTTGTTTGCTTCATGATATAATGTACCAAATGGCTTGCTGAAAAATTGGACAAATTCCAGTTGAACAGCTACTATTCAAATTGATCGTGACAGCTCATTCTGAAAAAAAAATGTTATTTTCAAATGATTGATATGAACTCAAAGGGGTGTGAAGAACTATAGTGTTCATATTGTTCATGAGCTGTTGACAGTTTGGCACATCTCTAATGCTGATTAGAAACAAGCCAGGACACTGCAGTTTGCATTCCCATTAAGCTTACAGACCACATTAAATTATTTGATTCACAGGAACATTCAATATACTAAAATATGCCAAAAATTTCAAAATTGGATGACCTTTTTATCAAATATCTCAGTATCTATGAGGACAGTATTGAGTGATAAAAAGTTAGTAGGAGAATATTAACAGATATTAATTAAACTGAGCAAGTAACCTTGATGATGTTCAGTTCCCTAGTGAACTGCAAATGCTTTTGGAGACATAGTGTAATACAAAAATTTAAAATGGAACACTAAAAAACTTGTGCACATTCTTCGCATTTGACCTGTAAATAGAGTTGGTACTTGAGAAAGCTTTTCTAGTGTTTATTTATACATTTCATATTTCACCTGTTAATGCTACTAGGATTATTTTTTTAAAAGCCCTTTGTCTGACATCCTTTCTCAGTGCTGGTACAGGCAACTAAAAAAAAGTGCTAATACAACTTCTTCAGCAGGCCATTAATTCTCAGCTGGGCTCTGCAAAATGTCAGCATCAGAAAAGCCAGCTCTCACATCCACCCACAAAAACTGCTGGGATTTCTGTGGCTGAAGGCCACTGTGATCTATTTCTCTAAGATACCTCCAATTTATTAACAGATCACTGCTATTATTTCACATTGCCCATACCCCCAGAATATGATGATGACTTTCAACCTGCATCTGAATTCCAAGCTTTTCCTCTCCTAACTGCATACTTGAGAGACTCAAACATATTTCTTTTTCCTAGATGCCAGTTTTTCTAATTCTCAGTCATATAGAAAAAGAAACACAGAGAAAATGAGATGTTTCCCTAGGCTGAAGAATGTTCTCTTCCCTCTCTAAGCAACCAGCACATAGAAACCAGCCCCTAGGTGTCAAATAAGCACAAGACCTTGTCACCAGATATGGACAGAGTTCAGGAAGAGAATCACTATCCTCTCTTAGATGGTGATGAAGACAGCCATCTTTCCATCTGTTAAACCTTCCAAAAAACCCCAAGTGTACTTCTGTATCAGAGAGACAATGAATAGATGTCAGGCTACAGGACAGTAAGCTTGCAGAATTTCTGTAGGGTAAAAAATAAGTCTGGTGCAGGAAAATGCAAGGGATGGTGAACTTCTCCTCTTCTTGAACAGAGCAGGCCAGTATCATAACCATGTTCTGAATGTCCCCAGTGCAAAATGTGCACCGTATTCATTATCAACTTCACATTCACCAGTACAGCGAGGTTTGGGTTTTATTGGTTTTGCTTTTGTTATGTAGCATGAAACATGGACTGATCTCCATGCTGTGAGACAAGGTACAAACTGAAACTGACACACAGATTCAGCGAAAAGGGAAAGTATTACAAAATAGGAATGTTCATTCATAGATCAAATTCAAGAACTAACTTAAAAAGGATAGTAGGTAAGTTACGTTGACCCAGGAGAAAGTTTAACTTGCATTTCCGGTATTTATGCAGCAGGTAGCTCAAGCTCTCACTGACCTTGGCAGAATTACATTGGCAATATGGTCACTAGAGTGAACTGTCACAGACTGTTGTTCAATGTACAGTATTGTGTTTTCCTTTTCAACATTAGCTGTTTTATTGCTTCTCTGAATATTGCATAATTGAATTTATTTATACTTTTTTTGCCACTGCATACACAATGCATGCACACAAAATCTTATCTTGGCTGAATTCCTTGACATAATGTCCCTCAGGTAGAATATAAGAGCAGTGGTGAGACACAGCAATCCCAGTTCTTATTAGTACTCCTCTATACTCCACTACCAAAGAGGAACTTTGTGTGTACAGTGACCTTCTATACCAATACTTATGTCTTGAATGAATAGAACTGACTTTATTAACTTTATTACATTAAAAGTCAAAGAACATAGTGCGCTCTGTCACACTGAACAGTAGATCCAGCTTTAAAGGATATGTGAATAGCAGTACAACTTTCATGAACTTTGCGGTGCAATATCTTGAAAAGCAGCAGGAACAAGCTGTTAGGACAGGAGCAAAGAGATGGTAAAGCCAGACTGTTCCTATTTGATTCAGTGCCAACAGTCATAAATTCTGTCAGAAAGAAATTATAGTAAGTATTATGAAATCACAGATTTATTCATGAAGTGTTATCACTTCTCCCATTATGAGATCTAAATACCAAAGAAATAGTTAAAGCCATTCTAAAAATTCTTTTTTCCTTCATTTAATAATTGCCATCATCTTTTTATGACAATGGAAGGTAACTAACGGTAACAGGCAGGTTACTTCTCTGAGAATGTCTTCATGTTAAATCTAGAAGCCTAAATAAATGTTTGGATCTCTGAGAGAAAATCTCACTAAATCCCACTGAACCTTTGGTTTAAAAGCTGATGTGCATGTGATAACATTCTGCATCTATTGTCCACCTGCGGTTACCAGTTAAATGTATCACTGCAAAATGTGTATAGTGGTCCTAAGTCATGTAAACACACTAAGTCTAATATTGATGACAGTTGTCATTTACAGCTCAATCAGATTTATCAGAATAAGTTACCAGATTAATTTATATAAGGCTTCTTGTGTATACAGAGATTAAAGGTACATGCAGTGTGCACTTTTGTTTCAGCCTAATGTATCTTTTAAAAATATTTATCTTCTAATAAAGTGTGCTTATTTCAAAAAACATCCAGTTAACTTACACTTTGCAGGTAATAGGTTTGTTTTTTTTTTTTTGCCTTCTGCAGATTCTTTCATTTTTCTTTAAGAAATCATTCTGCAACTTTTTTCAAAACTGAATGAAAACACACAAAAACTGTAAGTAAACACAGAAGACTACAAGAATGGTTGAAAGCTAAATATACCAATATAAATAACAGCTACTTTTATTCATTGCTAAAAAAACAAGGAGAAAGTAACAGAAGTCTTTTGACAGTCTTGAAGATATCTGACGTGTAAAAAAGCAAAATAGGTAATAAAAATGTGAGCTTTGTGATTTTTTTTTTTTTTCTCTTATTTCCCAGGTAGTGGGAAAATTTTCCACAAAATCTGAGTCCTCAGATAATATTTTATAGCCTCATTTTTTTTCTCTTTGTTTTTAATTATTTCTACTTATTATCAAAACAATTTTAGAGTGGGTGGGAAACTAAATTATGTATAGAAAAACACACATTCACAACTTTTTAATGTTTTCAAGTTTTGCTAAAAAGAACACACTAAAAAACTTTGACATAATTTTTCCCTACTTTCACTGTTTATACCCTGCTTTCCACAGGATAAAAACCCAACCAATTAAAAAAAAAATAAATGCCCCAAATCTCTTCCCTTAATTAATGACAATGACACTTTTTTTAAAGTGTTTATTTACTTTGTCATATTTCCTGGTCGGGGTTTTTGTTTTTTATTTTATTTGTTTTGTCTGGTAGTAAAACTGAATTAAGATGAACGTTTTTTTCATTCTTACTGAAGTCGTAGTTGCTTCTCTTCAAAAAAGTGAAAAAAAAAGGTTTTTTAATATTTATTTATATGTATTTTTATAAACTTTTTAAAAGAGAAAAAGGAAAATTGCTTTCTCCTGACAAAAAAAAAAAAAGAAGTCGTATTGAAGACAATCTTTTGAAGAGAAGTACTTCAATGGAGACTAGTTGTCTTAAGAGGACAGGTTAAAATTGTTTCTATGTTTGATTATATGTAGTATATAGCAACATAATATTCCTTTAAATTATCACAAAACATTTATTTTTGCATGAATGTTTTTGTGCCCTGTTACTTCATCTAGAATTGCCACAACTAAACACACTAATTGCACATTTTTCTAGGAAGTTACAATAAATGAGCTTATAAATGACAAAAAAAAAAAGGGTATATTCCTATCTCAGGAAGTACTTCTTGAAAATATAGATTAATTTCACATCAGATAAAATAATTTATTCTTATAATATTACATGTAATTTCATAAATAGTTATAGAAAGTTAACCAACTACATGGTGACTTCTGTGGTACAGCATTTCATAGGATAAAGAGGTGTTACTGTTTTAAGGCAATATGAAACATTTTCTTCTCATTGTAATTCGGTTATGTATTACCTAGTTTTCCACTCAAGCACTACTCCAAGGTGGGAGCTTTGCACAGACATGGAAATGAAGAGGCAAACTGAGACATCACTAATAGTTCTAATTACTGTTCTTTATGCTCTTTGCTGTTGGGTTTATGTTTTGAAGTGTGTCTTTATAGCTAGACAGTTATGGGGGAGATAAGCACTTTCCTTAGCAAGTCCAAACAACTCTGCAAATATATTGCAAGTTTTTTGAACTTACTGTACTTAAAGAGTGCTCTATGCTTTAGAGTTTGTCTATATGATTTCAGGCGCCTTTATTTTGGGGATTCCTGTTTTAGACAACTTACCCATACATAAAAAAAGAAACATTCATAATAGCAAGTTTGTTACTATGAATTAATATTTTAAGGCCATATTGTGCCTAAAGGTACCGTGTCCAAAGTCTTATCTTGAAGTTATTGTAGTGGCAGATTTCTGGAGTGCAGAAAGGTCCTCTCTTTCATTGACCTCCTTCAGTCTGGGGACAGACTGAAATTCTTGAAGTCTGCAGAACATGGGCTACCCTAATTTCTGTACTTGTGGCAGAAACCATAAAATTCTGAAGCAGCATTTTAACTCTACTTGTAGGGTGTACTATAGTCTTCACACAGGAGGATCCCCACTTCCTGAATCATGATTTTGCATCTTACATTTGGCTGTTGCTTTTAAAACTCTCTAGATGGAAGAGTATTGTTTTTATGAACTTCATCTTAATAACCAAAATTTTGATGCCGGTGGTAACTTTGGACCAAGAAAGTTGTGTACAAAATCAAGAACTTATTATGATAAGCATAAAAAAAGGACTTACCTAAACACTTATGGTAATAAAACACTGTTATTACATCAGTTGCAGAATATTTCATTTTTATTTATTTATAGCTAAAATCATACTGTGCATAACACCTATCTATCTCCATTGTGGAGAAAGACATATTATTTCTGATTTAATGCAGAATGAACCACTTTCTGCTTTCCAGATTTTTCTTTCCCTTAGTTATTTCCCAGACACAATTATATTAGATCAACAAGTAAGATTTTTCTCATAAATGTTGTGTCTAAATGATAAGTTGTTAATTTTTCTGAGAAGGGTCAGACCATACATTTGATGATAAGGTTTATTAAAAGGTTTCTAAAAGGTTTAGTATAAGCTTTTTGCACATAATGGTATACAAGGCTACTTGACTGTTTCTGGAGTACATCTTTAGTATATTCTGACTCCATGTTAATGCCTCTAGGCATTCCTTGTTCACTTCACCTACTGTCCGACAGAGAGACTCAGGCATAGATTGGAAGGAAGCCCTTGCATTCTGTAGATGTGAGCTGTGTGCAACTATAGTTATTGAATAGTCTAAGTGGAAACTGGAATTATCCAAATATTGTGAAAGCTAATATGCCTAATTCCAGTCATATTAGTTATTGAGATATAAATAGCAAAATAATTTATAAAGAAACCTCAACATGCTCCTGCTACTGATTACTACACTGATATTAAGAAATAACCACACTGCCTTCATTGAGTTACAACAAACATGTGTAGCTGGGGCAAACTCTTTCTCTCTTAATTCCCCTGAATATTGCTGAAGTCAAAGGGAATTAGGTATGTAGCCCAATACCCACAGATAGGAGTTAGGTATGTTAAAAGTACTTACTTAAAAAGGAAAACTTTATGGTCTAAAGGTCCACAAGATCTGTAGTTTCGAGCTTTATCTAGTAATGTTTCTCAAGGACAGTATACAATGATCCCTCCTCTATCTTAAAAGCACAGTTTTTGGAGAACTGTGATTCGAAGTAGGCAGTCGTCTTTTTTTCCCTCTGAAAGTTTGAGCAGTTAGCCTGGTCTGAGAGCAACTACAGCATCCTAAAAGCACTGAACTCTGGACAAAATATGTGCCTAAATATACTTGTATTAAAAAACAAAACCAAAAACAAACAACAAACAAACAAACAAAAACCCAAACAAACAAACAAAAACAAACTAGGAGGAACTATGTGGGTGCCATCTTCTTTTCTTTACACAAGAATTTGACCTGGTAGAAGACAACCTAGATTGACTGTTTTCCTGTTTTAGACAGTACACACTAACAGGTACCATCTCCCCAGCTGCAATGCCTTCAGCTGCTCAGCAGTGGGAACGCTAGCTAACCTGCCTTAGTTTAGTGGGGGGCTCTTGGCCTCATTATAAGAGTCTCAGCTTTTGATCCTTTGAACAAGTGCATTTCAGTCTTTTATTTAATGTTTATTTGATGAAAAATTGCATAAACTAGCTTGGGGAAGAAATCCAAATCCAAGTCTGTCCTTCTCTCAGGTAAGTGCCCTACTCACTGAGCTAGAAAGTTATGGTCTGATGAGTCTTAAATTATTTCTGCACAGTGGCACAGCTTTGAGAGGAAAATTGCCTGAAGCCTAATCATTAGGTAGTCTCCTAGGAAATGACAGACTGTTTGTTTAACATCCTAACACAGAGAAGGGCACTGAAGTGCATGTGAGAATGGCCTAACACCAACTTGTTCTGCAAAGGGGTAAGTTACACTACCATTCCTCAAAATCTTTAAATCAGTGACTTTCTGCTTTACTGTGGAAAGAACAGATTTACATCAAGCCCCATGAAGCTGTATGAATTCTGAGCTAATCTAACAACTCCTTACAAGGTCTTGCAAGGCAATAAAGTCAGCCACAGGAAAGTAAAATTGAAAGCCTTCCCTACCTAACACCTGTTTGTGTTTTGAGGTAAGATAGCTTAGACATTTAATGTACTGGCTCTGAATAAGAATTTCATTGTGAGGACTCACAGCTCTCTGTATGAATGATCCAGGACATTTGGAAACCTAACCAGGATGTAGAGATTCCTTTTTGGAAAATGGATGACTGAGAGTCAGCTGATGCAGTGCTGAACTTCACAAAGACAAGTGGATAATTTTAAGATGTTGCTAGATGCTAATCTCAGATCACTTCCTTTTTTGCAAAATCTGGCTCTTCACTTCCTTGGAAGTATTTCCATTTGTTTTCTAACTTCTAACTTAAGTAGGACACTGTATTTATTTAAACTAAAAATATTTTAAGGATAATGCTATTATATAATATTTTATTAGGCATCTTATCTACTTAAAATAGTCAAATTAATGTGTCAGTAAAGTTTCAATTTTCTCTGACTATAAGGTACCAGGATGAAATTAGAGGCAGGAAGAGATCAAATCTTTGATCTAGTAATGATTTAAGTGCTGTACTTTCAAATCACAATGTGACTTTTGTCACTTTTTTCCAAAGGCTGCTGTGCACTTTATGTTGTTTTAAAGTAGTAGAGTATTTCAAGAGAAACAGAATGTGAGTTAAAAATGTGCTTTTGGGAGAAGAAAATAAAGATCATGAACTACTGTATTGTTTGTTCTATCATCTTTTCAGAATCTATTGCAACGAGGGAATTCATTTGTAGGAGAAGAAGATCCTGCAAGAGGGTTGCCATACTACTATGTACTTGAGAAATATACATTTTCCTTTTTGTTAGAAATAACACACGTTAATGTTCCTGACTATATGTATATACATACAAAGACAAAGAGATATATAAAAAGAGACATTTCATGAATAAAGATTAAAATGGGGAAAAAGAAATCAGAGAAGTGCATTAGAGATAAACTGATGCTGCCTAATTTAGCTCTTACTCTTACAGCAGCTGGATTGTTTTAAAAGCTTTAAATGGACCGACAACTTCTTTTTGCAGATTCCTTTATTATTTATGTTCTTTGCATTTTATTTTCTATTAAGAAGCTTTCCTGGTTAAAGCTGGCAACAGGGTACTTTCTCACGTACGTCATCTTATGGGTATGGCCTCACATTTGCCCATGCCTCTAAGATAAGTGTTATCTTGCTGTCTTTTACACCCCCCAGAATAATATATAGGTATACTGTTTAGAAAGTGTTCCTACATTCAACTTTAAGAATACCACACCAAAGCAATGAAGTTCTCTCTTAATCTTTTACCCAAAAAACTTTTTGCATATGAAAGTCAGTAAGGAAAAAGCAGTAAAAAATGTAAATTTACAAAATATAAAACAGCTAACCAGACCAAAGCCACAAAAAAGAGAAAAAAATAGAAAACTACCCTTGATCTGCTTACACCAAGAATTAATTTGAAAATATTTATTTTTCTTTCTTTTTTTTGTACTTTGCTGACAAACTGTACATGCTTGCCAAATTCAGAAGATAAGGTTTAGGTTTGGTGTATGTTCAAAATATCCTCTATGTCAGGTTCCATTTAAAGGAGACAATTTTAGGCTGTAAACCATAAAAACCATAGTGGGGAAGGCATTGCTGGTTTTGTTGTTATGACGTTGTATAATGGTTTCTGGTGATTCACTCAAATGCAAACACCTCCCTCCAGGATTATTAATCTTAATTTATCCAAGAAGCAGTTTTGACCTTTTCTTCTTGGTTTAGATATTATTGCAATTTCTACAGTGTCTTTCCAGCGATGTGAAGATATTTTTTGAGACTTATTCAAATATTATTAAGCTATTAATCTGCTAAAACTGCAATATCATTTCATAACTATTAAGGCAACAGCCATCTCTTAGCATGAAAACTTTCCCTATAATAAATTTTAATTTTAAATAAACATAAATGGCAACCATACTTCCCATAAAAAAAACCAAACAAAACAACCGAAACTGAACTGGTAACAACCATCAGAATAACACAGGAGTACAGTGAAATTGCCAAATCTGAAATGTAATCTATTTTAAGACCCGTGTATTCTGTGACTAAGGAACTACAGTATTGTGTCACAGTAATAGAAAGTAAAAACTCTTTATTCTATGCTAAAACAATATTTTTTCCCCCTTTTCGTAGCTCAACACATGAAATTATACATTGCTTAGCAGATACATATTAAGTTAACAAACTTTGCCGTAACACAATTCAGAGCATGTTTTAGTAGCACATGTAGAGACAGAAGTACTGAGTATTATGGCACAGAGTAGGTGATTTTAAAAGTTTTTGGAACTAGGTGGTTTTGATATTGGCAAAATAATGAATGTTTGTTGCCTAGTGCAAGAATCTCTATGAAAATATCTGTTCCACTAGAAATATAGTGCTATAACAATTCTGCATTATAACACAAGGAGAAGACAGTATGTATTGTTCTTAGAAATGCCTATTCATCTTTGTATTTCCTTCTTACAGCAGTTTTAGCTATATTTTATATACTCAAAATGGAAAAAAAATAAATCTCTCTATTCTGCGGTAAATGTTCAATCTGTACTGTCACCCACTGTGTACAATCACTGGTAATTTCATGTGTTATTATTTGTAACAGTGTGGTAGCATCGCAGTACACAAAGTTTTTCAGTTTGTAGAACATACTTAACACAAAATACAAAATTTACTGTGAAGAAATCTTCTGAGTGTTTAGAATTCCATATTTTAGGCCATACTAAAGTTTTACACAGCTTCCTAATGCACTAATGCTCATTTTCAGAGATACCTCTCCTGTGAACTTGTTACTGAGGAAAGTTACTGTGTACCTCATCCTTTACAAACTCCTGACAAACTTTCTTGAATGAGAATAAAGCCATAGGAATTTGGTAGATCTAGGCAATATAAAACTAGGTTTTGAGGATATCTTGCATTCTCATGGCAGCTAACACAGAGCTCATATAGAGAGGTGAAATGTCATTACTAACCTTTTCAAAGAATATCTATTCCTAAGTAATCTTTAACAGGAAATCCAAAATGGTGCCACTATTCAAATATAAAGTTAACATAGGAACTACTGGCTGCAATAACTATTTTAATGATTATCTCAACATAATTTTATAGCACTTTTAGTCACAATTACAGTTGGGAAGTCAGGAAGCAGAAAGATATGTGCTTGTATGAACAAGTTGTGAAATACATTGACAGACTGTTTTCTGCTGCTCTAACAGATGTCATGTAAGAGAAGAAAACCTATTCTGTAATATCTTACGAATAGCAAATTTACAGTGTTTGGCATAGCCAATGTAATGTATTCATTAATAAATATTAATCTAGTAAATGAAAGTCCAAGCTTTAGACAGTCCTATCATGGTAGATGTAATGTGCTTTGTCTCCTCATGACTTTTAAAATCTTAGTTAGATTGTTTTCTCCTTTAGATTTTTGTCCCTCTATCTTCAAAACAACCAAAGTACCAACATCTGTGTGTGTCTCCGGGTTAGAAGTTTTTACTTAAAGCCCATGCTTGGAGGTATAGTTTAGAAGAAACTAATTCTCTTTGTCTCCTTCCTTAGTCTTGGATTGTCTTCTGACCTGAATTAATTTTTCTTTTCAAACAGCTACTGAATTGCCAGACTATGCTTTTATGAAACTCATGAAGACAGATATATTTTACATTTACAGTCCAGAGTTTTACAGATACACAATACCGGAGGTTGCCTATTATTACACAGATAGTTAGAAAAATGAGGTCTTATTACTTTTAAATAAGAAAAAAAGAAGGAAAACATATTAAGAGATATGCTCATAAAATCAGGGAGTGATGAAATATTTTAAAAATAAACACAAGTTTGCACAAAATAGTGTCCTCATTGATATCTTAATGTACCACAGTGCTTGGATTTTAAGGCCACACTGACTGAGCAAGCTGATCACTGACAGGAAAAGAAAACAAGTACATTAAGTCATGTTCTGTGATAGCTGTTCACATAAAATTGTATACTTACATCAAAAGTTCCTTAAAGGAGAATAAAAAGCATTTTAAAAGTTACTTTTATTCCCTAATGCCCTCTTCTTTACTCAAAAGTTTCAGTCTTTAGGAACATATACAAAGAAGTGTGTTCAAAAGATATAAAATACGGAGTTACTGGGTCTGGGAACAGTAATAAATATAAAAAATGTGAAAAGAATAAGTATACAATAGTTAGGAATTCAAGATGCAGTGAGCTCAGCTATGATGGATAGACATTTTTGAAAGGCTTTTCCATCTGAAAAAAGCAGCTCCTTTTTCATAGAAGCATGCCAGATGGTTTAGCAGAACATCCGTTAGTCAATCTGATAACAGACTGTGTAATTTACTGCCTGTGATGCTAACGATATTGCCTAGATCTATGAAAAAGGTCTGAATCATTTTCATACAGAATTTTGGTGGGCACTGAATTCCAACACAAGAAGAGGGGAAGAGGAAGTCCTGAGATTGATGGTGTGTATCATTCTGTTCTTTCAAGAGATGATATGGCCAATGTGATTCCATTGTACTAGACTCAGTGAACCAATTTATGAATTAAGAAGTTGCAGTGTGAAGCAGTTACTAAAAACAGTATGTGTTAATGAACGATTTAAGAAAACATTTGTGCATGTGTAGAGCTCCATTCATAAAGAGCAAATCATTGAGGCTGAGTTGTTTGAAAGAAGAAATCAGTATCTTTACATCTGAGTTTTCATCTTCTCCAACATGCAGGAACAAAGAACAAGATGAATGTGGGCACAATCTGTCAATCAAGTGATATTCAAAAGCCAAATTAAGTACAGTCTTGTTCTAGTAGTCCCACATGCCATCAGGCATGGTAAAATTACCTACATATAATAGTTATTAAAGCTGCAATCCCCCTTCTCCTTACTTTCATCATTCTAACCTCAGGATTAAAAAGAAACAAAAGAGAGAGAAGGTATAGAACCTTCCACTACCATTTGCAAAGGTTCCTGAACACTGTCATTTGGGATTTGGTTAGTCCCATGTCTGGTTTACAGCTGTAAAATAGTAGCTATAAGAATACCTGTGAAGGGAAAAGAAAGAGTAATAATGGATAATTCTATCAAGTAATTCTGAGAGTAGGAGACTTACACATATGAACCTTCTGCTACTCTCTAGAATTTGAAGGAATTTGTCCTGCCTTAAACATTGCAAATAATAAAATATAACCAAAGCTAAACTGTGTTTTAAAATATTTTATTTCTTTGCAAAGTTGCCAAATCATTGCAAAGCATCACAAATATTTTCTCCTACTCATCAGTATTAAGTCAAAGCTCCTTTTTTTTGCAAAAGCTCAGTTCAAAATTAAAGATAGACATACAATGAAAAATCAAAATTAAAGCCCTGTGTCATCTGTCTATTTCTACATATATGACTTCTGTGGAAGTGAATAAGCACTGTACTTACATAACTGATGATGTAATTAAGATCCTGCATTTTTTTTCCTGTGCCTGCTGGTTTATTCTAAGATTTGTGTTCAGTTTAATGTTGAGCTTCACACAATGTTTCAATATCATGCTGTAGAGAAATTGTTGGAGTCCTAAACATTAAATCAATAGGTCTTCTGTCTTGTTCAAATAATCAAGTTTCCCTTAGGCGAGGTCCATGCTGATCCCCAGTGTGAAACTCATTATGTTTCTTGTGCACTAAAATATGACACGTTATCTAATAAATTATTAATACCACATGCTATAAATACAAATGAGTTTATTTAATGAAAGAAGAGTTCAATTTTTTACAGTCTTAGAATTCAGTTTAAGGTAAATGTTAATTTGGGCCAATATAAGCCATTTGTATCAAAAAATAAAATAAAAAATTAGAAAGACCAGACTGGATAATTAAAAATTACTTACAAGAAATATATGTAAAAAGTTAGATGTGAAGATGGTGGTTGCACATACAGATTGAAATATTTTTTTAAGAAAAACAGGAAGAGAGACAAATAGAAGGAATTACAGCTAGAGGCAAGTTCTCATGCTAAACTCTGAAACTGGCAGAGACTGTCATGAGTAGTACTTACCACAATCAACAATTTTTGAAGAATCAGGCCCTAGCATAGTAAATGATTAGTTCAATTACAAATAAAATAGTACTTTAGGAAGAACAGACTAGATTCTTCATATTACTGCTCCAAGTTGGAATCCAATTGAAAGCCTGAATTTTGACAGTACAGTTTGCTTTGAACTCTATTAAAACTGCACTATCATTTCTCAAATTTTACCTTAAATATGTTTATTTTTGGAAAGTCTGAAGTGAATAAGATAACGTATCATGGAGAGAAAAGGGTACAGAACAGAAACTACCCATTAAGAAATGGAAAGATGGTTCAAGGATAGTAGCTCTGCAGAAAGGTTATTGTCAATCAGAAAATAAATAACTGAAAAATAAAGAAGCTTTATGACAGTGGCAATGGACATAAAAGCTGATTTGGTGTGGAAATGATCCTCTTCTAAAAATCTAGAAACCGTTCATAATCAAAATCTATTATAACGCTTCTACTTCTTTTTGTGTTCTAGTTAAGAAATAAATTGCAAAACAGAGAAAAATATCCATAGAGAAC
Source organism: Strix aluco (assembly GCF_031877795.1). NCBI lineage: Eukaryota > Metazoa > Chordata > Aves > Strigiformes > Strigidae > Strix > Strix aluco. The sequence goes on along the minus strand of NC_133934.1, from coordinate 39,199,852 downwards.
TATCGGTTCCCTACGGAAAGAGAATCCTTTCCACAGGAAAGGATGTACATCCTTATCAGAAACAAAACTAAAGATAAAAGGAAAGAGCTCATAGGAAGATGTTCTATCAATGGGAGGCAAGGTCTTATCATTTTACCATTTGAAATCACTCAAATTTCTCATGTACCTTACAAATTCTATAAGATTTTCTGTCAGTGTTCAGTCCTTAAATGTGTTACAAGTTCAAAACACCCAGAGAATTATAGGAATATTTATCATTTCATCAAATTAAAGTATATGAAAGGAAAAACAAACATTGTTTTAGTTACAATCAAAACTGTTAAGAGGCTGGATATTCTCAGTGAAGATGACCTTAAACAGTCACATACATGAACAGATTCCTTCAGTGCTTTTCCATATGCCTCCACTTACTAAGCAATTGTAAACTCAGTGTTAGTACTAGCCCAACAGCTATTCCCTCCATCAGTGTCTCACATCCATTCTAAAATAGTGACCACTCATTTTCATACAAGGAGCCATAATTAATGGATTTAAACTATACTGTATGCTTTTTAGTAGAAACAAGTCCCACAACCTTTTTCCTCCCCTTGCTCCCCTCCTGTTAAGTTAAAGACAATAGTAGACAATTTAAAGTTGTGACTGATTTTCCAATTAAATGGAATTATTTTATCTGAGCTTCAAAAAGAGAGTCATTTGGTACCACAGTGATTGAGATACATGGTCTGTGATTCCTTTCACACTTTATTTTTTTTACCTTTAAAACAAAAAAATGTAGTATACAGTGTTTTGCTCTCAGAGGAATGGCTACAACATTCTCCATATCATACAACACCTAATATCATGAATCCTGGGCTACATTACAGATTTAATAAAACTCAGTTCTGCCAACTGCATGCATGAGCAACCCCATTAAAGTCGATACAATTATTTAGATTGAATTTATACAGAAATATTTGGAGAATGAGAACCACAGACTGCAAATTTTATTGAACAGAAATCTCACAAAGGTTTGCTTTTGTTGTTGTCTTAATTGACCACTATCAGCTTAAAAGTCAAGCTGGTAATACATACTACCACATTTCAAATAATAAACAAAACATAGTTAAGTCTCCAGCATCTCTATTTCTCCTCCATGAACAAAACTCTAAAAGAGAAGGGGTTCCGCCATAAGATTTCCACTTTTACTTAAAATGAAACATAAAGTGTGTGAGCTCAGCATGAGGGTCGCATTTTCAAACTGATGTAGATCTTTAAAGTCCTGAAGAATGTTGCCTATGCTGAGTTGAAATGCTGCCTTCAGCTTCTTGCGATTGAATGGTTATGTTTCTTCCTCACTGCTGATGTATGACTTCTAATTGTTTTCTGTCCATTCTGTGAAATACTATACCATTATATGGAGATGCTGGTGATCATAATCAGATGTCAACCCAGTAAAGGCAGATACTACGTCTGTAATCTGCTTTTTGCCCACTCTGCTAACAGTGAAGATATTACTACTCCAATAAGATCTTGTGCATTCTCATAGTCTATTGCCTACAGGACCTAAAAAAAAAAGAAGACAAAACCAAAGCTGTAGTCAGAATCCCTTTATAAAATCTATTGGTAGCAAGTAGAAACAAGGTGATCATTTATGGCCAGAACATAAGAAAAAGTATTTTCCTTTATAATTAAAGTTTCATTTTATTGTAATATTTTAGACCTTTTTTCCAAATAATGAATTTTTGCCTTATCTTAAAATGGCAATATTTCTTCACGCCTTGATGAATATTTACAACTTTTACTATGATTTAATATAGCAATTGCAGCTAGACTCTGATCAGGATTACATAGGATCAATAACACCATCTTGCAAAATAGAATATGTTTCAGAATTTTACTCCATAACCTTATGAAATACTTCAGAAAGAATCTACCTGTTCACCTTGTTCATAATTTTTTATTGTTTACATTAATTCAATTTCTTCACAAAAGCCATCTTTTAATATCAAGGCATCTTTAATTTGCTTTGAAAGTGTATTCTAATGGAATTTTCTCAGATAACCTTTAACAGTTTAAACAGGTTAAATTTTAATGTCATTTATGTTGGAAAGGTGTTCAAAATATTATACTATTAAATATTTAATGACATCATTATGGAAAATTTAGCTATTTCCAAACTAGACTCAGGAGGCCAGAGGTATCATTCCACACTAGTTCTTGAATTGTTAAACAGTTCTACTGAGATTTGTAATCTTTTTCAAAATTTAATAATATGGTTTAGGTTGCTGCTAACTTTGCAAAATATAGTATTCTTGCACAGATGTGACTGTTAATTAAAAAGTCTCCTGTGAGTGTGAATGGGTTTCAGGGTGATGTTTTTGTTCGTGTTTGTATCATTTCGGAAAATTTGGGGGATTCAAGTATTTGCGTATTCATAAACATAATATACATAAAAGACTACAGTCAGTCCTAACTACTGCACAGAAATATAAGAAAATCATATTTACATGTAAGTGCCTTCAGTGGCTTATAGCTACAATATTGGTGTCACTAAAAGAATTAATTTATGATTTTTGTCAATCAAACAGTTCAGTAATAACACTTGTACTATAACTCCAGTGAAGTACTCATTTTCTGAAATATCTGCAGACTGTGTTTATCAAGTATCCCAAAGAGGAAAAAAAAGTTTATTTTGTGAGTGAGTGAGAGTGCTTTAAACAAACCTTCCCATTTTCAATGGAGGGTGGAAATTGGCAGGCTGTTAGCAGAAATCAAAAGAACACCACAGCTATGTTATAAGCTACCATCCATTTTCTTTGAAGTGAAGAAATATTAAAACACTTGAAATCATAATATAGGAATGTGATTTAAAAATGCATTGTCACCTAAGTAATAGTAATTATAGCAGAATACAGAAATAGAAACCTTGTACATTTTATGGATTGTTAGAGGAGGAAGATGACACTAGTTTCTTACCTCATCACAATGCATCCTTTTAAAACACTGAATTTTCTTCAAAAGGACAATTCATTCTCTAGGTCCCACATAGCTATGTTGAAGCATAATTTAAATGTAATATTTGTAAGACATATTATAGCTAAGTCCTTTCAAATTGCTTGCTTCAAAATTTACAGAGAAAAGCACCAGGTAAGTTCTCCTATTTATTGATTCTTTTAGACTGACCCCCTGCTAAAAGATGTGATTTTTATTCCACTACTCTAAAACAAAATCCCCAAACACTATTTTAATCACTATTTGGGAAAGTTCTAAAGTAACATAATGAAAACTATGTAGAAGAAAATATAGAATTCATGAGATTAGGGAACTTTTAGTTATTTACAGATACTATTTTCTGTCTTTTCTGTTTCTTTCTCTCTGAGGTGAACTTTCGATTTTAGAACATCTACAGGTAAACAAAGTTTGCAGATTTAAAGAAATAAATAGTTAAATCATAAAACAATTTACCTGTGATTAATATGCTGCCAAGTAATATATACTAAATAATAATATATTATCAACTTCAAATACAAACAGAGGCCTAAGCAGTTTCTGAAAAAATCAATTTCTACCTGAGAAATATTAAAATAAGGGAAATGAAAAATTTTCTGTAAGTTTTACTTTACCCACCAGACTGATATTCCTATTGCTTATACTTTAGAATAACTTAAATTACTATTTTAAAAATAATTTTTATTCTTTCCCCCACATAACGTTTGTGAGCACAGAAATGAAACGTCTTTAGAAGAAAATGTAATTAACATCGTATTGGTAATATTCATTTTACTGTGTTAACGACTGGCATGTCTGCACGTGTGGAAATATTTATAATCCAGAAATTGATGGCATGGGCAAAAAATGCACATACCTCTCTGTAAAATTAGTGGACCATTTTCAGTGCTGGAAATCTGATAACCCCATAAAAATGGCCAAGATCATAGAAAGAATATGTGGTATATAAAAGGATGAAATCTATCATCAAAACCAATAGCTTTATCGGAAGTATATCATCTCAGCTAAAGCTGCAGTCCTGTGTTGTAGAACAGATAAACTGATGACAATCTGCAGAATTTTTTCATAATTTTAGATTCCTTTGCAAGAATTCCATCTGCAACACAACTTTCTCTTCCTTGCTTCAGGACAATACTGTGCAGATGAGAATTTTTTTCCTGAAACATTTAGTAATGTGACAAAAAAGATAAAAACATTAGATCTCTTACTGGCAGTTGGATCTGAAATTTTGTTTCTGTTGGAATGTTACCAGTGTCAAAAGTATTTTCCCTTTCAAATATATAGTGTATTTGATAAATTAATAGAAATCCCCAAAACAGAATAATTTGCAAGTAAAATATGCAGTCATTCCTTCTTCAGGGACAAACATCTAAGACTATATTCCTGTGTGTTTGCCAGTAATGAAGGTGTATTTGTTGGGGGGTTGTTGCTTTTTTCTTTTTAGAAGTAACCAACACAAATACCCATGTAAAATCACATATTTTATACCAAAATTACCAGAGAATAAATGAAAAATTTGGGGATTAACAGAGAAAGAACATTTAGCTTAAAAGCTTCAGTATCTTTTCATATGTCAGGTTTCAGTTTATCCTGGTTTTGGCTGGAATAATTTTCTTCCCAGAGGCTGGTACAGTGCTGTGTTTTGGATTTAGGATGAGAATAATGTTGATAACACACTGATGTTTTAGTTGTTGCTAAGTTACACTAAGTCAAGGACTTTTCAGCTTCTACTGCCCCACCAGTGAGGAGGCTGGGGGCACACAAGAAGTTGGGAGGGAACCCAGCTGGGGCAGCTGACCCCTATGAGCCAAAGGGGTATTCCACATGGTATGACATCATGCCCAGTATATAAACTGGGGGATGAGTCATAGAGCAGCTGTGTGGTGTTTAATTGCTGGCTGGGGTTAAACTACAATGCAGTTGTATAATTGCACTAACAGTTCCATAAAATACATTAAAAAAACTCCATGAGCAAGATGCTGGCAAAACATAAAGTGGTCTTATTAGCCACAATGATTCATTAGTCTTAGATATATTAGATGCTTTTGGAGTATACGAAAATAGAAAAGACCAGAAATATCCTTTGCTCTGATGTACTTTCATAGAATAATTTTTTAATTTATTATTTTATTTTTAATCTATGGACCCAAGATTGAGCTCTAATCTCAGTGGAAAAGTGCTGATTTACATGTCTCCCAAAATATGAAACCTGAAGTTGTGATAAGCATTTGGTGATGATTGTTCAGGACTTGACTATTCCTTTTTCTCTAATTCAGTTGATCAGAAAATAACTGAATTAAAAAGATAAAGAACAAATATTGCAATTGATCAGGAACATATAAAAAGTGTTGAATAATTTTGAAGTCTAGTGATACAAAATAAGACTACAGAATTCAAAGTGGGGAGAATGAATGAATAAAGAAAGCAGGGTGTGCTATTTCAGACAACCAAAGTTTGTCAATCCAGAAAACTACAAACATGAGTGAGAACAAAAAGATAGCATTGTTGATGTATAAAGCAGAAATATGGCTTTTGATTTGTAGTACCTACAAAGGAAATTAAGTCCTATATGAGTGATCGACGTTATACTTCTGGAAATATGAGGGCAGAGGTTAGACTGTTAGTTACTATGGAAAAAAGTACTTACTAGGTTTGAGCATGTAGAAAAACCAGAAATATATAGGATTGCAGTCCATGTAGCACATTGAAAGCTCATGAGGAAAACAAAGCCATAGAGTCTCCTGACAATAAATATAAAGGTATAAGTGAACTGGGGAAAACCTGGGAAGAAGTTTAAGACTGGGCAGGAGTCTAGCTTCTGAAGAAACTGTCTCTTGTTTGCCCTATTGCCCAAGAAGAAACACAGTAAGATAAAACTTTCTTCAGAGCAGTGTAAACAGAGTATGTTAGACTGAGCCTACTGCATGGTAACATTAAAGTTTCAGTACTCTGCTACAGTTTTTGTTTTATTTATAAAAATATTTCTAAGATTTAAATTATTAAAAGCAGTAGAAACAAATTCAAAGGTATTTCCTTTTGACATTTTGGATAGATAGGAAAATTCTGCAGATGTAAAGAAAGGTAGTATAGTTATTTTGGATAGTGATTCTCAATTTTTTATCAAGTCCACAGGGAAATCTGCAATTGCTCCCAGCCCGTTCTTCAGATGTTGATATATTGTAATTACCGCACAACTCTGTGCTAAAATAGAGGAAGTGTAGCAAAAGACTATCTCATCAGAACCCTTAAGCAGTTTCACCAAGCTTTTACAATAACGCCACCCAGTTCTAAAAAATTACTGAATAAATTTATGTGTTCATTTAGACATATTTTTAGTTTAGTGAACTAGAAAATTCCATTTTCTGTAAGTAACAGTTGAGTAAAAGTGTAATATCTGACATTATCCAAATATGTAAGATTGTTTTAGCAATGGTATTCTCAGTGAGAGTGAATGACAGAACTGAGTCCTAACTTCAGTTCTTTTAGGTAAAAGAATCAAAAGCTGTATAAAAGGGCGATCTTAATAAATTTTACTCAACACATAGGGCGGTACTGTACTAGAAGGAACAGCCCTACTGCGTTGACCAAAACCAGTAACAAAAACATGTCATTTGTTCCTTGGATGTCCTGTGTTGATGGTATTTCCCCACAACACATGCACTACATTTCATGGAGCGGCTTACACTTCACCATGTGTCTGCACAGCTGCTATAATAAGTACTAAGGGCTTTTTCTGCTTCTGTCTTACTAGCTCAAGAGACATTTTTTTCTTCCAGAGTTAACCATCAACTCAAAAGGGCTAAAAGTCACTACCCCCAACATAGCTCAGTAAGAAGTTTAGATTTCTGACCCTAATACTTTTTGGTGTAAACTTGTCATTAACAGTATCATAATTAAAGACTAACTGTATTTCTCTTGTAAACCTTATAACAAGACTTTTATATAAATCTCCATTTACCATAATTATTTCTCTAAAGTAATGTAATTTTCATTTCCTGTACCATCCAACTTGACATTCAAACTTTCTCAGATATTTCAGTTAAAGTTCCAGTGCTGTATGCTAGAACTGGGTATGTAATTCTGAGTCTAATTTAGTGAATTGTATATTAAAATCCATCGATCTTACTCCTTCATAACACAAATTGGTTATAACTAGTATATATTAGAAGGTACAATTGCAGAGCAAGCTAAGATGCATTATCACATACCAAGAGGCAAATGTTCCTAATCTGCTCACAAATTTGGGCATGCATTTCCCCAATAACTGTGAGGAAAAATAAAGCATTTCTATGTGTAAGTGGAGACTGCCAGTGTAGCTTTGCCTCTGCCTTGTTATCCAGTCAGATGTAGAGATTCATATCGGTCATTGGCTCAAAGAAATATTTATCACATATTTTTAGCATTTTACAGATAACATCTTACTATTTGAAATCAGTTAATTCACAGAAAATAAAGAGGAAAATTCTTTTACAATATAAGTTATAGTTCCACACTGCTCCTCTCATGAACACAGGTGTTAATTTGAATGATAGTACTTTTGTGGAGTTCATCTGCCATCAGTAACCAGAGTTTGATTATTCCTGCTTTTAGGTCATCCTCTTTCACTCAATTCTCTCTATAGCTCAGTAATATACTACAGTCTTTTCTCCCAGTATTGATCTTTCTGTTGCCATTCTTGCATCAAGGTTATAAGTCTGCACCGTAAATCCACAGAGAGTCTAAAATTAGTGGTGGATACAACTAACATGTTAAGCAGCTTCATAATGCAGCACACTCATTTCCTAAATTACCACTGATTTTTTGTGAGTATTGAGTACCCAGTGTAGATTTAGGATGCTGTTAGGAGCTACACAAGTGTATACAGGTTGAGAGTTACCTCTCTGAGACCTGTGTCTTTCCCAGCATGATGCTGCTGGAGCTAACATCAGCAGAGTTATCTGAAATATCTTGGCAGGAAATTAAGAAGTCTTACCATTAAGTCATTCTTCAGTAAAATTCTTATTCATAATGCCATACCATAAAATAAATTAAGAAAGTGAGTTTTGGGGACTATGTGTTACAAATTTCAAATACCAGCATCACTGGCTAAAATATTCTGCAATGATAGTTTCTGCTGCCTTGTCCTCACACTCCTCTGGGATGGTTGGATAAACTCCAGCATCCTAGCTTCAAATGCTACTATGTTGCATTACTTTGGCCCTGCCAGGAATTGACAAAATAACAAACAGAAATAACATAAAACAAAGCTGGCTTCCAGAATGCAGCAGTGTCTCCCAGCCAACCAGAACTGATCGAAAGCATTACTTTGGAATGTTGTGCTGCCTTATGTAAACCTTAAACTAAATTAATGAGCTGCTTTTTGTGCTTTTCAAACAGTGTATTAGACCATTTCTGTGATTTTTCTTTCCTCTATCTTCCACTATAATCACTGTCTTGCTAGGGTAGTGCTTCAGTCTGCCATTCTTCATCAGGAACAGCTTTTCAAGCACTTTTAACCATTCTTGTGATAGTGGCAGTCTTATGTGAGATAAAGACAAATTGAAGCTATATGTTATCATTATAATGTGGGCACTTGACTGAATGTCACTTGAACAGTTCTCCTACTGCCTGCATGTAGACATTCAATACGACAGCCTAAAATCATAGATCTCACTTCAGAGTCCTACAGAAGAGTCTAGTGGTAGATATGCAATTTCTCATACTTGCACTCACCTCCCCTAGGAAAGTAAGGCTCATACTGCTTTATAATATTTCCCTGGGTCTTGGACATATCTTTCAGACAAGTCATAAGTACAGCTTGAACAAAATTGTAAAACATAAATCATCTGTGATCATCTAAAATTATCATATTATAGTGTATTGTATGCTCTTCTATAAATTTTTATACAACAAAAAAAAATGATATTTTGTGGCAATTAAACAAAAGCAAATAGCACATGCTTGATGTGTATATTATTTTATACTGGAAAGGAGTAACAAAGGAAGAGGAAAAGCACCATCCTTTTGGGTTGAATGAACAACTGTGTGAAGAGGGAATGAAGTCAGTCTATTTGATTGCCAGTTTAGGGAACTGAAACAGCTGTTTGAGAAATCTACTCCATTCTGCTCAGTGAAGTAGGAAGATAAGCACCAAAGATTCAGTCAGGACCAAAAACTGCCAGAACGGTTTAACTCTATAGGTCACTGACAGGTTTATTCAATGACTAGGGAAATATTTTTAAGGTCTCCAGAAAAGTCATATCCAAGGAACTTGGAAGAATTCTTCATGTTACACTGTCTGTATCAAGCTTTTTTTTCCATCAGCTTGAAACCAGACATTACTCTTCTTTGTTCCAGAAGGCATAGCCAGCTGGCTTCTTGCATTTAAAAACACAACGTACAGAAAACAGAATGATAACCACATATAAATAATTTGTTGATTTGTAGTGTCACATTTATGAAACTGCTCGCTAGTTATACATGACACAGTTTCTTCCTCACCACATGTTTTGTGATAGAAACCTGTTCCTCCTACAATAAACTGAGGGTCACTTATTTTCTTTGAATTTATCTTTGTGTTACTTCTTTTGTTTGAATTTATCTTTGTACAATCAGGAACAAGAAGGGTTGATTTTAAATCCTCTCAAAATCAACAGGAATCCTCTATTACTAGGTCCAACTACTTTTAGACACTTGCAGCAATATAAAAAGTGGATGAAAAGCTAAGTCTGAACAACAACATATAAAATCACTGGAAGATATGAATCACACATGTGAGATAGAGCTTAATTACAGTATATGGTTACACAGTACTTTAAACCCCTACTTGTATTTAAATTCTTTAAAATTTTACTAGAAACATCTCTATTTGCAGATTACAAACCCGAAGATACTAAGCATGTGTTTAACATACATCATACAGAACATTTGTCAGTTTAAGGTTTGAAGCCAATTTGAAGCATGTAATGAATTTATATCTGGGGTACAAAATAGATATCTAAAGTGACATCCTGAGGCCCAGTTAATGAGATTGTCTTATGTAAGGCTATCTGGTAATATGATCATCTCTAATGACATTACTCTGAAGTAATCCCTTTACAAATTTAATTAATGAATGATATACATTCACAATGCAAGAATACAGAACTAAAATGTGCTCAGACCATTTTAAGGTTAATATCAAAGGATTTCTCTATTCCTCTTAGGGACAAGTTACTACATACATAATAATTTATTGCGTTAAATCAGAGGAGGCAAAAAACCAAGGAGATCCACAAGAAATAAAATATTGCCAAGAATAGTATACTATCTTTGTGAGTATCACATGTCTTTTGAAAATGATAACCAAATAATTAAACAGAAAACAGCTCCTGCCTGGAGTCCAGTACTGTATACTGCAGGTATGAGAATCAAAGGGAATACTAAAATTTAGTACTGATTCCATTGAGTTGGAGAGGAAGGGCAAGGGAAAATTATTTCCCAGACTAATGAAAGAAAGACACGGACAGAGAAGAGAAAGTATCAGAAAAGTACATTGCAATGAGAGGTTGCATTCACCTCCATCAATCAGAAATGGAAATAGGTGGGAGCTTTAAAATGGAAGGTTAAATTGGAGGTAAGGGGGAATAGATATAGGTCATTTCTGGTTTAAACCTTTTATCTATATGCTCTTTGCTGTTATGAAAAATGAACCTGGCTATAAGTAGCTTCTTTCAGCCCCTTGATCACTGTGCTATTAAGAACTGTAAAGGATACCAGGCACACTATGGTAGGGATTTTGTGAAGAGCTTATGTTTATCTCATTGATAAACCCAAACAATCATTAGGAGACATAGCACAAAGCGTATTTCTTGTAAATTTTCTGTAATAGTATTCAATGATGCATTTAATTGTCATAAAGGCAAGAGCCAGCATACTGTGAATATCCTGATTTGCCTCCAGTTTTGTCTTATTGGGAAATGTTTGGTAGCATGGTTGTTTTTCACGAAATAACTGCACAAGAGCATTTATGCAATGTTGGGTAATGCTTATTCTCCGCCTATTTCTGTCAGAATGATCCTAAAGTGTTTGGTACTAGACACTTTTTTCCTGTGATAGCAGAGGCATTTACCCAGTGAGTTAATTTCCTCTCCACTTGAAGCATTTGAAATGTCATTTAATCTGGCTTTGAAGAATTTAAACCTAACAATTGAAGTGACCTGTATCATATAGCCAAAGTCAGACATCTAACAGAATACTTTGGTTCCCAGGATGCAGGATTCCCTTTCTTCTCCTTGTCTTCCTCCCAGTTACCCCAGAACCCAGGCTCTTCCCTATGCAGGCAGGAGCGTCCCTGGCAAACAGGACCCCTGCCATTTGGCATCCCATTCAAGAGTCTCTCTGTGTAGGTGTCATCATCATGCCTTTACAATAACTTTATTTTAGGTCCTCTGGTGACTGCTTGATCAGAGAACATTGTTTGGTACTACATGAAAATGGAAGATTTTAAAAATCCCCAAATGAAAGAAAATATAGTTAATAAAAGCAGCACAAGGTGACAGTAGAAAATAATATATAGGAAGCAGTACCTTTTTTATGTGCCAGCTTCCATAGAATTTGATGTGTTCAGTCACTCTAAAGGGTAGTCAGAAAAGACTAACTGCAACACTGCAATTTGGGAAGCTGAGGATACTGTTCTCCACATAGAATGAAAGATTATATGGAAGGAAAGTTGTGAAATCTCATGGTGACTCTGAGATTTGAGTTTTTTCCAATTGGGCAAGGGACTTTAAAGCTTTCATCATAGTGGAATACCATCTGAAACAAGGCAGTAGGCAAAGGGACATTGTTTTCACACATGGCATTTAGTAACAGGATTCCAAAAGGATACTAAAGTAACAGATTTTACCATGTAACCATGACACCAGAGAGGAAACATTAAAGTCAGTAAAAGCATTATAGTAAAAACAGAATTAAATTAAATAACTTCAGACTAATGCAAGCCTGGTCCTGTGGATGGGCTGCCTGTCAAAGCACAGTAGATGTGCTCCTGGAACATGTCCTCCAGTTTAGTTTCTTCCCAGAACAATCCAGTGCATGTGCTCTGCAGCTGCTGGGTGGTGTGAGACAAAGCATAGTAAGTGGGATGGTGGGGACATTTGCTTCATAACTGCACTCCTGATCTCAGCTAAAACATTAGTGTAGACACACCCCCAGGACTGTTGAGCAATGACCAGTTAGGTTAGCTCCTTTTCTGATTTTAATGCATTAGTAGAAAAAAAAAAAAAAAAAAAAGAGCACAACATTACTTCCAGTACAGGGAAGTGACTGACTCTATCCTCCCCTGCAATTACAGGACTATTCTGAAGTCAGTTGTGCCTAACTGCTACATTAAGCAATTTTCAGATCTCTAAAGCTGACTCATAAGCCAATTTTGCATATAATTTTTTAAAGAGAATCGGTCAACAGTATTAATTTCAATTAAAGCAGAAAGATTATAAGAACCAAGGCAGAATTTTTCATGCCTATAAAAGGAGGTTTAATATGACAGGGTGTAATCTTTCCTCTGAATAGCAAAGTAAAGGACTAGGCACACACTCTGTGTTTCTAGAGCCTACGGCATTAATACTACTTGTCAGTTATGACTCCGCAGATGGTATCTGTATCAAGTGAACTCAGTAGTCTGTAGATCATGCTCTTATTTAGTCCTAGGCAATAAGCTACTGAAGTAGTGGATTCTTTAGGATGTGGTAGAAAATAGTAAGACCTGTCTGCTTGACTTCCTTATTTACTGCCCATTCTGTAAGAGTGCAATCATCGTAGGCATGGTAAGTAAGAAGACTTTGCCTTAACTGAGATCTTTATCCAAATGGTTTCAGCTTGCTGCAAAGCAGAGTAGTTGCCTAAACCAATTACATTTTGGCTTAACTTCTGTCCCTTTGTAACTACTCAAAAAATCTAATAAAAAGTCACTGTAAAATATAAAGTATATCTGTGAATGGCAAAACAATAAATAAATGGCTCTAAGTAATAATCAAAAAAGTCTGAGAAAATCCATATCTAACCTGCATTTTTGGGAACCCCAAAAAATGTTGTCCATCCTGGTATCACACTGGGTTAAATAATTACAGATACCTTTGGTCATGTTCCTGGCTACTGATCATTGTCTTAAGAGTTCTTGCACTGACAGGGTGGTCAGAAACAGGACTGTATCTCAGTTCTCATTGACTGTTAGAATAAGGCAAACATGGTTATAAAGCAAACATATGTCCTGCAGCAACTGGACAGCCATTCTAACAAGTTAGATCTCTTGTGAACAGAAAGCAACTGACATGCTTACCTTTCTTTAGAAATAATTCATGCTGACATTATAAGCGTTTAATCTCACCTGCAGATGTTTCTTCTTGGTAGAAACTGAATGTAACGGAGGCTCTCAAATAAACAACCAACCACCAAAAATTAAAAATTTATTATTAATACAATTAACTAGCTCTCCGTAAGTTACAGGTTCAAATGTCTGTGAGAGGAGAACAGAACAACTTTCTAGGGTTTAACGGCAACCCAAAACGCTCTATCACTCACCTAACAAGTGAGGACTCTCAACCTTGAGGACCTGCTCAGGGCAGTGTCCTGACCCCAGGCCCCTCGAGGAGTTTCCTTGGGTGGCACCCTGACCCAAGGGGAGAGTCCTTGACTGCAGCGTGCTGCTCCAGGGGATGAGCTCCAAATGTCTTGCCCAGGGGACTCCATTTATACCCAGGCCAAATCTGACCTGTAGTCAGTAGCGGCTCCCATTGGCCAAAGGCCCCAATTACCACGAAGCCATGAGAACAAAGGCAATCAGGAGCTGCTATACCTCAGCAGCCAAGAAGCTCTGTTTTCATTGGGCGGATGCACCTGCCACACTGAAATTAGGAAAGCGGGGTTTTGTTACAGTGTTCAACTTAACGACTGGTGTCCCTGAATTTCTTCAATGTCAGAATGATATAGCAGTCACCTAAATAGACACTTCACTGGCCCTTTACCTGCTAGATTTTGTATATCTGATAAAATTTTCCATTGTTGTGTATACCATAATATTTACATTCACGGTTCTACCCAAAAATATCATTTACTGATGATATGGAAATCATGTACCCTGAGTGTGCCAAAAAATGACAGTGTAAATGCAAAATAAAAATACTGTTTTCTGCTATAGTTACTGGTAGCATTCATGCCTTTAATACATGTTTAGCTAGATGCTCACCTCTGCAGGATGACTGATGACTTCTGTCTCATTCTTGTGCCCACCTCTTTGGACAGGAACTTGCAAGATGGCTTTGAATTCTGTCCCAAGAAAGTGTCTAGGAATGTCATCACACAGAACTAAAACAGAAAGGTCACCAGCACACTCAACAGAATAGAGGATTTTGGTCATGCAGTGTGTTACCTGAAGAGCTACACAATTCTTCTTGCTCTCTGAATTTCAAAAACACTTCCATGCTGCATTATTCTCTTCAGCACTCTTGGGAAAGACTCTGCCTCCCACTGTAACAAGAGTAAGCTCATTCCATAACTGTCTGGACACTACCTTGGGATCTTGGCTGGCTTCCTGCCATCCTGAAATCAAGATGAAGCATCTGCTGTGCCATTATCCAGTCTTGGCGTATGCATCCCTTAAGAAAGGATATTGTGACATAACCAGTGGAGCACAAAAGCCCTTGCTGACTTAAGGACCCACAGGGCTATTGCCATCTGTTTATTATTAGGTGCCCTAGGTCCTGATTGTTATGTATGGAATGAACCTAGCTGTTGGTGGCCCAGTCCAACAGAATGCTATGGTTATAAGGAAAGGATTTTCAAGAAATAGGAAATAAATGTCCTTGTTTAAATTGCCTAGTCCAACATCTCCCAATGTTTTAAATCCAAATCGTTATTCTACTTCTCTACTATATGTGTTGGATAAGCACTCTCTTCCTGTCTTGCTACAAAATCTGTATTTCATAAAGGAACACAACTATAGTGTAGACTGAGTTTCAACTTTCTCCCTCATATCTTCATAATTTTATTCACCATGAAATGTTGGTGGGTTCTTTTGTTTTAATCAATCAAGACCATCATTACCCCCCCGCCATGAGAATCTCCTGCTGAAACCAATCATTCAGCAAGCAAAAAGTAAAAGCTCCCTAAGAGCATCTTTGGATATTTCAATATATGTATCATTATATATTCTTCGTTTGTTTGAAAAGCATGCCCAGCAATGGCACAAACAATCTGTGTTTCTCTGTTACACTGTAAAACTGGCAGTGTGATTTTTGTTAAACTGATTATTATTAAATTTAAATTCCTTATGTAAGCATAAAATTCCCGCAGTTCACGATATACCCACTTTGTATCTTATATCTTCTATCCCTTGGAAGAGAGGATCCACTACTGAAGAGGATGTGTCTTGACTCCAGACTTTTTAGGAGCACCCTTTAGTGCAACAAGAAGGCAGTGGGAATTTCCAGTTGACCCTTCCTCTCTGTATGCCTCTAGGTCAAACAAAACTTCCATGTGGCCACAGGTAGATCACAGAATCATAGAATCATGGAATGGTTTGGATTGGAAGGGACTTTTAAAGATAATCTAGTCCAACCCCACTGCCATCAGAAGGGACACCTTCCACTAGTTATTAGTACCTCTATTGCACAGTAAGAGCCTAAGAATTGCTACAATTTTTTTTTTTTTATTATTCTTTAAATAGTAGAGTACTTTCTTACAGCATCTCACTAGATAAATAGCTATGATCCTGCATTACAGTTGTATAATTCCCAAGCATCAGTCCTTCTGACAAAAATATATCTACATCTGACAAAATATTAGTAATATGGCAAATACTGCAGAAACAGGCATGTTACTGTAGAAACTCCTAGAGAATTCCTTCAGAATTAAGGCAATTTTAATTATTTCAATGTAAATGCATTACGACCTCTAAAAAAAGGGTGGTTTAAGATTCTATGTCAGGTAGGACAGATTACTGAACAAAGTGATCTATACTGCTACCTACAGAGTATTTTTATTTTTAAGATCCAAAACAGTTCCATGGACCCTGGAGCAAAACAGAAGGAATCTTGCAATGTAGCAAGCTTGAACTTTAAACCTCTATGGAAATGAATTATGCATATGGATTGTATGTAAAATTTAAGCTTTAGAAATAATCTTGTATACTGCTATTTATGATAGAGACATTGGTCCAGAGCATTAATGTGAGTTAACATGAGTCTATGGGAGCTAACATTGCTAAGGAAAGGGATAAGACAAATAAAGGAAAACTGGTAATAGTTAAGCAGAGGGTTTTTCCCCTGTAATTGGAATAGGAGGTATATGGAAATAAGGAACTTTAAACAAGGGGAAAAAAGATATCCTGCTTATTCATCAGCTGTCTAACATGAGCATGACATTTGAATTATCCATCAAAAGATGCACTCTAATTTTGAAGTAAATTACCAATAAAGAAACCAAATACAGAGGTTTTTTCTGGAAATTTTTGCAGTGAGGGAAATAAAAGTATCCCAAATATATTTGAATAATGTCTTTTGTTGTAAAATGGATCGAACTGAAATACTTACTTTCTAATAAAAATTGAAATCTTGTGTATTGTTGCCAATACATTGAAATTTGAATAATAAATCCTTTCAGGATTAACCCTCAGCCTCTCATTGCTCTATTTAGCAGGTGAACAGGATTTTTCTGCAGAGAAAGGTTGCTGTACAAGCTGCTTGTTCAACAGCTTCTTTGTTGTAGTATAAATTTAGTAAAAAATATAAATGTTTGGTTTTGAATGTGAATCAATGTCTATTTTAATTAATATGAGACTTTCTATTTTGTGAAAAAACTTCCATTCAGGCACCGTAAGTGATTGTGTATAAGGAATAAAGGTTGAAGTGCCCACAGTCTACAAAACCAATTGTCTCAGGACTGTGCATTTCAGTAAGAACATGGCACTGATTTATTTTCTTATGATGGAGTTATCTACCTGTAGAAGATGTTTTCACCTGTCATATTTGATCATATACTTCTTATCTGTAATCCCAACTACAAAAATCCATTAGTGTTCAAGATTTATCCTGTCCCTTAGACCTTTCCACAGACAACTGAAGGTTGCTCTGTGTCAAACAGTCAAACTTTCCAGTCTTTAAAGCTCTGGAAAAAACATTCTTAACATCCAGCAATGTTTACTAGTTAAACAAAAAAGCTTTATGTGGCCATATCATGATACATCTGAGAATAATGTTGTAAATTTAAAGGCATATTCTACATCACAGCATGCTTTAGGCAAACTTAAATTATTCATTTTATTTGTAACTATTTATGTATTTATACATATATATAACCCCTTATAGTTTTAATATAGATTATTTATAAAACATCGTCACCTTATAGCAAACAAATTATTCCAGAAAAGTACATTTGCAAACCTTCTGAATAAGGAAAGTAGTTTTTAAAGGTGTATTGATTTGTCTAAAGTGTTAAATGACATAATAGCCATACACTAAAGCATTGAATAATTTAAGTAAATCAATGTTTTCTGAATTTCATACAAGTACAAACTGTCTCGGGTGATAAAATAAATCAATATAATAAAAAAATTGAGTAGTATATAATGATGAATGCATGGGCTGATAATAACCAGAAGTAAAAACTCATTTTATCATTGTAACAAACAACTTCCAGTCATCTTTTCTCTATTATTCCCATCAGAAAACATGATACTCTATAGCCAATTGATTTTAACCCTTAAATAACTTTTCATTTGGAAGACAGCTCACTGAGGTGTAAGTATAATCTTTTTCAAATTATCATCCTGGATATGGAATAACTATGCAGATTTACTGCTATTAAAGTTGTTTCATACAGTTTATGGTTCCTAGACAATGACATATTCTAGACCTAAAGGAAGCATCACTTCCATTCCTAAATGACTGCCATAATGTTTTCTTTAATTAGTGTCTCCAGGGCAGAATGATATTGTTTCAGACATTACAACTTTTAGAAATACTTTTTTTTTTTTTTTTCCTGTTAAGAATAATCTTCTTCTGGCTACCTTCCAGAAGGTTTAAAGTTAAAAAACAAAGAAATGCATACATTTTAAAACGTTTCATAACATTTAACATCAAAAAGAACATCAATTAACTTCAAAAGTAAATAAGGATAGTATATCTGTAGAAGGCGGTTGACAATGTTTGTTATAACCATATTTATGAAACTTATTAAATTCTTGCTCAGTGATAAAAACACTTAAAGGAAACTTTTAATATATTTCATAATACTGTATTCATTCAGAGATTTGTACATACAAAAGTTCTCCAGAAATATTATAATCAACTCACTTATATACCTCTGAATACAGGTGGATATTCTACCAGAATAACCAGAGTATCTTGCCTTTAAGACCCACACATGAAACCATGAGGAAAACTGAATAGCTTACTCTGGGAAACCATATGAAGGAGAAGAATGGTTGGTTGGTTGGTAGGTTTGTTTTTTTAAAAATGGACTAAATGAAGAAGCCTTCAGTATTAATACTAAAGTAAATATAATATGTGCATCATCCATATTTTATATATATTTGAATTCCAAGATGTATAGAAGATGTAAGAAGATTTCAAAGTGAGTTGTGTTTTTTTCCATCAAATTTTTTTTTACAAAAATCTAATTCAAAATTTGTTTTGCAAAAATCTAATTCATTCAAGTTAACTGAATGGTATTCTTAAATATAAATCATACTTCTGTATCATCTCTTTTGATCTTACAGGATTCAGCAGAATCTAGTCATATCAGTTTGAGGAAAGAGCTCTATTCTGCCTTTCTTTGAAAGGAGGGAAAAGAAGTACTGTATAAATATGAAGTCTGTTTTTTATTCTAATTCAGTGTTCCTTCATACAAGCAGTTCAGAGCATATTTACATCAGTAAGATGTTATATAAGAGACAAGATTATCATTCAGTTTGAAGGGGTTTGAAGTTTATATTATATGAAATGCACTATTTATAAAAACACAATATCTGTATCTACTGTTGTTTTTATAAAATATATTTTTTAAAGAAAACATCAAGAAAGATTATGCTAACTGTGTATGACAAAATGCTTTACTCTATAATTTACTTTCTGTGAAGTACTATTCAAAATTTTTATTAGCTTCTGAATAAGGAATTAACTATTTTTGAAGTTGTTGATAGTCAAAACATCCTGTTACAATCTTTCTACTGAGAAAGATGAACAAAGTAGTATTAACTACTTCTTAGATGAAAATCTTCCTTTAACTTTATGTTACTGCTAACAATATGTTATTTATGATTTTGAAAGATAGATGTAGTCTTTTTCTATAGATATGGAACTGCAAATTTATTACTGAAAGATCCTGTTATCTATTTTTCCTGAATGTCATGATATTTACTTGCTTCTCTATAATATGTTAAGTTATGAAAAACGTTTCTTGTTAGTTTTGGATAATTGCCAACAAATTGTCATTTTTTCCATTTTCGTAGCCAGTACGCAGAGGTCATGTAATTATACGGTGAATTTCATGCAGTTATCTCACAAGGACTTAGTATATGTATGCAAATATGGAACGCCATTTAAAAAAAGGTGGACCCAATTGGCAGCAGAAACAATATTACACTTGTCAAAAAAATTATGTACTTTTTCTAAAAAGACAGCAGAAACTTAAGATGTTTCAGAAGTGACAGATTACAGATCCTGCTTGCTTTACCTTATCATGTAATCCTTCATAACTCAGTGTTTCACAGACAGTTCTTAATATGGATCCAGCTGATCTTCACTGTCTAAAATAAAACTTTAAAAATCTTTAAAAATCAAAACAACAGCATTTCCAAATTAGCACAAATGGAGATCTGCTATTGTAGTCTTCAAAATATGTTTGTCCTTGACAATAGTGGGGCGAAACATTAAGATTTCTGACAGGACAGACAATTGTGAATCACAAAGAGCATTTCAAAGGAAAAATGGCCTATATTGCTTAGTTATTAATTTCCATTAATTCTAATGTATATAAACTTTTTAAAATTTGTGTGTATTTATATTACAGTCTTAAAATGGAATTTGAGTCTATCTTTGATAGAGAAATATCTGGATTAACCAGCCACAAATAGTGAGAAAGTCCATCCAAAACATCAGTTTGAAACAGTCAAGGACTCTATACAACAGAAATTTACTTAAGTTATCTTCTGAGAAATTCCCTATTGAAGTGAAAATACTTAGTAGTAGTAAAAGACCTGACATGGAAATTCAATGTTAATAAGAGAACATATAAAACCATTGTATCTACTTTTATATGATCTATATCTATTTTTATATGTTTTACATCTATTTTTATATGCTCAACCACATAGTCAAGAGTCAACCCTGCAAATAATTTTGATGAATATGACACAAATGGGACTAGGTAATTTTATGTTTATGATATATGGGTAAATAACAGGGATGAGAATCTTCCCATTCTAAATGAAAGTCACTGCACAAGAGCTCTTGTCTTCATAGTTCAGCTTGTGCTACAGATACTGATGAAGACTCTATACCTTGGACAGAACAAGAGAAATACCTTCTGACAAAGATAGTCTTTGGAATATCCCAGCTTCCTTCTCTAATTAAACCAACATAAAATTACCAAACTATCTTTTTATCTTCTTTTTTTTTTTTTTTTGTCCCTGACACACCTACCATTCTTCTAAGACTACTGCATAAGGTCTTCTTCACGCTGAACAAGAGAAGTTCCAACTGGAGACACCCAAATTATGTTGATTATAGAAAATCCTCTGAACATTCAGGGCAAAATTTTCAATGAACTTTGCAAAGGGAGAAGTGTGCAAACAGAAGTGAACCTTTCTGTGAAACTTAATGACACTGACACTTAATGAAGTATCTGAATGCACAGAATATTCGCCCTAATTTGTTACATTAATGCAATTACTTGATTTCATGAATACACATTTTTGTTCAAAGAGTAATCCTGTAGAGGTCAGTTAGTATCTCCTACAATTCATTTTCTGCTCAGTGGCTGAAAATTAGCAAACCATGTACATGTTCCTGTTCTGTGTTAGGGAAAATTGCCCCTTTGCATTTTCCTTTCACTTTCTAGCCCAAATGCTTTTCCTCTCTTCAGCTTCACCAACACGTCCTGCTTCCCTGTATTTCTATCCTGAACTGATCAGTGCAGATACTGTTACCTTAGTAGGGGGATATTTCTCTAATTCTGTCTCATTTCAGTCTCTTTCCTTGGTTCACGCTGGTACAGACTGAAACACTGTGTAAAGGACAGTCAAAAACATCCAGGGCAAAAGGAACAAACAGTACATGGCTAGCTTACAAATACTCTGGAACTATTAATTTAACTACAAAAATGTATGTAAAATTCCCAGTTCATATAAAGTTATCTGGATCCAGAACCTTCCCACTGGGACTACAAGTTCTGAGAGGATATTTTGAAAAATGAGATGTGGGCATATTTTAAAATGTAACACTTAATAAGTATTCACTGATTTAGGCTTCAGTGAAAACACTGCCATATGTAAAGAGCTACAATTGCTAAATTTTCATTACTTTGTCATTTAGCTAAAATACCACTGAATTTTAGCATTTGCCTCTGATTGACATGTTGACCTCCACTATTATGTTGGTATCTTTTCATATGTGACCCATAATTTTATACATATGTGACCCATACTGTCTGCTGCTAAAGTACTGTACACTGATACTCCTTTACTCCTCAGCTATATGTTGTTTATCTATTAATGTTAGAGTTATTTTTGAAGCAGTACTTTGAATTTGACTTCTTGAAGTGAGGAACTCATAAACTTCCACTGCTCCAGGAAACTCAGAGTGTATTAAAAGTTTTGGATTCTTCAGTTTACAAAGTCATTAATAAAACTGTGTACTAATTTGTGAT
This sequence comes from Strix aluco, assembly GCF_031877795.1. Taxonomy (NCBI): domain Eukaryota; kingdom Metazoa; phylum Chordata; class Aves; order Strigiformes; family Strigidae; genus Strix; species Strix aluco. Next base: position 39,177,982 of record NC_133934.1, on the reverse strand, counting down.
TAGACCCTAAAATATCCACAGTGCTAAAACCCCAAAATACTTAAAAATATTTAATTTTTCTTTCTTCAGCTTTTTCCACCAATGTTAACCCAGTTTCAAATCCTGGATTGAGTCTCATAATGGAACTATGCTGAGTTACTGTCATGAATATTCTGTGGAAAAAAAATCTATCAATTATTATATTCATTCATTGCATGTTCAGATGTGTCTAACAGATATAGTCTATGAACATGTGTTCACACAGTTGGGAATTGATCTAGGGAGTAATTAGGTCAACTTCTCAGAGTCACTGGTGACATTGGGGAATGACAATAACAGTAGTGCTCAGTAGAAGCTTTGAATCTTTTAACAGTTATAAAAGAGATGAGTTATCAAAAGCTGTACTAATAGAGGAAACATTATAAGCCAAATAAAACTGGGAATAGACACAGTTATTTTTTAAAACATACCAGTTCATGGATGAAGGAGGGATTTGTTGATTGCAAAATACAGATTTGCATTTTTTTAGCCTTTTCCTAGACCTCAGTTGTAAGTTGAGTATATAGGATATTAAAGTTACTGGAAGTTAAGAAGGGTGAGAATTGCTAAAAAGGAATGTTACTAAACTGAACCTTTGTAAATAAACCCAGGCTAAAAGCAGTTGACAAAGATAATGGGAAAAATAGACCATGAAAGTGGTAAGTATTCAAGAGGAAGTGTTATGGAAATTCATATTCAAAATTGTAAATATACACTCAGTAAACAGGTATGAATTAGCATTTACCCATTCAAATGTCTTTTTCTACCACCGACTGTAACCATAACATTTACCATAAATTCCTGTTCTCAGGAGTGGTGATGGCATGAACAGTTGTCACACATAGAATTTCTGAAATCCTGAATTGAAACTTGGTGTATGAAAAGAAGCAAGAAGATGGTAGATGGAAGAGGAAAGGAGTTCTCTTAAGAAATATAGCAGTTGTGTTCTGTTGCCAGTGAGAGTGCTGCTGACATTATTCTGGTATTTTGATTAGGTTTAAAGAAAGACTGTAGAAAAAGAGGTTAATATTAAATCATCTAAGCACATTCATATCATTAAATTAAGGGAGATTTATAATGATTCCCGAGCAAGTAATGAAGGAAATAAGTATTTTTACTATCACCTTCCAATAAATAAAAAAGGTCCAATTTAGGGCAGGAACATTTGTCGCTGCTTTAATCGGCAAAGAAATTCTACAAACTGTTCTTTGAATTTACTGTATAGAAAAAAAGTATGTGAGGCATACCAAGAATATATTTAGTCTATAAAATGGCTTGTCTGAACATTTATAGAGGTTAAACTACTTTTTCTGGTAGTGCTCAATATTATTATAAACCTCAAGAAAGGGATTATGACTTTTTTTTTTTTTTAGTGCCAGATAGTATAATACTATCAGAGAAAATATAATACTAGTCAGAAAAAATAATTCATTTTGCAATACATATAATTAATATTTTTTATAACAAAACAGTCAGTATAATTTACGTTAAATATTTGACAATATTACATTACAGCAAAAAATATATGCAACATTTTCCTGTACTGCTACAAAAAAATCTTTAAAATATGCATTGTTTAAAATATGATTGCCAAATTGTGAGTAAGATTCCAAAACAAATTGATTCCCAGACATCTCTCTGAAACTTTGCAGGAAAAGAGAGGTCAAATTTCTGCTGAACTTCTGCTTTGGAAATATTGAAAAGATGCCAAGTCATATTTAATTTTTCTGTCTTGCTTTGTTTTTTAAGAATATTTGTAATTTTTCAACAATTCTTCAATGAAGAAACTTCTTTCAAGTTCTGAAAGTGTTCAAGTTCAAGAACTTATTTCAAGTTCTGAAAATGTTACCAGCTCATTTAGTACATAGAATATTATCAGATTAAGAATATTCATAATGTATTAATAATAATATAGATTTCTTTCTTATTTTTCCATTTCTTTCATGTGGCATATTTGTTATGTATTTCTAAAGAATTCTGTAGGCACCACTGACTTTGTTATATGAGCTCTACAATTATTTGATTCTTCAGATGTCAAATTAGAGTGTTCCTTTTTCTATAGTAAATAAACTTGATAGCAGTTCTGCTAGGAAACACCTGCTTTCGAACTTAAACATACGTTCCTATAGCTAGTCATTCACGTGACTTTGAAACTTTGTTTCAGGTAGTACTAGTGGATCTTGATCTGGTTGCACTGAAAGTTAGGATGTGATCATTTTATGGTAATGAAAACCAACTGCAAAAATCATCACTGAACAATGTGAATAACAGTAACATTTCATATACAAATAAGAGAAAATATTTATGTACCTTTACGCACCTATGATGAATCAAGTATGTGTTGCTTTTTAGAGTTTGTCATTTATTTTTCACAACTCCTTTCCTTTGATTTTTTAATATAGAATCATTCATCAACTGATTTGACTTCTGTGTTATTATCTTGGCTTTACAATTCAGTTGCACATTCAAATATATTATCCTAGTCTGTTTTTAAACAGCCATTGTAACACAAATACTACCAAAAGCTTTTGGCTTTGTTTTCCGAACATAATCCCCTTAAATGCTTATCATGTCTTCTTGTGCATATCTAAATTTTCTCTGCAACTGATCATGAAACAAAAATGACTCTGTATTACCAGCATAAAAGCCTTCTGGCTTGCTTTTTGTTTGTTCCCTTACACCTTCCCCACTTATTCCTTGACTCCTTACTGAGGTATTCTATGACTTAATATTATACATGTTTATTATGAGTTATAAAAAGGATTGTAAATTATTTTCATTTACTTAATATATTTTCACTTCTCAAATTTTTACATCAAAAGTAAATGTGTCCCTTATGGCCTTCTTTTCAAAGATATTATTATCAAGAGTATAAATATGCAAGAGCACACCTAGGTGCTTTTTACTTGCCTTTGTATTTATAGATTCCTATCTGTTGGTAGTCAAATGATAAAGACAAGCTAGGTGATTAATTTTTCCACTGTGGTAATCACATTGATTTAGTTCATATTCATGACATTTCATATTGTTAACAGTCAATGACCCCAAATTAATATAGGAAGAGTTTTGGCAAACCAAAGCACAATCTGACAATGCATTTACAGTTGTGATTGTTTTCTTACTGTGCTGAGACTGAAATGTCAATTATATTGGGAATGAGGGAATAGTGCGTGTATAGGAGGAAAAAAATTAACATATATGACTATACTTGAAAGTTAAACTCCCGTTACTGAAAATCATCATTCTAAACATAGTGCATACAATCACTGAGAAGAACAAATACTAAACACATATATTTTAGAAATATGAGAGCATAGCACAAGCACAGAATACCTATCAAAAGCCATAAAATGAACCTTAAAGAATGAATGAAGCAGTGTGCTATCACTTATCTGATGATTTGCAACCATAAATCACACTAATGATGGTGATGGTTCTATTGCTCAGAAATAAACTTTTTAATTGAGATTTTAGAAGTTGAAAACTGAAATATTCACTTTAGAAATTTGGGGTTAGAGCAATGAGTCAATCCCTTTGCAGCAAACAACCGTAGCTACACCTGATTTTAGTAGATTTCACTGTGGCTGCTGGTTGAGAGCTGAGATCGTGTACTTAGTTTTCATGTGTATTACACATCCATCTGTTTCCCTGTCTGGCAAATAAAAAAAAAAGAATGGGGGAAAAAAAAAAAAGCATCGGAGTGCTTTATAAACTCTTTTCACCAGTATACCAGTTGTTAGCTTCCTGCTGGTAGCCCTGGTATAGGCTTCATTGGGTAATTATTATTTCAAGTGGGAAACAACCAACCCACATGTTCAAAAGTAATTACTAGTTCAATTAACTATCCAGAAGCAAGCAAGTTTTTTTTTTCTTAGGATACAGAAACAGAAGTATTATAATATTTGTGCCTCTTTAATGTAAGCATTTAGACAGCATCTGTGCAATTTTATACCTGCACATTTTTTTGTAATTGAAACAAAAATTTAATACTAATAGAATCCTCTATACAAATAATAAATCATGAATAGTCACATGAATTTTCCTAGGTATTTTTTGTGTCAGGTGTAATATTAGGTCTGTTGCTATTTAGCATTTTCATTAATGATTTGAAGATAAGCAAACAACAGAACTAAATTCACATAAAGTGTTAAGTTGGGAAGTACTATTGACTCGACTGAGGACAACAGCAGGGACAAGAGTCTGAGAAACACAGGCAGGAAATAACAAAATAGACACAGAATAGCACAGGCTAATATATCTGGGGAAAAATAAACCAAAACCAGAACAGTAACACTGAGAAGAACTGTGAAAGCTGGCACACTGAAAGAGATTTAGGGGTAGTACTGGAGAGCAAACATGAAAACAAATCTGACTCAGAGACAAATAATAAAGATGCACCTTAGCAAGGGCTGCAGTAATCTACTTTCCTTCCTCAAACAGTTAATTCCCAGCAGATACCATATTTATCTACATTTACTTATTTTTATTTTTTGCATATAACTCTGAAGGATAAAGTAACATTATTATCAGGATATATGCCCCCATACAGCCTTGTCTTGACTGATTCATAAACTTTTAAGTGGTGTAAGCTTCATCTTGTGAGGTGCCCCAAACAACAGGATAATGAGCTAGATAATACGCTATAAGGAACAAGTGGTATTAGCCTATCACTGAAATCTACAGTTCTTCATTCAGCACTTCCACACTTCAGAAAGTTGAAAATACTGTTGAGTTACAATTGTTTTGCTCAGCTTTAAAAACCCTTTCAGATTATTAACCTCAGAAAAACTTTATATTTTCTAATATTTTATTTGGGTTGCATAAATATAGAAAGACACTCTTATGTGTTGCTATATGTGGCACAGAGTGAACAAAGTGTCAATCCTTGAGAGAATTTCCCTTTTCAAAGCCATTTTTTTCTAATTACTATAAAATTATTTAAGCCTGCCTATTCTGCGTTTTAGCCATCAAGCAGTCAGCATTTCAAAATATATTTCCACATCTTGGTATTTTTTGAACATTATATTCTGTGTGATTATATGTAATGTATTAATTGGCCTGTCTTCCTAATACTGCATAGGATACAAAGCAGATGCTCCAGTTACATAATGCTTTTATGGTGCAACAGTATTGAAATGATCCTCTTCTGTGCTGCCTATCAGGTAAACAGTTTTAACAGCTGATACACTCCAAACCAAACTATATATAGCAATAACAAAGTTTTTTTTTTTTTTTAACAGGTGAGATAAAATATAGCTACAGGACATAACTTCAATGAGATTTGTTCTACAACATTAGGAGACAGGAGTTTCTTCATACACCTCCCAGTAAAAGAGAAAACTAGGAAATGTCTGAATAATGGATCTGGTGCAAGCAGTCACAATCATCCTATGCATTTTAAACCATCCAAATGCAAGCGACCTCTCAACCAGAAGGTGATTGGATTGACATGCATGTAACTGTGCCCATAATAGTAAATCATGTCTGTCTATAAATGATGAGAGATAGCTCACCATGAAGTAAAATTAACTTCCTAGACATTTATAAGATTTGATTCACGCCTATCTAAAGTGAATAAAGAACTTTACAGATAATCATACCAATGCTTCTCTGAGCTGAACAAGTAAGTATCTAAAATCTCAGTTCAGATATTCCTATATGTTTGGCTGCAGCATAGTGTAGGAAAGTCCAAGTGACTTCTAGTGTGGTAAGTAAACTAATTTGGCTACTAGATTAAGTTTATCTCTAGGACTGCACAGATTCACGTGAGATGCTCTAGTGAGAAAGAACAGAATTTCAGCTCTAGTGTCAATAGCCTTTTACCACAAGAAAAAAGATGAGGGTGAAAATTTCTTCTCCATTAACACAAAATTCCACGGTGGAATGAGAAGAAGAGATTGTCATTACTATTTAATCAGCATTTTTAAATATGATTTTTAATTCAGGTATAAAATCTGAGACTGAACTTTTGGACTAATATGGATTCTGAACAAAAAACCCCAGTAATTTACTGATACATTTTTCTTGCATTCTAATCCTTTCTGGAATGTGTATGCATGTGCACATGTGTATTTACAAAAACATGGGTTTACTTATACCATATATTTATCCACCTATTTTTCCATGCATTTATTTCTCTGAAAAAAAAAAAAAAGAATAGAAAGAGGAAAGACAAAAAATAAAAACATCTTTCACATAATCAGAGTTTCAAAAGGATTTTAAGATGGTAGGCTTGCGGGGAGGGAACATTTGGAAACCAAATGCTAACCACTTGCAATGGCTTTAACAAAGATCTAAGCTAAGTTCCAGTCTGTTGCTTTCCTTTCTCCACATCTAGTTTAAGGAGCACATGCATATAAGGGGAGAAGCAAGGAAATTGTTTGGCACATCAATCTTTATTTCTGGCTGAGGTATGCCTCTACATCTTAATGTGAATTCTTATTCATTTGAGAGGTGTGCTGTTCCAAGAACCTCTCAAGTTTTGTGTATTCATTTGTTTTTCCAGCAATACTTTCCTTCTCATCATAAAAGCTTTCTTTAGAAAGGGAATCCTTTGATCTCAGGACTAAAGTTTTTTTCTATTCTCTTCATCACTGAAACTAGGTTGTTAATAAAACATATTTTGTTACTATTTTGACTGTCCATTTCTTTGCAAGGCTTCACTATGGACTGGTCTTTCTTAATGAGGAAATATATTTTGTAAAAATCTCATCTCACAAGCGAAAATCTAGCATGGCTTTTTTAGCTGACGAAGCCAAATTTGTATCTAAGTTACCATCTGATGCTTTTCATGTTTTTAATAATCTGTACCTATAGCCTTGCTTTTTACCCTGCTGTTCCAGTGCATCTGGAGACATAATTACTGATATTTCCAAAGTCACACAGAATATGTATGTGGGTGTGTGCATGAGAGTGAGAGAAAGAGTGTGCATGTATAATTTCAGTTTCATCCATTCATTTCTTGTTTCACTTTAAACAGATACTTTGCAGAAATACAGAAGGTAATGCTTGAGAAACAATTTTCATTATAATTCCTCCAAGAACAGGCAATAAGGGTAGCAATTATATCATGCTAATCTGTTCAATTAATCTAGACTGAGATTTAGTTATTGTGTAATAGAAATGGCAGCCACAGTGAGACCTCATCCTTGTTTTAAAGGGCTGCTTGTGGTACGCTCCATATTTTGGACTCAAACGACAGACTGCTTTTGTTCTGTTTCTTCTGAACTGTGCAGTGGAATTCTCTGGCCAGTTTTGCCTGAGTCACCATTTATCTTGCAGTAACACAGAGAAAACATATCCCTGCCATGATCTGAGCCCTGTGAAGAATTCAGTATGACTGGAACAGATGCCATCTCCTGTCAGATAACAGTCAGCTCTTGCCTGAGCATCAGTTCTTCCTCTCAGATCCATCTCTTCCCATCACACTCAACTCAGCTGCAGATTGATGACCAGATACAACATGAACTGGTGGCCAAATTCCACTCTTCATATACAGTACACTTAGAGTAAAGTCTTTAACTATGTAGAGGAACCTGAATGAGACCCTTGTGAACAATCTCAAAGGAAAGGACGAAGACCAATTGAACTCAAAAGTTATTCTTTCTTCTGCAGAGAAATTTCCCTCAGCTCAGGCCTTTGGCAAAGAATGGAGGAGATTTTTTTCATTCTTAGTGGCTATTGGACATTGTTTCTTAGAGTGTCAATCTTTCGACTTCAGGAAATTGATTTTAAGCTCATAGTGCCTTTTCAGAGTTGAGATTCTATGCATGGATTGAAACATGAAGAAGTTTAAAGTATAAAATGCTAACAGTAAGAAGCAGAAAAAGATATTTAACTTCTGAGAAGTGTCGATAACTTTCAGTTTTCTTTTATTTCAAAGGGAATCCTGGGCCCCTGAGATATTTCAACAAGGAGGCTGTGTGACTTTGGTTCAGTAGATAACTGGCTATCATGGTTTAACCCCAAACCAGCAATTAAGTACCACACAGTCACTCACTCACTTCCCCTGGCCTCCACTGTGGGATGGAGAAAATCAGAAAAAAAAGTAAAACTCATGGGTTGAGATAAAAATGGTTTAATAGCATAGAAAAGGAAGGGAAAATAATAATGATAGTAAGAGAATATATAAAAACAGTGATGCACCATACAATTGCTCAACACCTGCTGACTGATGCCCAGCCAATCCCCCAAGCTGTGGTGTCCCCTGGACAACTCTCCCCAGTTTATATACTGGGCATGAAGTCATATGGTATGGAATACCCCTTTGGCTCGTTTGGGCCAGGTGTCCTGGCTGTGTCCTCTCCTAGCATCTTTTGCACCCCCAGCCTCCATTGGCAGGGCAGTATGAAAAGTTGAAAAGTCCTTGACTTAATATAAACACTTTTTAGCAACAAGTAAAACATCAGTGTGTTATCAACATTATTCTCATGATAAATCTAAAACACAGCACTACAGCAGCTTCCAGGAAGAAAATTAACTTTATTCCAGCTGAAATCAGAACACTGGTCAAAATAGGCAATAATTTTAAAATTAAAGAAAAAGGAAAACAAATGCTTCCTATTAGTTGGTGTCACTACAATATCTGTTCAGTACTTCAGCTGCCATGCTCTTCCCTTTGCCAAGTGCTACACACTGTATAGTCCACCTTGGTGAGGTTGAAATTGAACATCATAAAAAAAATTAAAGTTTAGAACACAATAGTTCACTGAAGAAAACATAAAATCTCATAATTTTGTAATTGCTTAAAAATGCAATTGTGAATTTGAGCAATCAAACCTTTTTTGTGACAAATTTCAAAACACAAGTAGTGAAACGTAGTTATATTTCATTGGCTTTTTATAAGAAAATTTATCAATGGCTGTTATTATACATGCTTTGTTGTGATACCTGAAGTGTTAAATATTGCAGCTGTCAAGAAGAGAATGTTTAAGGCATTTAGAGAAGACTAACTGCATTTAAAACACCATTTTAGCTCAACACTACTAGCGAGATGGCTTGACTGAAATGATATTTTTTCTCTACTTTATGAAGCATTTACAAATTCTATTTAATTGTACTGCTTTGAGCCTATCTTGCACAGAAAGATTACATTCTTTCTCACAGGCTTACAATTATTAGGGATATATGAATGAATTGCCAACCTGTTGCATATTGTAAAGGACAATAAAGTTCCTGTTCCAAAGGACAAAAAGCCTCAGCATTGTATTGTGCTTTTAAATAAGCTCTCCATGGAAAATTGTCTTAGTGCACATAGAAGCAAAGCAAACTACCAATGAGTTGACAATGAGGTTCTGTGGAATCAGTTCAGCTGGACAAGTGTCCCTCGTCTGGAAAGATCATACTTCAGATTTCTTCAGATCGTGTGGAATGCTTCAAATAAACAACAGGGGAGAATACTGCAGGAAGTTCTTCCAATTCTTCATAGAAGAACGACCACCCCCACATTCCAGGAGGAGATAGTCAGTGACCTACTGCATCACATAGACACACACAAGTCTATGGGACCAGATGGGATAAACCCGAGGGTGTTGAAGGAGCTGGCTTCGGAGCTCGCCAAGCCACTTTCCATCATTTACCAGCAGTCCTGGCTGACTGGGAAGGTCTCAACAGATTGGAAATTGGCCAATGTGACGCCCATATACAAGAAGGGTCAGAAGGATGATCCGGGAAATTACAGGCCTGTCAGCTTGACTTTGGTGCCTGGGAAGCTGATGGAGCAGCTCATCCTGAGCACCATCACACAACACATGTGGGACAACCAGATGATCAGGCCCAGTCAGCATGTGTTTATGAAAGTCAGGTCCTGCTTGACAAACCTGATCTCCTTCTATGACAGGGTGACCTGCTTATTGTATGAGGGAAAGGCTGTGGATATTGTTTACCTTCACTTTAGTAAGGCCTTTGACACCGTTTCCCACAGCATTCTCCTGGCAAAACTGGCTGCTCATGGCTTGGATGGGCACACGCTTCGCTGGGTAAAAAACTGGCTGGATGGCCGGGCTCAAAGAGTGGTGGTGAATGGAGTTAAATCCAGTTGGCGGCCAGTCATGAGTGGTGTCCCCCAGGGCTCGTTTTTGGGGCCACTCCTGTTTAACATCTTTATTGATGATCTAGACGAGGGGATCGAGTGCACCCTCAGTAAATTTGCAGATGACACCAAGTTGGGTGGGAGTGTTGATCTGCTCGAGGGTAGGGAGGCTCTGCAGAGAGATCTGGGCAGGCTGGAGCGATGGGCTAAGGCCAACTGTAGGAGTTTCAATAAGGCCAAATGCCGGGTGCTGCACTTTGGCCACAACACCCAGCAATGCTACAGGCTTGGGGAGAAGTGGCTGGAGAGCTGCCAGTCAGAGAGGGACCTGGGGGTGTTGGTTGACAGCCGGCTGAACATGAGCCAGCAGTGTGCCCAGGTGGCCAAGAAGGCCAATGGCATCCTGGCTTGTATCAGAAATAGCGTGGCCAGCAGGGACAGGGAAGTGATCTTACCCCTGTACTTAGCACTGGTAAGGCCACACCTCGATTCCTGTGTTCAGTTTTGGGCCCCTCACTACAAAAAGGACATTGAATTACTCGAGCGTGTCCAAAGAAGGGCAACGAAGCTGGTGAAGGGTCTGGAGCACATGTCGTATGAGGAGCAGCTGAGGGAACTGGGGTTGTTTAGTCTGGAGAAGAGGAGGCTGAGGGGAGACCTCATCACTCTCTACAACTATGTGAAAGGAGGTTGCAGAGAACTGGGGATGAGTCTCTTCAACCAAGTAATAAGCGATAGGACAAGAGGTAATGGCCTCTAGTTGTGCCAGGGAAGGTTTAGACTAGATATTAGGAAGCATTTCTTTACAGAATGGGTTGTTAGGCGTTGGAATGGGCTGCCCAGGGAGGTGGTGGAGTCCCCATCCCTGGAGGTGTTTAAGAGTAGGGTCAAGATAGCGCTTAAGGTTAACATAGCGCTTTGGTGTAGTTGGGAACTGTCAGTTTTAGGTCAATGGTTGGAATAGGTGATCTTCAAGGTCTTTTCCAACCTAGATGATTCTGTGATTCTATGAGTCTGTGTTAAAGCTAATTTAAACAACTTCTATAGCACAGTGCACTGTAAAACAATACACCTTGGTGCCTGCCTTTTAGGAGTGAGTTCTGCTGTTGTCTTGATCCTTGCTCACCATTAGGAACATACTTTTCACTTCAAATGTGCTGCAGCAATGGCCAGACTGCCCAGAGAGTCCATGGAACATCCACTCTTGGAGTTTTTCAACACTCATGTAGACAAAGCTTCAGCTGACCTGCCTAGTGTTGGCAGTGCTTCCATTTTAGGCAGCAGTCTTGAATACAAGACCCCCAAAGGTCCCTCCCAAACACTTATGTGATTCCATAATCCTAAATTACCTGCCTGCAGGGAGTCACCAGTGTAGGTGTGCTCTTCCAAGAAGACTGAAATACAAGCACCATTCTTTTTTCTTTTTCTTTTAAAAGAAAAAAAAAAAAAAAAAAGGTAGAAATATGTATTAAATATATATATATATAAAAATATAGATTGCTTCTACTTCAATGGCTTTAGGAAAGTCCAAAACAGAGTCCAAGGCAGAATTCTGACAAAAAACTTTAAATCAAAACAGTGTTTATTTTGTAATCACAGCACAGATAACTTTTTCATTAGTGATAGTAGTGTTTTATGGTTTATTACAGTGAAAGACATATCCATTTTAATAATATTTTCTCTTTCTAATAACAGTATTGTAGGTTTAAAAAAGAATCATACTCTTTCTGTCTACAAAGATGTTTCTTCTGAACACAGATAAATCCAATGTCTCCCTGACTGAACAGAAGAATGTACTGAACTATAGCTCAAATGACTCTTTGAGCTATCTGAAAGGATTATCCACTCTATTGCTCTAAATTCTTCAACATAGTCATCTTGAACTCACATTGGCTGAAGTACATTTAATTGTGGAGGAAACATGTGCAGATCCCATGAATCTGTCACTGTTCTAACTATGTGATCCACCCCCTCTTTACTTTATGGAAAGGAAAAATATACTTTGACAATAAAGATTATAGCTACAACTCTAATTTAATTCTAGATCGAAAGAGTAGCCTTAAGGCCAGATACTTCCCGCTCTCATACTCAAAATAAATAAATGTATACCCAATTCTGTGCAGAATGATCTACATCTAGATGACACTCTTTATATCATTATGTCAATGAAAGCCTTAAGCAACTTTTTAAAAAGCAACTGTCAGATATGTGATTTAAAAAAATGTATTTATTTTTCCTCTTTTTTGCCATTGTAAATTGATGGATCTGTCTGGGTACATTAGGATTTCACTGGACAAATAAAAGAAACTGCTTTAGATTAAACTGAAAGTTTTGCATCATGTTATGAATTTCATTAATAATGTGCATGTTAGGGAAATAGCTCTACTTTTAGACTATTCAAAACAACAATTCTATTCTTTTATAGTGTATTCATTTTATTTTATCTAATTAACTAGATTTAATATGAAATTTAAACTAGGACAGTAGCATTCACGCACATAATCTACTGAATCCATTAAGATTAACCATTTCTAATTAAAAATGCTGTCAAAAATCATGCTACCAACATGTCACTGCTTTTTATTATTCAACAATAATAGACTGAAGAAACACACTTTCATTTATAATTCTTATGAGGCAGCATTTAAAATTAGTATATTATTTGAAAGTGTAAATTACAAATTGACAACATCTGGTAAATTAATGCAGGTTGATATGATACTGATAATAACATCAAGGTTATAGATTTTGACATAACTCCTTTATAGGGAATAAAAATAATATTGTTTAATCTATTAGTAAAATTTACTGTATCTTAAAAGCTTTTGAACTTTGCAAGGAGACTACCATGGTACAGCTGTGACTTTGAAAAAAATTATGCCAAAGTTGTCATAAAATTACAGACATAATTATTTATCATGTACTATTGTAACTTGTCTTTATATGCAGACACAGGGTAAACTTTAAAAAAAAGAAATAATTGGTCATCTCTATTTTTATACAGAATTGTTAAAATTCATAAAATGACTAGTTAGTAAATTTAATTTATTATGATCTAATTATATTAAATTTTGGCTTACACTAGTAAGCTTTATAAATAATACTTTGGGACTTAGCAGGAAAAGATTAGTAATTAATTCCCAGACCTCTCTATATTTTTTATGCTAAACTAGAACTTGTATATGATTGATTATGAGATTCAAAACCAGTTTTATGACAGCACAAGTGACCATTTTATAACCATACTTCACTGATGAAATTTTAGCATCACATGAAAGGGAGAAAAAACCAAACACTTCATTTCCACCTGCTGGTATTAATTTTAGCCGAACAAATAAGCAACCATAGCTAAAAATAAAAAACTTCTCCCTTTTCAAAGCTATGCTGTTTTTAAAGGTTAATTTTCAAGAAAAAAATTCAGTAAGTAGAAATACATTCAGCTGTGCTTGTTAGGTTTATACTGTCACTTTTTGAGCAAACTGCTCAATAGGAAGTCCCTTCTTACAGAGATCATTATCAGCATGAACTATAAGTTGTTAGCGTTGTTAGTGTAAGGTTAAAATAATCCTTAACCTTTTTGGTTATTTAGTAAATGTAAATATTGAATACAAAATAAAGGTTTCCACCAAAAAAAGTAAATGAACATACCTGTACCAAAACCTAAAAGGTGTGCCATTTTGTTAAAATGCTATCCATCTGTTTACATGATACTTAGGGGTTTCAATATTTTCATTGTTCTCATGAGTAATCGTAGAGCATATGATTTTTAAATGATTTAGTAGGAATCCAGAGAGACAGGAAAAACAAAGGATGCAATTAGAGGTGGCAACTATCGATTAAAAATCCTTATCCAGATCACTTAAAGAATGGAAAATGATAAATGACATGATTTTATCATTGGACAGAATGTCAAAAAAACATTGTTGTTTTTCATATATCTCTAGTGTGAAGTTCTCAGTAAAGCTCAATAGGCTTTTTGGTGTTTGAGAAAGAGGAAAAATAATGTTATTAGTGTTTCACAACAGAGGTGTGGGACAGTAACATCAGGTACAAAAAGAGAGGAAACTAAAAGCACAGGTGAAAAATCCATCTGATTCTACAACATTCTCTCTAATGGCCCCTTAAATAATATTGTAAAGAAACAGAGTGGTGAAAGGATGGATTTTGTAAAGTTATTGCTAAATATTCATTATTTTATTCTATTCTACAACTTTACTAATAAAGGTATACAGTTCCAAGAATATAAATCTTAATAATTTATTTTCATTGCCAAAGTAAGAACTCAGGAGGCCAAACTAATCTCTGGCATAGCATTAATAAATGCAGTGAAATCACATGAGGGGTGATTTTATCTCATAATGTTTGATGGATTTCAAATTTTGGCAAAATAATTTCTCCCAAACCTCATTATTTAAAATGCAGAGTAGGAAAAAAAAAAATTAAAAAAAATGAAATAAAACAGCAAAAAACCCCAACTCCCCCCCAAAAAAGCACAAAACCAAGGGAATTAGAAAACGAACCAAAGTTTTGGGTTTTGAACTATATTAAAATAAAACAAACAGAACATGAAGCAAAACATGAAGCAATCTCCCCAGTCCTGGTTTCTAAAAAACAACAAAAAAAGCAAATGAAAAGAAAAATTTCAAGCAACTTGAACAGAAGTCTGGATATAGGGATCCTCTACTCTAGACTACTGTTAATCATGAGCAACTGGTTTGCAGCCAAGCAATAAAACCAGTGTAGTGGGCCAATAATCCATAAAAGGGGTGAACTGTAAATCTCTCATGCATAAGTGAATCAGCTTCAGATTAAATGACTGTCAAAATATTTCTCCATGTCTAGTTTATTAATAGTGAATCAACCTTTCCTTCTGATTTTTTTGCATAATATAATAACCTCTTCTGCATGACAAGAAACAATGCCAGAGCTGAGCATAACCTGCTTCATTTCCATTTCATCTAGTGCCAAAAAAACAGGCAGCCCCTGGAATGTACAAGGACAATCCACTCTTCCTTGAATCCTCACTATTTAAAAAAAACCCCAAACTAATATAAAAATATCTTAGTCAAGACTTATGTGAAATTAAATGAGTTTTTTGAGTGGATCAGCGGTGAGTCGGTAACTTCAATTTGTATTTGCAGCTCAGTAGAGGAAGCAGTTCTTCCATACTGTGCATCAAGTGTGTTGTTCTTTACATAGTTTATACCTACTTTTTCTTTTTTGGATCCTGATCTTGATTCTGGAGAAATGTAATCTGACACCATAATCAATGCAACTCAGCATACTGATTTGAAAAATAGTTGCTAGTGGCACTGAAGAAGCTAATGGAGGACTCAGAAGATCTCATTTTAGTTTTATATTCTGGCAGGGTTTTATGCATAATTTCAGTGACATGTCAGTATTTCTGCTACCCAGTTGTAAAATGGAGATAATAACACTTCTCTACATCTTCAGAGAATTATGCAAAATTCTGAAGTGCTACCACACTAAGGAAAAATACCTTAAACAGATTTCGATTCTTGTTTTTAACAGGCACTGCTGTTAAGCAAATAGTATGGGATTCTGGATGTTACACAGCTGGGGACAAACTTTTACCCTCTTCCATCAGCATTCAGAAAAAGGCAGAAACTTTGGTTTTCACCTGCTTTATTACAGCCCTTAAGAGATGCACCACTTTTGTACCCAAATCTGCTAAAATAGCCTCCTGGCATCTCTGTCTAAAATCAAGGCTTCAGTGTCCATGAAGTACAGTGACCACCAGAAGACGTGAATGAAATTTATAAATTCTTTCATGTATACCATGGCCAAATGCATCAATTCTTTTTAGATCATGCTTAAACTACCCTTTTCCTATTGACAGGGAGCTGAAAATCATCATGGCCTCTATATTCAGGGAAAGACTTGTATGGCACTGTAGCAGGCCCTAGAAAGAGAGCATGTTAAGAACCAGTGTTCATTGTACTTTCCAGCAAAACTTTTCAACATCATTTAGTCAGTGTTTTAAGTGTATGTAAGTGGGTTTAAGTGCATATAAGGGAAATGTAGTGAAAATTACTGTTTTGATCTTGAATTTATCAAATTTAAAGTTTTCATATAGCACTTTTCAGGGCAAGGCTCCAGCAGAAGGAGAAAATAAATGCAAATATTTTAAAAAGGATTAAGTTGTTATACTGAAACCTTGAAATATAATTCCTCCTTGTCATTATCTTTAGTATTTAACTAGGATCAGGAAGAGTTTTCACTGACTTGAACAGACTAAAATTAAGCTATTGTCATTATGGTTAGAAAAAAACATTAACAAACAATGTCTTCCACCTCTAAAAATTAGGTTTTTAAAACTACTGGGTTATGTTTTAAAATAATTTATAAAAATATGTCATGTGTGATGTAGCCACATAGTTATTACATCAGTTATGCTGCTTAGTATGATTTTCAAGATCAGACCCTAAGAGAAATTTTTAAGCTCAAAATATTGCAGAATCACAGAATCATCTAGGTTGGAAAAGACCTTGAAGATCATCCAGTCCAACCATTAACCTAACATTGACAGTTCCCAAACATTGTTCATGGGCAAAGAAGCAGCACATCCTATACGTAAGTAAAGCCAAAAATTTATGGCTAGAATAACTGAAATCTTAAGAGTCTAATCATTAGTCCAACTATAACTGAACAGAAAAAGAGAGAAAAATAATGAAGTTAAAATTGTTATACACACTTTTTTGAGTTTTAACTCTTTTCCCTGGTGTTATGTCCCCCATGCCTGTACTCCTCCATGTCACACCCTGGGTCTCCTCTTCTCAAAGCCCTTGGTATCATACCAGGCCTGTATGCAGCTACACTACATCATTGTGTTAGAGTGGTAAATACCTTATTCTACCTACAACAACCACTTGCTACTGCTACCTGCATGAAACTATCTCTGTGCACTGCTAACTGCATAAAACTATATGGCTGTAACATAGACAGTTGAAAAGTAAAAGGAATTAGCCTTAGACACCTGGTCAGTTAGAGAAATTGCTGTCACAGCTAAAGCAAGTAAAACAAAGCTGCAGGCAGGTCAAGTTCACATGAAGCAAGACTGACAAAAAGAGTCCTGAGGTCTTGCAAACTTCCTACAAACCTTATGACCTATACCAAACCATGGCAGCACTGTATTGCAGGGTTACATGGTTACACACTGAATATTTTTTCAGAGGCTATGTCTCTCTCAGTTCTTTATACTAGTTTCTTAGAGAATTTGCATCACATCTCAAATGGTAAAATTTTGTGTGTGTGTCCTCAAATACTGCAGTGTTGATTTTGATTGGTTGCTGTCTTGTTTAAACCACCAAAAGGAGTGTATACACTTGTCAGTACACTTGTCTTTCTTGTCTATACAAGAAAGTTTTATTCTCAGTCTGTTCTGATTTTAAGGCCCAGGCCAATAAGTTTAACAAAGTCAAATCATCTTTAGGGCACCAGAGGCATCTTTGCTGAATCTAAAAAATAGTGTGACCGGCACTGGAACATAAATGCTACTTAATGAAACTTCAAAAGGAAATTTTGCTGCCAGCAAGTCTATTAACAAGAAATGTGAAGGAGGAAGGTGGCCATGAGATACACCACAGAGATCTGGAAAATAATGTCCAATTCTTGAAAACTCAAGTCTTGTTAACTGCAATGAAATTTGTTTCATTAGTAACAATTTTTACTTGCAATGTATAGGCTGGACAGTCATGCTGATCTGTATTTCAGAAAGACAAAACAGTCACAACTCACAGAACTCTGGAAAATTTGGTGAGTGCTTAAGTTCTAAAAATAGGAATTTCACCACACAGACTCAGCAAGATTTCTGCTAAATTTTCATTACAAAATGCAACCTAAAATTATCTTTTCCCTTTTTCTTTACATCCTTATTCTTTTTTATGAATTCATTATAACTAATAATTTTGTTATGACTATTCTATATGTGGGATCTTTATGCCCCACTTTGTCACAAAAATGTTTCTCTAACTGTAGTTTAAAATGACATGCTTTTCTGTGCTCATTATTCTTCAAGCCTAGAAGCACAAGCAGACCATTGAAAGCCATCCATTATTCCTGCCTAAAAAACTTGTCTTTTAATCTCCCAAAGAACCTAATACATTTTATTTTGGGCATCTTCCTCTTTCCCACTCCGTCATCTGATTATCACCTCTAGCTGTTGCTAGCACTTTGTTTCAGAAATACAAACTAAGCAAAAAGAAATATCTGCTACTAAATTGAATGTACTTTCTAATTTCAAAATATACACTCAAGGTAATCTCAATATATGCTTTCCTCTGTTCAAGGATAAGAAGCGAAAAGCATCTTGGGACAAGGAAATTAGCCTGGGAATATGTGTTAATATTGAGTCTTATTTTATGTTTTCATTATGTCTAGTCTCCCAGGTGAGCACTGCCTCTTTCAGATAGAAAAAAATGACAGACCTCTGTCATTCAGATCTTACACTCTAAATTAAACATGGCAAAGTTTATACTGCATACCTGTGTTGAGA
Organism: Strix aluco; assembly: GCF_031877795.1. NCBI lineage: Eukaryota > Metazoa > Chordata > Aves > Strigiformes > Strigidae > Strix > Strix aluco. The sequence continues at coordinate 39,159,419 of NC_133934.1, read as the reverse complement.
GAATCTATGGGGAAAAGGAACATGAAGGTTAAAGCAGTGAGAAATTATGAGCTAAGAACTTAAAATCATTCTCATGAGTATACTGAAAAAAAGTTGGAATGAGATCCTACTTACTTATATCATAATATAGAAAAATGTCCTAGGCATTAAAAAAGAGTAGGGGTTTCAAAGAACAGCATGGAAATATGGCATTGATAGCTTTTTAGTAGTACTCGCATTAACTTCTTAGTTTGGATATCGGAAGATTCTCACAATGCAGTAAAGGGTGGCAAAACTGGGTGGACTTAGGTACAGCAGAATGAAACTGAAGTATGCAGTGTCATGACATGTTCTGTGTTTCTGATAGAGAATCCTCCTCAAGTCAAAATATTTTCTGTCATGAATGCTTCTTTCAGCCTATACAAAGTTTCTAAAGAACAGAAATCCAGAACAGCATGCACAGGATCTGTAATACTACTCTGCCGATTAAACTGAGCAACCAATTTATAGAGGATATCATAGCAGTGTAATAGGATCTCCTATAACAGGTCATCATTAGAGGTTATAAACTGGTATCTGCAACATTTGACTGCCTTTTTAGAAGTCTACAAGTAATTAATAAGATGTAGTTTAATTAATGTGGTTCAGTGTTAGCAATTTACATGTTTGCATTAAGGAATCATCTAAGATAATATATTAATGGCCCAAATTATCTACTCAGGAGTGTGTGCGGTTATGTTGGCATAAACTTGGAAGACCTTGATTAACCTGTCAATTTAATAACTAATACTTGCTGTAGTATATTATGTGCAGTTATAATTTTTGTTAATGTTTTCCTATGTCTACTTAGAGAATTCTCATGCATTCAGTCTTAGCTCTCTTTCACATAAAATTAAATGTTGTCCACAGTGTGACAAAAGTACTGGGGAAAGAGGCCCCAGCTGAATATGAATTAAGATACAGTTACTCCACTGAAAACAAGATTTTTGTTTCTTCCATAAATAAAGCCTTGTGAGATCTAATAATCCTTTTATCCTATAACCTTTTCTTTTCTGTGCCTTTTGCAAACTCCGTGCAAATATTTCTTCCATTGTGATGGCTTGAAGAAATAGTAAGAGGGTTCTTCATGAGAATGCTTTAGGCCTCACTTTCATTTTCAAGATTTATCATTGTGTTAATTTGGGTCTAATGTTATAATGAAAAATAGATTATATATTTATCTCTACAGATAGAAGTTACTTTGGCCCATGTTTTTTTTCTGGAAGGTACAAGTACCAAATATCCATTCCTTTGTCTCACTCAGCATCTTTCTTTAATAACACTTAGCAAGCACCATACAAACAGTCCTTCATCTGTATTGATTGTAAACTAAACAAGTTTATTAACTAAATATAACACAACAGAATTTTAAAAAGGCATTAGTGCCTCAGCATTATCTGGAGCCTATTTGACAAGTAGCTTCATAAACAAAACCTTCAGTTGTATTGATCTGAAATTCAGAAGAGGGGAAAAGAGAGGTGAACTCATCTGAGATTTCCAATAAAAAGATGAAAGAGAAAGGCTGGCTAACTATAGGAGAAGTATTAGTTGGATACATACAGACTGAGCTTTTGCACAAGCAGAATTGTAAGCTTTTCCAACCTTGACTGTTACACAAGAGGAACAGAGCACTAGATCATCCTGCAAAACAACTCCCCATCTCTGCAAATGGGATGACCCATTCTTTTTGTTTTAATAATACATCCAGTACAAACTTCCACTTTGACTCTTAAAGTTTGACTAGATAACTTCTTGATATTAAATTTCTGTTCTAGATTGAATTAACAACTTGCAAACTAAGTGATAACTTTAATAAATTCCAAGTATGAAAAATGTTTTGACCAAATCCCTTTTGCAGAAGAAACAGAAATATTTCAATGCTGGCAAATTGTTTTTATTTTGTTCTGATTTTCAGTCATGTTTGATTCGGGAGTGATTAAGGAAGAGGAAAGAAAAAAGAGAAGAAAAAATTGTCTTAGCATTGTTTAATATTTTTTTAATTTTTCAAAAATCTTTAAATGGAAAAATAATGTATGTGGATATTATTATCAAAATAATAATAAAATGAAAATATAAAATTAAATAATAAAATGCATTAAGAACAATAAAATATTAAATTAAAATAATGAAATTAAAAGATAGAAGTCAAAATTATCTAACTGTCCTAAATATGAAGAACTAAGTGGACTCTAAAAAATATTTCCTTCAGGTGCAAACAGATTATTTTACTCAAGAAAAAAAAAAAATCCTTTGGGTTAGCCTGAAATGAATATGTAAAAACATTCGGAGCTACAGTGAGCTGAGTTCCACAAAACACAGTAATAAATAACTATCTTTATAAGAGGTACTAATCTCATCTGAAACAGGAGAGGTACTGCTTCTTCATGTACTCTAATAGACAATCAGCTATGCTCTCAATTAAATTCTTTGTCTTTGAATTTGAGTGGCTTCATCTCGCTGCCAGCTGTCTTTGTTATGCCCTTTCCTGTTAAATTAATGAATCTTTTATTTTCACCCTGTGAAAATATTTATGGACCAAAATCAAATCACCTCTTCATTTTGACAAGATAAATAGATGGGGCACTTTCAGTCTCTCTAAATCCACCAAACTTATGTCCGTATGTCTCCTTATTTACTTTATTCATTCTTTTAACAGTAATCATCACAAATAGATTTCAATATTGGCCTGATCTATAGTATATATGCATAGTAAGTCAATATATAGTAAATATTTATGTATGCATACTTAAAGATAAAACCAGGTAACTGTCTTCCTAGTGCTATCCTCTGTTTATACACCCATGGCTTGCATTACACCATACCTATGCGATGTGACATGCAAAGTGTGACACACAAAGTTTTTGGTGTCCTCGCTGACCCCTAATTGTTTTGCATTCAGTAACTCTAGAAGTGCACTTGGTTTTGTTTGGTTTTTTAACCAAAAAACTGTCTCAAGAGATGGTCACTGACATTGTTGCAAATATCATGTCCCAGATAAGGTCTTGGTCAACAGGTAATAACAGCCCAAAAATGTCAAACTGAAAAATTTCATAAACTGCTTCCTGACCAATTCTCCTCAGATTCTGAAAACAGAGTGCTAATCCCTGAAATGCCATGGTTGATAATCCAAAGGATTTACAGACAAATACACATAATTCAATTCGTAGAAAACTCACAATTATTAATATAAACTCCCTTCTGAAGATTGCTTAATGACATAATTTGCTGACATTTAAAATTACAAGCATAATACAGAATTGTCACTTTCTTCCACAAAAAGATTTCAATTAGAAAATGCAGTAGGAGGGAGAGTGGAATCTCAGTAGGAAGAGATAATATGTGCTGCAATGTCTCGGAACAATAGAATTCAATCTCGATAGGAAGTCTTTATTTAGAACATCCTCCCTTTTGTGTGAATCTCTTAAGAATGTTATTTAAATGTTCACACAAGGAGACTTGTTCCTCTGGAAGCCAATAAACTATTTATTTTGAATATACCAAAGAGCTAATTAAAGCTTTGAATTGTATATCATTCTGCTGTCATGAAAGAAGTATTTAATATTTTCTGACTTTTCTAATATTTGTTCCTCTTTCTCCCTAATATATTTTAACTAACCTCAAAACAACACAGGTCAAAATTTAGCTAAATGAAATCATAAGATTATATTGCCTCTTGTTAACATTGAACTTCCTTCACTTTAAAAAAATAAAATAAAATGATTGAATATATAGTATTTAGCTTGACAGTGCTACTTTAAAATTATGCATTTGGATTATTAAAAAAACTCATGCTAATAGATTTACTAAATGCAAAATTAATTTATTCTCATTAAGGTTATTCTCAGATGTAAATGTTTAGAAGTTACACAAATGGTTATTTATTCCAGACACTTTGTAAACTTAGTTGAAAGTACTTTAAAAAGCCTGCTAAATTTTCAAAATTATTTAATCATTACAAAAAGAAATGACAGTCTTTTTTATTTGATATGACAGCTATGGCACCTTAACTTAAAATTGTTGGTTTATTCCCAAGTGTGATCGTTGTAAAGAAAGCCAGAAGAATATCCCACACAGAGAATAAACCACAGGCAAAATGTTTTATCCGATACTGCTGGCTTCATCGTTAATTACCTCTCAAGGGTCTAGGATGTCAATAGATAGTGATCTGGTATCTTGGAGTCTTTGCTGTTAAATGCATGATCAATACTAAATAGAATTTTAACTGCCCATGATTTAATTAGGAGTAGTTCCTTTTATCCTGCATACAATACCAAAATCTCACTCGATAAAGTACGAAGGAAGATTACCATGTTGGTTGTGTATTCACTACATTCTGAGACTTTGCATAGAAATTGGGAAAGGATACTGTGGTGTTAAGAATTTTCAACTGACCTGTAACATGGAAGGACTCAATCTTCTTCCCTTCACTCTAAATTAATCTAGATTTTGCAAGTACAGAAGACTGAGAACTACAGGTTTATATCCTTAATACTTTACAAGTCCAAGAAAGAAAATTCAAATGGTATTTTAAATGGAGGCAAAGTATTTTAAATGGAAGCTAGATGTATTTTCAACTGGAAATAACAGATCCCTTGAATATTCACCTTGCTCCTGTGCCCAAACAGGCACTGGAAAATAAAATCATATTACTAGCTGTGGAACATCATTTCTTTTACCACAGGTAATACAATTACATCTAAACAGGACATCTTGCTCATCCTACAATATGACATCTAAATGCCTAGCCTGTTTCTGTAGAAGGTAAATGCTACAACTAAGTAAAAAGAAACATACAAGAGTTACAAAAGGCAATGCAATTATCAGTTCAGAAAATTGATTAAGGGAGCACATACTACCAAAGAGAAATCCATGGACAGCAGGACCAGGGAAACCAGTGAAGAATATGACAACAAAAACATACTAACAAAGACTAATTACTAGAATATGATGGCAATGCATGGAAGAATCGATCATGGAAGAAAATAGAAGAGTTTAATATATATTTCTATTCTTTACTCAGAAGGAAACAGCATGATGAATCCTCTCATCACACAAGGAAGATAACGTACTTTACAGTCCATTAGTAAGTAAAGAGGTATAAAACAATATCTACATGTTGTAAACATTTAATGATGATATAAATTTTTAATATATCTTGGAATACCATGGAATATCCAGCAGACTGAAGATTGATAGTGTTATACAACAATTTAAAAAAGAAGTGACCCAAGTAACTGCAGGCTGTTAGTCGTCCATAAAGTCTGTGGTAAAATGATGAAAAAATGGATCTGAGATTCAATTAACAAAGATTTAAGAATAGCAACATACTTAATCTTATTCAACAAAGGGGTTTTTTTGAAAATAGCTGAAGTGAAACAAAGCTAAACATATAATAGACTGGGAATTCCACAATGCACTTAATATCGTTCTGATTTTAAAATAAGCACCATATAGCATTTCCAGAACACTAAAAACATGAAATTTGTTATGAGTGGTTAACTGAGAAATCTTGAAAGATATTGACAGTTATCTCAATTAATTGATATGATAAATCTTTCAAAATAAGATATAAACAACCTGAACTAACTAAAACCTGGAAGTTTTCTTTCATCAAAGTACTCACTATGTATTTTATTTTGAACTGAACAAAGAAAAATATTGTTAAGCTTTTAAGATTTTTAAAATTTTCTTTCAGAACGGCATTTTCCTTTATATTTTTTATTTTTATAATTTTGTTCTTGAAAGTAATTGACACTTAGTACTGATTGAAGCATCATATCTGTTTTAGATATCTAAGTGGTTCTGTTTGTCCTGAGAGAAGAAAAAAGGTTTTGATAAACATTAAGACAGAATTTCAAATTATTTCATTCCATGACAAATGCTTTGATCCAGAAAAAGATGTCTGTCATGTCCTAGTAGCAACTGTCCCATAGTACTAAAAAAGTAGAATGTTCAGTCATTATGCCTCATCAGCATTTTCCCAGCTTTAACAAGAAATTTCAGATTCACAAGTTTCTCAAATTAATATTCACTATAACAAAAACTTTTTTTTTCACTTAATGTGACTTAGGGATTTTTGTATAGAAGGAAATTTATACTACTGTTTTTCAACTGCTTATAGTTTTACTGCTACTCCTTCCAGTTTTAACACAACCATTTCAAATTTCAACATCTAAAGACAAGGAATGAGCATCACATTAACAGTTTCATATTAAGATACTCCAGATGATATTTCTGAAATCTATTTTTGTTGATTTGATATGAATATTAGGGGCTTGTATTCTCTTAATCTTATAACAAATTCTAAAAAGAACAATTGACCATGAGAGGAGTTCACAGAAATGGAAGCTGGAAATACAACCAAATATTTTCAACATTATTCTTACTTAAGAAATATAAAAATCTGTCAGATTAGATGGGGAATTTCTTCCTCTTTTGACATTAAAAAATAGTTCCTTTCTGAAAGTTTGGTTTTAGACAAATACATGCTGTGCTTTTTTTGGATGCACACATTTAATACAGGTGTAGTTACAAGAGTGACTATGATGTTTAGGCCCCTATAAGTGCAAGACATCTGACAAAATGATCTTATAAACCTGTCCTTACAGTCTGATCATGGGATAAATACATCTCATTAAATAGGCATGTAGGAGTAGGAAATGCAGAACTTTGTAGTAGAAAGGTAGGTTAGAATTTTCAATTTCTAGATGTTAAAAAAAAGAAAGAAAACAACAAAACTTTGGGCTAAAATGTGGTTGATTAATATTTTCTAAACCTTTTCTGAAGTATTGGAAAGCTTTTATTTTTGTATGATCTCTAAAGGACTGGCAAGAATTGCAACCTCTGGTTGCAGTACACACAGAGTATATTGTAGGGTTGCTATAAAGTTACCCTTGCCAGGATTAAGTTATCCATAAAGGAAGTTACTTTTCCAGATAGCATTTTGATGCATACAGGAAAATATGCAGACCTGTTAAAGGAGTACTGAATTTCTTGACACCTTGCACAAATGAGAGATACAAAAATCACAGAGCACTGTTTTTCTTCTACTCAGTCTTTTACAGTTAAGAGAGGAGATAATTACTTCTGTAGTACAAGCAATTTTAAATACCAATTTCAGCATCAGATAAGTCACTGAAGATGTCTATTTTGTTCAATTAACCATAATGGAAGCCTAAGATAATTTGCTATCTGCAGAGATCAAGAGAGAGTTAAGAGGAACCCTACCCACTGTGTCTTCCTGAGGTAGCTGTTAGTGTTCTCTTACAACAGTACAGGGATATACTGTCTGCTAGAGATACACTTTTCTCTTTAATTCTACATATTGTCTCTCTATGTAAAATTTTGAGGTTATTTTTATTGGATGCTATTGAATATTTATAGAAAACAGCTGGTCTAATTCTATTGAGATTTTTCATAAGATTGTGTTCTTCACTTCATCTGTCACACTCCCTGTGGAGCTGAAACACTAGCAGCAAGCACTGAGATCTATCTTGGTGGTTCTGGAGCACTAGGCACTATATTATTATTATGGTTTTAATAATATGTAACACCTGGGAGTCCTAGTTGTCACCACCTACTTCAAAACAGGAGGAACATGATACTTACAGCATAATACTGCAGAGTTACTTCTTAGATATTTCCTAATTTGTCAGAGATTTGACCACTACCTACAAATTCTATATTACAAAAAAACAAAAAACAAACCAAACCAACAAAAAGAATTGAAACAAAAAAAAAAGGCCCTACACTCTTTAGCATATTGTGTGTTAAAATAAATGATAATTTTAAAGAAATCACTAGCATTTTAGGCTTTTCAGAGAAGACAAATTCTACTGCGTATCACAAAGAACTATAACCTTTTAAATTGGTTGATTGTAATATTAGGGATTGAATAAGAAAATGATGTTAGATTGCAGCAATCTCTTAACGTGTAAGTACACTATTTTTGTGTATGTCCTGGTATTTATCAGTTTTTAGCAAAATTTATTTCTTATTAATAAAGGAATAATTTCTTGCTAATGAAATCTTTGAGAGGAGCTTGAGCCTGGAAATCACCATTATTGTTGCAAAATTATGCTATCTACTTCCAGAAGGTCACACCTGACCATTTTTCTTACATCTCGGCAATTTTAAACAAGGTCAAGAATTTACTGTTAGTCTAAGTCTAAACAGTCTAATCATACAGTCATTAGTAGTCTTGCTACAGTTATATTAACATTTACAGTTCAGATTGCCCAATTATTAATCTAATTCTAAATAGTGGCACAATGAAAATTGATATACACAAACTTTATAATATTGACCCCTTTCTCCAATGTATTCACCCTTGTGTCTCAGGAGTGCTAGCAGGAACTGCAACAAATCAAATTCCTGTGTTCTCCTCTGGGAGGAGCTTACTGTTAACTGTGGCTCAGGTGACCTCTTCCTTCTCTTTGTCAGGAGGAATATCATGTTTATGTGAATGGTTTCTTCCTTCTCACTCTTAAAGTCAGTGTCACCAGAGTCAACTTTTACAGTTGCTAACACAGAAGGCATAATTGCTTTGACTTCATTGTTTGGTAATTCCACGTTGTATCTGAATTTTTTATTTGTGGTGTGGTTTACCTTTCCTTCCTCTCTTCATTATTAAAAAACCCAACACGCCTCCCAGAAAAAAAACAAACCAAAACCCAACCAGCTCCCAAGGTTGCATTTCTTTAATGACACAGTACTGACCATTTTTGAGTTACTCCTATACTTGGGGTCTCTGACAGTACCCTGTGCTTGCACTTTCATTCTGTTCTATCATTTCACGTTTGTACGTTTGGAGGTCCTACTTATAATCCCTTGCTTTTCTTCAACAGCTTTCAAGTTGTAGTTTCCTAACAGCTCAAATAATCTTTTTTATTAGCACAACCTCATCATACATGCACCCTTTCTCTGAAGTCAGAGAAAGGGTGCATGCACCAGAAATGGTGCACTAGAAGAAACACATATATAAAACAAGCACATAGAGACAGACTCACAGTGCTATGATAAGAATTTACTACCAAAATCTCCTTGTTTCAGTAATCTCTGTTATATTACCAAAACTGCGAAACACCAGTACTTATGGCTATATACCTAATACTTTTGACTCTCTATATAATGTGTAGATCATAGCATTCAAGATGTTTTAAATGTTTCTTGGATTTCATAGCTTTAAAGAAGATGCATACAGGACGGTGCTGACTACAGCAATATAAATGTTTGCAGAAGATTCATAGCTACATATGTTTCACTGGCAACCACCTGGAATCAACATACTGAAATAAATCACATTTTCCATAGGTGGACTAATTATAAGTAAATTGCAAAGATTGCTTGAGAAAACCTTACCTTATTTTTGCTGATTGCTGAAAATAAATTCTATATACTAAAAGGAATGGCCTTTCTTAGAGGAGGGCCTACTCAAAATGAAGACCCTCTATGACAAATATAGTACCAAACCCATTGTAAAATTTATTACTTTATTATAGTCACATTTTTGAGGAAACTTTTTTTTAAATAAAAAATAATTTTAATTGACAAGAGATTCATATGAACCAGAAAGCATTGCATTACCAGCAATTTTAAAGAACATAGATTTTTTTCAAAAGAAGTAGAATTATGCTTGAGAAAGTGAGAAAGTTTGGAGGAAAAGTTCAGAACAGAAAAAAGTCCAGGAAGGAAATGCATGAAAATGCATGTTGAAGGTGAGAAAGAGAAAGCCACAATGAAAGGTAAAACTGTAATTTGTCACATTTTGTTATTGAAAGTTAAGAAAAGAGCTTCTGCATACCAGATCAGCAAATTCTGTATGTAGCCTTGTGAAAATACAAAGGAGAAACTTGGAACAGTGTTTAGACTCCTGTTTCTTCTGGGAGGAAAAAAAAAAAAGGAAGAAAAAAAGGATTTATCTTGAGGCTCAGCTTGAATGATTTTATCAGAGGAAAGTTATGGTAAGACTCAACTAAAATAGAAATAGAGTATGTACTGGAAGAAACAAATGCAAATGGGATACTAGAAGCAAGAAACTATTATTGCAGATATTTATATGACTGTTTTTATATTAACAAAAGTGTTCTGTAATAAGTGCCAATACAGCTTTAAAAAATACTTTCTGAATGATGCTAAAAATCTGAATGATGGTGTTCTTAATGCCATTCATGATATTTGATGAAAATGACTCATCCTGCACACAGCATTTTGTAATATGGTTATGCAGTAACCTCATTACTACTTTGTAGGGAAAAAAGCCTATTAGTTAATTAGGTAAGAAAGGCTGGAAATCTGAAGTGGAAGCTATGGAGAATTCAATGAGCTTAAGATATTTGGGAATTCCATTACAACAGAAGCAGAAATTTGTTGAATAGCTTCCATCTAAACAAACCTGATGAGGAAGCAGAAGTCAATATATAACATGGCAACTTACCTTTGAGAAAGTAGTGCTTATTATGGCAGCTAGCACAGTTTTTCTTTACCTGTTCCCAAAATTTTCTTGAAATTTGTAATAGAACACATAAAACTATATATGCCTGCTTCCCAAGATTCTGACAGAGTCTGATGATATTCCAAAATTTTCCCTTGGCTCTATTTCTTAAGAATTAAGTATGACTTTTATCTATTTAATTAGTTTCAGTTTTTATTACAAAATGAAATATCCACTTGAACTATTTTGTTCTACTCTAAATATATTATCCAGTTCATGATGTTGCAACTTTGTGATTTTTTACTAATCACAAGTCTAACAAGCCAAAATTCCAACTTCACAAAAATATCCTGTGTTTCATTTCCAGTCAGCAGAAAAGATAATAACCTTTCTAGATAATAGACTTATGTTTCAGTCTACCAACTGTTGTAATTAGCTCTGCTTCTTTAAACCTGCCGACCCACTTGTCGATGGTGCTCAGGTCGCAGGGATTAATACCGCGGGAGGTTAAAACCTTCTCGGAGACATCAGCACAAACACCAATGTGGTGGATACAAAATGTCCATTTATTAAACTGCGTATCTTACATATATACATTCGCCAAGCACCTCCTTCGTGGTTGTGCCCTTAGCGTTACAAGCCTATCCGTCACCTTACCTCGTAACAAGGGGGGCTACAGCTATTCCTTCCGTACATCGCGAGATCTTCCGAACGCCACTCCCTACAACCAACAACTCAATTGACTTAGCTCAAGGAAAGTTTTTAGAAATACAAGCAGTGTATTGCAAATGTTCAAAGTTAGTAGAACTCAGTAAAGTCTAAACATATTAACAATATTTATGCCAGTAGATATGCATTCTGCCATTTTTCAGTACAGCCTGTTTTGTTGGCAAAACTTTCACAGTATTTCAAACACTGCTGATATTTACAAAATGCTGCTTCTGTTTGAAAGTACATGCAAAGGCAGCTTCCAGTATCCTTCATAATTTGTAGCTGGAAATAACTTTTTTCTTAACTGCAGCTGGTTTTGAAAAATACTGATGATAAAATCTTGCTTTGTTTTTAATAGACTGTGCATCTGGTTTAACAGTCTGCCAGTCCCTTAATTCTTCAAGGCAGAAGTAGTTTCAGTTTTTCCTCTAATTAGAATTCTTGCATTTTGCTTTTTTTTTCCTCTGACGGCAGAGAAGGAAATGCAAAGAATTCTTTGAAATAGGATGTACCCTGGCATAATATCTATCATTCTGAGTGTATTTCATCCAATATTGAATCACAATAAATTACCAGAAGTTTAACAATGATACTCTGAAAAAAAACTAAGTATAGTTAAAGTATGAACATTTTTGTCAAGAGTTACAGCCATACCAATAGTGTCAAAATATATCTTGTTCGTACTAAAAAAAAAATACCTGTTAATGAATGCAGTTCAAGCAACTAATTGTTCTTATGTTACACAAATAAGCTAAGCCTGAAAACCCACTTTATTGTACAGTTCACAAAATAAATAGAAATAAGTGGACAAAATAAAACTGGGAGAGGACATCATTAAACAGTATGCATCACTTCAATATGTCACTTATTGTCTCATCTAACTTTGTTTTTTAATACAGGCCAGTATTTGTATAATTACAGAAGTAAAATAATTAAAAAAAAGAGCTTACAACGAATTTGAGTGACAGACTTCAAGACGTAAAGGGCAATTTAGCTATGGGATTCACTATTAGAGGTCTCTGTAGAGATGACAGGAAAGTGAGAATAAGTAAAAAGATGCAAGGATTGCATGGACAAATAAGATCCTTACCACAGAGCAGAATACAATTTTATGAGTAATTTTGAGAGTCTGAAGGTATTAGTATTTAATAGAAGTTCAAGATGGTAAAATATTATAAAATGATGCATCAGGAATAGGGTGGAATTCCCAGGAAAAACATTTTTGTTTTCAACACCTGTGGCTATTGTCACCAAAGCAGGAGCCTTTGACTGCTCTCTTTGCAGATGCAGAGAATAGAACGTAAAGAACACAGGGGGTGACTGGACTATCTCAGAGGGGTATGTAACAAAACTGTGAGAGGAATGCCTACAACAAACTGGAAAGCATATGATTTCAGGCCATCAAAAATATCAACTTTATGTAAAATGTTTTGTTTGACTGTTTTACATCTTTTCTCATCATTCCTTTTTTTTGTCAGAGTATACATTTTACAAGACAAGTGCTTGCTACATCACTGATCATAGTGATTTGATGGGGATGGGAAAGGCTGCTATGCAATGACAGGAGACATTCTAAAAAAAAGTTCTTAAAAAATGATTGCAATTCCCACAGTATGTACCTTTACTGGGTCTGGCTGAGCTGGAATTGGTTTTCCCCTATAGCAGCCCTCATGGTGCTGTGTTTTATGTTGGGAGCTGGCAGGGTGTTGATATCACACACTGGTGTTGTGGCTACTGCTGAGTAGTGCTTACACAGCACCAAGGCTCTTTCCAACATTTCCCCCCCACAGTGGGACGGGGTGGGCAAGATCTTGGGAGGGGACACAACCAGGACAGCTGACCCGAACTGACCAAAGGGATATTCCATACCATATGACGTCTGCTTGAGTATAAAGCTGGGAGAAAGGAGGAAGGGGGTGGGGTCACCCTTGGTCCTCCGAGGCAACCACTACACATATCGGAGCCCTGCTTCCTGAGAAGGCCCGACATCGCCTGCTAATGGGAAGTAAAGAATAAATCTGTTTTCTTTTTTGCTTCGGCACATGGACCTTTGCTTCACATTGCTTATATTAAAACTGCTTTTGTTTTACCCACAAGGGTTGGGTTTTTTTCCTATCTTATTTTCTTTCCCCTCTTTGCCCTGTTGAGAAAAAAAGGGGGAAGGGGGGGAAGTGATAGAGCGACTTGGTGGGTACCTGGCATTTAGCCAAGGTCAAACCACCACAGTACCACATATAGACAGATACATAGTATCATGATATGCAGTAAGATATTTTATGAATAGGGAGAGGCAGAAAGACTGAAAATACCTTAATTGTTTTACTGCTCCCATGTTTGAATACCTTCCATACAAAAGAAATCATGTACACAACTATTTTAATGGGAAACCATACCAAAATATACCAACGTCTAAAGAGAAAGCTACAGAAAGCATTTTTTTCTGCAGTCAATAATTTTTAGAGATGGCAGGAATTCCAGGCAAGACTTTGCAAGTATTAAATCATAGAGGAAAAAAGTTGGTGAAAGATATGAAAGAAATTATCTACAAATCTGATGTTTTTCAAGATAGAAAGACAGCTACTTAAGGCAAACTCAAGAAATTAGTCTGAATGAGAAAGCAAATGACACTGTGCTATTTTAACAGAAGATCAAACAGAAGTTGAAAATATGCAGAAAAATCAGATCTCTGAACTCAGCAATGAGCAGCATTGACAGAATGGTAAATAGAATAAGCTAATTCACTTCATATTAATTTTAATCTAGAAGATATTTCAAAATACATAAAAAGATATGAAATCCCTGTATAGAATTCTCTGGTGTTATACTCACCCTCCCTCTGGGTATAACACAAGTGAGCTGTGAACATCCCAAGTCCTTCACCAGAGAAGTATCATGTTGATGGCATCTTCCTCACTTTAGGATTGCTTGGGGTCACTTTCATATGTTTGCTAACATGCTCTATGATTTGCTTTTATTGGTTTGCAAGTCCATGTTGTATCTGACTTTACTGTGTATGGTGTATTTTACTTATTTGAATACTTGTGTGAGTTGTGGGTTTTTTTTAAATCTCTTTATGACCTTTAAACTGGTTTTACACAGCTCTTAACACTGCATCTCTTTGATGACTAATAATGTCCACTGGTGGCCTCCAGTATTAACTGGCGCCTGTACTTTTAAAGTTCCTGCAGTCACCCCATGCCTATACTTCCCAATGCTGTATGGTATTCTAGACAGACACAGTTCTTGTTGCACAGAGTAAATACTTGCTGTTACTGTCTGTTAGTTACAAAATACATCTAACAGGGCATTTCATCACAAAGTTACACCAAAGTAAGCAAAAGCTAAAACCAAGTCTGTAATAATCACTTGGTCATTAGACCATTGCTATCACAAGCTAAAACACAGCTCCAAGCCAGTCAAGACCAGTCCTGACACATTTGAAGCCTGTGTTGTTAGCTTAACACAAATCCTGTAAGCCTGTTACAGCTGTACCTCAATATTCCCTGGGTTACAAGGTTATGCTTGTGCACTTGTTAAAATAGCAAAGGTCACTAGCAGTGAAGGAGGTAACAGGAACAAGAAGAGAAACACCAGCAGCCTGGTCTCCTCAGGAACTGACTCAGTACTGAAAGTTTCACCTAATGCTATACTGCATTACACTCAGAAATGTGACTGCAACTGAATGTGAAGAAATTTATTTCAGGAAAAAAAAAAAAAAAAAACAACACAAGGAAAAATTCTGATACAGTTGGTTTTCAGGCCAGCAAAACCTATAAACTGACAGAAAATATTTTTAAAAATAAGTGCACTGGTACATAGACACAATTATAACAGATGAATGATTGATAATAATGTTGCTACTTCATATACATGCCTGCAATTAATATGATGGTCTTTAAGATACCATCACAGTAAACCTACCAAACTGACTTTTCAGTTGAAGTCATTAAGACTTACTCAAGTTAAAAGTGGATCAAAATTCCACAGTGAAAGTGAATAAAGCATTACAAAGGTGCATCAGATGGATTTAGCCAGAAATGGTTTAATTCTTAGAAACTGGTTGACTTTTGTAAATTTTGAAATAATTAGTCTAATGGCAAAGAATGTATTATAATCCTAATCTTGCAAAAGATAATTTGCCTTTCAGAGTTTTTATTACATCACCTAAAGAATATTAATCTCTTCATATATTTACTCCTCAAGATGTTTATTATTTTTTGTCTGACAATTTCAAAACTGACCCTTCTGTTCATAGAAGAAGGATTTCCCACATATACGCTTAGTATTTGTTCCATTCTGAACACACTTTCCTTTAGTCAGCTCACCAACTAACTCATTTTAGGGTTAGATTTCATTTCATAAGAATGAACACCGTTCTTTGAAACTTTAATACTAACATTATCTAAACACAGCTCCTTTCAGTGCTTTCTAGAAACAGTTAACTTTGACATGTGCATTTCCTTTCACTCCAACAAGTTTCAGGATTGGGAGTACTCATTGTGAAAATACTGCTCTAAAGTAAAAGCATACTCTCCAGACCTTGTCAGTTGTGTTTTGCAGAGAAGTGTCTGTGTGCCAGCAACTTCCCTGGCATACGGCATCCTCTGACTCCTCATGTCAGAGTTATGGACAATGCTTTGGTGTTCTAGATACCCATAAACACTTTTCAGCATTCATAAGCATGAAAAAAGGCCATACTGGGAAATGACAAATTAGGATTTTTTCCATCTTTTACCTGTGCAGCTCATTGCTTTTCTATCTGTCTTTCATTGCTGTCTTAAGTTTGGTTTTAATTTTTGTTTCATCTTAAGCCTCCCACGTCCTTATTGTTGTTCAAGTTACATTTTTAATTGCTTCATTTGTTAAGATGGTGGAAAATTATATATCATTTATTCAAATGACTATATGATATTATCATATTCTCATACTCTAGAACATACAGTGCCGTCATTATCCTCAACTGTGTAATACTGATCTTCAGAAATTATTTCAAATGTATGTGCAATAATTTTCCTGCTACCCTAGGAACTTGGTTATCCATACAATACCATACCTTCAAAGACATACCGGGTGATTGAATTTGTTGTGAATAATTTATAAATCCAAAGTAAATCCAGAGTTGCAGTGCAATACATATGAATATTATCTGTGTGTACACAGGACTCAAGCAATACATAAAAGCAAGAAACACAAGAAAAACAAAGGCCTATAGTACTAAATAACATGGAGTTTCTGCCATGGCAACATTAACGATGTTGCCTTGTCAGAGCTGCCAACAGTTTAATCATAAAATGGTGACATTTCTGGTGGCAAAAAATTTTCCCCAAAACTCAAAGTTTTGTTGACTGCAGGACTGGAGTGCTGGTTAAAGTGAGGTTAGACTTAAGTTAAAGGCAACAGCAGCAATAATATTTAAAAAATACAAACCTGATACAGGGTGATTTTTGAAATAACAGTTAAAGGTTAAAAAAAACCCCCAACAATATAAAGGTTGAACTAAATGCAGCTCTAGCTCTGATAAAAAATGCATTCACATGAGTATAAAAGAAGCTTTATCTGACTTTAGCTAAACAGGATACCTTGAATTTAGTTGTGTTCTTTATTAAATCAGTGTTCACTATTGTATGATTTAATGAAAATCGTTTCTAATGCAGAATTGTATCAGCAGGAACTGAGGCATTCTTATCTCTAAAATCTGCCATCTTGCAACTGCAGATAATGAAGTATATTATGAGAATTTATAGAATAATTCTATAATGATAGAAATTAATTGCACAACTAGTATACAATTTAAATCTAGTAGCTGATGAGTTTATATCACCTCTTTGTATTTTGATAAAATACACTAACAACTTGAAAGACCTGTGGTGTGGCTGTACTCAGTAAGGAGATGAGCAGAAATTGCATTGCCTGAAGGGCAATATCAGGAGTTATACTGCTGTTTCAAAGGGTAATAGTTCCTAGGTCCTAGGAAAGTATGATGAATTAGTGAGTTTTCTGCTCTTTTTTAAAGGGTATAGTGAGGTCTTTTTATTTTAAAATCAGTCCTTCTCAATGCCCTTACTCCTACTTTCTAAAACATTACTTTGAAAGCTGTATACCTTGCAGCATGGCTGACTGGACATTTTTTCTTCAACAGTTCCATTTTCCTTTTTCTCCCTCTACCTTGAATTTAGTTACATCTTTTTCCTTCATGGGTGGGTGGAACTCCATGTACTTTAAACATAACTAGACCTCTGCTTTGCACATATATACACACATAGACTTATATACATATATACATAGATGGATTACACTAAGAAGCAACAAAGAATCATCCTTGTTATATTAACAAAATGAGGAAAAACAGGGTGCTTAAACCAAACCGAGTTGAAAATAAAGGTCGTTTCAAAAAGTGTGCCCATTGGAATGTATACTATTACCAGTTGTGCATGTTTCATGACTTCAGTGATAAGCAAGTGGCTATAATTGAAAATACTAAATGAACTTCACCAAATCTGCATCTAAGCTTTGACAAGGAAGATGTACAGCGTGGCACTTCATGTACTCTAAAAAGTTAGTCCCACACACAGGATTGTCATTTGGCAAAACTATAGTAGGTATGTTATATATGTTTTCTAAGGAAAAGCAAGATAATTTGTTGATAAAAGAATAAGCAACTGTCAAGCAGCTGCTGGCTATGTAAAATATGACTTTCCTGTAGTCTACAAACACATGAAAATAAATGACGGGGGAGAGTGTTGGGGTTTTTTGGTGGTTTTTTTTTTTTAATAGTGTGGTTAAAAAAACCTTACCAGTCAGAACTTACATTTGATTTGTAAAAGATCTCTGTTAGATAACGGTTTGATATCAAAAGTACATGAGAAAACAGAATGAGTGATGAATTCTAAAGTGGTTTGGGTGATGAAAATGTATCCTTTTTTATGGCATTCAGAGACATAACTCATTTTTGTAAGAAGTATTTGATTACAGGTCCTGCTTTTTGGCAGGTTTATTTTTTTTTTATAATGATTCATTTTACTTGTGAAATTAATAACATGAGTTGTCATGGATAAACAAGTGCCATCACATAAGCTAAATGAACTAAGCTGCTAAAATGGCTAGTAAATGAAAGCAAGCAATGAATGAAACAGAGAATCTTTGCAGGAGTTAAAAACAAATGGTGTGAAAGCCTTTGGAAAGCAGTATAGCTCATATTTAGCAACTTGAAAAAACATTTGATCAAAAAGAACTAAGATACAGGCTCTGTTACTAGGAGTTCTAAACTAGGAATTCTAAACTAGTTTCACAATCAGAAGAAAATTCAACAGTCTGCTTATCTGTTCCTAGACTATCTTCTTCCTTCATGAAAAAATGTTTTTAGTCTTTTGGCATGCTGTTATCTCAAGTACCTAGCAAATGCAGAACAGAATGCAACAGACACACATCCTGCACGTGCACTTGCACTGCAATTCCACTTAAGTAAATAGGACTAGTTCCATGATTTAGACCACATGTCTCAATAGAAGAACAAAGAGTTTGAAGCAAAAGACTAAGACTCTTGAGTACCTACACAGTACTCATTACAGAAGTTTTGGAAATATTTATCTAAATACTTATTGATAAGGAAGATAAGATATTTTTGGTGCTACATGTTACCATATAACTCGAAGTCATCATTCTGCCACTCTGCAGGACATAAGCAGAAACATACTAAAGAGAATAATATAGAACATGGCTGTGTACATAATCAAGACACAAAAATATTTAATGTGTTTATTTTAGATCACAATAAGTTATGCTCTATTTCATTTTAGGAGAAAACAGACTAGCAGGAGCAAAAAAAAAAACCCTCAGAGACATAGAGGAAAAAGTCAGAGTTAGTGGAGCTTGACTCACAATGCTAGCAATGAAATCTGATTATTAAAGAAAACATACGCATGTGAGATAAAAAATTCATCTAATGCGAAAACCAACTTAAGTCTTTCAAGCTACCTACAGAAATGTTAATCATAAATGGCTCAAAATGATTTTCAAAAAGCCTATAATTTTTCATTAACTCTACAGCCATCATTTTTCCCCAAGGTCAGTCGTACTCATGTTAATAATTCATTGACAGTCTCTAACCATGGAAACCAGAATTAGTGCTACTTAGTTATTTTTTCATGAAGACAAAAAAATAATAATAATAATAATGGCCATTTGCTTTCAGTATAAACCAAGACTCAAAGATGAGTTTCTGAAAAAGGAAATGAATGTGCAATAAGCAACGTGATGCCTATAAACTATTTATGAAAAGAAATTTAACCCACAAATTAAGAGCTAATGGGTCAAATATTGCTAAGCTTAGTCAGGTGAGTAATGTCATCTATTTCAGTGCAACTCATACAAGTAGACCTATTCAATTTGACTAAAATGAAACCTTAAGCAACATCCGTAACAGCACTAATGTGTGATAGATGCTCACCACAACAGCAATTAAATACTCTGCAGATCATCTAGTACTCTGAATATCTGCTTTATGACTAGAAAAGAAATGTGTTCGTTTTTGTAGTCCGTATAACTCTTAATTGCTGATTCAATTGTAAAGGCTTCACTGGTGTGGCTAATTTCAGTATAAGTAGTTTTCCCGCTCTCCTCACCTCTATACTTGGCAGGATAAAAAGCATTTTGTGTGGATCTAACATCAGTCCCAAATGGTTGCACGTTTGATGTGAGGTGTTAATTAGAGACAGCTACCTGTAGCACACCCCTAGATATAAATCCAGTCATATTTTTGCCTCAAAACAGCCAGGTGTTTTACCCTATGCTACTTTTAAATTAATCTCCCAGAGATTTTGCTGCAATTTAATTATTTACTGTCATTATAATTTCATTGTATTGTTTGATTAAAAAACAGGATCAAGCCTGTGACCAATTAACCTGTATTCAAGCTTCTTTCTTTATCTGCTTCTGCTTCAAAATAATTCAAACTTATAAAATACTTCAAAATAATAAAAATGAATTTGTGGAGTTCTAACTTGTTTTGTTGCCAGTGTCACTCTTCTTACTGCTAAGTTAGACCCACTTTCCTGTAGAGCTACTCATCTAATGGTTCTATTATACTTAATTTCATTTTTGTTTATGTACAATTCAGGAGTGTTTTGAGCAATGTCACACTGTTTTAATTTCAGTGAAATTAATTGTTGAGGATTTTGAAAGCCTAACTTAAATTCTGAAAAAATGTTTTTAAAAGAACTGCTAATTTCAAGTTTGCTGGTTTGGAAATGTTCAGGTCCATGTACAATATTCATTTAAAGACTGCCATCAAACTGTTCAGATTATATTATCCAGTCACCTTTAAACCACAAGAACTGCTCTCCCCAGTCAGTTTCAGTTGTGTTTTTCATTATCCAAAGTTCTCAAAACCTATCTGACTACAATAATATGTTGATATGAAGATTACTATCCTTGATATATGCCAAGTTTAAAGCAGTTGCTTCAAAAAAAGCATGAAAGCAGACTGGAACTTCAAGCAGTGTGCACTAAATTTCATAAACAAAATGTAGGCTTGTAGCAGGACAGGTGGAATTGGTTCTCTAGAGGTTAGACTGATGCATTTACATGGTCATTCCTTCCCTGGATAAACTGAATATCTCTATTACCACCAAATGTCATGTACCTCAAATAATCATCTCTTCCTATAAAGAGACAAGAATCACCTTCTTTACCCAGAAACAACAGGAATCAAAAAAAACAACAAACAAACCAACCACCAAAAAAACCCAAAACCCACCCAATCAAAAAAAAAACGCTGAAACAAAATACTAAAACCTGGTACTTTCTAATATATTTGGTGAATCAGCACTTCAGGACATATTTAACTGGTAGTTGACCTTAGTGTTCGCACTGTTTCTTAAATAGCTCAAATATTACAGCATCTAGTGCGCTTACTCTTAATTATTTTCCTCATGACTTTTATCAAAACTATGCATTACTGTAATAAAAACCAGTGTCCTGGTTTAGCTAGGATAGGGTTAAGTTTCCCCAGCAGTGGGGGGAAGCTCTAGCCGGGTTATTCAATACCATGCTGACGTAACCTCCTGGTGCCCAAGCCCGGGAGCGCGGGAGAATCAGTGAACACATGTGTTATGCGGATCTCTCTGCTCTCACTGTTGTATTGGTAGATATCTTGCTCTGTTCATTGTTATTACTGTTATTGTTATTGCTGTTGTTTGTTTTGTTGCTATTGCACTGTTGTATTAAACCTGTCCTTATCTCAGCCCCGGAGCTTTGTATCTCACTCCCTTTGTGGGGGAGGGGCAGCAGCCGTGTGGTCTCAGACCCCAGCAGAGCCTAAACCACCACAACCAGAAAGTTATATATAACAAGTCAGCTTTTCACATTAATTCAATGTAAAGATTTCAAGTGAACTTGCCTGTGAATTCTTTAGGACAAATACAATGCCTTTATTTTTTTCTCACTTTTTTGATACTCTTTCATAGGTGGAAGATATAATCTACAGAACACATCCATTTGTGCATAAAGCAAAATTTAAAAGATGAAGCCCCCTGTAACAAATGTGGATAGCTCTCCTTTTAAGAAAAGCTGTAACCTCCGAGAGATAAACCTTAGTTCTATGAAGTAATTACTTTCTGACACCTCAGCCTGAGTGTTTTCAATTCCTTCTTAAGCCTGAATGTTTTGCAGTGCCAAGGTGTCTGTTGCAAAACCAAATAAATATATTAGATTTGTTAAATTTAATGAAAATACATTGTCCTCTCATAAAGATACCAACAGTCTTTAGAATTGCATGTATTAACACTATGTTGCCATTTTTTTGCTTTAACAAACACAACATTTTAGCCAATATCTAATACACACACATATCTACAAAATGTGAACTTTGATGTCTGCATTTCCCTAATTAATATTGAAGTCAAATAGGCATGAAATATTTTACAATTAATTTTCTTTTACTACAATGAAAACCTATGACTTCTTGTTGTGAATTCAAAATATTGCCATTGTTCTGCATTTGGTTTATCCGTGCATGACTGTTTTTGATAGGATGGCTGTGAGTATCAAGTTGACAGGTGCATTCATCCCTAAGTGATGATTGAGACCTCTCAGACACAGAGAGTATTTGAGAGGCAGCTTGTCCCTGGCTCACATGCAATAAGAAGTTTGGGAACACAGATTATGGCAGGGAGAGGAGTCAGAATTCCTTTTTCTGCACTTCTGCCTTAGACTTGTTCATCAGTGGCACACCAGGCTTGCACTGAGCTAAGCCTTTGAGGCCTGAAGACACAATTGCCCAAGTCAGACATCACACAAGTATGGGACGCCCAAATGTTTTCATTTAATGGGCTTTAACAAATAGTTCAGAAATAACTTCACCAAGTAAGAGGTTATGGAAATTGCTTTGAGTTGAATTTCCCGTCTCCTTACCTCAGGGCTCCAATACTTTTGTTTAATAATGCAATAAGTGCCTTCATGATCAAAGAATGTCTAACTGCAATGAACCAAAAGGATGTCAGTCTGATAATAATGAAAGAGTCATTTACAATTTGGTATTCTAGGGGAACAGGAACTTAACATCTGAGCCAAGATTTCTGAGAAAACAAGAAATTCATGTGTCATCAGGATTCTTAACCCTCTTGGGATCTTTTAAAACTAACAAATATCTTTTTAAAATTGTCAATGTTGATTTATGATGAGATTTGTTTATTTATTTACTTAAAATCAAACTTTCAAAGTGGTGTTGTATTTCAACTTTCAGAGAAACAGCATTTAATAGGACTCTGGTAACCTGTTTAGTGAGCAGAACAGATTTCCCAAGGTCAGAACATGTAATAGCCACAGGCAGTACTCAGTGATGTCAAGAAATGGTTCTTTGAAAATAATGAATACTTATCACAAAGGATTGAAATTACCGAGATAAAAAACTGCTACATTAACTAGAATGTTCTCCTTATATGTCAATTACTGCATTTTGTGTAATTCAACCCATGTCCCATAAACAAAAAAATGAGCATAAAAGACAGGTAGTCATGGACAGTAAGAAGTTTTGAGCAAAATACAAACAGATTCTAGTAGGATTTGAACCACAGGAAAAAGTTTGGAGGGAAAAAGAAGCTTGTAATATTCAGAATATGAAAAATCTACTGCTATCAAGTTTCTATAACAGAACAATAATTCTGTGTAATCCTCTATAGATCCATATGAATATTATGTATTTATCTCATACCTACATATCTGCAAGGAGCAAGTAAATTTTTTTGAGTTGCTGAGCTGCAGCTTTCCATGATCTATAATTGGATTAATAAATATATTCATTCATGAATGATTAGTCACAAGCTGAAGTCACAGAGCTGAAGCCCAGCTCCACAGCCAGCCATAAAAACATTCTTATATTACTACTCACAGACAAAGGATTCAAAAGGTGTCAATGGTTGTAATTTCTATTTTATACATATACATCTTATCAGATATTAATTTTATTTTTCCCCTTGTACAAGATCCCACCACCTGAAGAAAAAAAAAATAATATAACTATGATTCATAGGATAATACTCTGCTTTTCACACTAAATTTTAGACACTGGCATTATTTCTGTTTCATGGAAAGAAGCCAGCCTTTAACTTCTTCTTCTCCTTCATTTACTCTGCACTTTTGTGAAAAATTTCAAAAGTCTTATTTTAATTTCTTTTTGTCATAAAGGATGTTATTACTTGAGCTGGGCAGAATCTGAGAAGAGTAAACATAGAAAAGTTATTGTCACTCTTTTTGGAGAAATTCATAAATCTAACACTGGCCTCTTAAATGAGTAATGAAAACTGCTCCTGAATACAAAGATTATAAATTGAGATTCTTCTTTTCATTAAGAAAATGGTTTAAAAATACTCTGGTGAAATGTGGTGCTTTTCTTTGTATACGGTTTCCTTATGGAAACAATATCAACATAGGATTTTATTTTATTAGTTTTACAAGGCCTTTTACTCAAAATGATTTATTAAAATCTATAGGACAAACAACAACAACAAAAAAAAAACAAAACAAAAACAAAAACAAAACAGAAAGAGTACAATCTGTGACTTAAAGAGATAGAGGAAAGATGTCCTAATCTTTTCATTAGATTCTTAGAAAGAAGTTATTGAAAGATTACAGCAGTCAGGAAGTGCAGTGTGAGTATTTTTAACAGAATTTATCTTTAAAGTAAGCTTATTTGTCTGACAAATGAACAGACAGCCCTAAATTAGAGCTGGAATTTTATAGAGAGGTCTGATGAGACATAACTGAATTAACAGCATCACAAAATGTGATGCATGTTTATGGTCATGGGCTACCAGTATTGAGTTCATGGTTTGCTCTTTTGGGCTTAAGTCAGGACTCATAACCCTGCCACTGCTAGGAACTACATTATTGATTAGTGTTGCTTCTTGCACCACAGCTAGTGCAGTTCAGCTTATGATCTGTGACAAAAGGAAGTTAGTCAGATACAGTATTTCCTTACTGCTGTTTTCTTAATCGAGATAACAATATCAGCTACCCAAGGCAACTGGTCCTTTAGAGGCTTGGTCTGAATTGAAATAAAGTGTTTTGACCAAGACACAGTTCATTGGTATGTGATGGAAGTGTGAGACTATATACATCAAGTTGTACAGACCAATGATAGTGGCTCTGTTGAGGCAAACACTGTACACATTTCAGGATTTTATTTGGTTGTTGCTGGGTGTCGTGGTTTAAACTCATCCGGTAGCCAATCCCCACGTGGTCAGTTGTTTACTTCCCCCCTGTTAAAGAAACCCTCCACAAATACTCGGTTTCAGTTTCACTCAGCTTATGCGAAAACTTAACCTGAAGTTCACTAAGCTCAGGTCCTGTCCAGGGGGTTGTACAGATGGTGCTTCAGGGGTTCCCACCTTGTGGACCTGTATGCCTTTCTATTTTAATAAGAGGTCACACATTTCTTTCCTCCAATTCCTCTATTCTCTCCAAGCTACTTTCATCACTCTCCCCAAATATCTCCATCCCACTCAATATCTACACTCATGATTAACTTTTGAATCTGAAAAACACTAGGAGGGTTTTTTGTTCATGACAACATAATTTCAATTTTTTTTTTAATAACCACCTTGTCTCTCTTGTAACAATTCTGTCTTCAAACAATTAATTTCCAACCACTCCTCTAAATTATCTTTCTCCATTACTACAAAATAATCCTGCACTTGAATCAAGCAGGCACCTAAAATGGTGCATGTTTTTCCTTCACTTCTGCCATTCCACCAACTTCCCCGGCTCTGTTTCAGCTTTCTCACAACTGCCACTGGATCAAACCACTTCTCCTTCGCCCATTGTACATCTGGGAGAGAAAGGACACAACTATACTTCTGTAATAACTCCTCTATTGACATCCTGCCAACTACACCAATTTGTTATGGAGGAGGCTTTCAAATAAACAAACAACCACCAAGAATTAAAAATTTATTGTCAACACAATTATCTAGCCCTCTGCAAATTACAGGTTCGAATGTCTGTGAGAGAACAGAACAACTTCCTAAGGTTTAATGACAACCCAAAACACAGAACAAAGCACCACTTCCCAGGGTTTAACAACAACCCAAAATGCTCTGTCACTCACCTAACAAGTGAGGGCTCGCAATCTCGAGGACCTTCTCAGGGCAGCATCCTGACCCAAGTCACCTCAAGGAGTTTCCTTGGGTGGCATCCTGACCCAAGGGGAGAGTCCTTGACCACAGCGTGCTGCTCCAGGGAACAAGCTCAAAATGGCTCCCCAGGGGACTCCATTTATACCCAGGCTGAATCTGATTTATGGTCAATAGCGGCTCCCATTGGCCAAAGGCTCCAACTGCCATGAAGCCCTGAGAACAAAGGCAATCAGGAGATGCTACACTTCAGCAGCGAAGAAGCCCTATTTTCAATGGGCAGGTGCACCTGCCACACAATCCACCCCATGACTACAGTCATGATTTGGCTGGTTTCCTTGAAGTGGTGGTGCAGTCACCTCTTGCCTCCAAGATTAAAGGGAGTGTGTTCCCTGTGGGTCTCCATCCTTGTTGTGGATTGTCATTTCTAGATGATTATACAATCAAATCTTAAAAAAACACCAAATAATCATACAATGTATTACAACCAAAATTTAAGGAAGCTGATTAACCATTCTAACAAGGAAGATACAAACATATCCAATTAAGCAATTAATGCTTAATATGGCAACAATTGCTTCAGGTCTCTTGCCACTTTCTTCATTTGTTGACCTGTGGCAGTAACACAATAGCACCAAGTTCAATCATATTCTTCTGAATGCTGCCAATTTCACAAGATTCATTTGCAGCCACTTTGTTGTTCAAGTCTTGATTGTCCATATGGATCACCATCACCATTGTCGATCAGGATGCCAAAGTCATCTGCCTCTCCAAGAGCCTAAGAAAAAAAACAGAACTAAGGCTTTGATCAGAACCCGGGCATCAAGTTAAAAATTAGTCATTATCCATCGAGCACTAATACAGTGAGTTTTTTCACCTTTACCTAAGGCTTCCCAAGCATGTCAACAATGCCCATTAGCCTGAGGATAGTATGGGGTGTGCAAACTCACTGTATTCTTTGTGTGCCCACTGCTGGACCACCCTGGCAGTAAAGTGGCTCCTGTTATCTGATTGAATTGATTTGGGTGTTTCTTCTCTATCTGCCTTATGTGGCAATAATTATCTAATTGCACATAGCACTTTATCATAGTTTCTCACTGCGCGACTCCCACAGGACGGGGGGGGGGGGGGGGGGGGGGACGGGACAAAAAAAAAAAAAATTCGTAGGTTAAATAAAAAAAAATTAGTAGTAGTAACAAAACTACAGCAACAATAGTAAGTCCAAACAGGTAAAACACAGCAGTGGCTCACCAATCAGTAACCAGTACACAGCCCGCCCCCAGCAACAATCCCGACTGCACCAGAAATCCTGCCGCCGACTGAGAAAACAAAACTGAAATGGAAAAAATGATGTCACATGATATGGAATATGCCAATGATCGATCCAGCCCTGCCTTCTAGCTGTGCTCCCTCTCAGCCCAAGAAAAGTTAACTCTATCCTGGCTGAAACCAGGACACTGGGCTTCATTTGTTTTAAACTAGCTATAATCATTCACTGGCTGTCCATTTGTAACCAGTGTGCAATACACTTCTGGAGCATGATCCAATTAAGTTTCATCCAAGACAAATACAGGTCATATGTTTCAAGACCGTGCCATAATGTGAAGTAGAGAAAAAATCAGGAAATCTACTTGAAGAGTGCTCTTTGAACACTAAAGCACATGCATCCTTCCCACTTAATGCAGACATCAGTCCTCCTTCACAAAGACATTTCTTTGTTGTATGTTATTTTTACATTGTATCACTAGAATGAGTTAATAAGAACCAACCCACAGTTCTCATTGCCAACTGCCTAAAAACGATACAAAGTTCATCACAGAAACAAAAGGAAAAGACTA
Source organism: Strix aluco (assembly GCF_031877795.1). NCBI lineage: Eukaryota > Metazoa > Chordata > Aves > Strigiformes > Strigidae > Strix > Strix aluco. Next base: position 39,131,793 of record NC_133934.1, on the reverse strand, counting down.
TTCAAAAAGGAACAGAACAAATCTGGCATTCTCATTTTTTAAAATAATTTGTGGAGTTATTTTCCAACTTCCTCAGCTCATGAAACATTCCTAAATGCCTGACGTGCATTCAGATCAGTGAGAACTGGGCATGCAGATTCTTTTGCCAAGGGCTGAAATGGAAATCTGTGCAAACTGTTATGACAGAATGGATACAAGTGCCAGAGTCACACCAATGTCACAGAGACTCTGGTTTATTTTCAGATTAAAACAAAAACTCTGGCTGGAAGTTTGGTGCTCACTGAAAACAAACAAGCATATGTAATCACTGCCTGACACATGCTAAATCCTGCTGAAGAATTATGTCTTTTAACCACAGAGAAAAAGTGTCTGAAGACAATGATTTAGTTTCAGTGTTTTGAAGTGACATTTTCTGGTTCTGAAAAGTAGCGTGTTCTCATTGCACAAACTCTTACTGTTGCTGTTCTAGTGCTGCCTTTCATACTCTAAAGCTGATCTCTCCATTTTTCTTTTCATCCTCCTGAACGTGTTAATGCCCTTGCCCTACTCTCTCTCTCTGTTAACATGTATTCCAAAACCTAGTTGTCTTCTCTTCTGTTCTCTCTGTATTGTCTCTTAGGCACCTGCTTTTTACACCTATCCACTGACCTCAAGGCTATAAAACAGTTGTTTCCCTCCCCAGTCTTTACTAGGAATTTTTCCCCTCCTTTTGTGAGAGATTTGCTGTCAGGTCTAGTAATCAACATTAGGAAAACAAGTATTGTTAAGAACTGCAACATGATCATTGTGCCTTCTCCCCCCCAACAAAGCTCAAAATCCCCGGGAAATACTGTACTCAAACACACACTCCTGAAATAGTAAAACATGCCTACATTTAAGCTATGTTACTAGCATGTCATTTTCTGTTGCTGTGGGTGTCAGGAGAAAACACTGGAAAGTATCTGAATCCCTCCTCCAAAATCTGAAGATGCGTGTTTTCAAAGAAAGATTTGTAGAAATACACACTTGCATACATATTCCAGACATCATAAGGATTTCCCTCTACCTCTTTCTCAGAGACAGAATAACCGTTCAGTACTATAACCTGTAAATAAAATTCTTTATCCTATCTGATAAAGACTTCAGAATTAAATATTTACAGAAGCTTTAATTTACTGCTGCTAATTTATAAGCTACGTAAAATGATTTTATAATGCAAACAGTTAGATAACTTGCACTATACACAGACCATAACCCACAGCCCAAGAGTTGAGCTCTCTGACCTCAGGGCTACGTTGGTACAGCACAGCTGGGTGACCTTGGCTCAGTCTTACTGAGAAGGTTGTTGTTAAACTTTGAGTACATGAATGGGAGCCACATGAAATAAGTAGTAAGACAGGCAGAAGAAAAATTGTTGCAATGACAATAGTTGGCAGCTCAGGGAATCACAAAGGTAAAAACACAGGCATGGAAAATATAACACCTTAAGGAAAAAACAGGCAGCTTGAACATGACAAATCAGCAAGATCAAAGGTCAGACATTTCCAGGATTACGGGAGGTGACACTCCACACCTGACTGGCCACTTACTTGCCAGCAGAGATTATTCAGGAGTCTCAGAACTGATAAGTACATTAGTGCTTAACCTGGTACCATACCTATCCACTATATGTATTAACCACACCCACAATTGCTGTGTCTACGCTCATTGCACAAGGCTTCTTTCAATGTAGTGGAGAAAAATACATCCCTAGAGAAAAGTGTCTCAGTAGGAAGGTCTACCTACAGAACTGGTAGAGAAGTATTTACAGCCCAGGTTCTTTGGGCTGAAAGCTAGGCACTTCAGAAGTAGAATAATGCAACTTTAAGGAAATTCAAGTTTTGGCAGCCTTCCTACACTTGTGCAGTATTATACAGCAATTTTCTTCAGTGAAATTACCAATTGCTATTGTTTTAAATCAAGACTTACTGAAAAAAGGATATAAAGAAAGAAAAAATCAATGTAAATACAAGCTAAGCAGATTAAAATATGTCTGCTAGATGCTATGAGGAGTTTTGCTAGAAAGGAAGAATAACATAATCATCCTGTGTTGACTTAAGCATGATTTAAATTCTTGAATTTCGAACATCCTTTATTGCACTTATGAAAGTGAGTCCCTCTAGATACTGACAAGTCTTTAGGCTGCTACGTTTTCCTCTCTTGGATTGAATATGGAAAATTGCTGAACACTAATCTTCCTCTAATTTAGGAATCATTCATTCAAATTATGCTCAAAAATTCTTGAATTTGATTTATCACTGTTCTCTTTAATCTTATTAGAGATTATCTTGCAATATTGTATTCTCTTCTTTGTACCAAGCTCTTTGCTGAGACATAGCCTTGTTTTGATAGGTAGTGATGGTTTCACCTCATTCAGCAAGAGAGGGCTCTACGATTTTTTTAAATGTCTAATCACTTCTGAAACATTAGTACACACAGTTAATTTAAAGAAGCAAAACAAAACCAAGTCTTTTTCTTCTTGTGTCCCAAAAGAATTGCGTTCCCCAGATTGCTGAAATAAAATATGCTTAGGCTAAGTGATTAACCAAACCCTACCAAATCTTAACACTCAAATAACATTGATTAAATGCTTTCACTGGTTATCTCCAGGGGAGAAAGAAGGATCTCCATGCATCTAACAATTCCAGTTTTAACTTCTTAATCCTAAAAGCAAAAATGCTCTTTATGCAGGAGTCCTGGATAGATAGCTAGGAAAGAAATCACTTAAGGCATATCTTTTCAGTGCATCTACAAGCTCTTTGAATCTAGATTTTGCAATATCTGACACCAAGGTAGAAGTTACATTCTTAGTAACAAAAAGCAGTCAGATATATTTTTTATTCTCGAAACTTTTTTAGTAGGAAGTGAAATTTGGGGGGAAAAAAATACAGTAGGCTTTTTCATTTTTTTGACCCTCAAACTGGAAAAGGAGAGAACTCTATTATTATGGAAATGTAATTCTGTCAACCAGAATACACAGAGCCTCAATATTTTACGGTTTCCACATAATGTTTTACTAATTAGTGAAATAAAAATATACACAAAAGTTTATTGTTTCTGGCTAAACAAAACAAGGCTTTAGGAACATTACTTTCTGGCTTTACTAAATGAGAAGTCATTTACTTCAGAGTTGTATAGGAAGAGGAAAACTTAACGACTCCAGACAATTTCTGGACACTCCTACATACTTTTCATGTTTCCATTAGGAGATTTGTTAGTGTAAAAGACATTCAGTCAGGAAGCATGTTGGTAGTGCTTCTTACTGAAGAAAGCTCCAATACTATTAACAGTTGCATAATAAAAGCTCCCAATAATTAGTGCAAAACAATTAGGAGGCACTTAAGATTAACACTTACCTGTATCTCCTCTTTTTGAATTTGGCTTTCTACCAGAACTAATGTCTTTGACAAACATGGACTAATTATTTAAATGGGGAAGTACCCTACATAATGTGCCCTTTGGAAGCCAATTTAATTAATGCCAATTAAAACTCCTGACTGAAAGCTGTAATAGTCCGCTTATTTTATTCCACCTTTCTCACTAAAGCTTATGGCAGAAAATAAGCTTACATTAAGCAGCTGCCTAATGCCTCTTTGCAAGTGTAGAACTCCAGAAAGATTACAAGACAATTTCAGTATGTGTGTATCTGTATGCTTGTCTGGGTATGCACACATGTGCATCACTCTGTATGTATGTATGCATATACAGATATACATGCACAAATATAAAGCATTGTCTGACTGACAGCCCCTGCAAACTAGAAGACTTGAAAGTACAGAGTTCTTAAATTAAAGAGGTCTTCATCATGCATACCTTCCTTCTTTTCTTTATTTTATTAAGAATATATTTTTTCTATAAAGTAAGGACATAACGTCAGGAAGAATTGCTGTATATGTTCTTTTAATTGTCATTCTTTTAAAGTGTTAAAAGGTTTAAATAGCAAAACCAAACTGTGGTAATATTGTTGGTTATAATCTTATTTCCTTTGACCCAACTGATATTTATACAAGGTGAAGTGAGTCAGACAAGAGAGTTTATACACAAAAATGAGGATTTGAATCTGTGTTTCTTCACATCCCAGATAAGACCTAACTCTGAAATTATTGGCTGTGGAACATGGGAGTTTTGGTAAAAAAAAAAAAACAGAGGCTTGGATTAGGGAGTTATTTAAAGATAGGAAAGTTTTCATTCTAATGGAGGGCTAAAACTAACATTTTAATGTTTATGAGGAAAAAAAACCTGGATAACCTTATTCTTAAATGATATGCAAAAGCCACCTATAGACTATATATTGAAACCTCTCTGCTCTCAGCTATATATTATTCCATAAATACTTTCTTCTAACTTATCAGCCTTATTCTTATTTATACAAATGTGACTTCAATTATTTTGGCTATTTAAAACATACATGAAAATGCTTATAAATTAAGCTTGATCCATATCTAATATATCTCTTCCTTATCAGAGCTGTATAATAGTCCTTACTGGTGATGAGAAGTCAGGCCCTGTATGAATGCACAGAATGAGATCTTGTTTAGCACAGACCCACAGACTACAGATTTATTGCTATTTTATATACATATGAAATATCTAATCTCCATAGCCCTTAAGTCACTTTTTTAACTAGGTTAATTTTAGGTGAGGAGAGCAGGAGTCTGTATTCATAAGAAAAAAAATGTATGCATACTGCTCCTCCAAACAGAGTTTTAGAGACTCTTCAAACAAGTATCAAACCTCTGCCAGAAAAAATATTAGAAAATTTGTCCATAAGATTAAATAATACTTTTCCATGGATTTAAATAACTGCATGTCTGCTTGATGTGTTAGCTGTGCAGTGAGTGTATCCACTGAGAGGTGGGTGCTTTTAGTTCAGGTCTACCTTTATCTGGTCTTGAATGTAAAGGAGTGATGCAGTCATCATGCCTAGACAATTATCCAAGGCATCTAAATTAGTAAGAAAAGACGCCGTCAGTTTCCTCCCCCTCTTTATTGGAAATAGATAAATATCTCTAACAGTCAATAGAGATCTTAAATGGGCCTCATTCGTATATATTCCAACCTCTTTCCATTAATTATACAGAAGTGGGCTCTTAATTTAGGTTAGCTACATCAAACTCCTAAAATTGAATGTAATGAATCAGGACCTAAGAGTCCCTTCACTACAGTAGAAAGAATGATAAGCGCTTTTGTGGAAAAAAAAGTATCCATGTAGTAAAACACTAATAAACAAATGTGATCTTTCTCAATCTTGGTTTGCTCAGTGCCTTTCATATGTATACATAACAATATCTCTGTGTAGACATAACAATGTCTATATTTTGTATCAAGTTATTAAACTCAAAGGAAAAATATACCGGCAAAAATATACTTATTTCTTGTTCTGATTGGGGCATTCCATTGTTTATGTTTCTATTTGAATGGTACATTCTCTCAAATACCTGAAGTTTGAGAAGTGAGAATATGGAAGTAAAGTTTTCTTCTCCGCTCACCTCAAACATTAATAAGCTTGTCAACTTCTAGATAGTAGGCAAATTTTTCTGTAAGAGTAGTGTCTACTACATTTTCTTGTACAACCAAAAGAGGAAGCAATAGTGTTTCATAATAAGAAAAAGCATAATAAAAGCTGGTACATGTATGGAATCTTAAGTCAAATAACATTATAAATTTACATTAACAGTCCTGCTACTATCTCTATGCAGTAGGACCTGATAGATTTTATAAATGTATCTTTTTTTGTTCATCCTGTACATTATACTAGGGTGGTCACTTTTTCTTCCCTTTTAATTCTTCCAGAATTTCATTCTTTAATGTATTGTGTTTCAAGCCTCTCCTTCACTCATGCTCCCAATACTTCTCCTTGGAACCCTGTTTGTCATCCAGTGTAGGACTTTTTTTAGAGAAGTGCTGAAATGCAGGCCTCAAAATACTAATGACAGTCAAGAGGTCACTACCTTCTCATTTGTCTTAAAATTTTAAGGCTTGCTTAAACTTTATTTAACATATATCTAAACAACTAACTGAAATTAAATCACCATTTACTACCTTTAAAATGTTCCTGAAGTGGAACCTTTCAAAATGGAGTCATTTCAAAGTAGAATCATAAATATATGCTAGAATCATACATACATGATGATGTGGAGAAATACTTTACCAATAATTTTAAATACAATGATCAACTGATATTTTTCATCTTATGCTTTCTATCCAGTCCAGGAACAACACAAGGTTTGTCTTAATGCAATAAATTCTTTTTGTTTGTTTGTTTTATTTTTAACTAAAAAGTACTTTTTAGAAGATGTGATAGGATATTTAAAGAATGAAAAGATTTCAGAATACAAATAAATAATTGAAATACTAATTAAGTTAGTTAATTAAAATAATTAATGACTTAAGAAAAGCATGACAAAAAGCTATGCAGTGTAATTAAGCTCACCATATTCTACATTGTCTGACAAAAAAGGAAATACAAAACAAGAAACAATGCAACCTAAGTGATGGATTTCTTTTATACGCACAGTTCTGCAACACAACTATTACTGTTCTTGACTCTTCATGCCCTATATTCTCTTATACCAACAATAGTCAGTCATAGGCTTAGCTGCTCTGTTTTTTCCTTGACCTTCAAGCTGTACAATCACTGTTGTCATTTCTTTATTATTGTCTGCTCCTATCTTTATCCCCTTGGCCAAGCCTTGGCCAGCTTGTTCATTTTTATCATTTCTTTGTTTTCTTTCCTGGCTTTGGACACATGACTGTAAATGGGATAATTCTTTTTACACTCAGTATGTAAGGAATTAAAAAATGGTGACAAAACCCTGTAGGTTCAACTATAGGTAGTTCATTTCCTCATTTCCCTTCTTGTCCCTCAAAACATACGGATAAGAAGCAAAAGAAGTTAACATCAGCCTGTAACAATAATTAAATTTCAATCATCTAGAAAAAGCCAAGACTCTTGTAAAAGAATAAAACTGGGACTTGAACAAACAGAATTCCATTCTGAATACTGCTGCATCTTTCTTGAGTAGCACTGAACAAACAGCCACTATGCCCTGCATTCATATTCCTCTGTAAAATATATATGACTTTTCTGTCTGGATCTTGTGAATAATTTCTGTAAATTAGTTCATCAGGTAGAAACTGATAACATCACATCTAGTATGGAAAAGGTTTTATGAATGCCTGAACCAAAGATTGTGAAAAATTAAAGAGTGGGCAATGGAGCACGATAGGCAAACCTGTCTAGCAAGGACACTAGAAAATGAACATTATGTTTCATTTGAAGGCAATAGAAACAGCACAAGGTAGGATGGATTTTCTGGCCTGTTTTCCAAGCATGAAGGAGGAAAAGGCCAGTTTAGACCTGGATGAAGGAAGGGAAGAACATCCTGAAGACTGAGATTACATGATATATTTCGCAGTGCACTACCTTGATTATTTTGAGAATAAAGTTTTTTTTTTCTGAACTCCATCCTTTCTTTTTGATCTGGATGTGGCCAATGAAAGTGATCTATTAATGACAGCAGCATAGTGTCTCAGACACAAAATAAGTAAAAAAAAAAATTTAGAAAAGTAGTAGAAGAAAAGCTTGACCTTAGATTGTAGCAATCAGGTATGCAAAGCCTGAAATAATGAAGCAGCAGTCCTCCATTAACATCTCAGCTTTTACCATCATACAGATATGAATAATAAAAACAAGCTATTTGTCTTCTTTCCTATGTAGGAAACCATTTTTATATTATAGGTGATGACCTCTGCAATGGACATTACATTCTATGAAATTTCAGACATTACAGGCTATGAAAGTGCTTTGTTCATATCTTTAAAAGAGTATCTTCATCCTCATATGTGGTCATATCTTTACTTTGTATAGCAGCATTTTTGATGTCTCCATGTTAAGAGTGTTTTCTTCATTTGTTTTAGAAAAGGCAGACTAGTATCCAGCCATATACTCCGTTTCCTATGAAATAAACTCCCACAAACAGTGACCTGGGTGGATCTCATCAGCAACATGTGATCTCTTGTTCAGACAGTGCCTACAGCTACCACCATGTTCACTGACTTTGATGCCTTTCTGCTTGATAGAATTCACTGTATTGCTACTGGAATAGTTTTATTTATGTCTTATGAACAGCACCAAGTAATGTTTTCTTGCTACAGCAGTGACTAGCCATTTATCAAATGTCAAGCTTGGTCTATGTCAATATTCCCCAAGTCTGCTGTTCCTACAATTGTCAATAGGGTGAGTTTTGACAACCTTATTTTGCAAAAGTGCCATAATACAATGTCATTTTTGAGTGTGCTACAGTTGAGGTTTTTTATGAAACGATATATAGATTTTGACTCCGACTGCCTTGTCTACAAAAACTTAGAGCTTCTCAAATAAGGTTGTATTTTTGCATGTAAAATAGCTACCTAGATGATCCATGGTAACTTCCAGGTAAGAAATTATGTTTCTACTTTCAGTGTTTTGTAAATCTCCTGGACATCTGCTTCAGCAAGCTGCAACAGCATAGAGTCCTGCTGGCTATCATTTGTCACTTCTATTGCTTCTGTTAAGTTTAAAATTGGCTTTTACTACTTTTCTACATGTTCTTTTTGATGATGGGGCTGTTCTGAATAAATGAAGTCACTAGAAAACTTTGTCACATCTCTGTTTTCCATGGTATTTATAGTTTGCACCTTATGTATCAAATGGCTAGTTTTATATATACACTAATGTACTTTTTAGTTTTTTAAATTTAAACTAATTAAGAGAAAATTAGTTTTGCTGAAACTTAATGAGCCCTCCCTTTTGTGACCTATTTTGTGACCTATTGTTGCTAATAGAATTTGAGTTAGATTTAGTTGGAATTAATTTTGCCTGTATTTTACATGCCATTATTTAGGTTCCCACCTTCTACAGCAATACTAACCTCTGGAGCACTGTGTTTTCCTTTGTTCCTTTTCAATTATTCAGGCAACAGCTGATTAACCAAGCCTCTGAAAGTACATCTTTCTTAACAGTTTGTCTACTTTAAGCTTAAGTTACATATCTATATCTAAAAACTCTACTAGTTAAATAGATATAACAAATATATTTCTTATAGGAGTTGAGTTATCAGTTATAGATCTTAAGTTCTTCCTTCAAGGTGACTTAAATCTGTTTCTATCAGTTTAAATCAAATTAGAATAGTGCTACTTCAGTCCTGAACTAGAGCATCCAGGCTAACTTATGCAGGGGTTTAAACAATCAGTTTACTTTCAAGTCTTCATGAAAATGGGTGCAAATATTCTCATAGTCTTTAAGACAACAGATACAGCTTTCAGGAATTCAGGGCACTCTAACAGCAGTCATAAGGAAGATTAAAAGTCTCTGGTTTATATATTCCACAAATATACTTCTTTCTTTTATATATATTGTACCTCTTTCCTAATATTGCTTCCAATGATTTCCAGCTCAGATTTTGAGTTTGATGGTGTTTGTCTATTAACTCCCAATGGATCTTGCTTGAATCCAAGTAAACGTTTTGCAGCTTCACCACACTTTGACAAGAAGCTTTCTATGGCTATCTCCTATTTAGTGATAAACCATCTCCTTTTGCTAGTTTTGTGTATTATTATGCTAGCACCTAGTTCGTGTGAATGGTTACTCTGCAGCCTCTCTCACTATGACAGTCCTGTTTGTAAATAGCCATGATAGCCAGTAAGTCACATCTGTTCCTCATTGCAGAGTGTTGGCTTACTCTATCACATCTTGTATGAAAACCATTCCATTCTTTTGGAACCTCTGTTGGATCATCAGTCTTTTCCAGCTTTGTCATATATCTCCCAAGGTAAAGGAAAAGTACACAGTCCTTAAAGTGTGAGCAAGCCAAGAGTCAATAAGGAGATGGCACAAACATACAGTTTGAATATGATTCAGTAGTATTAAGTATGTTGACCCGGTATATTCTAAAAACCTAATCTAAAGCATGTTACAAAAGTTACAACTGAAATTGTGACATTGGTAATCTTCCTGTTAGTTTATCCTTGTTAATTTATAATAAAGGTACAAGGCAAAAATTTCAATTTCAGTATGTTATTTGTACCCCCTTCTTCAATTTTCTTCATATGTCAGAAAGTTCAAGGTATGTCCCGATCCACTATCAGGGAGGCTTCATAAACAATCCCAAGAGCGAGATTAAGATGCAAACAAGGTCAGATGCCGCACAACCTTGTAAGCTTTATTTCGCAAAATAACTAATAATAGCAATAGGACAGAGAAAAGAAGAAAGGAAAAGTCAGAATACCTAAGCAAGCAAACAAAAAGAGATGCAGCAAGATTAGTTACCACCACCATGAGTCCAGCAGTGTCCTGTTGGTTCGGTCCAGGTGATGAGCAGGGGGGGGAGGGGGTGTCCCATCCCAGCAGGTGATGAGGAAATCTCTGCAGGCAATGGGGAAAAATCCCCAGAGAATAGTACACAGTCCCTTTTATCCAGTCCCCACAATCAGTCCACCCATTGCCACAGAGCTCATTAACATATTTGCCACCTGTGTTCCCCCATGTGTGCATGCCCAGGTGTCCACGATGGTCATACTGGAGGGGGGTCAGCCATTGACGCCTTCAGCCTCCGCTCATGCCACTTGTCACGGGGTGGGGGGGAGGCTTGGCCATCGATACCTTTAGCCTCTGCACGTCCCCCTTGTCTGCCAGCCCTGCATGCACGCGCAGCTTGATGGATGTTGTTCTAACTCTGGGCAGATTTTCTCCTCACAGCGATGGGATGCCGAGGCCTGGTTTAGGAAGTGGTGAGGTGCTGAAACACACGGCTGACAGAGTATGACAGTCTTACACCACCCTGCGGCTTGCGGGGGGCGGGATGTAATGACATAACAACAATGCTGAGACAAAATGGCTGACACAGTCCCTTACAGGGTAGCATTTGTTTTTGTTGAACTTCATAAGTCCATTCCTCCAACTCACCAAGGTTCTTGTAGGTGGACTCCAGTCAGAAGCTGCACCCATACAGCCATTCATTCAATCCACCACGCCCAGTGGGATGGGGTAGCAAAAGTGAGAAAACACATAGGTGAAGAGAAAGGCTGTTTAATAAGTGAAGCAAAGAGAAAAAAAAAAAAAAGGCAACAAGACAAACAAACAATAAAAACAAGTGATGTAAAAACAATCACAACCTCCCACAAGCAGACTAATGGCCAGCCAGTCTCTGAACAATGGCCACCTTGGAAGAAAAACAGTCCTTCCCCCTCCTTCTTCCTCTACCCCCAGTTTTTATTGATCTATTTAATATCCCTAATAAACACTTAACCACCAGTTAGACATTAAATTGTGGACCAGTCCCTAAGCCCACTGACGTAGTTAGTCTACACCCTTATAGTCCACCCATCCAAGCCATCTCGCCAGACTGGCTACTGGAATACTATTAGCTATCTGTCTAAACTCAAAGTAAGCAACATCCATTGTTCTCCCTTTACTTACAGCACCAGTCATTCTGGGAACTGAAAAGAAGCTGACAAAGCCTGTAGTTCCTTAGATATTCCTTCTTTCCCTTCTTCAAAATAGGTGTGACATTTATGCCTTTTACTGTCATCAATGACATTGCAGATCCTCATGATCTTTCCAAGATAATAGAGAACAGCCTTGCAATGATATCAGCCATCTCCAACAGCACACCGGCCAGTCCTATTCCATCTGTGGTCTTGTGTATGTTCAGTTTGCTTAAGTGGTCCCTAAATCAATCTTTGCCTCCTCCCAACAGGTACTGAAAATGAAATATTAGTATATTTTAAGATGTTATTCCTCTGAGTTTTTAAATGCTTCCTCCGTCTCCAATAGTCGGGATTATTAATTGAGAAAAATATAAAAAACATTTTCTATACCACACATACATAAAGATCTTCCTGTAAGAAAATATTATATCAAGAAAAGTATCAGCCAAGATTATGTTGTATATAGGGATATCTCTGTCATTTGTTTTTAAATTATATCAAGAACAATCTGTAGATGAAAACAATTTTGTAAAACAAGAGCCCACTTGAATATCAAATATACACAAATACTTATAACACACTATTAAATTCTCATCTTCAAAATATATTTTACTAGAGTATCTGTGTTTTCAGATATAGTTCTGTTTACATTTAAGGAAACTTCACAATTTAATCTGCTTAAAAGCAAATAAAGATTCTAGCTGTGGACACCATTCTGTGCACCACATGATTAGTCACTATATTGATTGTTAGAAATGGACACAGCATGTCAACCTTTGGTTTTTTTTCCCTAAGAGCAGTTTATTCAGACTTAGGTTGCAGTAATGCACTATTGATAATTGTTGTCCAATCCAATCTTTCTTCTTTATTTCCTTTTAGCCAATAATTTTCATGATGTTTAAGCGTCTACTATATTTATCTTCACATGCAATCTTATTAACCAAAGTGCTAAAACTAATCATCATTTACTTCTGTAGATCTCATTATAAATCTGTTCTGAACTTTTCGGCACCATTGGACTGGAGGGTAGCAAATGTAACACCCATCTACAAGAAAGGCAGAAAGGAGGATCCAGGAAACTATAGACCTGTCAGTCTGACCTCGGTACCAGGGAAGGTCATGGAGCAGGTCATCTTGAGTGCCATTAAAAGTCATATAATGGACAACCAGATGATCAGGCCCAGTCAGCATGGGTTTATGAAAGGCAGGTCCTGCCTGACAAACCGGATCTCCTTCTATGACAAGATGACCCGACTATTGGACAAGGGAAAAGCTGTGGATATTGTCTACCTGGATTTTCGAAAAGCATTTGACACAGTTCCCCATAGAATTCTCCTAGAAAAAACAGCTGCTCATGGCCTGGATGAGTGTACGGTCTGCTGGATCAAGCACTGGCTGGATGGACAGTGCCAGAGAGTGGTGGTCAATCGGGTTAAATCCAGCTGGCGGCCGGTCACAATCGGTGTTCCTCAGGGCTCGGTGTTGGGACCATTTCTGTTTAACATCTTTATTGATGATCTTGATAAGGACATAGAGTGTATCATCAGTAAGTTTGCAGATGACACCAAGTTAAGAGGGAGTGTCGATCTGCATGAAGACAGGGAGGCTCTACAGAGAGACTTGGATAGATTGGGTCCGTGGGCCAATGTTAACGGGATGAGCTTCAACAAGGCCTAGTGCCAGGTCCTGCACTTGGGCCACAACAACCCCATGCATCGCTACAGGCTTGGGGAGGTGTGGCTGGAGAGCTGTCTGGAAGAAAAGGATCTGGGGTTGACAAGCAGCTGAACATGAGCCAGCAGTGTGCCCAGGTGGCCAAGAAAGCCAACGGCATCCTGGCTTGTATTAGAAATAGTGTGACCAGCAGAAGTAGGGAGGTGATAGTCCCCCTGTACTCTGCACTGATGAGGCCACACCTGGAGTATTGTGTCCAGTTTTGGGCACCTCAATATGAGAGAGATATTGAGGTGCTGGTGCGAGTGTAGAGGAGGGCAATGAAGCTGGTGAAGGACCTGGAGAATAAATCCTATGAGGAGCGATTGAAGGAGCTGGGACTGTTTAGTTTGAGGAAGAGAAGGTTACGGGGAGACCTTGTCACTCTCTACAACTACCTGAAAGGACATTGTAGAGAGGTTGGTGCTGGTCTCTTCTCACAGGTAATTAGTGACAGAACAAGAGGGAATGGCTTTAAACTGTAACAGGGGAAGTTCAGACTGGACATTAGGAAAAAATTTTCGCAGAAAGAGTGGTCAGACAGTGGAATAGGCTGCCCAGGGAGGTGGTGGAGTCACCATCCCTGGATGTGTTTAAGGGTCGTTTAGATGAGATGTTGGGGGATATGGTGTAGGGGAGAACTTTGTCGAGTAGGGCTGATGGTTGGACTCAATGATCCCAAGGGTCTTTTCCAACCTGAATGATTCTGTGATTCTGTGATTTCAGCCTGCAGCTACATCAGTGATATTTCAGATCATAGCTTCCTCACTTCAAAGTAAACATTTGTAAGAGTAGGTAAAAATCCTCTATAAGGGCACAAGGATTGTTCTTTGGAAGAATGACATTACTTGGCGAATTGTCAGCAGACAAATGAAAAGCCTCAGAAGATGGAAAGCTAGGACACTGCTGACTCTGAATAGTAAGATGAAAAATAAGGAGGAAGACACAAAATTGTCACTTGGTAAAAGATGCTGGCAAGAAGCTTCAACATTATTTAAATTGGCTAGATGGACTTCAGGAGCACACCTATTGTGTCCACAAGACTATGATGCCACAGGAAAAGCATGCACTAACCATGTCCAGAGCACTACATATGGATCATTTTTGCTTTCTGTAAAAAGACTTAATCAGAAAAAACCCACACCAAAAAAGGTCCAAAAACAAAGCACTGCTTTCCTGTCTGCAGCGCAGTATTTGTCCCTGACATAAAGAAAGAGGGGAAAGCTAAGTGTTCCTTCACTCTGCATTCTGCCATCCTATTCTGCCTATATTACTAAAAATCTTTTATAAGACTAGCAAATAAAGAGAAATCCATCAATAGATAAATACATAGGTAGGTAGGTAGAAAAAGAATGAGTAACAAATACTGCAGTTAGGCATATGGCACTGTTTGTCATAGTATAAACACCTGATATAGTTATCAGGATTTCCAGAACAAAATATCTTCACAAATCCTACTTTTGATGGAAACATCAGAAAAACAGATGAAGGGTAATATAATTTCCCTTTTTTTTTTTTTGGGGGGGGGGGTGGGGGTGGTGGTGCAGGGACAGGCAGTAGAACACACAGCTCTTCTGACCTGGGTTGTGCATGACACTACTATATTGCCCTTTTTTGTGCTAAATCTACACATAGGGAAGTTGTTGCCTTCCAGTCCTATCAGTGCAGCACAACTATGATAAACACTATGCTTGTGTTTCATTTTGTAAAGCAGCCCATAAAAAAGGATATGCACTACTCATGTAAGGTCCATGTGACTGGAATGAATAACATCGGCCTGAAAAATCTAGACTGACTGATACCAGTGTTCACTTGTATGTTTGCAGTTCTGACACCATATACTGGGGCTGTATAAATTAGTCCAGTTGGGACTGGTGCTGATAAAAGAGTGATCTTAACTCATGTTAAGCTCACA
This sequence comes from Strix aluco, assembly GCF_031877795.1. Lineage (NCBI taxonomy): Eukaryota > Metazoa > Chordata > Aves > Strigiformes > Strigidae > Strix > Strix aluco. The sequence goes on along the minus strand of NC_133934.1, from coordinate 39,116,678 downwards.
ACACCTGTAATGCCACTGAAATTTCTGGTTACAGAGTTCCTGATATCATGAAAATCTTCAGTAAACTCTACATGAAACTTGGTTACTTTACTTCTGGATGTACCTAATCCACATTTTAGTTCAAGTCAAGGTTTTGCTTTTGATCATGCCCACACGCCACACTGGCTGTGATTTTGGAGCACAGAAACTGAAATCCTTTTGGAATCTGTACTCTTTCGGGTGAGTACACTGAAAGGTGCATTTGAGCAGCCCTTCATATGCTTCAATTTGTGGAACTAAAATACAATTTAGCCTGGAGAACTAAAATAGGGCTAGTCTAAAGTATAGCTTACTTCCTCTCCTCCAGAATACAGATATTGTGAATGGGATGTGCTCATCACCAAATTTCTCTCTTCATAGATCTCATTTTATTGCACTATCCTATGTGCTAATTTAGATATACCCTCACTTTAACCAATTAACCAAAACCTTTCTGCCCTAATGTTTTAGGCTGTCCTTTAGTTGCTTTATCTTCCCACTATCTGACTGCTTCTCTTGAGGTGTCTTGGGTTTACCAGATAATGTTTTTTTCCCAAGATTTTGGATGCTGATTGATATATGAACTAACTTCAAATACGCTGTTGGCACTCTTAAAAGAGTAGACACTATCTTCCCACTCCTGACAACAGCAGAACCAGAAAATGCTTTTTTATATATCACCAAATAACTTCATTGAAAAAGGACTCATGTTTAAAACCAAATAAATTCTTAAAGATCAAAAATATTTTTAAATAATATGAATATACTGTTAGAAAAATATGACAGCAGTGAAAAGGAAAAACATTTTCTTGTAGTTTATCACAGCAAACTTAGTACACAATCAATTCCATTATGGCAGATGAAAGATGCTAACTTACTGTTGAAAAATCTATTATATTATGAAACAAAAAGATGAATCATGTATTTAAAAATGCCAAGACAAATAGGAATACTATAAAATTTTAAAATGGAAATAAAGGAAAGTACACTTTATAGACTATCTACACAAGTAGGAGTACCTGCAGAAACCCTGACATTATGACAGAAATAAATGTTGCCAACAGTATTCTGTAAGAGAACAAAACAGCTTCTTGTGGCTTACAGTTTAATTCCAACATTTACAAGGTATCAGCATTGCTTGGATTCTTTAAGTACCTAATTATATAATTATGCATAAATTACATAATTGCACATAAATATTGGCCTTAGGAAAGAATAAACAGGTTTAGAAGAAGGCAGGAACAATATAAAGGTAGCATCCATGAAGTGAGAGGACAGAACCAGCCGAATTTGAATTTTGACACTCAGAAGGCCCTTTTTCCATCAAAGCATTTGTAAATCATATCAGTAACTTAAGCATGAGCCACACCTCTAAAAATCAGTAGAACTATGCATGATCTTACAAGTAAAGTTACTTAAAATTTTTTACTGTGGATTGTCTTAAACCTGAACTTTTCCATGTTGAAGTTATTAATACCAACCTTCTTAAAACTCCCCTGAAATTGGGAGCGTAGTGGGCCCATCAGATAGTCTTGAACATATACTTTACCCTGTAATAACTTCAGCAAGAGGTAATAAGTTCACAGAAGGTCCTGTGCAACCCTTGCTAGTCCAGGTGATTACCGGAAAACTGAACCTCCACGGTGTAAATTCCCATAGGATGTATAAAAATACAGGTGTGGGACACAGGAAACAATCCAACTCCATACACTCTGAGTGCCTTTCAGCACTCTTTCTACCTGATGATTATAAAGCTTTGCAGCTATCTGTTCTTGGACAGGAAAGGATCCTGGAAGTGGTACATAAAGAATTTCCTCCAGAACTGAACACTGAATAAGCTTTAAGATGTTTTTTGTTCCTGTTGCATTTTTTTATTTTCTTTCCTTAATTTCTTCCCATATTGTCTAGGTAGTCCAGCATTTAAGCTTTTGTACTTTGTAACAGAATCAAGAGAATAATGTTCCTTAACCTGAATGTTAGCTTCTTATTGTACTTTAATAGAGAACTATTTTACAGTCTGTAAATCTGAACCCATTTAGTACTTTACATGTCAAAATCCAATAAGGGTACTTCATGATTTTGAATTGTTAACTTCCTTATTCTTTCATCCCTGTAGTGTTTTTGTGGAATCCTATTTTATGTTGAAAGTTATTGTAATTAAAAACAAATATTGTAAGATTCTTTTATGCATTTATCCTACTGTTTCTACATGCCTACATTTTTTTAAATACTTACCAATTTACGTTAAGACAACTAGAAAAGACTTATTATTTGCAGTTACAGTTAAAACTGTGGGAATTAAAGAATGGAATATGTGTTGTACAGACTGGCCCCAGCATACAGAAAAAATGCTGAGATACTAGAGACACAACAACTCACTTCATGAAATATCTCAGGACATCTCAGCAATTTGAAGACTAAATTATAATTATGGAAAAAAGATCCGTAAGAAGACTCAAGCAAGTATGCCCTACTTATAAAGAACATATGTATGCTACCAAAAATTATGGCTGAAACCTCATGAAAGGAAGCAGAGTTCTAGCTTTGACAAAGATTTATCTCACATTCTAAGTTGATATAGATCCCCTGATAAGATCGTTCTCTTTCCATGTATTTATGACAACTTATGCAAGTTTAAGATCTAGTGATCAGCTACATATCTAACCACACTGAAAGAATAAACCTAACAAAACAATACAAGTTTGAAAGTAGTCAGAGAGAAAGATGAAAAAGCCTCTAGTGACTAAGAAAGCTTGAAGATAAAGGTAGTATCCAATAATATGCAGTGTCTAAAAAAACCCCCAAACATCTGATACAAAAATAAATCTAGGTGCAAGTGTGATAATAGTTTTAGAACCATTGAATTTTAAGTAATGTAATTGAGTTTTGGAGACTTTAAAAAAAACTACAGCATATCAATGCTAGAAGAAATATGCTTAGTGAAACACATTTTAAAAATGTATATTTGCTTTTTTCTCCAGTTTTTTTTGGCAAACAGTGATCTGAGGGTTTTATACTTTAAGAAGAGATGCAAGGAACTCACCTTGCAGAGGACTTCCAGTGCCAGAAATCCATACAAAAATGGCTCCAAATCATTGATTTTCCATCAGAGATGAAACAATTAAAAAAAAAAAAAAAAAAAAAAAAAGATTTGTCAAAAGGAAGGGGCTAGGTTTCACAGGAATAGAGGTTGATAGAGTTGATGACATAAATTTTTATGGTATTGGATACAAACATATCCATCAGTATACATCAATGGTACACTGAGTTCATGACACGTTATTTTGTGTCAGTAATACACTGCTACTAGAATTGTCTACCAAATGTGAAATCATGAGTAGGAAGGAGAAAAACAGATGCCAAACATAATACATTTTCCAACTTTGTTTTCAGTTCAGCATATCCTGTCCCACACTTTGTACACTGCAGATACTCTTATATGGAGGTATATAGCTACTTCATATTAAATTTCTTCTCTTCACTTGCTCCTTGTTTTCTCCCACAATTCTTATTGCAAGGAAATTACTCATTTATGTTCAGATACAGCTGGATGCAAAACAGACTGATGTCCTGAACCTATCAGTATCATTTTTCTCCTCACCCCTTTTTTAAAGGATTAGACCGCTGTCAGCATCATGAGCATGATGAAGGGCCTGGGTACAGTTTTCTTGCTGCCCAGAATTTTGTTCAGATTAAAAAAAAAGTAAAAAAAGTTCTCTGACACTTGTTATTGTTGTCATTGATAGCAGTCTGGTGAGGGATTTTTAAGGAAAAAAATCATACAGACAAAGTTACTCTGTTTTCCCGTTGGGATGTTAGTTCTCTTTGTGATTCTCATGATTATGATTCTGAAGATGTAGTTTTCTATTTGCATACCTAAAAGCTACACCTAGGGCTTCTAAATGCTGAATAATAAAAGTCTAGACCCTAAATGGGAAGGGAAAAAAAAAAAAGTCATTGTTCCAAAAAGACAAAACCCCCTCCTTATTGAATATTTGTGTGATGGATTGTCATCTAAAGGTTGATTTGAAGCTACCTAAATCAGTCAGATGTTGCTTGCTCTTCTCAGCAAGAATAGCAGCAAAATCAACAAAGGAGGTAAATTCAGATTTGTTTAAGTGTTTTAGCCAAGATATCTGTATCTTTTAGAATGGTGAACTTTGCTTCCTATTCTACTGTGGATCTTTAAGTAGAATACAGATGTAAGCACTGCAACAGTAATGGCCAGCAATGTGTGGGAATATCATCACACTCAAGGGCTCTGAAGAAAAGTAGCAACGCTAAACCAAATCCTTCAATGTAGTGTGAAGTAACTAATTGACAATCATCTCATCTGTTTACTCAGCCACTGAATTATACTGAGGTCTGTTGTGTTTGATTTCCCTCCCAAGACTAGAAAACCAAAAATTCTTTTATTTAAAGCTGTTTCCTCCTCCAGTGTTTCATTCTTTAATCTTCTTGTCCAAAAGCTCACTCAGTGACAACATCCTTCCCATGTACACTACTTCTTCTTTGTCCTTTTACAAGTCCTGTGTTTGTTTTAGCCTTTTTACAGATAACTTCCCATTCATCCAACTGCTATATCAGTAAAATTTGATAACACTGATCATCAAAGTAGTTGTTTCCTTTGGGCTACAGCCTGAAAGTTTACCTGAAGAAATGCTGAGCTATTTGACATATATTTGGTCACGGACTCAAGGACAAAAGAATTTCCAGGCATACATCCAAACTACATCCTGTTTGCAAGTAAACTGCGTTTTGTTGTATATCCTGTCATGGTCAATCAGGATTGATAGTCCATCTCTGATGCAGATATACTCAGCTTCTCAAACTTGACATATTCTGTGAGATTACATTCTTGCACAATATGCACATAATTGCATGGTTAAGACTATCCAAATGGCACACAGATGGCACTGAAATACCTCACATTGAAATTTTGTTGTGCTTCAAAATACTGATAGGCATACCGTTTTCCTGAAAGTTGCTCCAGTTCATATATTATTTTTGTAAGCATCTTGCTTTTGAGGTCCCTCAAAATATAGTGATTTCCACTGCCAGTAAAATACTATGTGTTATACAAAAGATATATTGTGATTTTTTTTTCTTAATCTATTAAATTATGAAATGACACAGGCAGATTAATGAATTCTTTCCTAAACAAAGACCAATGAAATATTTAAATCCTTCTTCAGTGCTTAGACTGGGACTTGTGATCAATAAATCTATTGCCTTGGGATGAGCTTTACCATGAAGATTACTGACAAATTGATTGTTAATCTACTGTTCTTATGCAAAAATAAGACCAACAGAAAAATGTCTGGAAGCTAACTGCAGAAGATTATCTATTCCACCTATTATGCAAGATCAAAGATATCCGTCAAAGATGTTTGCTAAATTCCTGTAAAAAATAATTGCTGAAAGACTTTCTTCCATGTCTTTTGACAGCTATCATGAATTAATTTCTTTTCTTATCAAACCCAACCATTTTTTAAAATCAAAACCAAACAAAAAACACACCCTCCACTCAAAAAAAGCAACAAACCGATTTCCTTTTAGTTCATTTGTAGGAAAACCAGTTAATCAGCCTTGTCAGTACACCGGAAGAGTTATCACATATCCTCCCCAGACCTAAACCTTAAAGAGAAAATAAATCTGTTCTTTCTTCACACCTCATATTTTAAAGTGTTAAAATTAATGTCACACTTCTCTGGTGGAATCCATGAAGCTTGTCTGCCCCTCATCTCCAAACCAGGCAGTATTTCAGTAAAGGCCTAACTAACTCTGTTTAACAGAATGGAATCTCCTCTATCTTCTACATTAAACCACCTTTCAGTGTGAAATGTCTCTCTCTTGCGACCACAAAATAATATCAACACAAATTAAATGGCTTGTTATATTACCTAGTCTGCTGCCTTTTTAATTGTTACCTATTTTGTATCTGTGATTTTCATTATTTATCTTTGTGCTGGGTTTGTGTGTGTGGTGGTGGTTTTTGGTAGTGGGGGAGGGAGCTACAGTGGTGACCCCTGTGAGAAACTTCTCAAAGCTCCTCCAGCTCCAAGTCGGACCCACTGTGATAATATATTTAAGAAGGGGAACCTGGGAGGAGTAGGAGTTGTGAGGGAGACACCTGTGCAAACACCAAGGTCAGTGGAAGAAAGGGGTGGGGGTGGGGGGTGTGCCTGAACAGAGACTCCCCTGCAGCTCATAGTGAGAGGGCAGCCTGTCCTCCTGCAGCCCCACACCATATCAGGTGGCTCTGCCTGAAGAAGGCTGGGACTCTGTGGGAAGGCCACACTGTTGTAGTTCAGTGCTGGGAGGACTACATGTGGGAAGGACCCACGCTGGAGCAGCTCGGTAACAGCTGCAGCTCATGGGAAGGATTCATGTCAGAGAAAGTTCATGGAGACTGTCTCCTGTGAGAGGGATCCCACACTGGAGCAAGGGAGGAGTGTGAGGAGTCCTCCCCCTGAGGAAGAAGGAGCTGTGGAAACAACGTGTGAGGGACTGACTGCAACCACCATTCCCCATCCCCCTGTGCTGCTGAGGGAGAGAAGGTAGAGAACTCAGGAGCAAAGATGAGCCTGGGAAGAAGGGAGGAGTGGGGAAGGTGTTTTTAAGATGTGGTTATACTTCTCTCTGTTTGTTAAGTGATGGTGCTGGTGGTGTTTGAATTAAATTGATGTTCTTTTTTCTTCCCCTAAAGAGTCTGTCTTTTGCCCATGACCATAATGGGGAGTCATCCCTCTCTGTCCTTATCTTGATTCCTGAGCTTTTGTTTTATTGTTTCCTTCCCATTCCTGAGGGGGAAGGAACGAGCGAGTGACTGCATGGTGCTCAGTGCTCAGTTTCCCTCTGGGCTCAAACCCTGACAATTTTTTTGGTGGATGTAGCATTTTGCGTTTATCCTTGCTAAATTGTTTTTTTTTTTTTTAGCTAATTCTCCAGATTCATTAAAATCACTTAAGTCAAATCACTTAATATTCTGTTCCACAGTTTTCCATTCATCTTTTTTAGTGCAAGGACAGGTTTTATAAACACAGTGTCTATTCCATCAAGTTTTTTGTGTCTCATAGTTTAGGAGTTGAAATATTTGAGATAAAGGCACACAAGAAGACTATGCTGAGAGGGTGTCATAGTGTCATATAAATTATCTAACGGGAGCTATCAAAGATAGTCTTGAGTCACTAAATCTATTGCTTTGCATGACTTAGTTCCCTTACGTGATGTTCCAAGGATGGCCTAGCTTTAATCAACATTTATAAACCTTCAGTATATCCTGAAGTTAAAGCAGTCCTTTGTTACAAGTCACTGACAAAGTAGAAGCTGCCAGTCTTCTACCTTACATCAGTCATCCAGAATGCATTAATTTTCAGTGGGTGCATTCAGATTCTCTTTTTTCTTCTGCTTAAAACAATTTTAATGCATTTCCCCAATCCACAAAGAGTGTTCTACCCAGTGCGTGTGCTCCGAGAGTGCCATAGCTGCAAGATAGTTGGGGAAATACTTGACAGGATTTAGATATGAGATACAAAGTTCCTGGCCACACTACATCTAATGTACTCATAGACATATTGAGGTGAAGATCACCAAAGCATCAAGAAGATTTAATGTGGAACTCCACACATCCATGAATAGAAAGTGAAGCCACCAAGGAATGACAATCTAAACTTTACCTCTTAAGAGGTCTAAGTTCTGCAATGATCTGTTGACATACTGCCCGAGATCCAAAAGTTTTTTACAGTTCTGTTAGATAACCAACTAACATTGTAGGTTCCTCTGATCATTCTGTGATCATGCCCATTAAACCAAGTCTTGTACAAAACATAACTGGAATCCAAACTTCCAGGTACTGTGTATGTGTCTTATTAAGTGAGTAGTCAATATTCCCTTAGGGGAAATAAAACACATTTGCAAGTTGAAATTCTTTCTAATTAGCCTTGAGTACAGGTCTCTAACAAATCTTTTGCCTTTTACTTGTGACTAAACTAATTCAATATATTTTACAGGTTTTTGTCAGCTTATACTGTACATTTTTTGGCTTACTATTATTAAAAACAGCAGTTCTTTAGAATGGATGCAGGCTTGTTTTGGGTTACTTTAAAAAAAAAAAAAAAAAACAAAACAGAACAAGAGTCATCTGCATTCATTCAAATACAAACTAGCAGTTTCAGTGAAATTAAAGATCACTGTGTGATTTTAAGTGAATATCACTGCAGCCTGAAATATACCTCCTTTTAGATGACAGTATTCTTTGATAAGTAAATCAAAACTTTCATATTTGAAATAAGAAAAGTAATAATAATAAATCTCATCACTAGAAAACTCGGAAAACTGTCGGGCACCTTTAGGCAGACAACTAGTGTACAGAGGAAAGAGAAATCTATATATCTTAGTCAGGATGGGAAACAAATCATCCTCCCAATCCTCCGTACAGATTATTTTCCTTGCCTCTCCAAAATGATGGAAAAGATGTATGAGACTACAATGCAAAGTAAATTCTATGTGATACAGTCCTTAGGCACATGTGGTTCTTCAATATAAAAAAAGATACTTCCATATATTATCTAAAATGAAGAGCTTGCCATGCTGTAAATATAATAAAGGGAAGGGATGCTGATGCAATATGATAAACTATTGCATTTTATTTTTCCTAGAATCTCAGCTTAAGTTTTGCCTAATACACATACAAGAACTCTGCACTTTGAAAAAACATGATATAAACATAAGGTCCACTGTTTGCAATGTCCAAACAAAACAGACTCAGAGGTTCTCATATAACTTTTGGAAAGAGAATGCAGCATGGCTTATCACCAGAACAATAATATTTAATACATATAAACCACTGTAAAGTAGTACTTGACATTCTCCAAGGAAGAGTAAAAGCAAAAGCTGTTAATCTGAAAGTCTGCTGACAGTGACACAGGAACTTCCCACTTTATTGCTGCTACTTAAAGCTCACAAAGCAGACTGAGTTATAACATAAAACACTGAGTTATAACATTAAACACCTTTGAACTTCAGTGCACACATAGATTCTTCCCCTCTTGCTCACCTCTAGCAATTTTTGTTTAGAGACAGGAACTCAGCCTTTATGATGTTACACTTCAAAACAGTATGTCATTTAGCATCTTCGAACTTTCAGAAAAACAGGAACATACCCCAGAGCTCACAGTTGTGAAAAAGCAATCCAAAACTTCTGTGCAAAGTGATTCAACTACTGGGATCGGTATTTAAAAAAAAAAATAAATCCACTCTCAGGATCTCCATACAACACTCACTGTATCCAAGCACAACCTTTTCAGTTTACTCAGTTCTGTCTCTGATTTCTCTTTAGCAGAAACAAAATCCCTAGTTAAATGTCAGTTAACTATTCGCCTGAGTTTTTATGAAACCATAACACTTACAACAATTTCTTCCTTCTCACTAGTGTCATAAAACCACACAGTGGTCTACCAAACATTCTCTTCATAGAAAGTAACTAAAGCTTGAAAAACAGTTCCCTCTGTGGAGAATGCTATAGGTCTTGGAACCAATCCCTTGATGCTACCTAAATCAGCTACAATTCCTCTCTTTGTAATTTGCCCTTGGTTCTGATTGACTCATATCTTAGAAGTGACTGAATGTAATTTGTTAGAGAATTTTCTCACAGTGATTTTTTTTGTACAGTGTCAGCAACAGTACTTGAGCTATACTAGTTCTAGGTGATTTGAAGTCTACATATGAATTACTGTTCTGCTTTTTTCACCCATTCCTTTGACCCAAACTCACACACTAATTAGTCTGTAGATTACAGGATGAGTAAGATACTACTAACTAGCCATGACTGAATCTTCATCTTTTTTATATGCTGTTACAACTGTCAGGGTGCTCAGGTTTTGCCAATATATTAAACAAAGGCTCCCTAAACTCATTTTTTGACAATTGCTGGTAGCGGTAATCAAATAAATGGTTTCTGTTTACATGCCCATAAAGAAGATATTCACCTGCTTGTTTGCTTTTTGCCTCCCACTATGTCAGACACTCTGAATTAAACATTACCAAAACAGCAGAGGTAATGTAAATTTGATGAGTGACAGTGCAAGATTTTTTTTAAAATAACATTTAGAATTTGATTTGTCTATTGTGATACCTTCTGTTTCATTATTTGTATGAACTGAATTTGATTTGGTAAATTCAGCCCTATTTATAATTTTTAAAATACAAGCATATCGGAAGATTACCAGTAAACAAACCCGACCAGTTAGAAAGTTGTTCAGGACAAATGAGAACTTAAAATTCATGTACTAAAGTTTGGTAATCACTTTTTACCAAGTTTATACTACAGTTTGCATACCATGAAGAAATTTCAGAAATATTTTATAAATAGTACTCAAGTTCTTTTTTTTAAAAAAAAAACCTCATTTTTTTTCATTTTTTAGGCTGTACTGCAGATTTAGAGGGGGTTTTGCCTTCAAAATTTTGTTTTTATACATTTTTATGCCCACAGAAACCAATGTGAGAACATTTTCATATTTTTCAATGTAGTAGAAGTCAAATTTCCTAAGGATGCGTATAATTGTGATTCCACCGATTCTCACTAGAGCAGAAAATTTGGACCCAACATTTTCACATGTTTTCTTGTAACATGTAGAGAACACACAAAAAGGAAAATATCAGTGAACTCTGGAAAAGGAATTCATTCTATGGACTTGTAGGTTGAGAAGTTATATAAAGAAATCTGAAATAGTAAAAAGGAGAAAAATTAAAAATAGTTCTAAAAAAGGTCAAATACTTAATCCACAGGACAGTGGGTTAACATTTGGCTCCATTAACCATGATAAGACTAATCAATTGGCTAAGTGTTAGGAGAATTTCATTAAGGGAACAGTTCATCTCAACATTTAAAATGAGGCTAAATAGTGTAAATAATTTTTAGATTTTGATAGTATTCTCTAAAATTAAAAATAGCTATATTTATTCCTACAAAAAGAATAAGTATATATTTGAGCAACAAGAGAATTGGTAAAGGAAGGAACTGTTTTTCTTCTTTTAGTATTTTAAATTACTCCTAAAAATGGTAAAATCTGATTTGGGTTTCAAAGGTCTTGACATAAGCATTTTCTACTTTAAATTTAATTAAGTACCACAAGAGTTGAGTTTAAAATTGCTACAAATTTATTGAAATTCTGCAAGAAGAATGCTGAGTATGACTCTTACTTCAATTATTGCAATCTCCTGTAAATATAGAGGATTTAGCACAGATTATTTATGTACCAGAGCATTATGGACCCCAAGTGTGAGAGTTCTGTGCAATATGGTTTCCGATGCTACTGTAATTCACCAGGGGAGACTAAGCACTGATGTAAGCTGCAGATTTTAGGAGAGTTTTATTTTTACTGTATGAAATAATTCACATTTTTCTTACTGTATATGCTATGAAAAGGTTATGCTATGTTCATACAGGCCCTTTCTAAAGCTCCAACATCATTGGGGCTAGACAAAGATTTTAATTCCTGAAATATTCTCAGTATCTAGGTAAGATGATCAAATTAAAACCCTATACATTTTGAAACTTTTGAAATGTGTTTCTTGCAGTCACATTTCCATTTTACCTTCCTTCCTGTTTATTCATGTCACTCTGACATGAGACAAAGCTACTGCTGAAAAGCACTGCAGTGGATAATTCAGTAGGCTGCTGTAGCAAAAGGAGAATTTCTCTGTTGCTTTTGGTTTGCATCCAAGTAACCCTTGTCATGGTTTACTTTTTTTATTTATCCCACAAAGGTGCCATAAAGAGAAAAACTTCCAGTATCAATGCCAAAGCTTCCACTCTAGTACAAACTTTCGTATAAAATTTTTGCAGATGGTTACTTGTGTCCCTTAAACTACCGTGGAGAGAATTTGGGATACTTTCATTAAGTATGTCATGGTAAAAAGTGAAAGAAAGTATAAAAAAATACATGGATGAGAGTAGAAGAAAAAGAACTCAAGACAATTTGATTAATTCACAATGCCATATGACTACGTAAAACAGAAGCTTTATTCATGGAAACATTCACTTTAGCTTTTACTGTTTCTGCCCTTTTAATGTAATTAAGGACATTTGTTTGAAGTTATGCTTATTGAGCTATTTGTTTAAAAATCAATACTCTTTGATAATAATATGTCTAGTTTCTACATAAGTTTCTTTTTAATTAGAATTGTTATTTGTAATAGAAAAAATGAGGAAAGGTCAAAAGGCTTACATCAAATCGTGGACGCTTCTGTTCTTACAGACAGAAATGTCTAACCAAAAGTAATGCAGTGGACAAATTAAATGAATGATTAAATATCTGATTATTTATCCTAATCCATAATTTTATCTGAACATGTTAACTCAAGAACTTTTCTTTTAGAAATGATGTCTAGTGTCTCAGTTTAAATTAACTGAACTTACTCCATTTGATAAATTTATGTCTAAAAGTAAAAATAAATAGGAAGAATTTCATAAACCTAAGTGATTACTTTTTTCAAGCTGATGTGTTAAAGAAAGCTATTTTGGTATGGTACAATTAATATAATCTTTCAAGAAGTGAAGCATTTATTGATATTTGAACCTGTTAACAGAACATATGTATATTTCTTACTTTTATTTACAATTTCACATTCAAACAGAATTATTTACTCCCAAAGAACCACGAGATTATCTTTAAAACTCATGAGACACAACCATAGGATAAAGAAGTTGTTTATTCTTTGTTTTGTTTAGGGATTTGTACCTAGTCCTCTCCTTCTTGACATGTTTTGCTTAATTCAGATCATGTTATAAAACTTTCCCAATCTATGTTAGAAGTGTTCATGTCTTTGCTTTAGTTTTTAAAAAGAATAAAATAAAGTTTATTCATTTTTCACCTAATATAATGATTCCTGGAGATGTGATTGAAAGATCATTTATGGAACCAGCTGCATGTCTATTGAAGCAGTTCCCCCTGCCAATAATTCCATGCCAGTTAACACCTGAGTTTTTATGCAGTTTTGAGACTCTCTAGATTGAAAATGCTTTTTTTTTAGCATGTTTCAGACTTTTTTTTTCCTAATATTGACTTGTGTATATTAGGAAATTCAGTAATAGGTTTTCTATCTTATTCTATTAAAATGAGATACTAATCAGTATCTCATTCTCCAGAAAAATAGTAATTACACAGTTTTCAGTCATCAGCTTTTAAAATGTATTGAACATTGAATTTAATGATAAATACCAACATAGTATTCAGTAAACAGAGAGTGTGTTCTGTCTTGTTTACTTGCATAGTTACACAACATTCAAGCTAAATCATGGTCCTGAATAGAATTAGGTATATAGATATTATGATGTCATATGAGTAGTTTAATTAATTTCAAATGTTCTTGAGGAAATCACATTCCTAGCTCCAATCTTTGACTTTGAAATACTATTTGCGTGCTATTCAGTTACAGAAATCCTGTGATTGAAAGGGATAAGTAAACTACTGTACTATCTACTTTTTTAAAAACAAAATCTATTTCAGGTTTGGCATAAGTCCTTACCTTACTATCATAAAAATTACCAGGATAAAGATATTAAGAATTTCTAATAGTTTTTAATAGTTTTAATAATTTTCAATACCAAATATGTAGCAGTTTAGTTCTGAATGAAATGTATGGGGTGTAAGTCTGGATCATGAAGGTACTTATGCAAAACCATTGAAATACTTTGGAATTTTTGGGCCAGCCCAGGCTAGCTTTTTAAAATAGGTACTTTTGTTTTCAAGAGGAAAACTGTATTAGACTTAATTAGATCAAGAAATACAACTTATAACTGCTAGTGAACTATGAATGACTCAGTTGCTTATGATTGCTAATACTTCATTTTATAGGTATTCATTTTAAGTCATATTGAGATGGTTTGGTTGTTGAGAAATATCTGAAATATACAGATTGGGGTTTTCAAAATCTCTGTTACTAAGGCTCATCTCATTTTAAAATGGTATTCCAGAACAAAATTTGGCTATCAGTGTCCATTTTTGAACAACTATATATTTGAGTCAGAAGTTCCAGGTTTTGTGGTGTAACTGGAAGTAGTATGTTGGCCTATTGAAATCTGTTTCTGTGGTCTTAAGTCACTGAAGATAAAATTCACTATGTATTAATTTGAGTTACTTCTGAATAAAATTATTTGTGCTCATAAGTGATATATTTTGTCACGCATTTTATAGTTTTTGAGTGCTTGTAAACATGCCCATTTCGAAAATGGTTTTACTGAAAATTACAGTAAATCACCTGTAACAAAACTAGCTCAAAACCAACTGTTGTAAGTCTTTCATTGCTTTGGAGACTACTTAGACTGGCAGACCTACAACTGTTAAATTGCATTACACGTATTGCTCCAGGGTTATGCTGAGTATGTGTTATTTCACAGATGAACATAGGCATGTAGTTCCCTCCTTTATGAAGATGGCCTGTGGACAGTCTAGGTATGTTTGATTTCCAATTATTGAAACTATTTCATTTGTTGTTTAAGTATGGCCCTTTGCTGATATCTTGCATCATCTTTGGAGAAAAAAAGCATATATAAGACTACTTGAGTTCTAGCCACTGTACAAACATTTAACCTAAAAGAAAGAAAGTGAAAGAAAATTGAGAGACATATCTGGTCTAATCTTCTGCCAGACAAAATATTGAAGTGTCACAGCTATTTTAGAGTAAAACATCTTAGTCATTCTTGCTTTACAGTCAATGGAAGAGCAGGACATTCCATCCTAGTAACAACAGAAATATTCCTTCAACACATCCACTTCTTCCCTTTGGGGGGAATGGGTTCTAGTTAAACTACAAGGCACCAGCAAATCACAACAACATACTCCTGTCTGCTTACTGACATTTTTAACAGAATCCTACTCTAGCCTTTAGCACCATGCTTCAGGATAACATCCTGAGATACAAAGACAACCAGCAGAACTATGGATACAGTTACAGTCCTTTCTCTGCTGTTCTCTATCATACTCTCCAACTAGAAACCTTTTTATCACAGAAGTCAGGGAAAACCTATGAAGAACCTATCTGTTTTAAGCTGCAAGTAGTTCTTTTCAACATCAATGCAAGATTTTATCTGCTCCCTCTAGTTCCACTCTTTGAGCTACATATTGTAGAGTTATTTTGCTATTCTTATGAGTCTAGTTTAAAAAAAAAAAAAAAAAGAAAAAAGAAAAAAGGCAAAAAAGCCTCTTCCCAATTAATTTTCTATCAGTAAACTTGATAAACCAGTAAGACCAGTAAGGTCAATGATAAGCTGGGTCTTTCAAAAGGACCAGATATATGGGAACCCCATCAAAGAAAAGATACTGCAGAACTGCAGAAAGGAATCAGAGAAAATGAATCTGTTTTCAGCTTATCATAAAAAATTATAAACTTTCTTCAGCACTTGGAGAGGCTTGGCAACACCAGGAGAATATATCCTATTTAAGACAGTGCTTCTCAAGATAATGGGAGGAATTGGATTATCTGGAGTATCAAGTGGTCCCCAAACCTATGGGAAATGTTTATTAATAAACCTCTGTTACTTGTCTAGCTTTATGACTCAAGAGATGATTTGGAAAAGACTGTACATTCTTGCTACAATGTACATTTCTGTCAGCTTTGGAAATTTATTTATTGACCTGAGATTTCGGGTTCTCTCTATACATTGCAAAAGTTGACTTTCAGTTTCTGCTAACATTATTTTTTCTGAATATTTTTTCATGGTGGACTGAGCTCAAATGCATTTAGTACATAACAATATGTATTTCTAATATTAAATAATAATCGCAGTGTTATTTTTAATGGCCTTGTCACCAGAGTCTGATATGTGAAATTATGCAAAACACAAAGAAAATGACAAGATACTTTCTTAAAAAAAAAAAAAAACCTATACTTTTTTGCCAGATTTCTCCTGGAACTTTTCTTCTGTTTGCTGTCAAACTTTGTGAAGATGGCTCCAGAGATCATATCACTGTCACATGTTGTCTCTGTGGAATGAAGGATGATCTATGCTAATTTATAGACAATTGCTTGTTGACAAAAAAACTTCAGTCCAGACAATGGGCAACTGCATTACTTAAAATTCACAACTGACTTCCTTAAATCAATATCTTCCTTATAAACTACATGTATCAAAATATACTTCAGAATATTGTTTTATCAACATGTGAAATTAAAATCCTTCACACTTCTAAAATCTCCAGAGAAAACCCATTCAGTGTGTGAAACAAATCTTGTTTGTTTTCAGAACTGTTGACTCATTAGCTGTCTAGGTTTTTTTCTCAGGCACCCGCAAGATTGTATGAGGTCCCTCAGTATTCAGAAAAAAAATGAAGATCAGGCAGATTTGGCAGCATGCAATCATCAGAAACCCAATTTCCAAAGCATGGGAAATATTTCTTTATTTTTCTTTTTTTCTTTTTAATTTTCAGGAGAAGAAGCCTAGATTGATCATTAGTGGAAGTGAATGTGATCGATATATAAATCAATCAGTGAACATAACTGTAAAGAAGAATAATGTTTGAAAGTGGAAGAAACATCAGCCAAAAAAACTTTTCCAAAAGATTTTAAACTGATTGGTTTACTGTGAGAAATTCAAGGTGGAAAAATATAAGCCAAAAAGACTTTTCCAAAGTAATTTAAACTGATTGGTTTATTATAAAAAATTCAAGGTGGAAAAATTATAATCACTGACTATACATTTTATATAAGCTTTATTAGAAATCTTAAAGCATACAGACTTTGGCTAACTTCCAATAAATTTCAGTAATGGTAGTATATTGCTCTGAATGATGTGCACCATATTACCCTCCTTTTAATTATTACAATGGTATGTTACTGCTTTTCTTAAATCCATAAAAAAACAAAAAAACAAACTGTGATGATTTTATGAAAGATCAGGTGGTACCTGCTACAAAAGGAAACAGAAAGTATAAAATTTAAAGAGATAAAGAAAGAACATAGCTCAGCAAAATGTGGTAGTTTCTTTTCCAAGGGTCCGTTGTAACATTGAGCTAGACATGCTAGTATGCTCCAATAGTTCTTGACAATTCTAGAGAAGATTGATTTATCTGGCCAAAGTGTACCAGCAAGTTACCATCATTGACTTCAGATTATAGCCTGATGAGTTTGTTAGCCCTGAGTTTTCTTTACTTTTGAGTTCAGAAGTTGAGAGAGTAGTTCACAACAGTAAAGTTCCATTATGTTTAAGTCAAAGTACCTGTTACATAATTTAAATGAAAAACTATAAATCAGTATTAGTGTACCAAGAAAATGGAACCAGAGTCACTATAAAAATTTCTGAAGCATAGAAAATGTTTTGAGGATGGTCCAGATGGCCTTTGTTAAGGGCTCAAAGTGAACAGGCTATTCTGTTAACTCCAGTTTGATGCTGGGAAGGCCAAAGTGATTATATGGATTTACAACATAAAACATGCTAGAGCTGAAAATGTCACTTTGAAGATGTTTGAATATTTGTCTGATGGGATTCAGGAAACTGTTCAAATACTATACACAACCTTTTATCAGGTGAAAACAAAGCACATTGGTTCCCCGAAGTTAACATTACAGTTGGAATTAGGTTGCATCACAGCTGAATTTATCTCATTTATCTACTTCTAAAAGCCAGGCATCAAATAGAGAGTCATACAAACAGAAAGTTCTGAATCAAAATAATTTTCAAAAATCAAAAGATAAATCAGTGGAATGAATGACTGTCATGAGGTACTTATTTATTTACTAAATAGATAGTTTAGATGATAAATAGTTAGACAGTTATAGCTGTGTGAGAGTAATTTAGTTCCTGAAGATCTGCAGAATTAGTGGTACTCTTTAAAACAGATATTTCCAATCCTATATAGTGACCATACATTCCCATTTCTCTTTCAAGCATGGAAAAAAATCATTTAGCCTTTCTGTGTCTCCTTTCCTAACTTGTAGAATGAATATAATGACATTTCCCCTCCTCACAAGAGTTAAAAAATATGCAATATTGTGGTCATGGGACATTTACATAATAGATAAAAGTAATACAAAACTCATAAAAAATGTGTTAGTATTTTCCCCCTTTTCTTTAAAAAAAAATTATGTGGTAAGAAAAGTACTTCAGTATTTAACTCAGAATCAGACCTGTAAAATGGCTTGCGTGGGAAACACTGCATAAAAGTATTTTTTTTTATAATAAAGATTTGTCTCTGCTCAGTGTTAGTTTTATTTAACACTCTGTTTTTATAATGTTTCCAGATACTTCTTAAATTTCTGATCTCTGATGACTTCCAGCAGAAGTAGGGATTTTTGGTTAAGAAGAATTGAAATACATTCATCAGAAAAAAACTGCAATTTGCCTTGAAGTCTGTTCTCAGGTTTGTCTTTTGGTCTGCATTTGAAATTCAAATTACTGTCAAAATGACCTCATGTTCTTACTTAGCAAAATTGTTAGTGCTAACAAAGTGTTTCCTCTGCTTTACTGTAGGTCCCTAAGGCAATTGTTTTACAAGATACGGTATAACTGTATTGTGGTAAATGGGTGAGGATTAGGTTGTAACAGTTTATTTCCTTCTTATTTATTATTTTATTATTGAAAATCTGTCATTTCATGTAAATTTCCCATATACCTTGGCATGGAAATGTTTCCGCTAGCTAGTTTGTATAGGTAAGAGTCTTGGGTACAAAGTGTACTAAGTGATTCACAGGGAAGAATGAGGGGGATCAGACAAACGTCCCTGACCACAAGGAATAGCCTTGGAACGCTAGCTGTGCTAGCAGAGAGATTGCCGGAGCACAGAAAAGTCCCGTGATGAACACTTACTATGTGTGGGGGCAAAAAATCTCCATACGCTATTTGTATGCGTATGTATACATTGCTACAGTGATGCAAAAAGGGCTGAAGCAAGGAGCAGGACAGGTCGTCTGTATTTTACATAAGTATTCAGATAGCCTATAACATTCCTCAAAATGTTAGTAGATGGTATCTGAGACCTTTAACATGCAGCCCTTCAAAATAGCTTTTCTGGTTATCACATGTCCTCAAAATACAAATGTGTCTCCCCTGACCTGTGTATTCTTTGCTTTCCAACTGCTTTGTGAATTCTATAGAGGCACATGGCATTATTCTTTAAATGCAGCGAACAAGGGAACCAAGCACCTGCTGATGACCCCTAGTCTACTTTTAATGATCTCCACAGCCACTGTTGTGAAATTTCTGTTATTCAAGAGAGGAGTCAGAGTTAACTTGCTCACTAGACAGGATTTAAAGATCAGAACATGTTTAGCAAAAGTCCCAGCTTCAGGATAACAGAACTGTTAAAAAAATAATAAGCAAAGCACATTGGGATTATATATAAAAATAAAGATCACCACCTTCTTCGGTATGTCAGCTAGCCTGTAATTCTCTTTCAGATTAAGTTGGAATCTTTCTCTAGCAACTAAGAAATGTCTTCCTGCACTGATTCTATTGGCTAAAATGGTCATTGCCTTTCCTCTTCCCACCTTTTGTAAGAGCAAAAAGCCAGAGAACAAATCTTTTTCTGTATCTAGCAAGAATGTAGCTTCCTTCCTGGTGAGATGACGTTCTTCGCTGATACCTGTCTCATTCTTGGGAGGCATCTTGGACTTTCAGGGAATTACATTTTACCTTTCACATCCACTGCTGTTATTGCATAACCTAGCACACTCCTGATTTTGAACTGCTTACCCTATTGCATTATCCCTACTATCCCTACTATCAGTACAGATGTATTGATAAAACATTATATTTGACTTCCCGGGTTCTTTTTCTCTGCTCATCAGATGAAGAGAAAACATGATACCGTGTATACTGAAACCAGGAATAGGATAATAGCTACTACTTCCTGGTGTAACTCTTCACTTCCTAGATCTGTTTCTTGCAAAAATTAAATAGAAAAAAACACTCCTAAACCTTGAAAACTGTTTGATAGAAACATAAAATATGCTAAGTAAGTGCACATAAGTGATTCAACCTTTTCCTCTGCTAGAAAGAGCTACTGTGTAGTCTTCAGTTAACATATTACTTATTTAAAAACAAAATAAATAAAATAAAAAGAAGGCTGATCAACTCCAAAGAATATGCAAGCACTGTCGTGGCAATTATTTTCAGAAGTGTTGCTAATGATCATTATGGCTACAGTAATTTAAGTCAATGACAAGTGAAGAGGCATCTAATGTTAAAAAGCCAAGTCCTTAAATGTATGAGAAATACATTTTCAACAGCTTTATGCTAGACCAAAAAAAAATGTTTTTCCCAGTCTCCATTTTCTGAACACTCTTCTTCTAGCATTTTTGTTCAAATTCAGGATTACAATCAGAAGATGTTAAACGAAGTATTACAGCCGTAAGAAAAAAGAAATAGAACTCCAGAAAATGTCTAGCAGCAGAACTTTGAACAAATATCACGTTCAATTAACAGGAAAAAAAAAAAGAAAAAGAAGAAAGTAATCATTCCTTGTTTCACTTAATAGGTAGTGCTGCTCCAGCACTGTAGCTAAACATTGAATGCTAACAACCAAGCACTAGGCTCCCACCCATATATCCTCTTCCATAATATAAATATACCCTGTCTCAAAATGTAAGAATAGTGAAACATTCAAGTGAATAATTCCAAGGAAATTATAGCTCTGTGTTCGTAATTTGTAATTAATCTATGTCATTTATTGGCATTGAAAGCTGTTGAGGCAAAGAAAACTCAAAATTTTTTTAAAAAATATTAGGATACTTATTTAGCATACCCAGAATTGTCAGAGCTATGACAATTCCTATAACATTTTTGAAACGTATATTAAACTATAAATGTAATTAGAAGATTAATATATGAACATTTAATTCTGTCTACCAATTTTACCCAAGTTATTCTCTGAGATACCAGTTTCTGGTCATTATTAAAGATATGGGACTAGACAGGCTTCTAGTCCGTTCAAGCATGGCAGTAGTTATATTATTTTGTCTCATTGACTTAAAGATGTTATAAGATTCAAAAGAACTAATTGAAAAAGCCTTTTAAACTACTCACTCAAGTTAAGCTTCACAAAATTTTGTGATGTTACTCTTTCATATTAATCAGTTTACTTACATCTCCAAAGCCTATGCTTTTCTTTTTTTGCCCTTCTTATGGACTTTCTTCTTTTAAGTGATATATGATATGAAGTTCTGTCAATGTATCAAACACTGTAAGTCTATGCAGAAAAATGTGTTTGAGTGTTACCTCTCTCTGGTCTACATTGTTTATAAGGAAAGACAGCTCATATATTGCTTGTTATTAATATCCAAGAGAACTGAATAGCAATGAAGGAAACTTTCCACTCACAGAAACCTTTTATCTTGACTCAGCTGAAAGTTAATATACTATAGTCTCAGTTAATAGATGATCAAAGACATAACCTAGTGTGAGAATTAAAGACAGTTCTGCTGTGACCATCTTCATATATTCTGCACAGCAAGGTATTAACGCAAACAAAGTCCAAAAAGCCAATATTGATTTTAAAAATGAAACCATCTTTTCATCTAAAATAGGTGAATATGACAAAATGTCAGCACGTACTTGAGAAACAGCAATGAAAATATAACAGCAGGAAATTAATTAGTTTACAGAAAAAGTGAGGATTTATCATATCAGGTTCTGATTTAGGAAGCCATTCCTAGTCAGCAAAATAATTTAGTGTATTTTTAACTGGAAACATATTCATAAGTTCCATGAACTTTGATGGACTATAACACATTCTTAAAGTTTATTATTAAAGCAGTGATTAAAGTCTAATATTGTTCTTGCTAAGCTCCATAGTTTTCTATGAACTTCAAAGGAAGAGTTACACTGTTTGATTCTTGCTTATAATTTCTGTTATAAAGCTAGTGTACTTCTACTGTTTATGCTTAGTCTTTTTCTGTTATTTTTGTTATCTGAATAGAAAAATAAAGTATTGCAATATGTTGATGTCTCTATTCTAGATATAAAGTCAAAAATTAACAGCTGACAAGTATGTAATCTTGAATGTGGAATGCATACATTCGCTTGATAGAAGATCCATGTTTTTAAGTAAAAGCCTAGATGTTTTTCTGTTTTAAGAATTATTTCTTCCTTTAGGTACAAAGATTTCTGACCACTTTACTCATAAAAACAGGGGATTTTTTGGAATAAATTATGCTATCAAATACTTTTGATGTACTTATCAAGGACAGATGTTTGAATATGTATATTTTAGAGGAATTGCACTGTGGAAGTAACTGTTGTAGAGAAAAACTGTTGTGTATGGAAATCAGAGAAGATTGGAATACCAAGGGGATGGCGCTATGAAGAAATTAACATGAGGCAGTTACACTGTGGATGGATTTACAAGTAGCACTGACTCTCTGTGTGTTGTTATGTCATGGCAAATAAGACAATATCTAAGGCTGTGAATTCCTCAGTTTAAATGTGATATGATGCCTTTCATTACTGTAGATGAGCATATGGACAGACAACTATTCTGAAGTAGCCAGTGCACTGAAAATACTTACAAATCTTAATTTCATTTTCAATTACTTGGTCACAAAACCATGTTCTAAGTATTGTATGTCAAAGATTTATACTCTAAAGAATTCAGGTCTTTTAGTCATATTCAAATGACTAATAAAAATATTTTAGAACAAGTAGATCTTTGTTAATTTTTATGTTTATGCACATACATATATGTATATATGTAGTATGTAAAAAATTTACAGTTTACATTATATTATAATATTATGAAGCATGAGATTAAGCAATAGGAAAATAAAATAACTGTGGAGGCACCTTTATTCATTAATATATGTGTAATGGGCATTTAAGCACCAATATACAGTAGTGATAGATGCAATACACTAATCAAATAGGCAAAGCTATTACCAGTTGAGTACACCAAAGAACACAGCCACAAAATAGGCAGCTGTATCTCAGACCACCCTTGCTTTTAAAAGTTAGAGAGGCTCAGATTGGTAGTGAGATATATTTTTAAATTAATCATCGTTTGTGCTTTGAAATTTTCAATGATGTAGCAAGGCTTCAGAAAAGTGTAAAAGTTGCTGGAATTTTGCCAATGAAAACCTGTTAGAACAAGTTTCATGTATATGTTTGAATTCCTTTCTCCACACGACAGTACAGTTGCTAGAGACTGCCAAGGGAAAGCAGTGTATGGAACATGCTTATGGCTTGTACACCAGCCTGCTTACAGACCTAAAACAGGACACCTGCAGACAGGAAAAGCAGGGTATCTTTTAGTTTAATAGGTATCCCTACTGCTTTTGAATACAAAGGTGCCTGGTTCCAATTTTTTTGTAAGAATTGGTTCCTAAAAAATAAGACTAATCTTTCATTCCATACGTTCCCAGTTGGTTACTTTATTGTAGCCTCTACTTTCTACATCAGACTTTGTAGCTTCTATTTGTTATTTCTTTCCAGTTTTTCATTTCCATTCTCCTTTTACCCACATTTACAGAAATCATAAAGTGAATCAAAGGGCTTAGGTAATCAGAGCAAGAAAATGAAGTATCTAGAAATATTTTGTTGCATGTGTTTTCTCTTTGGATAAAGGTTTTGAGCTGTAAAATGGTAGGCCTCATATATATTTAATCCTTTATTCATTTTTATGTTTTGTTTGGAGATGTGGATTAAAATAATCAAGTTTAGATGAGACATTTTGGTAACTTTATAATAGATCTGACTTCTGTTGCATATATGTTGACTGAAAGTTCCTAGGCTGCTCTGCTCACAGAATTGTCATAGTTTGGAGGCTCTGGCATCTGGTGTAATAAGCCTATTATATTATAAGGCCTATTAAATCTATTATATATTATTTTATCATTCCAAGGAAAACTTATAGTTTCACTCAGTTACTTCATATTGACTTGTTTTCTAATAAAAATGCATACACAGATGTCTGTTCCAGGTTTAAATGGGTCAGCTCAAGAAGAAGATAGTCCAACTGTTATTGCTGACCTGGAGAAAGCCCAAATGCAGTTAAATTTTGCACTGAAATGGATGGAGATCATTCACATAATTGGTTACTGTGGCTCAGCTGCTGAGAAAGAAATCTTTATTTTAAGCCATTACAGTTATTACCAAAATGATTGTCTGCACCACATCTTAAATTTACATGATTACACATTCAAAATTTTTTAATCCTCTTTTGTGTAAAGAATAACAAAATGGACCGGTTCTGTTCCTATACACATGTATACACACATATATATCCGTATGCTACCTGATTTTTCTCAAGAAACTAACTTTCATAATTCCCTACTAAATGTAACTCTGGACAATGACATCCTTTCTGCATCTAGAAAGATACATTCAACATATCAGCAATGGAAGTCCCAAAACAGTTCTTCCATCTAACCTCCTAAGGTAGCATATCGATAACTTTTTCAGAAAAGTTAGATACCTGCACCTGTCATATTCTGCATGTGGAAGTCACCAAAGCACTAGTAAACTTCTCGTATAAAAGAACTTACTTCAAAACAAATTACACCAACTATGGTTCTTAATCTTTTACCATGATACTTTAATATAGTTTTCATGTTCTGAGTAGAAGTTATGGCCTATATAGCCTCTTCCATTAATGAATCTGTGAGAAAATAGCTGATTAACAATATCAACACAAACATTCTGAGGCTATTCCCTTTTGTGTGCCATGACTGATGCCAAACCCTATATGAAAGAGATTTTCTATAGAAGTCACAAAGCTGTCAAACTCAAGGCAAGGAAAGGAACTATCTGTCACATTCCTTTAAAAACAGTATTGTCCTACACGGACTACCACTTGCTTAATATGATTCTGAATGTGTGATTTCCATAAGAACAGCATGTCACAGATTATTTTCATAGCTTTTTAGTTAAGATGCTTTTCTCTAAAAAATCACCTGAAATTACCCTTCTTCCCTACTAATATTTTTAACAAAATTGAATAAAAAGATTCTGCCTGTCATTTATGATACAATGAAATCACTGGATATTTGATATTGTGTACTGCTTCTCCATATTTCTAGGTACTTGCAATATTTACAGAGTTCTCCAGACATTTTGGACTTCCTTCTCCATTGGCTTTGGACTAATGCAAATTAGAAACAAAACATGACCTCTCAGAATAATTGTGTTTCATAATCTGCTCTCTACACTGAGAATGAAAAAATGAAAAGAATGAAGCTGAAGTTCTCAGAGTTTACTGAAGACTATGTCTGTGTTCTTTTGTGCAGAATTTCTTTTTTGTTCCCCTTGTTTTCTTATTCATTTGCCCTAAAATATAATTCTGACTAGACGCAACTGCTTCGTCTTTGTGTATATGAGAACAAACAAATACCAGCATATGGCTGCCCAACAAAGGTACTATAAAATTAAAAAAATCCCATAAATAGTGTCAGAATAAAGAATTAATTATTTGTATTCAAGCAGAATGAAAATATCAGGTGACTATTTGCCAATATCAAAATCCTCAAATTATGGGAAATATTAATAAATAGAAATCAAGAAATATGTCTAGATGCGAGTTTGAGAATTTAACCCAAATATCTACCTCCCCCTATATGACTACCAAGAATGTTTAGCTAGTTTGTAATTGAAAATTCTAGTGATACAATTTCAACAACAACCATAGTCTATTTAGTTCAATGCTTAGAAGTATTTTCCCAATGTCCAGACTAAATCTCTTTACAGGAATGTAAAATTATCATTTCATGTTCTTCCTATTCTGAATGAAAAAGACTTTTTCCTCCTTTCTCTCTGAAGATTGCTATCACATCTCTTCCCAATCTTCTCTTCTAGACTAATATACTGACAGGAAATTATAGAGTAATTTTGCACAAATCATTTCAGACATAGCCTCAGGAATTTGCTTTTTCAACCATGATGCAAAAATCTTACGGAATTTCAAAACTTAAATCCAAGCATAATCATAAAAGAACTTTGATAAAGATACACATTTGGAAAAGTCCCTGGATTGTGCTTCAGATTATGCAAATGCATAAATGTTTATATTACTTAAATTGTATGATGATAAATATGGGGAAAAAAAGAGACTAAATAAATAATAACTTGTTGAACTGAAATAAGAGATCAGTATTAAGCGGGTAAAAGGGAGTTCACATTTTGCCATCAGCATATTGATGAAAATTACTGTATTTCTGTATGTATTTTTGTGATTTATTTAATAATTATTTCTTTAACACTAAATGTAGTGTTGACAAGTAGTGCAAGTAGGGGACAAGAATACAAGTGATACAAGAAATCATACAAAAACGGGTCAAGGGTTATGGCAATATGTATTTTATTTTCTACAAAATGAAATTGCCTTGAAATATCTCTCTCAATTCTTTTATTTGTTTTATGTAATTTATGCAGACTTTGGTTTGGTGCTGGACTGAGGTGTTCTTAGGACAAAAAACTTTTTTATAAGGCCGTTATTTCTCAATACTCATCTTGTGGTAGCTTTTCCTACTACACATATTAAACACATGCATTTATCTTCATTTTTAATAACCATACATGTGACTATCAATCTTATTGGAAAGCATAACTGTTTGACAGGTTTTCTGTTTTCTTTTCTTACCATGGGAACAATGATTTGTGGTCAGCTAGTCAAATACCACCTCATTCAGCCTCAATGTTCTCCAGGAGGCCCCTGAAGCGAGTTACCTCAAATTAACACTGTCATTTCACTTCAGTTATTTTTTAAATAAAGTAAAACTTTTTTAACATTGCATACTAAAAGTTCTTAAAAAAAGTTCTTAAAGCAAAACATTAGAATAGTCAACTTAAAATACTACAAAACATTCTTCCAATGCGGTGGCCAAATTATGAGTTTAATTTGAAAAATTTGAGCTTAAAATACTTAATATCTTTATTTGCTACCTAGTTCTGCTGTCATATTGTTATTGCAATACGATATTACTAAATAGTAGGCATCGAAATGTTTTTATAAATTATTCACTGTTAATATTCAATTATCAGATCTTGTTACATTATGAACCAACAATTTTGCAGATATGAAAAAAAAAATTAAATTATTCTGGCACTTACTAAATGTTGACAAATATTGCCTCTCTGAAAAGGTGATCACAAAAATTAATATTAACTGACATAATTTTGGTTGATGTTCAAAAACCCATATTAGAAGCTGAAATTTTTATCTTTTAAATCTTAAATCCAGTGATATTAAATGTATACTAAATAAAACACACAGTAAATGAAACTCTCTGTTGTAAAGACTGCATTGAGGTTCTAGGAGTTAAATTATTTTAAATAATGCAGAGGTAATTTATCCTGCCAGTTGCAAGAGATATCGACTCGCTTGACTTTTGCTAGATTACCAGGGTACAACTGACTACCTTGAAATACTGTTTCAAAGTCCTCTACATGACTATAGATGCTGATTATTTAGAGAGGAATCTACTGTGCTTTCATAACTCTCATTGAAGGAATTGCACTGAAGTATCCATGGAATGATAAAAACAATTCCTGTTTTCTAGACACCTAACAAATAAATATATTTTCCAGGTAATAATGAAGTTAAATTTAGTGATGAAAATGAAGTTAGAATTCATACTGTTTTGCATTATCAACATAACTCCAAGATTGTTGAGAGCATAGGGTGGAATTACACTGACATGTGACTGATGAGGTGGAAGTATGAGTGTGAGAGCCATTGAATACCATGAATTTTCATAATACATCATCATTATGAAAACACCTGTGCTGAAGGACATTGTGCTGATACACAGAAAATCTCTTTTCTGTGGTTGAGGGAATTTTTATTTTGCCCTGTAAAAGTTAGAAAGGAGGACAGTAGAGCCTGCTAGATAATTTGTAGACCACGTAAAAGCCTTCTACACTGATAACACATTGCAGATTTTTCTAGCAAGAGTGAGGCTAAGGAGATCTTCTCCTTCTCTTAAGTCATTGAGCTGAAAAAGAGCCACTTCAGCAGCTATTTTTGAATGACTTTGCAGTTCTAATCTTCTGCCTGCCTGAGAGATGAAAGACTGAAGGTATCAAAAAAAAAAGTTATTAATGATCTAGATGGGACAAAGTCCATCCTCAGAAAGTTTCTAGATGATACGAAGCTGCTAAGGGTGTTTGATACACTACATTTGTACTCGGCCCTAGTTTGATCAGGTCTGTAGGGCTAGACAATCTCCACAGGTCCCGTCCAACCTCAGTTATTTTATGATTCTATTAAAAATAACCTCACATCCCAGCGTTGCCTGGTGCCGTTGTCCTGTTTGAGTTCAATACAGTATTTATGTGGATTTAAACAGTGTCTGCAACTGTACATGTTGAGCCCTCTGGATTGTAAAGACAGTAAAGTACTCCATTTTCTCCAAAGTATATTATACAACAAAATCACAAAGTAAGAAACAAGGAGGAAAAGTAGAGACAACAATATGAATAAATATGTCTATTCTTCAAAGATTTTTATAGCTGAATGTGCAAGACTATTCCTTATTTGAGTACTGTAGTGATCAAGAAACTACACAGCTTCTAGGATATTCTAATATTTGTAGTCCCGTATCTGCAGAGAGCACTGTAGTGAAGATCATCTACTGTTTTGTCACCATCATTGCTGGATATGATTATGTGTTAAGTTAAAATATTGTCCTCTAGACTGAAAAAGTTGTGCTGTTGCTTCGTAGATGGCATCTCCCTTATCAGTTATCAGTAAAAATGACATATATCTTACTTTGGAGATGTTCAGCAAATAATTTCCAAAAATCATTTCTTTCACAGAGTGTGAAATAGATATAGAACACTCTTTCTTGAATATCAGAATTTTATACACCAGGAATAAGGCACTCCCAGCTATAGTACAAAAAGAATACCAGTTCAATTGTTGTTCTATTTGTGTACCTACTATATTCAAGACATTTTGATTGATGGACTGGTCAGGAAAACACCAAAGAGTTATAGCTATAAGGACAACTGAACAAAAATCCCCAAACAATTTCATATTTCATCCCTGATAGTGCTTAGTTTTTGAGGGTAGCTATAAAATCAGACTGAGGAGAATTCAAAGATTGCCTAGCTTAACACTGCACATATATGTTGAAAGCAGGACAGTAATTGTATATGAACTCAAAATATTATGGCTACTTATTAAAAATATTAAAGGTTTATAAAGCTTTGCCGTTTAGAATTCAAATGCCAACCATTAACATGGATACAGATGACTGTAAATATCCACCACAGTCTAGTACTTAATTAGACAGTGACAGAATTTTTACTGTTTCATCCTTTGCATAAAACGACTGGCACTAATTCTATGAACAAGTATTTCATAATTTTGCTTCTTTATGTCCAAGGTATGGTCCTACCATAATGACAAGTAGCTTAATATTTTTTTTAAATTTAATATATTATGAAGACAGAATTATTTGTTTTTCATGGGTTTTTATGATGTCCATTCCCAAAGAACCCAATATTTCTCAAACTTCCCACCAGCTTGTGAGCTAACAATATAAAATTATCGCATCCTCAGTCAAAGCACAGATGTATTTAGGTTGTCCCTCAAATAGAAGCAGGGTCCTAATGTGAGACACACTAGATGTCATTTTAGTTCTTCTGCTGTTCACAGAACATCTTCCATATTTGCATCATAAGGAGGGTGAGGTGTATACTTTGTGCCTGTTTCTGATGTGCTCAGTGTCACATAAGCACTTTCATCAGAGGCAGCAATGAATTCCAGGTTCCTGCCAAGAATCAGTAGAAAGGTGAGAAGCTGCCCCTGTTCAGCTTGTTCGATAGCTTGGTAGGCCAGAATAAACAACTCCTTCTGGAAAGTCAGACAGGTGTTTTTGACTCCTTTCAAGTTATGCTGAGCCTAGGAATCAGGTCTTTCCCTTCCCAGCTTAGTGCTCTAATGACTAGATATTTGACAAGGGCTAGATTCTGGACTTTAGGAGCCTGTACCCTAAGTGAGTAGAAGTGCCTACTATGAGTCAAAAGTCTGTTCTTCAGGGAGTGGCAGTAGGCCACTTGTACTTTTAGATAGATGCCAAATTACTATGGATTTCTGAGGACCCTTATCCTAATTTGTAGAGCTCCTTTGATTCATTATAAATTACTCTTTCACGGCACTTTCTTCCCAGTTTGACTGCTTAGGAAACATACCCTTTTTCCTTCATTTGTCCTACTCGCATAAGTCATCGTGCCCCATGACTTCTAAATGCCAGCAGAGTTATTCTGTAATTTTTTTAAGTCAGTCCTCAACTATACTACCTGGAATTTCTCTGAAATCACCATTCTGCTAAAGCAGAATCCATTGCTTTAGACAAACAAACAAACAATTAACATCACACTTCTTGAAATTCTGGTCAGGAGTGATTTTATTAAAAAAAATAAATTGTCAAGTTAACTATATTTGGTGCTATGTCTTGCTGAAAGCATCCTGATTGATAGTTCCCTGATTGTGATTTTTACAATTTAAACACCTCGTTCACTCAGAATAGGTTTATAGGCTTAAGTGAAATTACTTTTTTTCCTGTGGCAGAGATCCAACATATTTTACAACTGATTCACAATAAAAGCTCAGAACACAGATCATCCACATGCCACATTTCACACAGTGTTTACCTCATTAGTGCCAGTGGAGAAAGCCCAAGAGCCAAGGCATTTTCAATATACTATTTTTCAATAACTTTACACAAACAGATTTTTGACTAATATAACATGTAGAATTAATGCATGCTGATAGCTAAAATATATCATTAATGCTTTCCTAACTGTTCCTTCCTTATTATCCTAATGAGCTAACTTCTGGGTTGCTGACTTTCCTTGCCATCACACAAGCAATTCTAGCATCACAGATTTATATGACTCTATAGCATGACAAGTTGATTCTGCTCATAGGAAGGGAGAAGAAAGATTAATCATGTACCAAAAGATGTTGACAGAATCATTCCCACTTGCTACAAAGGTTATTTGAAAAATAGAAATTTTATTTCTTGGCTGAGTCAACCCACTTCTTTTCAGTTTATATCTGTAACAGTCAAGCCGAGTCCTGCTAAACACATGCTCTGCTTCTTCTGACTTCAATGTTCAGCATTTTTCAGGAACAAAACCCAAGATAACATAATTAAAGATTCAATCCAACACAAAGTTACCTTTTTTTTTCCTTCTTTTTAATTTTCTTTTTCTATTTTGGGCTTTCAGCAAGGATTAAAATATGCTTGAACCCATTATTCATGTCATATTTGATAGATGATAGATGATAGATAGATAGATAGATAGATAGATAGATAGATAGATAGATAGTTAGATAGATAGATAGATAGATAGATAGATAGATAGATAAAATTAACCCAAGATTGACATTTACTAAACATGCATGGATAATAATGTAGATAAATCCTTGCTGAATAGTACACTGAAATTGCACTAGTTGAGGAGACAGAGCAAGAATACAAGTCACTCCTGATTTAGACAAATAGTTAAACAGTCATTCAGACAAAAGAAGTCTTTTCATTGAATAGGACTGTAATCCTCAAAATCATATCCGTTGTGATATTCTCAAACAACTTTCTCCTTTCGGTTTTTTCAACCTTGTCAGTTGACTGAGATAAGCATGTGTCTCCAGCTAATTGACAATAACGTCAATGAAAACTGGATAAAGTTGTTAAAATCACAAAGAAATAGGGATTTTTTTTTTTCTGCCTGACGTAAATTTAATAGTGTAGATATACTGAATACCTTTTAGGGTATTACCTTTTACAGATGATCAAGCTTTCCTAGGTCTGTGTTCTCTTAACTGATGACTCTGAAAATATAAAGAATGATCACATTAATACAAAAATGTATGATTTCTTTTTAATTTAAACTACAAATGATTGTTAACTACGTATCTTTTAATTTTTAAGGTAACTTGCTTATACTGCAGGGAATCACTACAGAAAGTAACATGGTATTCAATAAAAGCACATTTGGGTTGTCTAGTTTTGATGTTACTTCAGTAAAACAAAGCAAGTGGAAAAAAAATACAATCCCCTCCAGAACAGTTGTTGTCAGCCATGGATAAATTAAAAAGATTGAACACTGTTCTGATAAAAATGAAAGAACAGAACAGTGAAGAGCATTTAGGGCAGTTCTACATGAAATCATACCTAATAGTCAGGTCTAGTCAACAAAACTGGCAACACATTTCAGAGCTTATAAAGTCAGCAGAGAAAAATATTTCTTTACACAGTTTTTATGAGAGAGAAGAACCAGAATTCCTGTGTCTGTTTCTATCCTTTTCACTTTTCATCCTGTAGTCTCAATATTTTCCAAACACCCTTATGTTCTTAATCCTTTCTGTAAGATTTGAAATTAGAAATATTTGAATTTGACTTCAGTTTATTGAGCAAGAGTTTGAACTGCCTCTTCAAATGATAAATTTTCAAATAAAGAATGCTGACTACAGAGAATATTTGGTTTCATCAGATCTATGTCTCATATCAAAACTTAATGATGGAGGGCAGGGTCAAAGTTCTCCCATGAACAAGTAAGATATTTTCAGAAGAGTTCATTCCATTTTCTTCAGAAATATTCATTGCAGCTACCATCAAACTTCACAGATCTCCAATCTGAGTCAACTCAGAAAGTCCTGAATTATGCTTACATGTAGCAGTGTGCAAAATAAATGCAAAAATACTTTTGCTCAAGAGCAATCTCAATATAATATAAAAAAGGCATATAATTTGTAGCTCATGTACTAATTCAAGCCTACATGAATTTAAATAGCACTTCGTAGTGTTCTCTTAATTATTCAGAGTCACTATTGACTACAAAATTACATGATTATTTAAGTAATATTGAAATAATGAAGAAATTATTAACAGCTTATTACATTAGGACCGGTTTTAACAACTTAAATGTTAATTTTCTGTTATAGACTTCTAAAGAGATTTTTTCAAAGCAATAATTTTCCTAATAATATACAAAATATTGAAATAACTATGGTTCCTTAGAGAAATTAGCCATCACTTTTATTTCCATTTTTATTGCAATTAATAGTATTAATAGATTTCTAACATCACTTAAATATCAGTTGCTTCTAAGGATGCCTAAACTATCAATTTTTTTCAGTGTTTCTCGTAAGAACAGCAGCCAAATAGTCATTCAGAAAATTCAAAAAAGAAAATGGTTTAAATTTTTAAATCCAAACATATTGTTTGTGTTTGCTGTTCAGAGAAATGCTGAACTCTATTTTCAAAATATATCCTGTCTGCAAAGATCTTCAGATAGTGTGTCATATGGGTCTGAGGACTTATCCACACAATTAATTGCATGGAGCTGGGGAACCTTAAGGAGAGAGTTAAAAATGTAATCTGATTTCCTGTGAAGTGGTCTTTGCTGCATTGACTGTAGCATTGACTTAAACAAAATTGCTGCTAAAACTCTGACTATATATTTTCTAACAAAGGTTACAACTCTTTAGAATAAATCAACCATGAGAAGGTTTATTTTTTCTCTTTTTGTTCACGTCTTTCTTTCCCTCTAGTTTATATTGCAAAAGTATGCTTTTCTACTTCAAATGCAAGGTACCTTAATAGTCCTTAAAAATGTATATGCCAGAGTAAATAATGTTTGGAATTTTCCCAGTACCCTACCAACAGCATAGATGTTGAAAGAAAGCTAGAAAATTTGATAAAAATGGTTCCAATTTTTTCTCTTAATACTCAGTCTTATGAAATCTTTCTTCTTTCTGGAAGTAAAAGTCATGCCAACATTTTCCTTCTGTAGAATCCATTTTAAGTCTGTAAGTTTAACTTACTATCTTTCTCCTCCCTGGTACATTTCTGTGGATACTGAAGCTATTCCAGAAGGAAATTATCTTTGCTTCAGAATTTGTATTGTTCCTAACAGCTGCTGTACAAGTAAAACAACCATAAAAATGAAGAAAACATTTGCAATGCCTGTTGCATCTTTTAACTTTTTTAAAAACAGATGGGAGGGGACTTCTATGGAAGTCCTGCAAGACATTATTTTCCTGTTTCCTAAAGCTCACACCCAAGTGTAGCCACAGAAGTTCCTCCTCATCAATTTCATTTCACTGAAGATCTGATCTTTGGAATTTCTTTATCAACCCATCTCTTTAGCATTCTTTGTGGAAGTTGATCATGAGCCATGAAAAAAGTGTTGTAAAATTTGTCTGTATTTGGACCTAAATGGTTGTATGATGCTATATCCATTATATTTTACTTGAAATCCCTCAGGCCTCTGAGTATAGACTCTCAGCCCTGTAGAAGGGAGGAAAAACCTATCTGGATCTATGAAATTATTACATTCTTCTATGGAGAGTGCAGCCTGCATGTGCCAAAATGTTCTGACCTTTGTGACTATTCCTGCTATAAGAACACTTAGGGATGCAGATGAACTGGGAGAAAGCACAACAAGCACAGGATAATGAGGAAAAATAATGGTGCAAGTACAATAAAGTTAGATTTCAGAACAGTGTTTCTAGTGTTACAATATCTGAAAATCTTAGACTTGTAAGAAATTGACACTGATTAGCACCTGAGTACATAAAATTCTAGTAATTCCACTGATGGAAGCAAGGCTTTAAACCACTTTCAGGTTCTCATCAGTTACAGTAGTTTACTTTCCAATGTTACAAAATGCTTATTAAACTTGGAACTATTAACAAAACCTTGAAGAAAATACAGTTATTCAAAAATTCAGTGTTAATGTTCACACAAGCCAAATTTGTATTTTAGAAAATGTGAAAGATTGGAAGGAAAGGAAGGGTGAGATAAAGCAAAGAAATGTAAATGGTAAAATTTTTATCTATAACTTCATCAGAAAATTTGATTCTGATGTGACTGGGGTTTTGCAGACCTAGGAGTTACAGAAGGATTTTGTTATGAACAATAAAAATTTGAAGGTTTTGTGTATCAAGACCTTATTAAAGTCAAGAATCCTCATGTGGGTTTTGTTGATATCATTACTCTTTGGAGAGTCATGAGTCAGTGGCAATGTAATCTCACTGTACCAAAACTCTGCTGCCTTTTCTGTGGTACTGGTGAATGAAACATGATATTCATTTGTTACAATAGTCATATTAGGTAAAGTCCAACAGCATTTCAGTAAATCACACTACAAACAAATTATCCTGGAATATTTGTGAGCCTTCCATTGAATAGATGTTTGCACTGGAAGCAGAATAGCGGTAAGTTTCCAGTCTGACAATAGATCCACATTATTTTTGCTATGTTAATGGTGCTGGTTATGGATGAAACTTAATTCTATGTGAGCATCATTTTAGTATCTAGTATATTACTAGTAAAATAAAAAAATACTGTGAGCTTTAACAAATAAAAAGAAGAGATAGCTATTAAGTAATGGGTTTATAACTATGTATTAAGCTATACAATAAAACTGGACTGTATTATAATTTTGTATACTGAATAAAGTCAAAGAAAAAACCCATATAAATTATGAAAAGAACTCAATCATAATTGGTTTGTTCATGTTTTGAAAGCTGTGGAGGCTTGACAGCTTTGTTCATCGGTCTCAATTGCCAGCTGTATGGAAAAGTTTTAGCTGTTGGCTTTGCCTCAGGAAAAATACTTTAACAGATAAGTCTGTCTGAAAATTCATATTTTTCAGTTACCACTGACTATATATTTTTATAGTCATATAGAAAAGATCAAAACAAGGTTCAGGCACTCAATGATTAAAAGTTATTTTAAAAGTTATTTTACAGCAGTAAATGAACAGGGAGTTTCTTAGTCTTCACTCTGATACAGAGCTCCTGGAAAAGTTGCAGTATGATTCTTGTTGAAGAGAAATAAACACTGGCATCTAGCTACACAGACTTAGTATGATTCTTAAGTATAAAACCCCACAGTGAGTTTCTGGAAAGTTCTAATTAATTGTAAAGAAACAGAACCAACTTTGTAGTTTCCTTACATTTTGCATGTAGTTTCCTTACATTTGCATGCATAAATAAACACTGGCATCTAGCTACACAGACTTGGTATGATTCTTAAGTATAAAACCCCACAGTGAGTTTCTGGAAAGGTCTAATTAATCGTAATGAAACAGAATCAACATTGTAGTTTCCTTACATTTTGCATGTATTTTTAAAATTAAAAACAAATATTATATTATCAATGAAGACCATTTTCTTCTTGAAGTATTCAGTTTTATCTGGTGATTTTTTTTTCCCCCAATGACTTTTTCATATAAGTAAAACATAAATTGGTCCAGTTACATAGGAAGAGGTTTATAATAATTCCTGGTTTATTAAAAAGATGTTATCAATTTTATAAAATTTGTATTTTCCTGAAATATCTGCACCATCAACTGCCCTATACTTAACCCTGAATCATATGAATACGCCTATTAAGTTATACACATTTTTTCAGAAGTAGCAATTTAAAATTACAAAACATTCAAGATTATTCTTCCTGAAAATAGTTAAAAGAGGAAAAACCAAAGAGCCAAGCCTTGTATTTGTAGTTCCATTTGTTCACTTCATAGTTTTGGCAGACTTTGTATAAGGCCAATTTCCTTTTCTAAAAGCCTCAAGCCCACCATAATGTGCACCTTAAAAACTATTTCTGCTATGACACCCATCAACCACTCCACAATGATAAAATGATAAGCAGACCAAGCCTTACCAAGAACTGATTTTTCCACTTTACATTCATCCTCCCACAATTTGTCCCCCTTCATTTCTTACCTCTATGTTTAGATACAAGCTCACTCACATATAGACAGTCTTTATTTTTTAATCCATATAACCAGTACCATGGAGACAGCATGACTAACTGAAACCATTTAGACAACACAAACAATACATGCAACCAATGATCATTCCTTGCTCATCAGTTGATTGTTTTCACATTTGACAGAAAGTCGTCTCCAGTTTGTAGGACTTTTTTTAACCAAGTCCTTATTAGTTTAGACAACTCTTAATGAATTGGCTATATTTTAATTAGGGAACTTTGAAAATTACAGAAAATGAAACTTTTCCCTTGAACTGATATGTTTAGTTTTCTTTCTAAAGACTTGTTTCCCTCACTGCTTTTCACTGTTAGCACTGTCAACAAACACATCACTGAGTTTAGCTCAGGGGGTTTTGTCCCACTTTGTTGCTGCTGGAAACAAATCTTCATCTCTTGCCTGCTACAGCAATGGCAAAGCAATGATAAAAGCTCGTGAAAGACAGTGGCCATGTCACCATCACAACAAACTCTTTCAATATAACTCTCATATGACTCACACTCAGAGATTTCTTCTAGGCCTTCCAGCAAATTTAAAGTTTACATTAGGAAATCCACCTGATTAAAACTGGTAGTGAACAGTACCAGTGCTGGTCCTGTGAGCATAGATTCTCAGGCAGCACAAAGGTAATTATAACCATCTGCCATGGAAATGTATCTCCATGAATGTACTACTGTGGGGCTCTGTTTTCTACAAGATTTTAAAAAACCTTTTAAATGGGTTCAAGTTTTACTGCAGCTACAGAACACACTGAATTGTCTTCACAAAACTTTTATTGATTTATGGGTGTTTAAACTTCTGCTGTTAAAGAAGCACCTTGGGGTAAATGTTGATGTTTTGTAAATCTGTAATGCAAACTTTTTTCCCCATTCTTAAAAGGAATGTGGAGCAATTGTCCTCCACCTCCTTCATATTCTTTCCATTCAACTTTTCAAATAGGTCTTAAAATAACATTTATTCCCTGATTCTGAGTCACAGCTAGGTTCCTCACTTTTTTGCTGATACACAGCGCATATAGAGAGATGGGATTAGATATAGATAGGCTCCTCTATAGGTGACATTTACTTTTTCTTTTCTTTATAAGATGAATAGAGAACCAGAGTTCAGAAGGATGTGGATGTCTTAACAGAGCTACACTTTCTCTGCAAACAGGACCCATAGTAGTAGTTTTGGTCACCTTGGTCACCTCTTTTTTGAAACTGTGCCTTTTTTTTTTTTTTTTCTGGTATACTTTATTATGGACCAATAGCCTATGGAAGAAAATGCAAAACTGAAAGCTCATTGAGCTGTGACAGTCGTGTAAGTAAAACAGTACTAAATTATTGATAAATGTTTACACTCACCTATGTTTTGTCACAATATGAAACCATTCAAAAAGGAAAAATTCCCATAAATAATTTTATATTGAAAAATAGATTTAAATCATAAAATTTAAATAAATCTTGAAATTAGAAATAGATTTAAACCATAACATTTAAATAATAAAAAACATTTGTGCTAGATCCTCAAGAGCTTTAATCCAGTGTAATTTCAGTACACTTCAAGAGGACTATGCTTACATACATAAATAAAAAACAGTTATTTATTTCTTTAGTTAAGCACCTTTCATACTAAAACAGTAGCAATTATCTTGGTACATACTCTCTTAAAAAGTGAGGATTTGTAATTAAAACCCTATGTAAGATGAAGAAATCCACCTCTTCTTAAATTGAGCACAAGTTTTATATATCCTTCCTATTTGTTAAAAATATGAGGATTTATGTGTCAAGTCATGGAAATATTCTTCCAGAAGAAACACACAGCTTCTTGGTAAGGTTATTTAGAAGTTGTACCAAAGACTTACTTTTTCTTTGGTATGCATGTTCTTGACTGATATGGGTTATACAGTTTGAATTTTATTCTGGTGAAAATATTTTCTTCAGACATAGCATAACTTTGGTTCCAAGCAAATCCTCTACTTTTTTCTGACCAAGAATCAATGATGCACACAAAATTTTAGTTTCTTAACTTGGCAATAGTCCAAAGGTTCCTATCTATGGCCAGAAGGTACAGCTGGCAGTCATCCAATTTGGCAAAGAACAGTAATAGTTTATTTAGCTGTCCTTCCAGACAACACTTCTAAATGTGTACCTTTCTTCAATTTTAGAAAAATTATCATTGAATCATAGAATGGTTTGAGTTGGAAGAGACCTTTAAATACCATCTAGTCCAACTCCCAATTTACTAGTTTATCTTCATCAACAAGAATAACATTTTGATTCAGATTATAGTAGCATATACTAAAACCAGAACTCCAATCTTGTGTTTCCACCTAAATAAAATGTAGAGACATTCCTTTAGTATACATCTCTAGATGAATATATTTCAGTACAACATATGAAAAATCCAAACAAGAAAGTGTTTATGATTGTGTTTTCTTTTTAAAGTTCATGGAATACTCCTTGACAGAGATAAAAATTCTGTTTGTATCATTATGGGTCAACACATTGTTTGCAACATAGCTTGCTAGGAAAAAGAGATGCTTTCTAGTTATCAAAACTTTTAGGTTTTTATTGATATAGGAGAAGATGAGGAATTATTGGTAAAATAAAAAAATATGCATAAAAAAATAAGGTAAGAGAATTTTTATGCCCTCAGGTTATATGCTGGATTGAGAGAGAGAGAAAAAAATAACCAAAGCAGATAACAAAAGGCACTCGGGAATGAAAAAAAGAGAAAAGATTAAAGAATAGGTGAGAACAGAGTCTGAGAAGTAAAGAAATTAAGCAGTTAGTGTAATCAAAAGGAAAAACCTAGCTGTCTAAAAGCTGGAAGTGGTTCATGAAACAGAAAAGAAACTTTTAAATATACCTGCTTAGAAATCTCAGCAGACAAAAGAGTGGGATGATTAAAATGCTATGTCACAAGCAGATGTCTTCCACGATACAGCTCATTCTCTCTATCTCTTCTCCCTCTTATCTATCTATCCAGAAATATATCTTTCTATTCACCCCTATACAGCATTTTTCAAATTACTATGGGAAGATTGTTTGTTTGTTTGTCTGTTGAGCTAAAGTAAAGTAATTAAATAATAGAGACTAGTAATTAAATAATAGAGACTACAGCTTTAGATTTCCTTGGCATTCCAGAAGGGGTTAACAGGGCAGAACTTGGTGTTATTTCTGAGAAGGTAAAACAAGAGGGAGGATACTGTGTCATCATTAGGAAACTGGGTGAGAGTATTCGAAAGCATAGAATAATTGCAGAATTACACTAAAAAAAACACAAAAGGAAAAGACTGGCAGAAAGTGAGACTACGAACATCTACTTGTCTACTTCCGTCCCTTTAATTATTTAATTCTAAGTCTTCTGCTCAAAATAAAAAATAACTATCTCAGCTTTTCTTTAGGTATATTTCTTATTAAATCCTATGTTATTATACCTGATTAGAGTTAGAATTAGAGTTTATGAGGAGTATTCTGTGCTAGGCAGAACAGAATTATCACATCTGTATATTTAAAGAATTGAAAATTCTGCAACGTTTATCTTGCAACCAGATAAACCTTATTCTACCATAGTATGTTTAATGACATATGGTGTAGCCCAATATAAATCCCTTTCAGTATAATACGTGCTATTTTTTCTCTGCAGGGGTAATTACATCAGAAAAACAGTATCAGAGGAAAAGATATGACTTGAGGAGTTCTTTGGTCTTGTTTTCTCACTAAAATCCTGACAAATTTCTTTGCAACACTCATTGATCTCAGGGGACTAAGAACTGTGCAAAGATGCAAATTCTGCCTCACTTTATCGCATGCTGCTGCTAAGACTCCATAATGACATGAAATAATTAACTATTGTTATACACACATTTTGTATGTTTTCATTCGGAACACCTATTACAGGCTACAGTGTTGTACAGAAAGTAGACATTTAGAAACACAATAAAAGACAATAACAATCAAAAAAGGTTTTTCACATATATCAGATTCAAGTTCTTTCCAACAGTACATAATGCAGTAACACACAATCATTATACCCTCTTCAGGCAACCCCCTTTCAAAAAGCCCAAGGAATGAGCTTTGAAGTACTAGTAAACTTTGTGAAGTTAAGAAATCTAGGAGACGAGAGACCATAAGGGAACACAGTACAGTAAAGACTTCCTGAGGGCACCCTGCTAGCATTCATTTGTCATTTAAGAAGATGAAGTAAATCACTTGAGGTCACTCCATGAAATTTAGAAAAATTTAGTTTTGTTTTTTCATACTTAATTTTAAATAATAATTAAAAACAGACAAACAAATAAAAAAACCTGTTTTGAAATCTCTAATATGGAACAAGAAAAAAGATAATCTATGTTTCCTGAATGAATACTCACCATTCATTTTGGGGGGTGGGAGGAACAATAACAAACAATACACAAAATTCAAACTTTCTGGAACACAGTGTAAAAGTCATTCCTGACTCCCTGTTCTGCCTTTGCTTCAGAGCCTCACCTGTCACAGACCAACAATCACTGAGCTCTCAAAGATCCTGGTGAAGGCACAGATCTCA
Organism: Strix aluco; assembly: GCF_031877795.1. Taxonomy (NCBI): domain Eukaryota; kingdom Metazoa; phylum Chordata; class Aves; order Strigiformes; family Strigidae; genus Strix; species Strix aluco. The sequence continues at coordinate 39,075,409 of NC_133934.1, read as the reverse complement.
GGGCATCTATACTATCCTATCCTAGGCTAGCTAAGTCATACAACACACAGGCTGTCAGGGAAGCAAGAATTTTGAAAGCTTGCTAATAGCATTGCTACAACTGGTGAATTTCACCTAAGTTTTGTTGAAAACCCCTTAAAACCCATGAATGTCTACTTGGCATCTTTTTAACAAGCTTGACATGGGAATGAAAACCTGCTTTGCCATTAATTTCCTTGGCCAGCCTAGATGGTAGAGAAGAATAGAACTGAAAATCTTTGTATTTCTGAATCATGCAAGAAAATTTACTGTACAACATGTGATCCCATAGCTGTGAGTAGCTCAGAGTATGCTATGCGAAGAAATAACTTCAGATCTTGAAAACAGTATAGTTGAATTAATTTGGATAGCATAGGACTTTCTGCATGTCAAAAGCCTACTAAAAACATCGAAAGCTACACATCAGAAAGGATGTCATTGCTACATAGAAGTAGGAGGGAAGAGATTTAACCTGACTTTTATTAATTTTAATTTGCACTGATTTTATTTCACCTTTTTTTAAACCACTAAAGAAAACTAATTAAAGGTATTTACTTTTTAATTTAAAATTCTTCTGGTTCATCACTATGTGGTACCAATTTTGTAAAAAGTGTCATTGATGTGCCTGTAAAATTTTGTGGAGGCTGTGGCTAACCAATAAACCCCTAAAATGGAAAAAGCTCAGTGGAGATGGGCAAGGGTGACATGCCTGTGATGTTCAGAGAATAATGCAGTGTGTGACTGACCACAGCTATTGTGAAGAAAGCTGGGTTTATCTCAAGACAGAGGGGGCAGAAGGGTGGTCTTTGTTTTAGATGAACACCTATGTCAGTTGAGTGGATTAGCTAACTGAGTGGATCAGCTGGTGGTGTAAATGTTTCTCCCTGAGTTAGACAAACCTGCTTGTGCGGGTGGGAGCAGTGAATACAGGACTTATCCGAACATAGAGTATAAAAACTAAAAAACTAATAGAAGAATTTCGAAGAGAGAAATGGGCTTGAGCTGGCTTCAACCCACACATTCCTTCCTGGCAACTGGGGATCTCCAGTGTCACGGCAGTGAGCATGTTAGAGATACCTGTAATGGGAATCACATTGGTGTTGTGATTGAACTGTGTATTGCAATTGCTGTATTTTGCTAAGTGTAACATATTTGTATTGTATTGTGTTTTCAGTATATTTTGTATCACTCTGCTAAATTAGAAATCTCATGTAACATCATCTATCATCAAGTAAGTAAATGTGATATGTAATATTGTACCCTCCACAAATGGAATATCTAAAAGCAGCTGGTCAGAGAGTATTGGACTCTGACAGAGGCATATATTCTTCTTTCAGTAGAAAATGCACCTACTGGCTATATCCAATCATTTGAAAACTGTACTACGATATTCAAATACATATATGTTATTCCTTGAGTTACTATATTAACCAGATAGGGGGGTGCCTATAGTTTATCACATTGTACTATAGTCATGTTCTAAAATAACATAACACCATTTGATTTTCCTTCAAGAAAAAGTGGTTATAGCAGCATGCGTGTTTAGTGACTTTTCATGGCTTGTTCCCATAAAATGTTTTTCTTCTAAGAGGATACTAGGAAGGTATATGAAGCTCTGCACATCATCTTATTTCTATATTTTGAAACTAAGAGAATGAACTGAGAGCTACATCACAAAGCTAGAAATGGACCTTCAGAATGATTAATCTCTCAAATCAAGAAAGAGTTCCATACTCTTATTTATTGGAAAAGAATATAAAAAGCACCCTAAATAAAGGGGGTACTGACGTTAAGAAATAGTTATTATTAAGCACACAGGCACATACTATCAGACAAAGATAATCCTGTTAATTCACTTAATTATATAATATTTTATTTTCATATTTTTGACTCTTTGTACTTTAATTATAGCAGAGCATCAGCAACAATATAATATTTATGCTTGGAATATATATGCACAGTAGAGGGTGCTAGACAGTATGCAAAAACACTTCTTATGTTAATAATTTCTACAACTAATGACTTAAAGTGATGGAGAATGGACATTAATGTCAAAATATTTCTCAATTGCAGCTATGTTTCCTAAGGAAAGTAAACAGAATATCAAATCCTCTTTTATATGTTTTAAGTTGCTGCAGCCAGATTTTTAGAACATAGATCTGAGACATTTTTGGTGGCTGCATCAACATCTATTTTTCCAAACATGTTAAAGCATGACTGCTTTCTCCATTCTATCACAATATTAAGTACAGGAGTTAGGAGGAACATTTAATAATCTTACAACAATGGTTTGTTTCCATGGAGAGAATACTGGATTCAAGGAGATCCGCACTGTAATCCCAGCTGAGATCCTGACTTTTTATTCTTCATGGGGATTTTTAACTTCACTGGACTTTGTTAAGTCATTTTCTTGGGGATAATGGTATTGAATGCTTGGAAGTACCAATTTCATCTATATATAGAGAGAGAGAATATATAAATTAAATATTATTATTACCCTTATATCTATCTTAACTGCAAGCTTATATTATACCAATATGACTCTGGATTTCCCCAGTAAAAGCAAGGCAATCCACTAATAAAAATCAACTTTAATACAGAGTTCAAACAGTGCAAGGTACCACTACTTCTTCTGGAATTTTTACTCATGCTGAGACCTCCAGGAACCAAGAAATAGAGACCTCTAGGTATTCTGAACTTAAAGCTTTTCAGACTCAACACTTCTTCCATCTATTCTAGGGGTAATGACCCAGCCCATTTTAAATATGCACCTATAGCCCATTCTAAATTTTTAAGCAATTCATATTATTCAGGAGAAGAACACCAAGTCAATTTGTAAAATTGAGTCCAACACCTCTTTGGCAGAGTAAATTTGGGATTCAGGTAACCTGTGCTGCACCAGAGCTATATTCAGACACTGTCAATGATACTCCCCCAAAATAATTTCTTATTGGTTAACTTATGCAATATCTTTCCCTTTCCTACATTCACTCCTACACAGCTGGTAAATTTATTTTCACCAGACCTACAGACAACTGCTGCATCTCAGCTCTCTACTTAAAATATAAACATGAAAGGAAGTTTATTTCTGATGACATATAAACCTTACTTCTGAAATGAGACATAATGGATCTCTCTGTGTTGCTATACACACACATGGAATGGAAAAACAGTCTTCAAATCTGCTTATTTTACAACTGCAGCTCTGTCAAGCTTCTCTAACAATACTTCACCTTTCAATATATTTGCACTTTACATGGAAGGTATAGGCATGGACGGTGCAGAAAACTGCTGGTGACTATTCCTAACTTGAAGTGGGTGAAAGAAGGTGGCAGGGTTAATTTTGTATTGCCATACATCTTAGCTTTCAATAATATCAATTATTTTCCAAAGTGTGTGGTGAATGTGGGAAATCTAAAGGTCTGGAGGAGGATATAAAGAAAACTTTGACTTGCAGAAAATGGTCAGACTAGCTTAATAGACACAAATATACTGTAAAATAATTCTAAACACTCTGTAGCATCTAGCTGACAATGAGATTATAAGAATCAGTCAACATGAAATTTAAAATTGTGTTGACTTAATTTCTCTTTTTATGAGGTTATTGGCTTATGGGAGCAGAGGAATAACAGATCTGATTAACAGCTTTGTTAACATCATAGTATAATATAATCTGAAACAGAATTGCCATAAGAAAGACTAAAAATACGTTCTAGATCAAATGAATTTTAAAAGGTTTCATGACTACACATTATTAGTAAATGTGTCTCAAACTGGATTGATAAATCAGTGGCACTATCACACAGTTCAGTCTTAATTTTGCAGTATTCAATGTGTTATTAATATATTGAATAGCAGCAAAGTTAAAACCTGCACTTATAATATCCACAGATGATGTTAAGCAGTTTGGAGAGCAGCGTTCAATTCAAGATTTCTTAATAAGTTTGTGAAATGACCAGAAAGAAGAAAATTCAATTCAATAAAAAACTAAAACATCCTAAAATTATCTCAGAAAGAAACAATAAATTTTTGGAGTACAAAATGGGAAGTAACAGTTCAGTAGGAAACTATCTAAGGGCACCGTTATAGTGGATCTCAAATCCACTAAGAGCTTTATTATGTTAATAAAGAAAAAAAAAAAAGGTCATGGATTCTGCATCTTTATATACAAGAAGACTAGTACCTGTGTTTACTTTCCACAAGGCTTTGGCAAAAGTATGTTGCAAATCTTCAGCCATAATTTAGAAATATACAGGTGACGTAGGGAAAATCCAGAGGAGAAAAAAAATAACCAGTATATCTGATCAGAGTGATGCATCAAAAAATACACTTTTAAAAAGCAATTAATTTCTTTGAACTGCTGTAAACAATTATTAATCTATGAAACTGTGTGTGTAATATAACTTCATTCAGAATTATTCAGAATTACATTTTTAGATTTTTGTTTAAAGATTTGGTTTCTAAACCAAAAGGAATTTTCATAAATAGGTACAAGAAATGATCTCCCTGTTCCAATATCCATTCCTTGTCAATCATACAGCTGATGGAACACTTGCAATGCAAATTCAGCTTTTTGTTCCCAGACATTTGCAAAAATGAACAAGTTGTTGGACTTTTTTTTAACTTTGTTCAATATTTACCATTATTAACTAATATTTTATTGAGACAAATGTCAGTCTAAAACAGACACAGCTCCTGACTAATCTCAGGAACTATTCACTGTAAAGAGTAGTTGAATATTTATTATGCATTATTTAACTTAAATGATTGTTACCCATAGTCAAAGTGTTTATTCTTCTGACCGGCTAGTTTTAATTTTAGTTCCAAGAACACTTTTTTCTCTCCATATTGATTCATGGAGTATACTTGCACACAAATAAGTATGATATTTCATGAGTGAGTGACCTTCAATATTTCTGTAAATTAAACCAAATCTAATTCAAATATTTGGAACTTTTTTCTTTTTCTGATTGCTTCAAATGTTTGTAGTTATGTATTATTCCTATTGTTAACAGAAATTAATGGTAACTCCCTTCTGTTCAACAAAAACTCATAGATAAGTGTGTATGCACATACATATACTTAAAATGGTTAAAATAATCCTAAACATAGCCAGCTCTGTGTTATTAATCATATTGGAAATGGTGAGAATTAATATCTTCACTCTTGATGTTTGAATTTACCTGTGCTTACTATGATGATAAAATTACATTAAAAAAAACTGAGGCATACTGAAAGTATGCATATTTTTGCTGCAGAATTGGCAAGCACAACCTCACATTACCTAGTACCACATGAATTTTGTACTTTCAAATTAGCAGACATAGAACCACAGACACAAAACTATGCTACCAGTTGCCCAAAGATCAGAGCAAAAGTCAGGGCAAATGTACACTGCTTCTGTCATGTTCTTTTGATTGCCATGCAGTCAGTCGGTCGTTACCTGTTTGAAGCCTGTTATCCAAAGTTCATTCACACACACGCAGCCATTCTGCCAAATGTTAGGAAAACGTGCTGTTACAACAAACCTGGTCCAGCTCTTATATTGATTCACATTCTGTCTCCAAGACTTCACCTTTGTGAAAATCTCTCTTTTTTTTTCCTACTTTTTAGATAAGTAAAAGGCTTAAAGGTAGAGAGGTAGTTCTCACAACACATACTGAAATGTGTATATGCTTGCAGCAAAGTGTAAAACAAAAGGATTTTCAGGCCAGACAGTTCTGCAGAAAGTTGTTTCTTCTTCAGGTGATGCATACTCCTAGCCTCCATTACAATACTAACAAGAACTGCATACATGCACTGATAAATCTCAAAAGAACTGAATGAGGCAAGAAAATAAACCACAAAAAATCTACATTTTTTTTTCTCATAATTTTAAAAATAATTGTTAAGCACTACAGTTAGCATTCTACATTTGCCAGATTTGCTACAGTTATCAGAGACTGGAATGAGGGCTTTATAAACTGTTTAGATTTTGCTATATTTAGTCTGTTCCTTCAAGAAAATCTTCAAGAAGATAAAATGACAAGGAACTCAAAGTTTTCTCCATAAAATTCAAGCATTTAAGTCAAGCTTCAAAGTGTCAGCATGTTGACTATGCCAGCTGCATACCAGTGCAAGTGAAGCTTGAAACCAGAAGTAAGCATTCAAGGCAATAAACACAGCATCCTGGTTCACTGGCAAGTACACAAAGACTGTACCTGCCTAAAAGAGTACTATTCTAACACTTAAGCACAATTCCTGTCTGACACGTAAAGACATCCTCTCTAGCTGATCCTGATAAATCCCATGGAAGGCCTTCTTTTCTGAATGTAGAGAAAGACATTAAATTATACAAATGTATTAGAAATTTGTGTGATGAAATAATGCAAAAAAACAGGGTGTGACGTTACATAGTCTATTCTAAATTATCAACTTGAAGGAAAAATGGATTTTTGCAATGTCGTTAATGAAACCATATTCTTTAATTTTTGCTGGGTTCTACAAATTGAAAGACCTGAAAAGCGATGAAGACATTTATTTAAATTATGAAAGCTGCTATGTGAAAATAATTTGATACAGTGCAAGAACAGTGCAAGAGCTTGTACCATCTAAACTCATAATTACCCTTCACAGAATAGTATGAATTGAACACTGTGTTCTGGCAGTAATGATAGATTTGTTGCTACTTTAGAAAACATTTTATCTGGAAGAGTTTGCCTCCCCAAGCCTCACACCATGCAGAAGTGCTGCCCAGCCTTTGAGTTCCTTCCAGACCAATATATTGCATAGTTAGGAAATAACTGCACTAACATGTATATCATGGCATAATGACTGAAGTAATTTTGATATACTAAATCAATGAAGTGAGGAAAAAGTCTGTTATTTGAACAATAAATTACTTGTTATGAAAATAACATATATGAAAGTATCTTGCCTGGAGAATAAATCCTATGTGGAGCGATTGAAGGACATTGTAGAGAGGTTGGTGCTGGTCTCTTCTCACAGGTAATTAGCTATAGAACAAGAGGAAATGGTTTTAAACTCCAACAAGGGAGGTTCAGACTGGACATTAGGAAAAAATTTTTCACAGAAAGAGTGGTCAGACAGTGGAATAGGCTGCCCAGGGAGGTGGTGGAGTCACCATCCCTGGATGTGTTTAAGGGTCGTTTGGATGAGATGTTGGGGGATATGGTGTAGGGGAGAACTTTGTAGAGTAGGGCTGATGGTTGGACTCGATGATCCCAAGGGTCTTTTCCAACCTGAATGCTTCTGTGACTCTGTGAAACTTATTTAGGTAGGCACTGCAGGAGAGGTGAGTTCGAGCTAAAAATTCAGACTCAAACTCAGATATGTACCAGAATTTCTTTCAGTTACTGTAGCAGCTGAGACAAAGATTTTGGGTTTGAGCTATCTTTATACAAAAATACTCCAACAATATTCTTTAGACTGGAATGCTTTATTGCCAAATTTTGTTCCTCCATCTTGTACAGCACCCTTACAACAATAAGCTATGCACAAGCTGCTTAAATGGAACAGAAACCCCTGTTTACTAATATGCTGACAGAAGAACAGCAGTTTGTGAAGAAGGGATATTTGGCAACTGTGTCAGTTTAGACATTGAAAGGTCCTGTTTAAAAATTATGTCTGGAGACTTAAGCATTACCCATCAAAGAGAGCATTACCCATCACAAAGAAGGTAATTCTCCTGGCATTAGAAAAAGCTTAGCAAGATACTGTAGTATAAAGCGTTTCTGTACATTGACAGAAATCTAAAATCCCATGTATAGAATGGGGAGAAAAAATGCTCCTTTTCTGTAATGTTTTGTCAACTTCAGGCTTTAAACTGAACAGTCCCAATATCTTTCCTGTCATTTGTTGAAGGTATGAAAGAGAAAAATCTAATTATTTAGAATATAAGTTAACATTACTCCTGGGCTTTTGGAGGGATTTCTTCTGTTTTGGATACAAAATGGGATTAAAGGCCACCTCCCTCCACCCAACTACTTCTTTGAAAAGCACAAATGGAAAATCTAATAACTACTCTATGTGGAAAATATCTCTGACAATTCATTTTTCATTTGATTTCATTTCAGTGCAGAACAATGCACTAGACTAAAATCAATGGCAGTATGTTCGAAGTTACATAATAGAGCAAAAGGAAATGCTGATGGCGTTTGTTCTCAATGTACTGACACACTTCTTAGACATACTAGATTTGGTCTGTGTCAGTGTATCCAAGCTGGCTACAAAAATTATTTAGCACTACAGCTGAACTAATTCTAAAACTCTGGTTAACATTTGGGTGATTTGAGACAGTTCCTTACAACATACACTGAACTCTTTTGGCCAAGCAGACTAATAATTGCTAATCCTAAACTCAGATATGCCTGCATACCATCACAATGTATATACCATGTAAGATTTTTTCCTATTGATGAAATATGAAAGGTATATTTGTCTGTATTTGTGATCCTATAAAAAGTTTTAATGATGAAATAGCGACATTAGCAGGCAGCAGTAAATAAATGATATATAGTACTGTTGTTTTAAAAGTTTCCTTCTACAGCCGCAACAATTCAGAGTATTACAAAGATTATGCTAGTAATTAGTTATTTAGGTATGTCTGCAAGGAAATAGGAATCTTTTGCTTTTGAGAGTCAAATCTTTGAGTGAGACATTAAAATATAGCATGGAAATACTATAATCTCTTTAGGAGGCAAAAATTAAGATGCGTTGAATAAAAGAGGCACAAGTAGAGACACTGTGTAATACCATTATCAATTTACAGAAAAGATGTAGATCTTGCTCAACTACTTTGTGGAATTTATATTGTTTCCTATTTTTGACAACACTGAATGACATATTTGCTACCTACAGCATAAATGCCAGTTATTGTTTACAAGTCATATTCATAAAAACTCTTTCATCACCCAGTCACAAAGCAGAAGTAATAGCATGTGAATCAAACAATCCTAGTGTCTGCTGTGTTCTTTTATTTCACAGTCTGTAACAGGACATCAAGTAATGTATCCTCAGTAGATGCAGAACTTCTAAGCACTACTGAAAATTAAAATAGTTATCACTGACTACACACTACATATTGCTTTTATCTATCTTTAATAAAAGACTAAGTCATTTAGTATAATCACATGCCTTGTTTAAATCATATGGCTACTATATATTTTAGAATGCAGCTGCAAAAAGTGTTTCTTCAGATTAAATTGTCACATTAGATCAATACATATGCCAGATATAGTAATAAGCATCCAAAACATGGATGTTTAAGTCAGTGAGTAGCAGTGTACTAATCTCTAGGATGAGACCTGAATTTAGAGTCTCCAAATAATAGAAAATCTTAGACCTGAATGGTTGTAAAGAAATTCTCATTGTTCAAGTTTAAAGACATATGAAAGTTAAAAAATATTTAACTTACATTTTAGAATACTTTCTTTTTTAATATTAGGCACTATTTACAACTTAGAAAAAACTGTTGCTAATGTTTTTCTTTTAAGAGTGCACAGTTGTAAAACTATCAGTATCCCTCACAGTAGGGTAATTGTGAGCAGCAGAAATCCATCTGACTTACACAAAACTATTCTGTATCCTATGTTAACAAATACAGAAATTGGACTACATTTCCTGGGTGGAAGATCATTACAATTTAGTGTTATCTTCCATTTTTTAATCTCCCTTAGCTAGGAATATGTGATGAATCAACTGTTCAGATTTAGCCTCTGTTATTCAAGTATAAAGCATAACAGGAAGTGATGACCCTGATGTGTTTCCATTTATTCTTCCATATTTGTTGTCCAAGACAGTGGCAGATCTGTTTTCCAGTGGCATCTGTTTTTACACAATTGCTTTTATCAATTTCACAGCTGGGCTGGCTGAGGAACAAGGAGGTCAAACATCTTGTCAAAGCTTGCAGGGTCTATGGCTCAGTTAGGATTATAATTTGCTCTGGGTTGGTGCCTCTGTGGTTTGCACTAAACATTAGATAGTGGGCACCTGGATATTTTGAGATGCCTGGATATATTTATGTATTCTAACAGGAGACATTACTATAGGCCACCCAACCAGGACAGAGAGGTGGATGAAATATTCTATAGACACTTGAGAAATCTCACGATCGCTTGCCCTTGTTCTTGTGGGAGACATTAACTTCCCAGACATCTGCTGGAAATACAACACAGCAGAGCAGGACCAGTCCCGGAGATTCCTGGAATGTGTGGGAGACAACTTCCTGAAACAGCTGGTGAGAGAACCAACCAGAGAAGGTGCCCTGCTGAATCTCCTCTTTGTGAACAGAGAAGGACTGGTGGGTGATGTGGTGGTTGGAGGATGACTAGGGCACACCGATCATGAAATAATAGTTCTTTATTCTTAGAGAGGCCAGGAGCGGGGGGGCAGCAGAACATTCTGACATTCTGGACTTCCAAGGGGCTGACTTTGTCTTGTTTAAGCACCTGCTTGACAAGGTCCCTTGGCAGATGGTTCTGAAGGGTATAGGGGTCCAGGAAGACTGGACAATCTTTAATAAGGAAGTCTTAATGGCACAGGAGCAGGCTGTCCCCAGCTGTTGTAAGAGAAGTCAGTGGCAGAGAAGGCCGCCCTGGCTGAACAGGGAGCTTTGGCTGCAACTCTGGGAGAAAAGGAGAGTTTAGGTCCTTTGGAAGAAGGGGCTAGTCACTCACAATGATTACAAAGACACTGTAAGGCTATGCAGGGTGGAAATCAGGAGGTCTAAAGCCCAGCTAGAAATTAATCTGGCTTCAGGAGTCACAGATATCAAGAAACGTTTTTATAAGTATGTCAATAACAAAAGAAAGACCAGGGAGAGCCTCCATCCCCTGCTAGATGCAGGAGGAAACATGGTCACAAGTGATGAGGAAAAGGCTGAGGTGCTTAATGCCTTCTTTGACTCAGTCTTCAATAACAAGACTATTTGTACTGAGGGAATCCAGCCTCCTCAGCCAGAAGACAGAGACTGGGAGAACGACCCCCCCGCAATCCAGAAGGAGGTCGTCAGTGACCTGCTGCATCACATAGACATACACAAGTCTATGGGACCGGATGGGATATACCCGAGGGTGCTGAAGGAGCTGGCTGGGGTGCTCGCCAAGCCGCTTTCCATCATTTACCAGCAGTCCTGGCTGACCGGGGAGGTCCCGACAGATTGGAAATTGGCCAATGTGACGCCCATATATAAGAAGGGTTGGAAGGATGATCCGGGAAATTACAGGCCTGTCAGCTTGACGTCAGTGCCCAGGAAAGTCATGGAGCAGCTCATCCTGAGTACCATCACACAACACATGCGGGACAACCAGATGATCAGGCCCAGTCAGCATGGGTTTATGAAAGGCAGGTCCTGCTTGACAAAGCTGATCTTCTTCTACGACAGGGCGACCTGCTTATTGGATGAGGGAAAGGCTGTGGATGTTGTTTACCTTCAGCAACTTACCTTTAGTAAGGCCTTTGACACCATTTCCCACAACATTCTCCTGGTGAAACTGGCTGCTCGAGGCTTGGATGGGCACACGCTTTGCTGGGTAAAAAACTGGCTGGATGGCCATGCCCAAAGAGTGGTGATGAACGGAGTTAAATGCAGTTGGCGGCCGGTCACGAGCGGTGTCCCCCAGGGCTTGGCTTTGGGGCCACTCCTGTTTAACATCTTTATTGATGATCTAGACGAGGGGATCGAGTGCACCCTCAGTAAGTTTGAAGATGACACCAAGTTGGGTGGGAGTGTTGATCTGCTCGAGGGTAGGGAAGCTCTGCAGAGAGATCTGGACAGGTTGGAGCGATGGGCTAAGGCCAACTGTATGAGTTTCAATAAGGCCAAATTCCGGGTGCTGCACTTCGGCCACAACAACCCCCAGCAGCGCTACAGGCTTGGGGAGGAGTGGCTGGAGAGCTGCCAGTCAGAGAGGGACCTGGGGGTGTTGATTGACAGCCAGCTGAACATGAGCCAGCAGTGTGCCCAGGTGGCCAAGAAGGCCAATGGCATCCTGGCTTGCATCAGAAATAGTGTGTCCAGCAGGGACAGGGAAGGGATCTTACCCCTCTACTTGGCACTGGTGAGGCAGCACCTCGATTCCTGTGTTCAGTTTTGGGCCCCTCACTACAAAAAGGACATTGAATTACTCGAGCGTGTCCAGAGAAGGGCAACGCAACTAGTGAAGGGTCTGGAGCACATGTCGTACGAGGAGTGGCTGAGGGAACTGGGGTTGTTTAGTCTGGAGAAGAGGAGGCTGAGGGGAGACCTCATCGCCCTCTACAGCTACCTGAAAGGAGGTTGCAGAGAGATGGGGATGAGTCTCTTTAACCAAGTAACTAGCCACAGGACAAGAGGTAATGGCCTCTAGTTGTGCCAGGGAAGGTTTAGACTGGATATCAGGAAGCATTTCTTTACAGAACAGGTTGTTAGGCATTGGAATGGGCTGCCCAGGGCAGTGGTGGAGTCCCCATCCCTGGAGGTTTAAAAGTTGGGTTGACATAGCGCTTAGGGATATGGTGTAGTTGAGAACGGTCAATGTTAGGTTAACGGTTGGACTAGGTGATCTTCAAGGTCTTTTCCAACCTACATGATTCTGTGATTCTGGTTTGTTCGTTTGTTGGCTTTTTTTGGTAGACCTATATTTTCATGATCTGTACTAAGTGCAAAAGGACTTGCTGTGAGACTGTAAATGTAATTCTGAATGGCTGTCCAAATATCTGGTTTCTCTGAAATAAATAAAGGAAGCTGAAAAATTAATAATTAATATTAAAGAATCAGACTGTGCATAGTACTCGGCACTTATTACAGACAACAGGAGTTAGCACACTCTGCAGCTTAAAGACTGAGGTCCCAATTTAACTGACAATAGTTTCTTAATCAAAACAATAGGTAGCTTGTAATGAAAGCTGTAACTTTGCAAAACAGTCTCAAATTGCATCGTAAAGAAGAGACAGTCCTCTAAAGTTCTTTTGCACTAATTCTTAATATAACATTGCTAACCTAACGAAAATTCCAATATGTGATTGCTATGTTCAATGCCATGGACAGTACATACTTACTGCTCTTCCAAATTCTTTAATCTTTAGATTTTTCCGGATTATTTTCACCTAAATTAAGTTTATTTAAGTAAGTGTTTCACCTCTTTTTGTACAGTTTGATTATGGAATATTTGCAACTCTTAGTATAAACACATTCATTTTGTGCTGTGCTGAAAATTAAAATTATTTGATACCATGCTAAAAGCATGTACTTTGTAGGCTGAATAGGACTATCTTTTAAAACCTAGCTCTGTGTCCACTGTGCCTGAATTTGATTTAAGAATATTCTGTTTTCAATGATTCTGTATATTTAACATTAAATGTATCTAAATTTTTCTCTCAGGTCACCACATCAGTGAACACAAACATTCAGTTGAGTTGGGGATAAATCGTACTTCTTCTATAGAGTTCTCTGATGAGTGATACAACAAAGGGCTGAGTTTCACTATTCCTGCTTCACTGCTATGGAAACCAGGGCAGAGAAAATGAAACGATTTATCCAAAGTTGCACAGTGTTAGGAATAGAGCGCAGGTCATCCTAGCCCTAGCCTATTGCTGTACACAGTAGCCAAGATACCATTTATAATGACTGCCTCAAATAATGACTTTTGTTTAAAGTACAACTATCCACATTCATTGGAGACTTGTCTATTACATTGCCTTACTCTTGACTTATGTTTCTTAAAGACTATTTTAAAGTTTCATTTCATGAGATTTCTACCTCAATGCAGTTACTTAGTGTAGTGCAAGCTCCTGGTATTGTATCTCCTGTGAAGGACTAATCCAATAGTCAGACTGCACCGAATAGACATGCAGTATGCAGATGTGAACTGGAAGGAGCAACATTTTAAGTCCACTGGGATGAAGCCATGCATACCCTATTAACAGAGATTCAAGCAGCTAAATCTCAGTGTGTTGTGCTGAAAATGCTGCCTGATGTTTTTGAAGGAATACTATTTTCATATCAAGTACTTGCAAATATGCTGGTGCTGCTCCATAAAACCTAACATCCTAGAAAAAGATTCCCAGATCTTTTATACTCTATAGCATAGATGATCTCCAGGAATTGTTGACTGAATAACTTCTCAGGATGCTGCACATAATTTTTATTGATGAGGAAGTTGTTATCTGTGTTGAATGGGCATGGGTTGCTTTAAAGCATTATGGTTTTGATTAACCATCAAATTGTCAGTTAAAAATTAGTTTGATTCAGACTCTGAAATAATATTTTTTTTCTCCTGGCTCTAGCTGTAAAGACAGAGCCACAGGTCTCTGGATTCTGGCCAAGTTGCCAGTTATTCAGATATTCCATCATAAAAGTTTAGCTAGTTCTGTTGAAGACAGCAATGGCAGATTTACCATTTTTTAGTTCAGTAATGATTTTTAGGTAACTATTAGGCAGTGGAGAGAATGAGTCTAATTTAGGGTACTCTCCTTGACTGGGAGAAAAAGGTTTTTAAGGATGATGCAATTCATAACTGATGTCCTATCCTCCATTACACACTTTTCAAACGTTTTTGCATGGTATGAAGTATCTACATAGTGTATTACATGAGATATCAAGTAGTTAATAACTATATTTATCATGCTTTTAGTCTCTATTCCATGAAAGACAATTCTGGGAAAGGAATATTTACACACTCATTATAGAGTATCAAGTAAAATTGCATAATGAATACATTTCTAAGCAATTACACATTAGAAAATATTTTTGGAAAGTATACAAGACTAGAAAATGTCCTCCATCCCCCACTAAAAAGTAACTCTACAGGGTAGATAATTACTAAAACATCTACATTGTAGCTCAGGGCAAGGAATGTTTATGATTTTCTGTAGTTTTGCTGTCAATCTCTGCCTTCTGCTCTTGCACTTTGGAGTATTCAGAGTATTATCTTCATAATGCATAGCCAATTCTTTACTCTTTATTTGTTTGGCCTATATCATTATCATGAAGTTTTAATATTGCAAATTAAAAGTAATTCAGAACAAATAATTTGATGAGTTTCACCTTTCTTTGAGAGTGATTCATTTCTCAAATTTATTCATTATTCAGAATGATTCAGTAATTTCTTCAGTAAATAATTCTTGGTGTGTCATTTTAATTGTGAATTATGAATATTACAATCAGTTTGTTCTCTAGCTTCTGTGCAGTAACACATGTATTTGACTAACTTAAGTAGTTCAGTCTGAATTTCCAACTGTGTTTGATTATAATAGGTGTTAGCAATGTATGCCAGGCAATCAAAATCCAGCTATCACGTGACTCATGGTAACTAACCATCCCAGCATGAAGGCAAACTACAAATTTGATAATCAGATGTTCAGTTTAAAATTTACTTTCAGCAAATACTCAAGCAATCAAGCCAAAAGTATACCCAGTGAACTCTGAACAATTGAGTGCTTTCAGAAAGGGATCATAAAAAGATAAACTGAATTTAAAGAACAGTCAAGGATACTTTCTTCAACTATTTTTGGGGTTTGAGTTGCTGACTGCCTTGCCAATCTAATTTTTTTCCCACAGAAATAAGGAATTTAGTGAAGTATCAGAAATTAAGGAAGGAAATAGCTGAACATCAGTAAGGGTATTACTGTTCCTGGAATGAATAGGGGGCATTCATTCTTATGTAAATATCCAATTTTTACCCTTTCAAAACTCTTAAATAATGCAAAGGACAAATTGACATGATTTATACAACCTCTGTATACAGATCCTTATTTTTTAATGTGACTGCATTCAATCAAAATGATTGAACAGTGGATTTCTGATAGATAATAGTATGTTGATATACAGCATTGTAGGGAATTAAACTATTTGTAATACCCATTCTAGCTATTATATTAAATCCTGCTCATGGGATTACTAAAGCAAATACCCAAATTGTTTTCAGAAGTACCAAAATTTTTTTCTGCAACTTTAATATCTGCTTGATTTTTGTGTCAGATACAGAATACTTATATTCATATTACACTCAAAAATATTTGAATCTAGCAAGCTGATTAATACTGAAATATTAATGCAGCATGTCATTGCTCTTACTGGCATTTCATCAGTGATTTATGAGACAACAGTTCTCTCTTCTCTGGGTATAACTCCAACAGAGCAAATATCTTGGAAGATGAGCTCAAATAAAGCTAGCCTGTGATGTGTTTATTTCCCAGCCATTCTCTGACTTAACTATACTCCTTATTTCTTACGTACTATTTCATCAAATGGTATTAGTCATAAAAAGAACTATATGAATTTTAAGTTCTATTTCAGAACAAAGTTCCCAGAAAAAGAATTATTCACTGTAAGTAATAAAGTAAATAGAAACCAAACCAAAACAAAAAAACTCCACATGATTTAAACAAGTATCTGAATTTATCACAAATATGTATGAAAAATTCAATTTACCCTACTACAATACTGCAAATTTTTTGGGAAAAAGAAGTGTATATTTTGTAGATGGTGACAGATCTGTGCTGTCTTTCAATTATTTGTTTAGATTTGTTAGCTACTTTGACATCACAGAGCAAAGAGGCTAGAGCCTAGTCTTCATCCAGTTAGTGTGAGTGACAAAGTGAATCAATAAAAGCACAAATAAGCACCTGATTATTCTATTTTTGATGGCCTGTTTATTGTGTCTGTGAACCAAGGACACACAATGCTATGTCAGTGTAAGGTATAAACCCTCTTATAAAGCCTGTAACAAATTTTTCTAATATTTCCAATTATAGGCAACTGCTTTCAACAGCTTTTACAACTATTTAATCATTTGTATAAATTTATTTTATCAAAGTTTGACCAAAATAGTAATTTCTCAGGATGAGCTTGATGACAGAAAAGAGTTTTTTTGTCCATGTTAAATCCTTGCAATCATTTTGGTAAAAGACTCTGATGCCATCATACTATGAATTAAGGATTTGAAACTTGGCATTCAGGGACTGAATCAAAATTAAGTTACTTTACCAACTGTGCATGTTTTGCTGTTTGTCTCTTTTGTCAAATTATGTTACTTAGTAGAGTTTCTGGAATCTACTGCTTTGAAGCTGTAAAACTAAGAAATAGATTTCTCTACAACTCCAAGCAAGGACTGAATAGTTTTTTGATATTTTTTGCTGCTTTGGACTCAAGTAGAAGTTCAAAAGCTATAGTGAGAACAGGGAAGCAGTTTCTGCTATTCACTACACATGTTGTTGCAGGTAGTATAGAGGAATATGCACTGGCCAGGCTGGAGAGCAACCAGTTCCACACTACAGACTGAATTAAGTAGAGACCTGAGCAAAATAGTTTGTGGTTATGTAAGTAAAAACTGTTTTGTGATGCATGAGCACAAGAGAAGGAGGAACATGAAGATAACTTTAGTCTCAGCAGGGCAGGTTAAAAAGGAGTTGACAAGTGACTTGTAAAAGTTTCAAAAATTAACAGTATTTACAAAAACTGAGTGCTGGCCTGAGTGGTGAATAGATCTCAGTGTGTCATAAAAAGTTCATCCAAGAACGGTAAGGCCATTCCAGGAAAGTTGGATGAATTGTGTGACTTGGTAGTCACTCAAAGGAGATAAAGGGTATTGCTACTACTGATGAAAGATATGCTGGAGAATTTTTTCCCATAATCATGTGTCAGTACTAGAAACTGCTACATTTAATAAAAAATATTTTTTAATTTGTATTGTCATTTACATTATTGAAAAACATAGAATAATACTTTTAAGAGAAGATGTGACAGGCCCGGCCATCCTGCCAGTTTTTTACCCAGCAAAGCGTGTGCCCATCCAAGCCATGAGCAGCCAGTTTTGCCAGGAGAATGCTGTGGGAAATGGTGTCAAAGGCTTTACTAAAGTCAAGGTAAACAACATCCACAGCCTTTCCCTCATCCAATAAGCAGGTTGCCCTGTCATAGAAGGAGATCAGGTTTGTATCATGTTTCTGTGATAGCCACTACATCATAATTTTCCTGTTGCATCATGGTTTCAAGCTCCTCCTGTTTGTTACCCATGCTGTGTGCATTGGTATAGTGCACTTCAGATGGACTGATGTCCCCAGCACCTTTTTGCATTCAGAGGTCTTAATTCCAACCTGACCTTTCACAGGTGTTACCATGGTTACTGATCCATCAATATCCCTTGCGTCTTTACAATCAACCAACCATTCATCATTAATTAAATAAATAATTTTGGAAAATACATTGTTGTCCCTTCCCTCATTTTCTTAGAATATATAGGAAATTTTGAATGTTCTAACTTATATTAATTTTTAATTAGTCGTAGCATACCATAAAAGCAAGCGCATTACCTAATTCATTGGAACATGATGAAGGAAAAGATACACATTTTTATATTGATGTTACCAAGCTTCTTAAATCCTGCAGGGAATAGTTGAACTTGAACAGATACACAATGAACAAAACTGTGGGAGCCAGGTATACTTCTGATTAATGAAAAGAACAGAATACTTTCCCAAGAGTTTTTATGCAATGCTATAAATCTACTATAAAAAACTTCATGGATTGAATAGGACTTTGACCTATCAGTTTTCGTTATTTCTCCTCAGTTAAACTATTTTGACTTCTAACTTAATTTGCATAGATTTTTAACTGCTTTTGAACCTGTACTGATAGCCATAGCTGTCTCTCACATGGGAAATTTACAATAAAGAGGCAACTATACACAAATTATTCACAGCAAGACATATGTTTGCCAAATATGCTTTTTATTTCTCAAAAATTTGGTAGATTCAGAAGTGTAATTTTGTATATAATGCAGTGTTACTGGTTCTTAGAGGAACAGAACTAGAGTTGTGTAGATTTAGGATATAGAAGGTCATCAACGTATACAGACATTTTGATGCACACTTAAAAGAGAGCTAAGCATTACAAAGCGAGCTTGAAAAAAATGTAAAACTTGGGCATCTGGACACTGTTGCAGAATCTATGACCCTACATGAAGTGCTTAGGGTCTGTATGCAATTTATGAGTGAAGTTATCTGGTCAGACAGAACTTATCAACATCTTTCTGTGGAGTATGGCACTGTCTGGCCTAGCTGCTAGGAAAACACTTGAAAGAGATATGTTGGCCTTGTGTACATAACATGCACTGTATATTTTTCCCTCTGCTGATTGGCTGCCTGGAATTCGTTGATGAAGATAAGCAGCTATGAACTTTGATTTAGGAACAGAAGAACTTACTCCTACCCAACTGTAGAGGAAGCTTCTCTTTCTCATATATCCCTGATTTCCCCACACATGCCACTTCTTCATTAGTTCAACAGCGAGAGTTATTGTCCAACATGTGGTAGATCTCCATTCAATTTCTTCCACTGCATGGCTTCATAGCCTCCCTAGAAAATATCATGATCCCCTAGAATGCTAGCTTTAGGCTATTTTTGTAGGGGAAGCAGTTGCGGTATTATTTCCTTTTTCTTGTCTTCCACTTGCATTCTACTTGTATTCATTGCATCTTGTGCATGTTACCAAAACACACATCAGCTGAAGCCCTCCAAGTTCACGTGAGTAAAATAATACCTACTTTTCTGATCAAACTTCAGTCTGAATTTGAAATAAAACTGCTCAGCAATGTCATCTCAGGACTGAAATTATTCTTGCTTCTTGCTAAAAGCAAATGTTAGACTCCTGTAGAATTCTAAATTTGAAAAATAGCACCTTACATTAGAGTTGCCTATATTCCACTTTCTATTTTTATTTCTTTTAATTCTGGCATTATTTATCAGAGTAAGGTCTCATTAGGATAGTTAGGATATGCTTAACCTTTCCTATTCCTTCTTGAAACCTCATTGCAAGTAAATGTAATTTCTTTTAATACCTTACTTGATACTTAGTATCAAGTTTGACTCGTGTCCATCCTTTAATTGCATGTGGAATGCATATGCTTTATGAAGCAAGTGACAAACCTTGAAAAGGTGATATCTTTAGAGTAATCTGCTTATCACAGCCACCTTAATATAGCAACATGTGTTAAAATAAATTTTGCACGTTTTAAATATATATGTGGATCTTCTACTGTCACACTAGCCCATAAACCAATTAAGATTATTTGAACCCAAAACCTGAGATACAAAATCATGTGTCACTTGAACACGTATTCACATTTTTAGACCTAAACTATTACCAAAATAAAAGTTAATTTTCCAAATCACTGCTTTTGGAACAGTGTGACTGTTTCATTAAATCAAGGCCAATCAGGATATACTCTGAATTCTACAAAGAATAGATAAAATGAGTATCAAAGTACCTCTTTTATTTCATTTGAATGAAAACTATGAACACCTATAACAGAGTATGCTGGGAAATAACACAGTATTTTGGCCTTGAGCCTGTACCTATTGTGCTCTGATATCTGTATATCATTTTCCTGCCTCAATCTCCACCCAGTTTAAAGATCTAATTACATTTTGAAGCAGTGTCTTCATTTAAGGTCAAGTAAAATCTTTAACATGTTAATCAAAGTGAATACTTATTGTCATATCTCAATTCTGACATTTAAAAGAAACTTCATGCAAATGGATATGTGACTGAATTACTAGAAAAGGTTATCAAATACTGAACACAGAAACACAATGAATCGCACTATATTGACTGAAGTCCTTCATGTGCCTCCTCTAAAGTGCAAATCAGACTTAGATTTGTACCTTGAAGTTTAGGAACCCTTGGATGTTTGTTCTTTAGTGTATATTGATGTCTATACTAAAACAAAATTAAAAGTATTCCATTAAACAAAATTTCCTTCTGTTGTGTTTCCCGTCTTTGTAGACTCAGAACTGAAGAGCTAATAAGTTGAACAAAGTCGTCTGATAAACCTGAAGATTGTCTTTTAAAACAAAAACATTATTTTCTGATGGATTCCTTTTTAATATTTGCTTTACTATTTTCATCTGATCTGATTTTATTAAAAAGTAACATATCCTTCAATTCACAGACCACTTCTTTCTAATATTGAAATAAATATTTTATCAAATATGGAAGGCAGCTTTCTCATTTCAGGAATGAGCATGTACTGAAAATATAAAGGTACTTGTAGCGGCCAACAAAGTGCCACATTAGTGAAGAGGTGTACTGTTATGCATTGATTAAATAATTTTACATAGTTTTCTCATTTTTAAACTCCAAGAAATTTAAAAGGCCATTCTAAATAGATGTAACTTGATTTTGATCCCACAGAAGTTTTTCATTTGTACAGATCAATTCTGTTGGATTTTTATAGATCAAATTAATCAGTAGACAAAGGGAGAGCAGTGGTTATTGCCTATCTTGACTTCAGTAAGGTTTTTGATGCTGTCTCCCATAGATCCCCATAGAGAAGGTGAAAAAGGGTGGGCTGGATGAGCAGACAGTGAGGTGGATTGAAAAGTGACTAAATGACTGGGACCAGAGGGTTATGATCAGTAGTATGACATCTAGTCAGAGAACAATAAGGAGCAGCGTACCCCAGGGGTCAATACTGGGTCTAATCTTGTTCACATCTTCATTAATGATGGGGTACAGTGTACCCTCAGCAAGTTTGCAGAAGACACAAAACTGGGAGAAGTGGCTGATACACCAGAGGGTCATGCTGCTATCCAAAGCAACCTTGAGAGACTGGAGAAATGGTCTGAGATCCCTTGGGGCAGAGGAGGATAATGGTATCCTGGGCTGCATTAGGAGGCATGTTGTCAGCAGGATGAGGAAGGTGATCCTTCCCCTCTACTCAGCACTGGTGAGGTCACACCTGGACATGTTGCTACAAGACAGAGTTCAATGAAAGTCCACTTGCCGGTCGTTTACTCCTCCCCCGGTGAAATAGGGGAGGGACCAAAAAAAAAGGAATTCGTAGGTTGAATAAAAAAAAAAATAGTAATAGTAACAAAACAACAGTAACAATAGTAAGTCCAAACGGGTAAAATACAGCAGTGGCTCACACCTACTGGTGACCAGTATGCAGCCTGCCCCCAGCAGCGATCCCAACCGCACCAGAAATCCCGGGAAACCAAAACCAAAATGGGCCATGAGAGCACACGTCCACCTATATACTGAGCATAATGTCACATGATATGTAATACTCCCATGACCAGTCTTGGCCCAGCTCTCTGGCTGTGCTCCCTCTCAGCCGAAGGAAAGTTAACTCTATCCTAGCTGAAACCGGGACAGGACTGGAACAACTCTCAGATTAGGAGAGGCTGAGAGAACTCAGACTGCTTAGTGTGGAGAAGTGAAGGCATGGGGGGGTGGATCTTATCAATGTGTACAAATACCTGAAAGGAGAGTGTGAAGTTGAAGCCAGGCCCTTTTTTGTGGTGTGTGCTGACAGGAGAAGAGGCTATGGACACAAAGGGAGGTTCCACCTGAAAATCAGGAAACACTTTTTTACTGTGTTGTGGTTTAACCTCAACTGGCAGCTAGACACTCCTTGCCACCCCCACTCCTCCAGTGGGATGGGGAGGAGAATTGGAAAGAAAGGAAAGTAAAACTCATGGGTTGATATAAAACAGTTTAAGACTTGAAATAAAATAAAATAATAATAATAATAATGATAACAAAGAGAGAAATAAAACTCAAGAAAGACAAGTGATGCACAGTGCAGTTGCTCACCGCCTGCTGATTGATGCCCAGCCAGACCCCGAGCAGCAATTGCCCTTTCCCCAGCCAACATCCCCAGTTTATATACTAAGCATGATGTCCTATGACATGGACTATCCCTTTGGCTAGTTTGGGTCAGCTGTCCCGGTCATGCTCCCTCTCAGCTTCGTGTACACCAGCTCGCTGGCAGAGCTTGAGAAACTGAAAAATCCTTGAGTTAGGAGAAGCACTACTTAGCAACAACTAAAACATCAGTGTGTTATCATCAACATTATTATCACACTGAATCCAAAACACAGCACTGTACCAGTTACAAGGAAGAACATTAACTATCCCAGCCAAAATCAGGAGAACTGTGAGGGTGACTTAACACTGAAACAGGTTGCCCATAAAGGTTGTGGAGTCTTCATCCTTGGAGATGTTCAAAAGACATCTAGACATAGTCCTGGGCAACCTGCTTTAGGTGGCCTTGGTTGAACAGGGGGTTGAACTTGATGAACTCCAGAGATCACGTCAAACCTCATCCATTCCATGATTTTGTGAGTCTGCATGATTCTGTAATTCTGATCCTGTGATTCTGTTTTACACCACAACAAATAAAAGTAGAAGCAATTAAGAACTACCTTATAATGAACTACAAGTAAAACATATTAAGGCTTGAGACTTGGTCAGTGAATTTAATGTCAAAGCACATGCAGATTTGGTTCCACAACAAGAAGTAGAGGAATCTAAACCTTCATTTTACAAGTCCTAGGTTAATTCTTTAAATTCCAGACTTAGGGTAAAAAGGCAGAAGTGACATTGCATTTGTTGCGTAAAAAGGGAGCAGTGACGTTGCAGTCGTTCTTTGATAAGACTGACCAAATTTCTGCTATTGTTACAAATTTCTGTTCTGTTACAAACTCAAATCTTCAGCAGGATTTCCTTTATCTCCCTTTCTGTCATCTAATCTTACAGAGTGCAGAAGACCTCCTGCTGAATGTTCTTGCCTCTCACAAGTGCCAGTGGTAGCTGATAGCATACAACTGTTCACAGATATGCTCAGTAGCAGAAATACTTTTCAGGTCTGGCATCCAAGCCAATTTCAGATAGGACAGGAAAACACATAAACCAAAAAGTTACATATTCTTATTTAGGCATCTACTGGAATATTTTCATAAAGATCCTTAATGCTCCTAATCGCTCAGGCCAATATACACAAGGATGTACTTTCTTTTGGTGCATAGACCCTTCTCTTTGGTGATGCATACGGACCAAAGAACTACACTGAAGATTCCTACATAAAACAGTTAATTCAACTAAGAACTAGTAACTAAGTTAAAGTTTTCTTCAGTTGGTACCTCTAAATGATTAAATAAAATTTTGACTTGTTCTGAAGGTTCTATTAACAGGTAATAATGAATGACTCTTTTCCTTTAGTAAAATATGCTTTAATGTACTTCAATGTCAATTCTGGTTAACTATGGTCATATTATCAGCAGAAAATTAATTACAGCTAGGTTTTTGGTAATATTTCTTCTTATTTACAAACAGTAGAAAATATCCAACAAAATTAGTGTCAGTTACTTAAGAGCATTTACTATAAAAATATTTTTCTTTTTTCCTTGAGGAATAGCAGCTTTTAAATAGAAGACTTCTACTTCTTCAGGAATTTAAAATATTATTTATTAACAATACAGTTCTGATGGTTGGAATTAGAGCTAGCACACAAAAAGAAGCTGACAGGATCTGTGAACCTGTAGGGCTAACAGAGGGCTCTGACTTAAAAGCTAACTCTTTCTTCAATATACACTCATATATATTCTACACAATTGGAGACTGTGAATGTGTATACACTGGACTTCAGCCTAAGCAAGTTATCCACATTTAACAGTTGTTGTTGAACCAAAGGCATTTACTTTTGTTAAGATTTACAAAAAAGGACTCTTATAAATTACAAAACCTATTTTACTAGTAAACACTTGAATCTCAACACAACATAAATTAGTATGACTAGGATGAGAGGTAGTTAACAAAGAAGTTTTTGGAAAGGCATTGCACTGAACACATAAGCAACAGGAATTTATCAGAAACAGAACTCCAGTATCATTAATAACAGATCTTTACAGTAAAGCAAGCAGAATTCATTTTTTTAGTATATTTAAAGTACACTAAAGCAATCTATCTTTTTACCAGTTTTACAGAGTCTAAAAGCAAAAAATGTTATTATAGTCCTAATTCTAAAAGAAGAAAGATTTGTATAGGACAAGAGATAAAGACCATCACAATAAAAAAAAAAAAAAAAAAAAAAAAAAAGTGAGAACATTCGCAGGAGTCACTAATCTTGTGCTTTTTTTGGATGAATCTGATTTGCTCATCTGTAAATTTACAATACAAAAATACTTCTTATAGATTCATTAAAATATGGCTAGCAATTCAAGTGTGATTATCTTTTTTCCCATTCTTTTCAGCCAATAGTCTCTAGCAACAAATAAAGGCATTGCAGAGGTGATGGAGGAAGTTAATTTAGAAGACAGGATCACTGGCAGAGACAGACTGAGACTTTAAGGCAATATTACACAGATGGCTGAACATTGCATAGACATGTTTTCACCAACTCTGCAAATTGATAAACATGTTCATCATATAAAGATGATAGAAATCTGGGCCAATATCACTATTTCACTTAGTATCTAGAATGACATAAAGTCCTGGCTTTAATTAAGTATCTGAAGTATTCCATCAGTAGCACCCTTTTCCTTTTGACTGCCAAAAGCCTCACATAACCTTAGTCATCATGATTTACAGTTATAAAAGCTTTTTTTGTAGATCATCATTCTGTGATTCTGTGAAAATTCTACATGTCTACAAAATTGAACATCACAATGTTTCTTACAATAAAGACAGAAAAATCTAATGTTTTTTTCTGGATGTACTGGTTTTGGCTTGGGTAGAGTTATCTTTCTTTATAGTAGCTTGTATAGGGTTATGTTTTGGATTTGTGCTGAAAACAGTGTTGATAATACAGGGATGTTTTAGTTATTGCTGAGCAGGGCTTACACAGAGCCAAGGGCTTTTCTGCTTCTCACACTGCCCCAGCAGTGAGTAGGCCAGGGGTGCACAAGAAATTGAGACAGCTGACCCCAACTGACCAAAGGGGTATTCCAGAACTTATGGCAACATGCTCAGAAATAAAAGTTGCAGGGAAAAAGGAGGAAGGGGGTGGGACATTCGGAGTTATGACATTTGTCTTCCCACGTAACTGTTATGCGTGATGGAATCCTGCTTTCCCACAGATGGCTAAACATCTGCCCAGGAAATAGTGAATGAATTCCTTATTTTGCTTTACATGCATGCATGGTATTTGCTTTACCTATTAAACTGTCTTGAACTCACCCCACAAGTTTTTGCACTTTTACCTTTCTGATTCTCTCCTCTATCCCACTGGAACTGAGTGAGCAACTCTGTGGTGCTTAGTTGCCAGCTGGGGTTAAACCAGAACACCAGAATAATTCTGGGTTTGTCAGTTACACATGCTTACATTTTTATATACAAATGGCAATAACAACATATATTGGCAATAGCCAGAAATATTAATAACTTTCCAAATAGAAAGAGGAAGGTCAGATTTGGCTCTACGAAACAGCAAAATTCTCATTTGATAATAAATACTTCAGAAAAGTAAAGTAAGTCAGTAAGAAGAAAAGCGATAATGAACCAGATCACAAGTATTCGCCATGTACACAGCTACCTGTGGAAATGACATGTTGGGATATTTTATAGTTCCAGCTTCTAAAGTTAGATATAAAACCCATATATATTTATATGTAAACAACAGTTTCATATAAATAGTGGATGAATCAAAGACTATCTTTTGTCTATACAAGAAGAAGGGTGAAGTAAATGGCTTGCCAAAAAGACCCAGCTACAGTAACACGGGATTTTTAGTGTCTAGAAAACTGATTTTTTAAAAAAATTTGAAGTATTTTGGGAATCAACAGTTACCTAGGAAAGCAAGATTTAGTAGAGATATAGTCATCTTTGAACTTGTTTTTCTCCATATTTCTGTTCCTTTCTGCAAAAGAAAATGGTACTTCATCTAAGTGACACATCTGATATAACTATATACAGTTTTACATCAGTGATGAACAACTTTGCTGCCTCAGGAACCAAATAGACTTTTCTTAGTTGCTACAATGGACATATGATATTCACCTCAAACATATTCAAAGATAATTAGGGGAACTTAAAACTGATTCAACTGTTTCACTGCAAACACAAAGAATAAGCATTTCAGTCTAGAAGATTTTTCTCAGTACTAAGTAGCAGCTGCCCTTCATGATTTAAAAAAAAAAAAAGTAAAAATGACAGACTTTATTAGATTTAATTAGTTGTGCACCATTGCTACTGTCATGTCATAATACAATTTTTGACAATTTATACTATGACATGACAGTGGAAGCACACCATTAGCTAGATCAAATGCACTGCACAGAAAAAAGAAAGACAAAACAACATTAAAAAATTCTTTAAATTCTTAAGACAAAGCATTCCAGAAAGCAAAAAGGGATGATTTAAAAATAAAAGCTTTCTGCAAAAGTTTCCAGAAAAAGTATAGATTTTAAAATGTTGACGATTTTAATGAAAGCAGAATTTTTCATGGGAAAAATCCCTAACTTTCTGACACAAAAAATGAAACGGCTCCGTTGAAAACTTTAGGGTTGACTCTGCAATCAACAGAGTACATGTTGTTTTACACACAAGGTAACATGCATTAATTAGCTGATGTAATATTATGAGTAACAGATGGGATGCATAAAACAATGCCAACAACACTTCAGCAGTTCTTATTTAATACATTCACCTTTAGGAAAGTCATGAAGATTCAAGGATAATGTCATTACCTTTTTCTTTTATGTCTTCAAATGCCCTGCTTTGATATTGATGTTTTACTGTGAGAATGATGTTATTCAGGACATTGACTTCATTTGTTCAATCTAGTTGGTAAATTATGCCTGCAGTATAAAAAAATTGGTTATTCAGAGAAAAAATACATGTGTTAATATAATGCCCTAATTTACATTTATATCTTTCTAAGAACATTTTTTTTCTCTTCATTGCAATCATAAATGTTGGTATAGACTTCAAATGCAGAAGACTGAACTGTGAAACTTAAATAGATGTCGGTGCTTAGTCTACTGCCCCTTGAAGAAGTTTCTGATGTTTTTGAAACAAAAAATGCCATGTTTTTATTGGCAGCTATTGTTGCATTACAGATGGTCAGGGACATATGTGGGTAAGAGAGAATGAAGTGAATTAACAGGAATGGACTAAAAACTGCAAATAAATACTTTTCTCCAAAGTTGTAGATAACAAGTACTCTCCATGGATGACTTCCAAACATGTTTATTGCACTAAAATATTTATTGAAACGGTTCATGCAAACATTTGAATTTTAGAGAAGTAGAACTCTGAAAAAAAGGCTTCAAAAGGCTTGCAAACCAATCAAATATATAAAATAAAACCTGGGAGTGGAGATTAGACTTCTCCCTTCCAAACTGCAGCCCACAGACTAAATGTATGTTCTTTCTGGTCTCCGTGTTCCAGCCCCAGTTTGCACATTGACAGAGCAGGATGAATGCAATGCTCCTATCTTTGCTTTTTGCTAACTGAGAAACTATGATAACATCACCAACCTCTTGCACCCAAATTACAGAATAGGCTGCTTGAATTACCACTGACATGTTACATGTAATTTTGTTATCAAAAAAGGAACACACAGTATATGCACATGCAGGAATTTATTGTTAATCCAATTAAAGTCCTTGTACTCTAATCAAATTCTTATAAGCTCTCTTGCAACAATACTAACATTGATACTTAATACAGAGTTAAAATGATACAAACTGTCTAGTGTCTACCCCTTGCTCTGGTGGTATCTTCTTCCCCTCCATGTACCATTGGGTTTTAAGATAAATGACCAGTCTAGGGGAAAAGGGTGTATAGTTAGTCTTCAGCATTCTGATTCCACAAGATTATGTTATGAAAGATGGAACAATCTCTATTTCTTCCAAGCAGAGTGTTTTCTGCATCTAGATATCTTTGCTTTAGGAGCCTACTCAGGTTTAGGTTTGAGCTAGGCACCTATGACTGCTGTGGATATGCAAAACAAGAAAACTCCCAGGACACACAGAAGGCCAGTTTCAAACAAGGATGAGGACATTTTCAGCATATTCAGCAGTTCTCCAGTTTTGACTATTTCTTCAATCTTGTCTTAGGCAAATTTGGTTTTGTTAGATATACTTACAAATAGGTTCCTGTTCAAGATGCGAGTATTAGATTCTGTATAAATGTGTTTACCTCATCCTGCATTTGAATCACAAGCTATAATCAATTGTAAAGATTTTTTCAGATTGATAAAGATTTTTTTAATCAGTATCAACTTGTACTGTATTCATTTTCCTGGATTACTGCAATCCACAATTAACACAGTTCTACAAAACTGCATATATTACTCTGATGCCCCTCTAACCTGACAAAACAATGTTGATTTAAAGTTTTACGTGCTTTAGAAAAAGGTTTTTCATTAAGACATGCCATAGAACTGCATACATGTAATAAACCAGTTCTATTAAGCTGGTCTTGCACACTGACTTCTTTTTTTTTTTTGAAAAAAGGTAAGGAAATTAACATCTGAGGTGATCACTATTGTTTATAAACCTTCATGAAATTCTTAGCTTTTAGTAAATCAGCTTTCTGAGCAATTCACTTTGTTTTCTAAATATAGGCAAATTATTTCAATGTAAGAACTGTATGAATGTAATATTCACTATTCCATTTGGTCAAACAGCCTCTTGAAATACCATTTAGAAACTTTAAATTAGGTAGATTCTAATGAATTACATCATTTACATTGAGATAAATAAATGCTTTATGTATAGATTTGGTTTTTACTTCTTTAATGCTTATCCCATTAATGAGGATAAAACAGCAGACCATTTAGAAAAAAATGAGGGAGAAGACATGGTATTTGTCCCTCTTAATGGTAAAGAATGTATGTATTTTAAAGTATAAACTCTACTGTACAGCTTTAATTTTGATTAATGATTTAGATCGTCTTGAGCAAGATTAAAAAATAAGGGAGATGATTAAGACATTTATTTAAGGCATATTTTATGCCTTTTTCTTAATGAAAAATAATATATAATTGGCTTAGAATTGAACACAATACAAATTAATAGATATCATATATTTAATGAAAGTCTCAGTTCAATTTTCTCTTATAACCTGGATTTTTAAAGGCCTGAGGTCACAGATCATTCCAATTAGCCAGAATGCGCAGGATATTTTCCAGTTCTGGCTAAAATTTACTTCTATTTGTGCAGGTTAGACCTCCAGAACTGGTTTCTATATGAGAACAGAATTATCAAATTTTTCACAATTTCATTGATTTCTATGTGAAAAACAGGTCTGTACTTTATATGCACTGGAGGAAGAGAGCTTCAGATGGACCAAACCAATGCAGTATACTTATAAGTATATAAACTTATAAACAACAAAGTTGGTGTCCCCTATGCTATTACCAGTGAATACTTCATTATCTAAAAATTCAATTCACATTCAAAATTATAATTTCTCAAAATTTGCTTTAATACTGATTTCTTACAAGGATTTCTGTATTCTGGTTGCTAACTTCCTGTTTACTTTGTGCATTTGATTTCTTTCAGTCATTATTATACCTAAAAAATAAACATATCCTTCAAACATCAGAGATGATATCAAGTATTTTCATTTTATAGATGCAAGAATGATGCACAGGGAAATTAATGACATGTCTAAAATCTGGGAAATATTTGCCAAACACATGGGAAACATTTCCTAGATTTTCTGAACATCCTGTCACCAGAGTAAAATTGTTACTAAAAATACAAAATAGCCTAGGAGAAATTACCTGTTGCCTCAAGACCTCAACCTCAATCCATGGAAAATGCAAGCTTTAGGGCTATATGTTTAGACCACATCATTCATGAATCTCAGATCCACAAGGATATAATTCTTTAAAACTGAATTTGAAGTTTATAACAAGTGTCACTACCCAAACATGTCAAAAGTCTGTAAGGACCTCCATTTTTGAAATGTGGTAAATACCTCAATGTTTCCTTCAACAGACATGTCAGTTTGCCACGTGAGATCTGTCACAGGACTAAAATCCCAGAATCGGCCCTTCCTCCACCAAATCCAAGGGAGAGACAGTGAATGTTGGCCCTACACAAGCACGGCAGCTTCCAAGACACTTTCCCTCAGAAGGATGCCCAGAGGGAGTCAATTTTTTTCTAAAACAATTCACTTATTCCCCATAAAATGCCTTCAGTTCTTTCTTGCTTGCCCAATGAATCTTCATTTTTTTAATTTGTTTGGGGGTTTTTTTTGTTAAATGATTTAGTTTCACCAGGACAGATTGAAAATACCTGCCAGACACAACAGGTGGCACCGCGAGGGTTAACACGGGCCTGGGGAGGTGAGAGGAGTGGACCTGGCTGCCACCTAAGGCCCCCTTGTTCACCCAAACTGGAGGAAAATACATCCCCATAATCTCTCCTAAGTACCTTCACAGCACCAACCCACAGGTCATTGGGCTATACATTACGTTTGCTGCTTCACGTTTCTATAATTCAGTCTAATTAAAATTGATTCCTTATGAGAGTTTTGCAATACTTTGCAGGCTGCTTTCTGCATCTTGCTGTCTGTGAACTCCCGGCATTCATACTACTGCACAATCAAAACCATAAAAAACAGAAATGTCTAATTACGAGATTCACAAATGTATTTATTAGCAATAGTGTGAGGTTAATTTCTCAAGTATGCAGGTTGAGAACTAGTTAGTTGCCTTTGCTAATGGTTGCACAAGCATGCACTTGTTCTTAACAGGAGTGATTTAAGAAATCATTTCTGCAATGAAAACTAACAACACTTAAAAGATTTTTTTACCTCAGGAGTTGACCAAGACTTGGGACTGTCCAGGCAGAGTATCTGGGCACGACATCAGGGGCAACAGGAGCAGTGCTGTTCTCCAGGGCGGGGGCCATGAGGCAGACGGGCTGTTAGCTCACCCGCAGGCACCGTCCCATGGCTGGAGGCAGGCAGGCAGGCAGGCAGGGCACCCGGCTGGTGGTGGCAGGGCCGATGAGCATTGGGAAGGACAGGAATAAGCAATGTCCAAGATCAAACTGCCCGGGGACAGGACTAGGGGCAGGCACACCTGAGGTGCTGCTGGGGTAAGGACTGAAGGCCCTGGCTGGGCTGAACTAATGTCCTGGGCCCGTGGGGGCATGGAGCAGACCCTGAGGGAGGCCGGCCTGTGCCAGGAAGGCTCATTACTGCACTGAGGGCCCCGAGGCAGAAAAAAATTTTGCACATATGTCTCTGATGGTCCTAATAGAGAATTTGTAAATAGATATCAGGTTGAAGTGTTGTGGAGCCCATTTCCTCAACTGGCAGGTTTTCTCCTTCAGGTATATGTCTTTCTGACATATATATTGTCAGTCAGGCAATTAATCTCTTTTTCTTTTTTGTCACTCAAAGATCATTTGCTGAAATAGGGGCTTGCCTTACTTGCAGACAAAAATCTTAGTTATTTTGAGAGAAATTTTCTTTAAAAGTACATTAATATATTTCCTTCAAATTAGACTTTTAACTATGTACATTATTTATAGTTATCTAAATACAGTTTAACAAGCCTACCCTGATAAATCTTTTTCCCAGAAAGTGTTAAGACTAAAATATTTGATCATGAAATGTAGCTAGATGAAAATGTTTGCTGTCTTTTTTTTTCACTAGTAGACGTAACAAATTCACTGGAACTGAGATATGCAGATTTCACATCTGCTTTACATTTATTTGAATTCAGAGATACAATGCAAATTTGAATCTCTATAAGAATGCATGATTTTTATCTGTATAAGTATTTATTAGAGGCTTACTCATAGATAAGATACATTTAAAATATTTATTGTTTGTATATGAGTATGGATGATCAAGCAAATAATCTCTAATGAAATATTAGATCAAAATAAAAGCCATGTATTTTATCAGATGTAAAGAACAGAGCACTGGCAGTTAACGTGAATCTGGGTTTTGATGGCAGACCAGCATGTCCTACAGCAGTGCAGAAAGGGGAAGGATTAACTGCAGTGTTCAATTACCCCACACTTTTGTTTTGAAAATAAACGTATTGGTCTTTTGGGGAAGAGCCTGCATTACAGATTGCTGCTAAGAATTAGACAAGACCCATCATTACTGAGAGAGCTGTCAAAAGGGCTGGCTCGGGATCTGTTGACTCTGAAGATACATGTTGCAGACATTCTTGATTCATAGCTTTTGCTGAGGCTCCTGAAGAAAGCAGAATTTACATCTGCTACTGGACTTAAGCTGCTATCCTTACATTTTCCCCTTCTGCAAACACCAAGAAAGGAATAGGAGTTTTCAAAGCAGGATTTGAGGAAACAAGACAAGTTTCCTAATTAATCAGGCAGGTCTTTAAATACCATTTTCACGAGGGAATGTTTTAAATTAACTAAACTCTTTTCACTGAAACTCAGAACATCACCGTATCTTCACATTCTATTTAAAATGATAAGTGGCTAATTGTATTTCTTTTTGACAAGGAAAATCTTTAAACATATGTATCAGAATAAATATATAATGAGTTTGAAAAATTAGTTACTCTAATTGGAAACATATTATTGGTAGTTATTCAAATGTAATTTTTCTTAATTGCCATATTTGTACTGTAATTTCAACTATTAAATCAACAAACCAGATTTACAAATATCCCTTTCTGTGTTTGGTATATCCGTAATTTATCACTTGTTTCATTTCTCACTTGCTTCTGACCTTATGCTACGACATGCTTCTGTATTTCTTATAGCCTGAATCACATGGGCTAACCGGATCATTAATCTAAGCCATCCCACCCAGCTGCAGAGAACTAATAGCTGTGGAATCTTCTCCTTATATTAAGGTTTAAACTTTGACCCTTGCTTAACAGCTCAACAACAAAACCAAGCCAAAAAGCCTTGTGCACCAGACTAGAAGGTATGATCCTATCTATCAACAATTAATGCTTTATCTAAATTCCTCACCTTTATCTTCCTAGCTTCATATGTGTATGTTGATAGGTTACTGTCATAGATGAAGGTATCTCACACGGTTATGATATAATAGCAATTTAAGGTTTATTAATGGTGTGAGATAGAGCAAAGGTTAAATTTTAGCAGTGATTGATTGTTTTAATGATTAAAGTGATTTGGTAATATATGCTATGATTGTAATAGTGACTCGATTAATGATTCGAGAATGACAAGACTCACACTAATTTACTACAAGGTATTCTGAATCAAAGTGTGTATATATATAAAACACAAGACACACACAAACAGCACATAAATATTTGGATATCCAATGAAATATATATATTAACATCCACACTTATAAAGGTATATGTGTGTAAATAAACACATAAATAGGTAAAGAGGTGGATGGAAGAGGCTAGCCCATAGTTAAAATTTTGTTCTTCTCGAGTTTGGAGCAAATACTCACAATGCATTGGTATTTCTCAATGGGCAATAATTCAGAGTCAGGAAGAACTCTGACTTCACCCTGGCCTTCTGTCAGCTTCATGGGCAGAAGAAATTCAAACTTCGAGAATTCTGTGCCTGAGAGGTGTCCCAACTCAGGGGAGATGCTAGTCACAGCCCTCTGCAATCCAGGAGAGCTCAAAGGGTCTTGATGAGGGCCACTGTTTATAAGGTCAGAGATAATTGGCTTTCATCAGGCAATTTTCCATTTCAGCTCAACTGAGATGAGGAAATACTCTGGTGCAGGCCCAGAACTTGCTAGATTTTGAAGTTCTGGTATCACCGCTTTGGGCCACAACCTAGGTACAGATACACTAGGTTGTCAGGAAGTGACTGATTGTCATTATCATTCCAGGCTATAGGGGAAGCAGGAGCCAGATATGTTAAGGGGGTGACTTAATGCTGTGGTCCGCTGCCTTTCATCTTAAATTGGCATGTGGCCCAGGAAGGGGGGGAATTGCACCAAGCACCAAGCACCCCAGGAAGGGGCAGAGGTTACACCACCACAGCTACCTAAGACTATCTGATGAACACTCTTGTCCCTATTGTGTTACTTCTACAAGTAAAAGTACTATCTTAATTTTCCGCCAGGAAAACTTCTGTACCGTGGCACATACAATATTTATAAAAGTGAAGATATCATGTACAAGTTCTGTAATAAAATTGATTGTTCACTCGCATGTATAATATTTTTATCTTCATACCTGAATTATTGTGTCATATCTGGAATACTGTGTCCAGTTCTGGACTCCCCAGTACAAGAGAGATATGGAGTTACTGCAGAGATAGTACAGCAAAAGACAGCTAATGTGAGTAAGGTACTGGAGCATCTCTCAGAATCAGAGATAAATATTATATTGTACTGTTCTCTCACTTTGACAACTCTACAGCTAAGTGTCTCTTGGTGCCTTTCATTCTGAACACTGATTTTAAAAACTAATTATAATTCATGTTAGGTTAAAAATCCACCATTAAATTATTGCTACAAGAGAGAAATTATTAAAAATAATATACAACTTTTTGTATATTTTTAACACAATAAGAAGGATAGCAAGATGGTACCAACGTATTTTGACCCTAAACTATTAAGAAAACCTGGCAAAAATGTGTATTTTATGTATCGTGTACTGTTTACTAGCAAAATATGCTATTATGCATGTTCCTTTTGATATTCTTAATGCTTCAGGGTCAAATGGTAGGGTGCAATATGGATCATGTTAAATAATAATAATTAGAGCTGCAGAACTAATTGTATATTTTACCTACTAAAGGTGCAAAATTTTTCCTGCATATCTGAGATTTAGAAAAATTTGAAATTTTAATTCTGTGGCAATTTTTGCCAGGTACAGTATATGTGTATGTACTGATAACTGCCTATTAAAATCTTCATTGTCATGTTATAGTCTTTATTGCAGTGACTTATTCTATATGTACATCAATGTGGAAAAGCTTATGAAAAGAGACAACTGTTTATCTGTATGTGTATCATCCAACTGCTTTTAAAGAGGACAATTAATTTGCATATATTTAAGAAAAACATTAAATGTAACAGACAGAAATGAAGATAATTAATGTTCTCCATCAAAGGAATGGAAAACCTTATGAGGCCTGAGGAGTCTGTGTTTCTTTTTTTTTTTTAGTAAAATTCAGACTGAGTGGGGCTATGACTGCTTTTTTAAATACATCATTGGGTAACCACTTCAGAGGAAAAAGAGCTATAGAAGACAAAGCATATTGTTGGCATGAAAACAAATGTTAAGCACTAACTAAGAATAAATTTAGGCTAGAAATAAGGAAAAAAAATCTCTAGTCATCAAGGAAGTGATTCTCTGGAACATTCCAAGAAAAATACTTGTTGACCCAGCAGATCACTCCTCATTCTCAGTGTTCAGTTTTCATATGTTTAAAACATTGTGGGCTGTAGTCTCCAAGCCCTCCCAAACAGCTGTGGCTTCTTGCTACATTAGCTAAATGTCACTTTAAAGAGTACAAAGGAATACAAAGCGAAAAGAATTCATGCAATACAAAAGGAAAATATATTTTTAGAATAACACTAAAGATGAAAACTTCATTTTTATGGATTTCCAACTACAGTTTTTCAAGCTTTTTAAGTATTTTGCTAGTTTGTCAAAGGTAATGTTGTCCTTGAGGATTTGCCCTGCAGTTTTATAGCTACTAGCTTTTCTTATTTACAACTGCATTAAGCAGGTCGCCTGATAGTAGCATAAATGGGTATGAAGCAGTGGTGATATTTAGTCATTCCTAATAAGAATGCCGGCTAGGAGATATGTGTTCCAAGGGGCCAAGAGAATATAGATGAATTACGTTATGGAATACTGAGCATGGAAACCTCAAGCTATCATTTAAACTCTCACCATTTCAGTGAAAATAATCGTGGATTATCAACAAGATTAATTATTCTGAAATGCTAATGTTGAAATCTCTGGTAGGCTATTAGGTGTTGTCTGTGTTACAGACAAATTTACTGGGACAAAGAATATGTTTGTGAGAAAGGGAGAGGTTTATCCTCCACATAAGCACTGGCTTTTGACAGGGCTGCATAGCTGTTTATGCCTATGTATCAGTAACTGACACACCAGTCTTCTCTTTATAAACAAACATTACTTTTATTGCAATCACGACTATTTATCTTTGGTTGTTTGGTTGCATATTTCTACATAAGAGGACACTTGGGATCCAACAGGTACTGAAAAGCAAAAAACCTAGAGAATGCATGAGCTAAGGCAGCTGCACTGTAAGGGCACTGCAATGTCTCGGTCACTCCATCCATCTAGGAAGGCACCCACAACTGATGGGAGTGGAGTTATAGAGCAGTTTGACACAAAGCTGCAACAACCCTCAACTCTTCACATAGTCCAGGAAGGACAAAGTCTGTGTGAAAGCACCTTTGTGTTCCGCCCACATACATTTCTGGCAAGAAAGCTCAAAAGGATGTTAGCATCATTAGCTTGTTCTAATGTACAGCATCTGTAAATTTCACTCCCTGGGGTCATTGTTTTAAAGAATACAGTTTCCTCACCCCCCACCATCTCCTTATATTTTCAGATCTAGAAATGTGCAATAAGCACTGTAGTTGCAATTCTTAATTGGCAGTCTTTCAAGTGCAATTATATCTAAAATGTTGGCCTTTAATCTTGTTACACTGCTACTTAAAATGCCTGATTTTTTTTTAATACACTGACCATATTCACTCATTTTAAATATCACTCTGACAGCTCTATACAACAAAAATCACTGGGTTTGAGAAGTTCATTCAATAAATGGTTTTAACATTTAGAACAATACAAAGTAGATATTTTCCATGTAAAAACTTAAAATGTTTGGTTCTTTCACCTAATTAGCAAGAAGTCAAGGAAAATAAAGAACTGAAAATATACTCCATCTTTTATCTAGCCCACTTTTGAAAATAGCTATTTTTTAATTTTTAACTAACTTTAATTTACTCTAGCAAGATTACTTATTTCAAAGAACACAGTTGCTGGGAACACCTCTCCTGTTTTTTTCCAACTGAGGGCAAGACAGATAAAATACGGTTGCTATTAATGGTCTTACAGTTGCTGGAAGTCTTTATACCTTGGCATAAATACACTATCTCTATGCTTCTTGAGTAATATTTCCATCAGACGTTCAGTTTTCTTTAAAGGAAGAAGGACACTTGTAGCCCCTGAGTTTGAAGATTTTTTATTCCACCTTAGAGAATGTTTCATCTAAACAGGTAACTTCAACTGCAAGACAATAGTTTTAATGATACCAAAGTATTTGGTTCCAATATTTGAAAAAATTTAGAAAATAAATTAAAAAAAAAAAAAAAAGGCATTTTTACAGACCTAAACATCCTTTAAATGTTTTTTTGAGTTAGGAGAAATAATCTTATTTGGTTTTATTCATGAAAATATAAACAATGAAAATATTTCTGAAATTTCAAAAAAATTATAATACTCAGTTATTTCTACAGAAAGTCAAAACCCAACAGTTCTGCAAAGTCTAAACTGACAGATTGATCTCATGAGTATGTTAATTCCTCAACCTATTACAGCAGATTTCAAGCCTCCATAAAATTCCAATAAACCACTCCATAAGCAAGAAAATAATAAAACCAGGATGAATGACTTCCTTAAACAGCATGCTGATACCTCTTTGCTTTTGAAGGATAGAGAAAAACATGTACACCAACATTTGAGAAGAAAACTGAAAGTTCTTCATTGATAGACAGATGTATGCCAGCACAGGTGGTATTGTAAATTAAATTTAACATTTCCAAATCTTCAGAAACTGGAATAGAATTTATCTGTTGTCCAGAAAGTTGTTGTAGGTTTTTTTTTTTACCAACTTCTGTTCATTTTCTCTTTTCAAAGAGGCTTTATTCTGGCACTTTTATCTCACTATACCCAGTGCAAGATTATTGTTACAGATGTATTGTTTTAAAGCATGGGAGGAATTATAATTTTAATGGACAGTACAAATGACATAAGAGATCATCAATAGAGGTTTGGTTTTGTGCAGGTTGTTCTGCATGATCCAGAACGTACTAAGAAATTCAGTTTTAAAATCAAACGACGTGAAGCAGCCTGAGGAGGAAAAAAACAAAAAAAAAATTGTAATTTGGAAGAGCAAGAGTATATAAGAAGGAAAAAGAAAAGATTCCTAATTCAGTAAAGGTGATTTATGAAGTGTTCTGACAATAATAGCATCCTTCTAACATACTAATTTTTCTTTCCAAATAATGTGTACAATGATGAACATGAAATGTGGAATGACTGGTTTTACTCCACATATTACCATTCTGTTTCTTCTTGAATTGTTTAGGGACATAATGAAATTGTGGTAATGGAATACCACAATTAAAAATCAAAATATCTCTTTGCAGTTCCTTTTCACACACTATATTTGCTATGAAAGTCTTAAATTATTTATTCTTGTAATCTTATTTATCTCTTTTTCTATGTTGCTTAAAAGGAATTTATCCCAAGGCACATTCTAGTCTCTTTAAAAAAGACTACTCTTTCAGAGATTTTGACAGGAAAGTTGGAAAACTTAAGAAATAAGAATCATGAAGCCTATCTGTTCATCTACCTGAGAAATAGCAATACATGATTTTTCAGTGATCAAGTATGCTTGTTCTCAGGAATTATGTCTATCTTGAAAAGGCATAGTCTTTCTTGAAAGCACTGATCACACTGGATTCTACAATTTAACCATATTTAGCCATATATCAGGTATATAGAAACATTTACTCATAATTATTCCAAATGCAATGCCATATAATCCTGTTATGATATCCTTATGATCAAAGAATGAAACAGCCAAGAGGATACGCTGACTTACTTGTAAATATCTCCAGCTAAGGTTAATGTAGAAGCTGTTCTCAATTAGTGTCCCAGAAAGTATCAAAAAGGCCTTGTTTAGA
The DNA here is from genome assembly GCF_031877795.1 of Strix aluco. Classification (NCBI taxonomy): domain Eukaryota; kingdom Metazoa; phylum Chordata; class Aves; order Strigiformes; family Strigidae; genus Strix; species Strix aluco. The sequence goes on along the minus strand of NC_133934.1, from coordinate 39,035,781 downwards.
AAGTTAACTAGTCTAATACTGCTTCACTCTTTTTAATTGTCTTTCATTCTTTAACGTTCTTGTTCACATGTCACCAAAAACCGACCTCACATCCCAAATGACATGATGCAAGTAGTATGACATAATGCCTTCAAGGCTTTAAGTGCTCTTAGACTTCATAAATTCAGAAACAACAGCTCAAATTTGTCAATGGTGAACTGTTTCAGAGAAAACAGAAAGCATTTTATTTATCTGTAGTACCAAGAGTAAGATGTAAGATGTAAAGTGTAATATTTTTATTTTCCTTTAGAAACAAGCAAACTGAACACATCAACTGAACACATCAATTGTGATAACAAAAATCAATAAATCATTATAAAGTGTAAAAGCATGCTGAGAACCAAAATAACTGGGCAATGTCATCAGTGTGGGGCATTTTGTTTCAAGTTTTCCAGTATTTGACATGTTTCATAAATGCTCGAGTCCTGGAATCATTCTGTCATAAGAGTCTCTGTTTTTAAACTTTTTTATTTATTGTAAAATAAGTTCTGAAGTTCTTATGATCATGAAAAGACGCTTGAAAATACAACCATGAGGGATAAAAAATAAAAATTGCTTTGAAAACAGAAGGTAAATAAAAACATCTAAGCTTTTGTATCATTTTTAGTGCCATGAGAGGTAAAATATTTTCAGGAATGTATGGACTTGGTATGTTGAGCACAAACTCAGTGATGTGAATACTAGTAATCTTGCTAAGTACCTCTTACAGACAGATAGGCTTGAGGTTCTGTTGAGCTTTTAGGAAAGGAGGCTGTCTGAAATATGTGGATCTTCAAAACATCTCCCACCTCATCCCAGAGCTTCCTGGTACAGTATTTAGCTTCCTTCTTTTCCCCTGTTCAGGAGCTAAGTTCAGCAGATCCAGGCAAAACTCAGAAGATGAGGCTCTGCATAGTTTTTCTCTAATCCTTCTCTATTTCATGAAACTTATTCTGAATGTAACAGCATTTAGTGAGCTGCTCTAGAATACTGAAGAGGTGTAAACATTGATTATACTGAAGCTAGCAGCAAAAACCCCATATCATTTACTGCAGCAGGGTCAGAAGTTATTTGCAATTATTGAGAAAAAGGATATTTCACAGATTAAGAGATAATGCAATCATTCCACATATTATATTTTCCCAGTTAGTGATGATGTTGATGATAAAATGGCCTTTAAAAGAGGTTTTGTTTAGTATTATTTAGGGAATACGTTATTTAGATAGTACTGCAATCTGTCATAGAATAGCATGTTCACTTCTAATTACAAAAATGTCGTCATCTTGGAAACTGAGCATTTTTAATCTAATGGTGTATTTAAGAACAAGAGAAGGCGTCACCGAATATTTCTATTGTCAAAGGATTCAACCTGTCATATTTAAAAACATTCAGACTCCAGACAGCATTTTACATATGCAATAACGGCTGTCGTTGCTTCTGTTACTATTCAATTGTGTTTTATCAATAATCTTACATAATATTTAGCTAAAATGCCAGTCCAAAGGTTACCCATAAAGAAATACAAGAAGATTTGCATAATAATTGCTCATCAATTCAGCAAAAGAGAGAGTCTTTTAAAAACCTGAAAATTTCAATGAGGTTATAAATCCAAGTCTAGTAACAATATTCTTAATGTGTTTTCTTCCAAAGCTGCCCAAAAATTATTTTAGAAGTCACAGTACAGTATACTCTTAAAAAATAAATCACCTGACCATAATAATTTCTTTCTTGTCTTGGGAGATTCTTTTAATTAATTAATAATGATAATAATCCATGCTTCCGTATTACTTTCCCTCTATGATTAATGAAGTGTTTCATGGGCATTATTAAATGAAACCTCCTAATACCTTGAAATATGAGTAAATACTATTATTTCAGCCACAACATACAGAAGAGAAGTTAGGTATGGAAAGATTAAATAACTTGCTTAACACAGTGTGAATAAGGATAAACATTGAAGAAATTGGGAGTAATTCCCACCCCTAGAATTATGAGTTGGGTTTAAAATCATGTGGTTTATATTTCTTAATGCTATTTCTTATTTACTTTTGCTCCCCTGGATTTTGACCTTCAGTTGTTTTTCTAACAGTTGTTTTTAAAAGTTCCTCTCTACAACCATGGAGTCTAGAGACTTTTTTTTTCTTAAACTAGACAGAGAAAGAGGTAGATAAAATTCTCACATAAAAACTTATCCCCAGGGTCTTAGACTTCAAGCAGAGCAACAAATAATTTGAGACTGAAAAAAAAAAAAACCAAAACACCAAAATAAAGGCGAACAGTGCAGAAATGAAAACAAATAATTTTTTAAATTTTCTTGTTGGTTAGGTCCTAAAGGTGAGGTTTTACATCCATGCTCAGATGCTTACAGAAGCAACTTGACTTTTGCCAGCTAATTATACACACAGTGTTTTTTCCTTGAGTTAACTGGAATTTAATGAAGGCTTAGAACAATTGAGCACCCAGGCCATTTTTTAGGTGTGTAATTAAAGGGTTCTGAGCTGAACTTCAGCTTCCAGTTTTGAAAAATCTTAACCTGTATCTCCTGACTTTTACTCTTGGCTTAATGGAACATTTTTCTTCTTCACATTTTTATTTATATTGCACTTATCACCATAGCAGATTAGGGCAAATTAAATTCCACAATAATTCACCAAAAGCTCTGAGTTCTATTTTAAGATTAAGAGCAGTTGGTTCATTATAATAAAATATTTCCATGTTAACTGCATAGTGTAGGAAAAGATGAAATTATTTTTACAACAAAATTAATGTTTTTGATGCATGCAGCACAGAAACCATAAGTAAAGGAGAAGTTAAATAAAAAATGTTCTTCCTGAAGCTGTAGATGCTTTGTGAGACCTTTGTTTAAACAATACTTAAACAGATTTTTTTTTCAGGATGTTCTCTGTCTAATTAAATTCACTTTCCTCTTCTGCAGTGTAAATAAAACACATGTAAATTCAGCAGGTTCATGATAACACCTTTGGCAGAATTGCTCAGCATGATGATGTCCTTTAGCCTCAGTATTCCCTTAGCCCTTCTATTGTAAATTCCTGTGAAATGAGAAGCAGATAGCTTAATATTTTTGACCTCCAGAAGAAGTCTGAATGGAAAATACATGAGTTCAAGCACAATTAACTGCTAATATAATTGTCTTCATATAGCAGAAATGAATTGTCCTTTCCTAGTATTCTCTTTTATACTTGTGAGAAAAGCCAAAAAGGGATAAGGAATGATTGCTTCAATGACTATATAGATCAAATATGAACTTTAGCATGTAAGTAAGCACATATCTAAAGGATTGTGCTCTTTGATTTACTCCTGGGCCTAGCACTGTCATAAATATAAGGTCAGTCTCTTTTTCAGTGTCTGAACCAGCCATTACTTTTTACTTTATGAACTGTATACTCCATCTCTGTACTGTACAGGACTAAACCTCATTTTTCTCTGTTTCCTAAATAATTGATACAGAGCCATTATCACAACAGAACTCTTCCACGAAAGTGTTTTCCAATGCAGCCTCTCCACAAGCAATTTGACCTGCACTTGCAAACTAGTGAAGTAATTTATAATCCTTTGGGGTCATTTTCCCTTTTAAACTAAAATTATTTAGACAATATAATCCAGATGAAAGCAGCAACGTCTGGTGGTAAAAGAAAAAGATAACCTGTATATTACAAATAATTATAATTTATTGAAATATGTATTTTTAACTTGATTTCACCTGGAAAAATAATGACAGTACAAACTAGAGTTCAACTCTTTTAATCAATATTTAAACAGACTTTATTTAGGGATTTCATGGTTGTCTTCTAGGGTTTTGGAGTTTTCTTTTTTGTATTTCAGGAACTTTTTGCAACTGGGTGATATTCCCAAACCATCTATTTGTTTCTTGGATATTTTTCTCAAGGGAGGTAGAGCTTTTTGTTAATTTTTTTTTTTTTTTTTTTTTTCCGTAGGGACTATGTGGCAGTGATTAGCAAGCTGTATGGGTAAATTCAATTGAAGACAAGGAGGTTGCCAACAGGCAACCTTTCAAATAAATAGAGAAACAACACATTTGACTGAGTGACACATGCAGCACCCTTTTCTGATCTTTTTCTATTCCCATATATTAACTATTAATTGTTTTTTCCTCTTTTTCTTATTTCTCCACATCTTTCCTTCTTCTCTGCTGTTGTTCCTTTGGTCATGTGTTTCTTCCACTGCATCAATCTATGCTCTGTTCTCACATCTGCATTTGCAGAAATGTCTACTTCCTCCAAGCTTGGTGATTTATGAAAAAGAATAGTGAAATGTCATGAAAAGGAATAGTGAAATATCATTATACTTCCATTTTACAAGTTATTGTCATTTCACCGAATAGGGCTCAAACAGGTCTTCCTGTAATACTGTAATATCACCATAGAACTTACAAAATCACCTACTACACAGGCATGCATATGTAAGCACAAAACATCTTTCCAAGATATGCAGAGATGCATTCTGCATAATGACCTCAGACAACAGGATTAAGCATTATAACTTTAACCTCTGTGAGTAGTATCATAAGGGAAATTTTAAAACTGAAATATTTAAGTGTCTTTAGAAGTCCCTAAACCACGTTCTTACTATCCATACTGATAAGAATTCAAATAAGGATTTAGCTTTTAGCCATACATACATATATTTGGTTTTCTCACTTATGTTAAAGGTTCTGCAGCAAAAATCAATGTGTGGAAGGGTAATACATGTAACAGCATCAATAACAATAATTCTTGTATTCTGCTAAAGGCCAAACCACTGTCAAAATGGGATTTCATATTATGGCTTCGTCTTCTTTCAGATAAAAAAATTATCCATTTCATTTCTGTAGCACATTTATTGTCATTTGTTACAGCTCTGCTGCATGTGCTACTGATGCTGTTTAAGCATTATCTGTTACAAGAGTATCCTCGTCAGCTAGAATGGGATATATGTGCATATGCTGATAAACTATTTTATTGTGATTTAGCTATAATTTATTTCATCCAGCAGAAAAGGAGAAGGTAGAATAGAGGACAATCTCACAGATTTATCAAGAGCTTGAACTAGATTTGCCAAAAACTTATATATTTCTAAGTGCTATTTCTTAAAAAAAAAAGTTTTATATATAGCCCTACTTTCCCTAGGGAGGGTAATATTTATTATTAACCATCGACTTTTTTAGCATGGAGTTATGCACAGATGATTCTATTGAATAAATAACCTCAGCGTCTTGGATATTGTGTAAATATACAGGGAAGACACACTCTGGTCCCATATGACTTAAAACCTGAAAAAGTCTTGAAACAGAGGCTGGAGGGCAGACAGTTTAGTTAAGCAAGACAGTTGGGATATAAAGAATACAATTGGGATGTAACTAATAATTTTCTATTGCATTTGGTTTTTTTCTTCACATAACATACCCATTTATTTTGTTAATCTTCGATAAAGACTGATGGGAGAAAACTGGTAATGGTAATAACAGATGGGCATGACAATAGCAGATATTGTGAAAAGAGGGAGAACAAAGTCTGGCAGCCAGAACAGGTCTGTTGCTGTATTTCAGTCCAGTTGTAGTTTATGTGTGCAGTAATTTTTTCTGCTCGTATTACCATTGCTTTTCAATGTTGCTAGAAAAACTCAAATTCTTTGAGATTCTGCTTCAGTAATGTGGATAAATAAAAACAAAATCTGCTACCAGTCTACCAGCTTTTACTTTTCCCACAGTCTCTGCACAGAGACAAATAAAGTTACCTCCCAATGAGTCTAGATAGCAAAGAAATGTTTTTCATGGCTACCTACTATGATTATGGAAGAAACTTGAGATATTTAAGACTTCATATAAACTACAGAGTGGTTTCAACATGCGTTTTGTGGACAATGCAATTATTTGTTATTTTGACCTACTGTTGACATTAAGAGAAATAGCCCCTACCCTCTTCCATGTAATCAATATAAAAACATTGCTACATCTCTTTTTCTATGACTTATAGCAGATGTTACTTACTCTGCAAACTTAATTAAGCTTCTCTCTAGTACCAGAATGCAACAAAGCCATTCTGTGCAGCTTTTATAGTATACCAAGACAATGGCATAAAGGTATTATTTCAGAAGTGCCAAACACAGGAATACCGGTCAGTTTAAAACAACCTCTTAATCATTGTATAAAGCCAGAAATTATATGTAGTTTGATTAGTCCCCCTGGATTACATGAATTGTTTAAAACAAGAGGAAAAAAAAACCTCAAACTGAGAAGCTACACACAAATGAAAGCCAAAAGACTGTGATGTGTGTACATGACATATAGGTGTGTATCATTTTACTTCTTTAAGAATATTCTCAATTTCATAGTGATAACTCTAGCAGCCAATTCTGTGTCACCAAAAACAACATAGGCCAGCCAATTAAAGACACATTTCATTACTAAAGCATGAACTATAGAAATTAAGATAGGTTTATTAGAGTGTCTGCTTTTATGTGTTGACTTTTATGTAGTGGACATCTTGAAAACTTGCTGGAAGGATATTAATGAGTGAGGTAATGTGATTCAAGGGAGCAAATTACATAATAACAGAACATTTCATAGGAGTGTTAGACTAACACTCATCATTAACGAATTTTCTGAATTATTCCTATATAGTTTAACAGCACTTTTCAGTCATGCAGAAAAATTATATTGCCCAGGTGAAAATTGATCCACAAGCAAGAAAACTATGGCAGTCCTGTCATTTTCTACAACAGCATTTTCAGAATATCTATCATGTTCACAAAAACTTCATATCTCTTGACAAGAGTGAGTTTTTCCAAGAAATTGTGGATATCCTGCACAAACTCTATAACATCTGTCAATATGGACAATGTAATTTGCATATTAATATCCCACATCATAGCAGTATCATTACCTGTCTGAAATACTTACAAAAGTAAGACCAACCTTCAGATTTTCCGTCCAAACACTCAAACCAATACTTCTCCAAAATTAACTCACAAATGTGCCATCAGCAAGCAATATTTTCTCTAAACAAAGAACCACATCTGTGAACATGAAGATGGATTCATAGTGTGACAGTATCTTCACAAGTTCCCTGAATAATTCCATATAATTGAGTACCAAAATCATTCTGTGTGTAAGACACATAGATGTCATCTTCATGATCTGAACTTAAAATCTGGAATTTCTCAGTCCAGCAGAAATTCAGTAATTATGATTCCCCTATGGAACTGTTTCTGAAAGACTCTTAAAACAATGTGACCTTTCAAAATATCCTGAGCCATATCAAAATTGGAGCCTAAAAGCTTAAATATGTACCAAAATTATAAAATCATAGACAACAGATGAAATGCAAAATGAAAAATGTCACAGAATCACAGAATCATCTACGTTGGAAAAGACCTTGAAGATCACCTAGTCCTGTATTACACACAGAAAATGTACAGCGAGATTCACTCTAAAGTAGCCTTTGTGACTGTGAAAACGTATTTTGGAATCACTGTGGACAGTTCTTTGAAAATGTGAGCTAAATACTTAGCAGTAAGTAAGAAATTTAGATAGAATGTTAGGAATTATCAAGAAATTAATACAGAACAAGACAGAAGATATTATTGTGCCATGAGGTAAATCCACAGTACGCCCACATTTTGAACACTGATTGCAGTTATGGGAATCCTATTTTAAAGCAATATAGTAGAATTGAAAATGGCTAGACAAGCACAACAAAGTTTATCAGAATGGCTGTTAAAGACAATTTTGACTCAACTATAAACTCACACAGTCCTCTCACTTACTGTTTGAAATTTGTGGGGTCACTTGAGCTTAGTGTTTCATCTACTTTTTCCATAAGCAGCCATAGTTGGCCACTGTCAGAGATGGGATACCAGTTCATAGGAAGTTTTGATCTATCCTCATATTTTCCCTTCCTTCTTCTCTATTAACCACTATTTCAAATTGGAGGGTAAAAATGAAGATTACTAAAAAATATGAAAGCTAACTTATGTCTTTTTTGTAAAAATTCTTTCTTTAGACAGTAATCTCTAAAATTTCATTAGTATCTAGTATTTCTGTAACTAAGCATTGCTTGTGTAGCTATAAAAATTGCCAAACTGTACTCAGTTTTTCTGATGGTTTAGTTTCTGAACATATGCAGTAGTTAAGTCAGAACAGCACAACAGCCATTTACTAAGCTAAAACTTCCACAGTTGAGCCCACTGAGATAGATTGCATACAGTTGCCAGCATAATACCCCAAAAACAACAACAACAAAAAATCCACAACTGAAAGCTGTGTAGTTTTGCTTAGCTGGTTTGTTAGATATTATTTGATAAGAACTTACCATGAATTTTTTACAAAGTATGTGGGGACGTGGTATTGCAATGTAAGCATGGAAATTTTCAGTTTATATAATTTCTGTTACTCAGTAAGGTTTGTCCTGCCTTTGACATGTACAAATGAACTAGAATGTCTTGTGGTAATAGGCTGTCTCAATAGCTGACATTTAGTTTGGTTTTGTTTCAAATTCATGTCACCTTTTGTCATGGCCCTGTGTACACAGATATGCCTTACCAGCCCTGGCCAGCCTCACTTGGGACCTCCTCCCTCATCCTCTGCCCCCTGCACATGTGCCCAGTACCCCATTTCAGCTCAGCCCAGGGGAAAGCTGTTTCTGATCCTGCCTCCTCAGTGGACCTCAGCCCTACGTTGTGGGCACAGGTCTCCTGAATGTTCCTGTCTGAAGTACATGGTACTCTTGTCTTCAGCCCTGTCCTTGGCCCTGTCCCCTTTAGCTCCTGGCTGGGCTCCCTGGATGTCCCCTGGACCTGGTCCAGCACTTTCCATATTAGGATCTGGGTCAACCTTGGCTCCCAGCTCACCTTTCTTTGAGAGCAGCCAGCCCTAACTGCTCCCTGGCAGTGCCAGAAGACTGTCAAAGAGCTTGAATGCATATGTTGCCAGAATTCTTTTTCTAGGTGTAGACCTCAGGTATTGAAACAGGAATTAACTCAGTCTAAGAAGTATTTGTATGTTCAGTCTTGTTCTAGTTCAGCTTATAAAATTAACCTTGGATTTATTAAATTTCTCTCTTGATCTTAATTTGAAAATAAAAAATCACTATAAAATAAAGGGCCACTGAATTATCAGCAGATTTACGTTTACCTGTATTTGTTTATTTTCAGTACAGATTATCTGGAAGTCAGTATGTTGGCCTGAATGTACACACCAATCATATGTAATTAATAGTGCACAATATACGTGCACTGGAAATATGCACTCTTATATGTAAATACTAAACTATCTGAAGTTCTCGAGGAAAGTGTTAGGAATGTAAATGAGTATTTAGAGTGTTTTTTTGTGGACCATGATGCACTTAGAAAATTATATTAATGTGCCCATATTCTAGAAAAACCTGTCAACATTTTCTCTTTTTGCCTAGAAAGTTCCTTTTAAATTCCTTCTGCATTTTTTCATTCTGTCCTGAAGGAATTTCTCCCAAGATCCTTTTAAGTCTGCTTTTGGTTTACCAAGCTCTACAATTTCATCATCTTCTCTGCAGTTGATACTCACCCTTATATTTCTACACCTTACAATAAGACATATAAATTTTATTTAATACAGGTAACGGATCTAAAGCTGAATGTACACAATTAGACCTTTACATAGTTAGCCAAGTTGAGAGTAGGGAGGTGGAAAAATAGCTCTGCCATTGTGTTTTTTAGGTAACTAATGCCCTTCTCCAAAATAAACACATTTCCATATTTTCAAATTCAAATGTAAGTAAAGACACTTTTACAGAATCTTTCATGTAATTCAGTTTGTAGTCTCTGCTGCTAGGCAGGTAAACCAGTTTCCTCAACCTTTACCTGATCTAATCCAACAGTAACAGCACAATATTTTACCTTACTATCTTCATTACACATACCCTGATTTTAGTCCACTGTACATCTTACTAGTCTTCTCTTTGTATATAACATACTAATCCCCATTAATATGTCCAGAAAGATTTCCTATGCTTAAATTGAGCAAACTTGTCTCCATCCTTCAGATAATGTCATGAACTCAATTAACCCTCCGTGCAAAAAGGAGGAAAAAGAAATCTACCTGAACATTAAATATTAATGAATTTGTTTCTGACTGGACACACTAGTCTCATTAGTTTTCAATAGGAAGGCTTTGTTTAGTTTTAATTGTGTACATATCCAGCTACACTAACAGCTACTATAGGACTGCTAAAAATAAATCAGTATTTTCATTTCACACTTTTATAGGTATTCTACTAATTTTCTTTACAGAAGAATGATCCAGATCGCACCTTTCTCTAAAGATGACGCTTTTCCTTTCAACTTCCTTCTCACTCATTTTTCTAATCATCAGTCAGATGTTATGTAATCTACTGCCAGGTTCTGAAAAAAAAAAAAAAATAAATGGGGCAAATTTTTATTTGAATCCCACTGGGAAATCTTTATTGATACTAACAAATTTAGAATCATAGAATGGTTTGTGTTGGAAAGGACCTTAAAGATCACCTACTTCCAAGCCCCCTGCCATGGGCAGAGACACCTCTCACTAGATCAGGTTACTCAAAGTCCCGTCCAACCTGGCCTTGAACAGTTCCGGGGAGGGGGCATCTAAAACTTATCTGGACTCTCTAGTGTCTCACCGCCCTCACAGTGAAGAACTTCTTCCTTATAGCTAATCTAAATCTACCCTCTTTCAGTTTAAAGCTATTACTCCTTGTCCTATCACTACATGCCCTGTATAAAGTCCTTCTACACCTTTCCTGTAGGCCCACTTTAGGTACTGGAAGGCCGTTATAAGGTCTCCGCAGAGTCTTCTCTTCTCCAGGCTGAACAATCCCAACTCTCTCAGCCTGTCCTCATAAAAGAGGGGTTCCAGCCTCATAATCATCTTTGTGGCCCTCCTCTGGACTCACTTCAACAAGTCCATGTCCTTCTTATGTTGGGAGCCCCAGAGTTGAACGCAGTACTCCAGGTGGGGTCTCACAAGAGCGAAGTAGAGGGGGAGAATCACCTCCCTCAACCTGCTGGCCACACTTCTCTTATGAAGCCCAGGATACAGTTGGCTTTCTGGGCTGTGAGTGCACATTGCTGGCTCATAGTCAGTTTTTCATCCACTAACACCCTCAAGTCCTTCTCCACAGGGCTGCTCTCAATCCACTCGTTGCCCAGCCTGTTTTTGTGCATGGGATTGCCCCAACCCATGTGCAGGACCTTGCACTTGGCCTTGTTGAACTTGTTTGCACAGGCCCACCTCTCCAGCCTGTCCAGGTCCCTCTGGATGGCATCCCTTCCCGCCAGCATGTCGACCACACCACACATCTTGGTGTCATTGACAAACTTGCTGAGAGTGCACTCAATCTCACCGTCCATGTTGCCAACAGTTATGTTAAACGGCGCCAGTCCCAATACTGGCCCCTGAGGAACGCCACTTCTTACTGTGTCTACTCAGACATCAAGCCATGGACCACAGATCTTTGAGTGTGACCATCCAGCCAATTCCTTATCCACCGAGTGGTGCATTCATCAAATCTATGTCTCTTCAATTTACAGACAAGGATGTCATGCAAGACAGTGTCAAATGTTTTGCACAAGTCCAGGTAGGATGACATCTGTTGCTCTTCCCTTATCCACCAGTACTGTAACCCCGTCATAGAAGGCCACCATTTTTGTCAGGCGTGATTTGCCCTTAATGAAGCTATGTTGGCTCTCACCAAGCACTACCTTAATTTTGACATGCCTTACCATAGTTTCCAGGAGGATCCACTCCATGATCTTGCCAGGCACAGAGGTGAGGCTGAATGGCCTGGAGTTCCTGGGTCTTCCTCTTCTCCCTTTTTAAAAGTGGGGTTGTTCTTCCCCTTTTCCAGTCAGTGGGAACTTCACCAGACTGCCATGACTTCTCAAGTACAATGGATAGTGGCTTAGCCACTTCATCTGTCAGTTCTCTCAGGACCCTTGGATGCATCTCATCAGGTCCCATGGGCTTGTGCACCTTCAGGTTCCTTAGATGGCCTCAAACCTGATCTTCTCTTACATGGGCAATTCTTTCTCTCAGTCCTTGTCTTTGCCTTCTGCGCCTTGGGCAGTGTGGCTGGAGCACTTGTGGTGAAGAGTGAGGCAAAAAAATCATGAGTACCTCAGCCTTCTACATGTCCTGGGTAACCAGGTCTCCCATTTCCTTCCAGAGAGGGCCCACATTTTCCCTAGTCTTCCTTTTACCACTAACATACCTATAGAAGCTTTTCTTGTTGCCCTTGACATCCCTGGACAGATTTAATTCTATCAGGGATTTGGCCTTCCTAACCTGATCCCTGGTTGCTCGGACAGTTTCTCTGTATCCCTCCCAGGCTACCTGTCCCTGTTTCCATCCTCTGTAGGCTTCCTTCTTGTGTTTGAGTTTGTTCAGGATCTCCTTGTTCATCCATGCAGGCCTGGTGTTTTTACCCGACTTCCTCTTTGTCAGGATGCATCACTTCTGAGCTTGGAGGAGGAGATCCTTGAATATCAACCAGCTTTCCTGGGCCCGTCTTCCCTCCAGGACATTAGCCCATGCTACTCTGCGAAGCAGATCCTTGAAGAGGCCAAAGTCTGGCCTCCAGATGTCCAGGGTAGCAAACTTGTTGTGCACCCTCCTTGCTGCCCTAAGGATCTTGAACTCCACCATTTCATGGTCACTGCAGCCAGGTCACTGAAGCCTTAAGCTTCACATTCCCCATCAGCCCCTCCTTGCTGGTGAGAACAAGGTCCAGCATAACACCTCTCCTTGTTGGCTCCTCCATCACTTGGAGAAGGAAGTTATCATCGATGCATTCCAGGAACCTCCTGGATTACTTATGCCCTGCTGTGTTGTCCCTCCAACAGGTATTGGGGTGGTTGAAGTCCCCCATGAGGAACAGAGCTTGTGAATGTGAGGCTGATCCTATTTATCTATAGAGGGCCTCATCTGCTTGGTCTTCCTGATTGGGTGGCCTGTAGCAGACGCCCACTATAAGTCACTTGTCCCTGTCCTCCCTTTAATCCTGACCCGTAAGCTTTAATTATCTCCTTCCCAAATAAAATAATAGAGTAATATTAAAATTCTGATTTTAACTAAGATAGAGTTAATTTTTCTTCTGGGAGGGGGGACAGCTGGAGCACTGGACTCAGATTAGCCAATGGAGTATTCCATATCATGTCATGTCATGCACAGTATATAAAGGAGGGGCAACTGGGAAGGAGGCAGGTTCCCTCTCACTTCTGGGATTACGACTGAGGGATCTTGGTTCTTTTGGGATCACTAGCTGGGCACTGGCTGGGTATCAGTGGGCAGGTGGTGAGCAATCGCATTGTGCATTATCTGGTTATACTTTCTATTATTGCTACTGTTTTTCTTTTATGACAATTGCTAAACTGTTTTTTATCTCAACCTATGAGTCTTCCTTTTTTCCCTCCAATTTCCCCTCCCATTCCCCTGGGTGGGAGGAGGGCGAGTGAGCAGCTGAATGGTGTTTGGCTGCTGGCTGAGTTCAAACCACGACACATACCAAATATGATTGGAAACAAAGGAACACCAACTGGCCTGTAGGTGGCTGTAATATAAATTATAAATGTACTTCTATAATTAAGGAATGGTCATGAGGTAACAGTTACTGGCCAGGAGGAAAACATGGTCTTTTCACATGTATGGGAAATGGCTAGATGAATGTAATACCTGTGCATGACCTACCACATAGCCTTCTCACTGCCTGCTGCAACCATTGACAACTTGGAAGCACTAATGGTGCACTAGGAAGGAGAAATCGTCATCTTATTCTGCTGTTTCTTCTCTTCTCTGACAGAATTTATATGCATTTCTACAGACATTTTCAAGAATGCAATAAGTATACTTGGTCTTCAGTTTTAAAATCACCAAAGCTTATCTTAAAATAAAAATAAAGGAGAAAAGAATAGTAGGCACAAAAAAGGAAGTATAGAAAGACTTTTCACAGGATAGCAGAGGAATGCCTGGACTAGAAAAGACAGATTGGGAAATGAACACAAGTCTGGTATATGTGACTACTTCAGTGAGTAAGGGAAGAGCTATGGATGGCATCCATCTCTAATTCTGTAAGGCCTTTGACACGGTCCCCCACAACATCCTTCTGTCTAAATCGAAGAGATATGGGTTTGATGGGTGGACTGTTTGATGGATGAGGAATTGGTTGGATGGTCTCATCCAGCAGGTAGTGGTCAATGGCTTGATGTTCAGATGGAGATCAGTGACAAGTGGTGTCCCTCAGGGGTCCACATTGGGACCACTACTGTTTAATATCTTCATCAATGACATAGTGGGATCGAGTGCACCCTCAGCATGTTTGCAGATGACACCAAGCTGAGTGGTGCGGTTGACATGCCTGAGGGGCGGGATGCCATCCAGAGGAACCTTGACAGGCTCAAAAGTTGGGTCAGACTAAATATAAGGATGAAATTTTCTATGGTGAGGGTGGTGAGACACTGGAATAGGCTTCCCAGAGAGGTGGTAAATGTCCCATCCCTGGAAACATTCAAGGCCAGGTTGGACAAGGCTCTGAGTAACCTGGTCTAGTTGAAGATATCCCTGTTTACTGCAGGGGGGTTGTACTAGATGACCTTTAAAGGTCCCTTCCAACCCAAACTATTCTAAGATTCTATGATTCTACATGTTGGAGAAGACCTCAAATGAATTGTCATCCGTATGACTGTTTGTTGAAACATACTTAGGTAGTATATCTAACAGCATACACATTTAAGTGGAATTACTTGCCTGAGTGCATAAGAACCTGGGTTTACCTGCATAAATGAGTAGAAGAATTTTAAATTCTTTAAAAGCATTGGCTATTCTGTTTGTAAAAATGTATTTAGTAATTATCAGTGACTCAGACCTTATGAATAATAACCCCTTCATTTCGATGAAACCATTAACTATGCTCTTAAATTTGAAACAGTTTCATGGATTTAAACACTATACTTTAGCTCAAGCTTTAAACTTTTGTTAAATTAAGCCACACGAGTACAAAATCCCTTAGATTAAAGGCAAACAACTGTTTTTAAAATTATCTTTTATTGACACAAATTTCTGATTTTAAGTGTAATACTTCAACTCTGAAAAAAGTCCCTCTCTTTAAAACCAAATTCACTTTCTAACAGAACTGAAACTGAGAATTGGCGACATTTCAGAGGAAGATGTATTTGCTGCTTTTTCTCAGTTCACTGTCTTTTGACAGGTTTTTGGTGTGGTTTCTTGGCTTATTTTCACTTACAATACACTGTACCAAATAAACAGGGGGTTTTGGTAGAGAGGTCATCAGTAGACTCCCACTAGAATTGTGCAGGGACATATGCTGTTCAGCATATTCATAAATTATCTGGGGAAGGAGATGAACTGTGAAGTAAGTTTGCTGATGCTAGTAAGTTACTCCAGGTAGTGAAAATGAAACCTGACTGAAATACTGCAGAGCATCTCATGCTATTGAGTGACCAAGCAGGAAATCCAAAGTTGTGGAAGAAGCTGAGCCCCAGTTCTATAAGCACAGACTCACAGAGTTGTTCAGGTTGGAGGGGACCTCAGGAGGCATGTAGTTCAACCCCCTGCTCAGAGCAAGGTCTGCTGTGAGGTCAGAGTTCAACTATGAGATCAGTCACTCAGAGTCACTACCCAGATCATCCAGTCATCTTTCTTGCCTATTAGATATTTAAGACAGGATTCACTATTCTGTTGCTCGTCTTCAAATTCCAGGAGTGTGCTTCTTTTGTCAAACAAAGTTGTGTTATTTAAAACTATTGTGTACGTTCCACTGTCAAAAGGGTCTGACAAAACATTGTCGTTTTAAAGCAGGTACACTGAATTTTTTCCAAATCTTATATAGAACATGTAGAATTTCATGCCATGCTTTTCACATTTCCATTTTGATATGAGGGGGTTTTTGTCTTCATTTTTTTAAAACTTCATCATGCATTCCATAGCATAAAGCATATATTTGCTACTGGTTTAGTTCAATGAAACATCGACTACTAGTACAAACATTTCTTTTGAAGGCACATTTGAACCCAGTATGCATGGTGCCTGAATTCCTATTAGGTCTCAAATGTTAAAGTATTTTTAGGAAATCTAACCAGCCGAAATATCTGTAACTTAAGATTCATAAAAACAGCAATGCTGACAAGGAGTTTCAATATAACACAAAGTGCAACTTCACTCACAATGTCTCTGTTTTCACCAAATATATTGTAGTTTCCATCACCTTCAATGCAATCTATGCCAGTCAATGCCATTGATAATCAGTTGTATTAAAAATATTAAAATGAAGGTCACATCAGTCTGTGTATGAAAATAAACGAGTGATGTATGTCAAATGAAACAAATACTTTAAACAGTGGACTAAATGTTGCCGGACAACAGCATGCTTGACTAATGCTGGGGTGTCCATAAGACTTATGCAGTTGTTAAAACAGTGCTACTTAAAAGCAGGAGGGAAAGCACGGTAGTAATAGTAATGAACATCTAAATAATCATTAATTAAACATCCCATACCCATCCTTTGCTACTGAAAAAAAGCAATAATTGTGAAAACACAACAGCTTTAAATCACAGTCTATTTTTATTAAGATAACAGTTGTATTCATGGCAGGTATTAAGGTGGACGTTATAAGAATTTGATTTTCTTTTAGGTTTTAGATTCATTTGATAATTGAGTTTTTGGTATCAGAAGTTATCTCTTTCAGTTTATTTAAGGAAATTTGGTTTACACTTCTTAATATTCCTTCGATTTTTCTTCATACTTGTTTTGTATATGTCTTAATTAAGCAGAAAAGATCATCTAAATGCATTTCTGGAGAACTCAGCAAATCATGTCTGAAATGGAAAAGCCATTCCTATCTAACGCTACATGATAAACTCTTCTAGAGTGATACTTACCTTAGGTAAAGTATTGCAATACCTAGACACAGCAAGATCACTAAAAACTGAAATTTTTATTTCAGCTCTGAACTTCCTTCCTGTTATAGGTTTATATTAGCAAGTGTTCAGTATTACTTTGATGTATTGTAGGTATTTTTGATGCTTCAGTTGTTAAGTGACCATATGTAAGTGCATGTATATACAGCAGAACTATCCAGTCACAGATTACACACATCCCTCACTCCAATAGCTTCATTTCCAACATCAGCAGGGAAATGAAATCATCACAGGGAAAAGCAATAATCTGAGGTTACAGCAAATGTTTTGCCCTAAATACAGAACTTTCTTCTCATGTACACTAATCTCTTCTTTCATAGGAGGAGGAATATTTTGCCTAGGTGTGTTACCCTCCCTCCTTGTGTCATTTCTCAGGCATTTCTAGCCCTGCACAAAGAGCCTCTGCCAGCAAGATATATATAGCTATATATATATATAATGCAGTTATTTATTGGCTGATGCACACAGAGATATCTAGGATTTAACAAGCTACTAGACTAAGTACTAATATGCACTCTGGCATGATAAGACACCCAGAGTCTCTGCTGTCTGGGCAGGCACCAGCCTGGAGGGGAAGGGACAGCTTCCACTGCCCCTGAAACAGATCCTTTTTCACTGACTCTATTTTTTTCCTTCAGGGTTTTATACCATTTCATGCTGATGTTCTTCCTCTTGAAATCTTGAGCTACTAATGATCCAGTCCAGACAATCCTACCCTGTCTGCAGTTTTACCTTTCTCATCTTGCATACCTCTACTCTGCAGACTTCCTCTCAACTTAGCAGTTTCCTCGGAGGTCTGAGCCAAGGTTATGAAGCTGAGCCATATCCAATCTAGGTCTTCACAGGCAGCTGCACCCTGTGGAGAGTGAGGAGGCGGTTACAGAAGGGATCACAGAGAGAGATGGGTACAGGTGCAATTCAGTTCATGACCAAAGACAGCAGCAAAAAGGGCCTGACCTCAAAAAGCTGTTAAAACTGCACAGCTTTCTGAAGCCCACCGATTCTGCTTTTATACCCTCCAAATCCTCAAAACAATCAACACTATACAGCACTACCCACCTTGGTGTCATCTACCCCTGCGCACACACTGAATCTCTTTCAGATGTCTGGAAACACCTTGCCCACAGGCCCAAACCCTAGGTTTTGGCATAGCTGATCTCTTATTAGATTCTATTATTTCTGTTTCAAATCGTGCCATGTGCACTACAGTACCAGAGATTAAAGTCTGTATGGGAAAACATGGTTTCATTCCTTTCCCTTCAGAGACAAGAAAGAGAAAATATTTTTGTTCTCTGCCCTGTATATGGCAAGGAAAGATAGTTTGGAAGTAATGAGGTCTTTCATACTTTCATGTCTTTCACCCTTTCATGTCTTTCACCTCTAATAGGAGGCAGAAATAAGAACAAATAGAAATTCTTCTTTTGGCAGAGATGTCAGTCATCTCTGAGGTGACTAGATATCTGGAGTTGCTGCAAACAGCATAAACACATCATTCTATTTCTGATTAAAAATCTTCCAGCTAGTGAAGGTCCAGTAGTTTATTATCTCCCAGTTAGTTCTACAGTGCCCACCCTTGAAAACTTATGAAAGCTTGACCATGAGGAGTTTAGCAGAGGGGAGGTGAGTCACATTCCCCAAAATACCGATTTAAAACCAATCACGTTAATACCACCAGGTAATTTTCATGCTGATTCACTGTAGCCAATTCAGGTGAAAAATGAACACTATGTCCCAGATAAACATGCCTGTCTGAGTTTGAGACTTGAAATGCTGTCCAGAGACTGAGGAATACTTTGTGCAGCTATTGTGTAGTTATCTTCATTAGATAGGAAGCAATTTTGCTTGTTTGCAGAAGTATCTAAGAACACAAATGAACTACAACAAATGACCAATCAATTTTCCATACCTTTTTCCTTTCCAGTTTTAGCAAATGCCAGACACAAAGACAATTGTACAGACAGTAGTTTCCCAGAGGAAGACAGCAACTTCAGTTCATGTGTTTAGCTCTTCTTATAGGCAATCAAATAATTATTGTATTACACTTTATTTTATGTCCATCCAATTAGGGTTGGCTGGGACATGAATAAGTGTTTATTGACTAAATCAATAGTCTTAGCCATGTTACAGTGCACATAAAATAGTTACAAGAATAAAATCAGTTGTTACATTAACCACTTGCAAAGAATGGTCAGGCTAAGCTTTGAACTAACATTGCCTCATTAGGTTATATTCAGATTAAGAAGTAGACAGGAACAAAAGGAAGTAATTTTTTAAAAAATTAGTCTTCCATTTCCTTTCCACACTTTAGATTAATTAGAATTAACCACTAAAAGAGCCAGACAGTACAATTAAGTTTTACAGCAACCATATTAAAGTTTTTAAAAATTGAGCTTCAACTTCCCCATAAATCCCAGGGGTACTTACAATTAAATTAGGCTTTGTCATCTGAAATAACAGAATGAGATACATAATGTGCCACACACTCTCTGGTACAGGAACCCAGCTAATCGAGAGAGTGACCTAGCATATTGCTGCTTCAAAAATACAACAGCAGTACAGCACTACTCATATATTTGGAAACACCTCTCCACAGGGAATGTATGCATGTAAAAGTTATTTCATGTGCCTTCTCCCTGACATCAGCACTGAGCTAGATCAGAATGAACAATGTATGACAAAGAAGTTATAGAATGGATTTTTCCTCTTGTCCCCTTCCAGTTGTGGCATGTCCATGAAATGGAAAACTTCCTTCCACAGTATT
The DNA here is from genome assembly GCF_031877795.1 of Strix aluco. Classification (NCBI taxonomy): domain Eukaryota; kingdom Metazoa; phylum Chordata; class Aves; order Strigiformes; family Strigidae; genus Strix; species Strix aluco. The sequence goes on along the minus strand of NC_133934.1, from coordinate 39,016,039 downwards.
ATGTGCTAAATAGAATGTGAATAACTTACCTCCTCTGATTTTCTATTATGAACTCATTGCCAAGTGCCTGCATTGTATTTGAAAGTTGACAGCAATTCTCTTCAGGAACACAACTGTTAGAATATCACTATATTTCACAGACAATATCCAAATTAATAACTTGTTAACAGAATTATTTTAGAAACTTGTAAAGTGATTTAGCTCAGATATTTTTCTGAGAGACTCTTTTGGTTAAACGCTGGGTCGTTGACCAGACCAGATGAGAGACAAGTCTGTTTGCTTGCCTCTGCTTTATACATAGTGGCTATAAACTCTCTGAAATAAATTCATAAGGGTGCTGGAGTATATCCTTTTCAACAGAAAATTAGTTATAGAAAAGGATCAAACTAAACCAACAAGCCCAAGGCAGTCAACAGGAAGCAATCTAAGTTCACATCAAATCCTACTCTACTCTGGGAAATAGGTGACTTCACCTAGTGGTAGAAATCTTTGTGTTTTCCTTCATAAAGAAAGCAAGAAACATCAGATATTACTTTCAAACTATGACCAGCAAAAGATTGTGGGTATAGTACAGTCCCAAACAGAATTTGTCATTCCCAAAGGTGAAAGCTAGAGCTGCTTCTTTATCTGATGAGAGGAATCTACCTTTCAGGCTACATTATTCAGAAGTAGAGCGGTTTGAGATGAATACTCTCCTGTTATTCAATTAATGTTCTATTGATTAAGTTATTCAGTTAACATTAACTTAAGCACAGAGAGATGTGAATGAGAGTTAGGCATGATATAACTGTGCTGACCTGCTCATCACAAGCAAGTCTGAGGTATGTCTCAGTCTGCCCAGAAATAAAACTTTAAGCTTCTGGACAAATGTACAGACACAAGATTGCACAGTGACTTCTGCAGTGAATTCTACAAACCTGAAACAAAGCAACAGTTCTGGATGTGAAAAAAGTAAACAGGATTTAGGAGAGACAGTCTGCATCTTCAACAATCTCCAAGATATCAGTCAGGTATTGTAAGAGCTATTTGGGTACTATTTAAACATTTACATTCTGATCTGGTTACTTGGCTGGTTTGGGGTTTTTTGGGGGAAAGAGGAAAGTGTTGTTTGTTTTTTCTGAATCACTAATATGTATTCTTGTGACATTAGGCATGGAATGTTTCTAGCATAACATTTCCAAACTTTTAGTCCTATGCAATTGCACATGTCCAGTGCTCATGTCCATAACTCCCCACTGTCCTGGTTTCAGGTGGGATAGAGTTAATTTTTCTTCTTAGTAGCTAAAATAGTGCTATGTTTTGAATTCCGTATGGGATTTGGGATGAGAAAAATGCTGATAATACACTGATGTGTATTTATGGCTGTTGCTAGGAAATCAAGGACTCTCTAACTCTCCATGTCCTGTCCATGTGCACATGTACAAGAAGCTGGGAGGGGGCACAGCCAGAGCACTCGACCCAAATTGGCAAATGAAATATTCCATATCATTTAATGTCATGTTCAGTGTATAAAGGAGGGGTGGCCAGAAAGGGGGGATTCTCTCTCTTGCTTCCGGAATTGCTATTGTGGGGTCTTGGTTCTTTTGGGACTGCTAAGACAGAAACAGGCTGGGTATCAATCGGCGGGTGGTGAGCAATTGCGTTGTGCATTACCCATTTGTACTTTTTATTATTGTTAGTGCCTTACTTTATGACAATTACCAAACTCTTTTTTACCTCAACCAACGAGTATCCCTTTACCCCCAAATTTACTCCCTCATCACCTGGGCAGGGGGAAGGGTGAGCGAGCGACTGCATGGGGTTTAGCTGCCAGCCAAGTTCAAACCATGACACCCACTCAGCTGCCTTTATAGGTATTTTTCTTTCATCTCCAGGTTATCAGAAAATAAGCACTCAAATCCTGCATTCCTTGAACATCAGTTTGCTATGCATGCCTCAGTAACAACTATTTCTTGAAGTTGTTTTTGCTGATAATGCAAAATAAATAATACCTGGACACAGCAAAGGTAAGTTAGTTGCCTAAGAGCTGTTAATGTAGATTTCCTGAAAAGTTCTTATGAAATAACATTTTCTTGCAATTTGGATGTTAAATATTTTAGAAACAGTCTGTTATAAAGAAAGTTTTCCAGACCTGACAGTGGGTGAGTGAAATGATACCCAAACACAGCAGAGATTAAGTGTGTTTGGTTCCTCACAATGACATTATAGTCCAGACAGATGCAAATACCTGATTGGTTTATGTGGAAAATTAGAGAGAGGTTTTACTCTTGTGTTACATATTTCTCCACTTCCATATTTTCGAGCACAAACAGTTTGACCTAGGTGGCTCTCATTCTAAAGCAACATCAATAGAAAACACTGAAAATTGGTATGAAAATTTAAAGAAAAAATTTATTGTAATTCCTGCTTTGACAAGAAAAATATAGAATATATAGACCTTTGTTTTCATTCATTTTAGTATGATTACTTGACACTTCACAGATCATGGATTTTTTTAAACAGTTAATATCTATCACCCCTGAAATTATCTTATGGCATCTGACACATCTCTCATGCTTTGCAGTAGCTGTTTTCATTTCTGTAGTCTCTGCGATGGATGGCAATATACGATCAGCAATACAGCACCTTCAAACGAACCATAAACAGGCACTTAGGAACTCAATGAAAGATTATACCATTTTCTAGTGGACAGAGTGCTTAACTCCATTAGTGTCATAGGTTGATTAAATCATCCTACATCACATTTCAAATGCACTGCAACCAATTAAGTCAGCCCCTTGTAGCTCAATACATCTTTACATTTCTATGGTCATAAAGATGTGAAAAATTTTCTCAGATATAGTCTGTAAGTGAAATGAGTTATTGTGCTATAGTTATGTCTAACACTGTTTTTTGGAAATAAAAGTGATTAAAACATCTCCAATCAGGTGGTTTTGTATGGAAAATAACTGTGAAATAAATCTTAATTGTACATTTCAGAGGATTTTTCTGAACTACAGCAGGAAACTAAAGGACTGTGTGAATCAACCAGCTGGAATAGAGAAAGAAAGAAAGAAGCTACATTCATTTTCAGACAGGTCCCTATTGTGGCAATGTCTTCTTGTAACTTTAATATTTCACCCAAATGATAATATCACCAAGAAGACACTGAAAAGGATGAATTTGATCCCTCGTGTAACATCCATCTAGATCCATCTAGCCAGCACATTTCAAAAGCATTTGTGATTATTCAGTTGTTCAGTTTATTTCCACATTTCTAATGCCACACAGATGCTACACTAGTATCAGAGAAATTACCGAATACTTTCTGCAGTATCTCCAGGATTCATCACATGATCACACTGAATGTTATTTATCACAGGTTCCTGACTGAAATAAAAAAGCAGATCACATCTTGTACACATCAGACAGAAAATTTAGAAAGTTTGGCACTACGAAATGTTAAGTTTTCTGACAAAAAACAATTCTTACATTCAATAGTTGAATTTTTATGTGGGCAAGAAATGCTTAGTCTCTCCACTGTCTCTCATCTCTTGCCATTTTGCAAGCATCAGTAAAGGATCAGCTTCTAAGATATATCAGGACGCTGTACCTGTCCTGCTCAAACCAGGAATAGAATAAATCCTCTGTCATTCCCAGACTGACTTGCATTTTATTTTCAGTCTTCCACCATTATTCCACTAGTTTTTGAGATCTTCCCAGAAGGATCACTGGAATATACTGTGTGCAGGCTTTTCATTCACAAAATTCTTTAATATTATTTAGACAGAAGCTGGATGTTAAAATGCCATTGTTTGATTCACATAAATGTATTTGTTATAGATTTGCCTTTTATAAGTAAAACTTTGATACATGCCAAGTGTACTGGGTCTGGCTGGAAAGGAGTTCATTTTCTTCACAGCAGTCCATATGGTGCTTTTTATTTTAAATTTGTGACTATGACAGCACTGATAATACCTCAATGTCTTAGCTATTACTGAACAGCACTCACACAGCATCAAGGCCTTCTCTGTTTCTCACTCTGCCCCCATAGCAAGTGGGCTGGTGGTGGGGAAGAGGTTGGATGGGGACACAGCTGGGAGAACTGAGCTGAATTGACCGGAGAGATATCCCATGCTATATAACATCTCACACAGTAATAAAATGGGGGGAGTGAGTGAGCAGCTCACGGATGCTTAGATGCTGACTGGGGTCAAACCCACTGCAAAAGGCCTTAATCTTTGCACCATATTACATAGTTCTATATTTCAGCAGAGGTATTTACTAGGAAGTTCTTATCCTTGGGTTACATTATACCCTATCCAAAACTCTGAAATTCTCAATTATGTAGTGGTAGACATATCATTTTACACATTAAGAGAAGAAATGAAAAGGATGAGGAAATATGCAGGAAGGTGAAATATGCATGGATTAGATACCTAATACTGTAAAAGTGAAATCCTACCATCCTTAAAGTTAATGAAACGTTCAAATGGAGTTGAATGAAGCCAGTATTTCAGCTATGAAATTTCCCATCATTCCTATAATTCTATTCATATATTATTAGAAGCAGACAAATAGGGGGGAAACGTCATGTGTACTGATGCTAATTCCTATGTCCTGGAAGAGTGAGAATCAAGTAATTGTTTCAATTTCCAAGATGCATAGTAGCCTTGGCAATATTGAGATTTAGTAACATGATATTACCCAATGTATGAGAGGACATAGAAAAGTATCTGATCAAAGTATTGGTAATCAAAGCAGAACCAGCATCCAAAAAGGACATTTTCATGTTGCATTTAAGTAGTATCATGTACATAGTGCAAGGAGGTCTTGATGGCAGCTGAGAATGATGGAAAGTAGTTTATTTGGTTGTGGAGGTAGGGCTTCATTCAGCCTGCCCGTTTTCCCCATGATTTTTCTGGTTTTATAACTGGAGGTGCAAAAATTAATGTGCTGCAAAGGTAGTGACGGTTCCAGGGCAAGGCTTCTTTAGTTTATTATTTATAGTTTGCACTATGGTCCAGGAGAGAGAAGGAAAGAGAGAACTTGCATACTAAAATCAATACAAATAATAATAGCCTCTTACAAGAGAAGCCTCAGGGGTTGAATATCTCTGGGTTCCTTTTTTTACATAAATAATCTCAGTGGATTATTGTTTCAATGTTTTGTGCTGTCAGTCACAGTCAGCTACCAGCTCTCTTTTTGTCCCATGGAAATCTTCTCACTTCTATGTGCCAAAATAAAATAAAATTACATAGCAGCAGGTAGCCCACGACAGCTTTCCTGAATGTCTTCAGCAGAACAGCATTACAACAGAAGCAGTAATCCATTGCTGTTCATAGGATCTTTTACAGACATACACCCTGTCAGTCAATGCTGAAGTGGCCAAATGTGTCTGAACTTTCTCATCCCAGAGCAACTTGGGGCTGTGGCTAAATTATTTGTTGGTTTATTTTCACTTATCTTTAGCAAGAAAGACACACTGAAAAACAAAGCAAAATATTAATTTGGGCCACAAGGACATTCATATTTGATAACTTTACTGTCAGTTTAATAGGAATGTGCATTAGGATTCTGCCAGATTCTGAATACCTTGATATTAGGTAAACCAGACATTCAGATATCTTTAAAAAGATTCAAATATCACATATTAAAAATATATGTGCATATAATAACAATACTTAGTGTCTATATTTTTCTACAGACTTTTTCTTTGCCTTAGCAACACACTTACTTCTGTTATTCTACTTACTATTGTACTATGTACAGAGGCGAAATGACAATTTTTCATAATTCTTTTGGCATCTTCATAATAGGTTTTTTCTTATTAGTCATCTTTATTTATCTACATAAGTATTCAGTGAAAATACATTCAAATTATTTTTAAATGTTTATAATTTTTATAATTGTATAATTATACTCAGAGGGTACAAAATCTTGCATAAAATGAATTATATCTCTTTTTAAAAAATAGATTACCATAATCCTGTTTACTGAATTATTCAGTGCTTATAGAGAACATATTACATTCTCTGCATTTTTGCATTTTTATTTTACTATTTTACTAAAATAATAACATTATTTTGCAACCAGAGGCATATTTTCATTGAATTCCTTTTGATTTTTGCGTTCCCTTTCATACTCAGATAATTTAGGAACATAGGAGGGAAACTAATTAAGATATCTGCATTTTCTGGATCTTAGAAAGAAGTTGAGTAGTTGGCATTTTAACTCTTTTTTGACAAGTAAAAAGGTGTTTTCTCTCCAGGGATCTTTTCATGGTAAATATTCAGCTTATTGCAGTTGTGGGTCATATGCAATAGCGTCAGTCTTACAAACCTACCTCAAAAGAAAATGGACAGAAAAGTAGAGGTTTCGACCAAAACCAGAAATGTTGCTGAAAGACAATAAAAAAAAAAAAAAAAAAAAAAAAAAAGTCTTACTGTATTACCCACCTGTGCATGCTCACACAATATTATTTCTTTAAGATCACATCAGCTGGAGAAATGGGGTTTACTGCCAGAAGCTACACAGTGAAGCAAAAAAGTAGGGAATAGACCAGCATATCAAAGACATTTTGGTACTTTTGCCTAGCTCCTCAAAGCTATATTAATGCCTAACTTCCATTGCAAGCAGTACCTTAAAATCAAAACCAAATGTCTTAAAGCAACAGAGGTCCTGAATGTGTTTCAAGCACAAAGGGTAAGAAAACAAGAGTTCTAGGCCTTAATGTTGCAGCATTTAAAGATCAGTAAGTTCCTTTCATCCTTAAAGGGGTCCTCACTTAGTTCTAGGGAAAAAAAAAAAAAAAAGGAACCTTCTTATCATTGTTACGTGACAGCCTCTGTGCTGATTAATGTTTACATTCAGTGTCTGCTTTGACAGAAGTGCACATGACTTTTGAAACACACGACACTTTTCTGTCTCCATTATGATCATAGCTAATTATAAATATAAAATCTATATTCCTTGATATTTCATGCCTCTTCTATTTACTGAAATCTTTTCCTCATGCCACCTATCCAATGCTACATTTAGGAGTCATGTCAGACTTTCTGTATTGTTTACCCTAATCACAATTACTAATGTTGTCACATATCTTTTTTCTCCAGCGCATTTTGTACTTTAGGGTTATGTACTATGCCAAATTATTGATACTTATATATTTGTTTGCATTTATAAGAAATTCAGTTTGTCATGCTCTGTACAATATTATGGAAGTTGTATGCCTGTAAAAGCTGTTTTTCTCTGACTTAACAGGAATTTTAAAAGCAGGAAAAATAACATTAATTCTCACAGAGATGTTTTCAACCAAGCTAAAACTAATGACTGTTACTGTAACTTAACTGAAGTGCAAGCTAATTGACTTTCTTTTAATTTAAAACTCCTAGTTACATCTTTACCTGAATAAACACAGAATTTTTTCCAGCACTTTTTAAAATTTTTAAGCAAAAAGTGATACTAATTTACCTTATCCCAAGATCAGAATACAGAATGCCAAAATCTTTTTTATTACAGTAATATTGCTATTAAAATTTTTGTACTTATACCAATAAGTTAGTATAACTATGTCTTCTCATATTGTCATCTCATTTTCTAAATCTGTAACACTTTGGGCTTGTCAGATGAGAATTTAAGGGTGAAATAGGCACAAGAACAGAACCACACCACTTACTGAGAAATCTTTTCCAAGGATAGGATAGGTGAAGTGTGGTTTCTAATTTATCACATGCACACACATCCACACATATGATCCATACAGTAACACGCTCGCAACAGTCAAGGTCTCCACTTTGTGTCCGGCACCATGGACTTGCGGGACATGTCCAGATGCTTCTCAGCCCACCCAGAGCTATTGTTTTCATTACTTATTGCTTCCAACTTAGATGGCTGGCATGAGTTGCCAATGGCCTTGTTGGTCATATTACCCCAGGACAGTCCCTTTGATGTTTCCCATATTTAAAGCTGATTAGCTGTTGTTACTTAGGTTAATACCTTGTGGTTTCCTGCCTCAAATGTGTTATAGAGATGTAGTTGTCAAAAGTTCATCTGTCCTTCACTGTTTTTTCCCTGTGCATAACAGAACAGTAGAAATGAGCAGATGTAGTTGAGAGCTTTTGGACAACCCTCTCCCATAACCACTGTATTTGGTTTGTTTTCTCAGTGCATACCAGAATCACCTAATGAATGAAGAGATGGGCAGATGTAGTCAAGATATCATTTATCTGGCAGAAATTTTAGCTAGAGTTTGCCCTATGGAAGGGCTCTTGACAAATCAGGGAATAATCTGAACAGTTTGAATTTATAAAACTATTGGCCTTGGAATTTGACAACGTTGCTGATAATTTCTGTAGAAATTTCTTTTTTTTTTTAATTGCACATTCCAATCTGCATCTTTCAAAAATTAAATCTTTACTGAAATGTCTGGATATAGACCAATTCATATTTTATATGTCTTCAAAAGAAATAGCTATAACAAAGCATCATGTTCTACCAACTCTTAAACTCAAATATTTTGCAGTATAACTGAGTAAGGCATGACCATCCTCTGTGTTGGCCAGATGACTAGGTGCCAACTTGCAACTGTTGTTTTACATCTTCACCCAACACTGTCTATGGGTGAAGAAACAGCTGCTCAGAAGATGATTTCAGTGGAGGTCACTTATGCAGACTCTTCCCCTTGTTTTGACTGATTTTGAGGCACCTTTGAAGCAAGATTTGCAGGGGAGGTGTCACCTACAGACACTGGCCAGAGATATCTACAAGGCACAGATTCTTCTTACAGCTCACTTTAACTGTTATATGTTTCATATTCAACTGTGCTTAGCAGACAGATGTCTTTTCCCTGCAAGGACTCAACAAGTGGTCAGACACAGCTTGTTATATGTATGAAGTAAAATGGAAAAGGGTACCATGCTAATTACACTGACTGATGTGTTAGGCTTTTCTGAGTTCTTGGTTATTTAGGATGCAATCCTTCATGCAGGGGCTTTTTCATCAGCCTGTGCATGCTGGCCTGATGGCAGATGGGGGTTCTGGGCATGGGGTCCATGAAAACAACACACAGTCAGGACTGTTGTGTAACACTTGAAGTATGAAGTATGCATGCATCAGTATTTGGAGGGGTGGGGAAGGAAACTATATAACTGAAATGTAATATATTTTCTGCATCAACAACCTTTACTTTTCCATTTTTAGCACTCAATGAATGTAAAATCCTCGTTGCTTAGGTCCTTTCATACTCACTTGGTGACAACACAATAGATAATCGTGTGTCAATTTACACTCTATCAGAAGAAAGAGGGGCAAATTTGCTCCTATAACTTCAGAGAGAGCATATTTTAACATAAAGTAGCATGCAAAACAATTTTTCTGTCTCTTGAAGACTTTGAGGTTTATGTATTTCCATTTTTGTCAGAGACAGATAAACAGAGCAACTGGAACACTTTAATTGAGGCCACTCAGTAACCTCATAGAGCTAGTTCTCTCCTGAAGGTTTTAACTTTTACTTTTTTTGTGCAGTTTACACATGAATGGAACAGAAGATGGTAGCTGTCTCCTCAGCCCCCACTGTTGCCTTACCACTAATAAACTGAGTAGCATTCTTATTTAGTCAATATTATCTATTTAGAAAAGTAAACAAATATTGGACAAACTGCCTCCATTAAGTTGTGCCTCTTAACTAGCCAGCCTGCATGTTTTCCTCTTGGCTTACCACATCTGTTCTACTTTTACTTAGTGTGTTATTGAGTTAAGATTATAAACACTTAGAGAAAATGTCTTTTTTTCCACAAAACACTAATACAATGAATCTCTAATCTTAACTATGGTTGTTTATTATTATTTATAAATAATACAATAGTTTTAGGTTGATACATTCAGTTCTACCAAGGGCAGTTTAGCATTCTATCTGTATATAGTATCTCTATTTTCACTCATTATTCTTAATCCTTAAAACAGGTCTTATAGCATGTGGGAGCGAAGGTAAACATGGAGAAAGAATGAATAAGGAAAGAAGCCTCATCTGAGCTATCCTAAATTGACTTTTTTTATGATAGTTACCTGTGATTACAGACACTTTAGTGTTACTGCAATTTCTATTATGGATGTAATATTCTAACTTATTTGTATTTGGATCTTGTGTGCTGTACCTCAGAGGTGACAGTGTCTGGCCTTAAACATGGATCAGATTCATACTTCAATATTGTGTCGTACAAGAATTTTATACCCTTCACCTTGCTTTTTTTTTAAAAAAAAAAACCACCATCTGAAACATTTTTTTCTTTAAGATTTCACATAAATTCTCTATTCTCTCATCATTTTCACTTTCATATTGAAATTTTGTCTCCCAAACTTTAAAAATACTACTTAAAAGTGTGTAAACAAAGAAAACGTTTGTCTAATCATGACCTAATATGGATTATTAAAATTAATATATTTAACATAAAATTTTAAAATTGAAACTGAGTAAGTAATATGATATGCTCTTCTGAGCAGAGTAAAATGAAAACAGAACCCTTAGAAATAATCTGTAAGGTGGAATGACTAGATGTTTCCCCATAAGAATATTCCAATAGGCTTGCCATTTTTTCAGTTGAAAACAATTAACATAATATAAAAAGCTTAGTTTTCTTGCTGCATCACCTTATCTCCAAGCTTCAATTGTATCCATATCTAATTTGAGCGTGTCTGTAAAGTTATATGCTGAATTCTTTCTAAATGATACAATGCCACTTATCATGACACTGGAAGGTTGCTAACAAAGATACTGTCTAACAGTTCTTTCTTATGCAGCTCTCAGCCTTTGTGAGTTGCTGAATTCAGAGAAAGATGAGTTCTAGAAGCAGACATTGGAATTTGCAGCTCTTAGGAAAAAAAGAAAAACAAAATCAGCATTCAAACAGTTGTTTAGATTTCTATAGTATATTTGCTCAGCCTTGCAAAGTTTGAAGTTCACCCATGATCCTGTTAGAAAGCTGCTATTGACAACTGTATTTTTAAACCCCTACCAAGACTTCATCAACACACTTCTATGATATCCTCTGTAGCATGCTGAACTTAGAGAAGATAAATGACAATAATGTACTATTTTATTTCCTGAATGCATTTTCTTCCTGTACTGCTATTTTTTCTTATTTAGCACAGGGTATGTGGTATAAGAAGTGTTAAGTCTAAATCACATAAAGCATGTTCTTTTTTTTCCATGATAAAAATTCAAACTCAGTCATTTGTTGGAAAAATCTTGTAATTTATTAGTTATCTCATTGTGATCTTTTCTAAACAATTGCGATCTAAAGTATTTATTTCTATTTTTATTCAGAATATAATACTAAGCATGCAAAACATTCTAACACATCATATTTAGCACAATCTTTACAGTTTATCAAGCCCCAGTCTAACAATGTTTTTTGGCTAACTCTCATTTGTGAGTATTGTTTCTGTGATCCCTACACCTTCTGCCACTCAGATTACAGCAGGCAATATTTAGGTGTGTATAACTTTTCTTGAGAATTAAAGCATTATGAAGTTCTAAAAGACTGCTCAAGCATAATTAGCAGAGTTACATTTACCCATAACAAAATAACTTGAAGGAAAAGGAAAACAGCACATTTGGAAAAAAAAAAACCAAACCAAAACAAAACCAAACAATAAATCATTAGAATGCAGTGGATATCATACCTGAAGAGGTAAAACAATAATTCAGTGGAATTAATTTTCACTATTTGTAACCATTTACCTTGGAGACAGGACGCCTACATTTCAAATTAAGCTAGAATATTATACACAACCATCTTTAAAGCTCTCTGTTGCATCCCCTCAAGCTGTATCATCATAAAGTCTTCTGGCCCTTCTTTCAAAATTACCAATGCTAATGAAGTAAAGTAGAGTTTTGCTCAGGAAGTAGAGAGCTGGGCTACTGAACTGATACACTAATTCATGTCCACAAGTCCTCTATGAGATCAGAAGCAGTAGCTATGCAACTTAAACATCTAACCTATTCTCGGATAAAATCCCCATTTTTCTCAAGCCCACTTGCTTTCCCACCATCATCAACATTTTTCTCACCAAAACTTCAGTTATGTCACCAGTGATTACAAAAAAATTTTCCTTGACTTTGCTTAAGAAGAAACTTTATAAACAACAGTATAAACCAATATAAACAATTTTATATAAAAAAAAAAAAAAGTGGCTTTAAACAGGGACTAACAGACTAGTATGTATTTTAGAATGAATGTTGAATGAGTATTCAGCTGAATACTGAATATTCAAATGACAAAACCCTATAGACAAGAAGGTGCTAAATACATTTTTTTAAACCATTGTTTCTGAAAAACTTATTTCCTGATGAAATGGAAAACAAGAGAAGAACAAAAGTAAAAAAAAATCCTAGTTGTAAACACTATAAATCTGTACTTAATCATGTACAATAAATTTGCTAAATCTCAACCATGTCCATGTACAGTATCTGAAATAATTACCAAGGCAAGTCATTTATCACTTTATGTGACAATGACAAGAGTCCGAAATGCAACTGATATACCTATAACTATGATTTGTCAGATACACTTTCAAATGAGCATAGTCACTACATACTAAGCATAAATTCAGTTTATCTATGTTCAAATTAAGTGAAAACGAAACATGCTATAAATTACATACTGTGATAACTAGATTGCAAAAGTGAAACTAGGAGATTTTGAGCATCATCGCAGGTAAAACTAGACAACTAAGGAAAAGACAGTGATTAAACTGTAACTGAATTTGAACCTTCTGTAATCATATAGAAGCAAATCCAATATGAGAAAATTCCACCCCCCCAAAAAAAGAAAGGAAAAAGGGGGGAGGGGGTGGGTGTAGAGCAAATATCCTGCCAGTGATTGTTATTCTCAGCTTTCAGATGTTATCATGGACCAGTATCACACATGCTAGTGTTCTTCCTCACTTTCTCCCCAGTGCTGCATTTCTTTTCTATTTCCCACAGACCTAATCTTCCTTCATTTTTTACTTATTTTTCTCACATATTTATTTTGTATAATAATTCATTAAAAAGTTAATTTTGTCTGCTGTCTGTAATAAAAAAATTACTTCTTTATTAAAATATCTCATTTTCCCTCCCAAATTAACAATGCAACATTCATCTACTTCAAGTACATTAATAACAAAACCTTATCCATTACGCCAACCTTTATTTTATTATTTTTAAAGTTGTGGTTATTTGTAGAGATATATTATTCAGGCAAAATGAAGGTAGGGGCAGGAAAGCTTGAATGCAGGCAGAGAAGAACTTTAGAAGAATGGTTGGCTAAAGTGATCTCATAGAAGGTAAAGGTGACTCCCAAAAATTTCCCCACAAGATGGGAAATTAAACCCATCTTAGATTTTTCATAATACAAGTTCAACCTCTTGCACTCAGTTCTATGATCTAATGAATACAGTACTTACAGACTCGTATATACATGGTGATTGACTGAGAAAAACAAAGGTTTTCACACAATGTTTATTCAGCTTCCTTCCATGGTTCATCTGCCCATTTTCAGGAAGTGTCTCAAATGAGTGCTTGCATAAAACTGAAATGAAAAACATATCAATTTATGCAATTATGTCAAACAAGTAAATTTTCACTACTTAATTCTAAAGAGAATAAGTGTCCAGGTATTGGGAATTTATATTTTTTAAAATAGTTTCCCTTTTAATCAATCTTGACTACCAGAGGTTAAGATTTAGAGTTCCAAATATCTGGGACCAAGTTTAGGGAACAAGTGTCTAAATTACCTTGATGTAATAATGACTCAGTGGATAAATCATATTCTGAACTGGGATAAGAAAGAGTTTCTTGTTGGTTTTAATTTTTCCATGCATATTTTCTAGTGATATCATACATTTCTACTTGTTGTAAGAAGGGTTACAATTAAATTTCATTGAGGAGTTGCAGTTCAAGAAAGATTTTAGATCAGAGGCAAAAAGTATCTCAAAGCATTAACAATGGACTAAGACTAATTATTTTATGTTCACAAAAAGGAATTTAATTTTTACCCAAAATGGAACAGGTGTTTTGTTTTAGAGTCACTAAAAGAATTTTACAGTAACTATGAAACACAGATGTAATATATAGATTAGTTTGTTAATATCATAATGCAGCTAGGATATGAAGTAAGAATGAGAAATGACTACAGTTGAAGCTCTGGTTATAACTGAAAAAAAAAGTTCAGCAGTGAGGAAAGGAAGGTAGAGACCATATGAAAACCCAGAGTCTTCATCTGCTGCAAGTACCAATACCTGTATCTTGTGTAAGTCTGGTTTTCATTTTACTCATTTCACATGATGAATCTTCTCATAAAGAGAAAGCATTACGACTACCTTTTTCCCAGCTATTTTAGTTTATGTAGGTTTACTAGATGTTTTAGTATCATTTTTTCTTGATAAAATATGTTTCAAGGAGAAAGTATTTAATCTTTGCTTTAAGCATTTAAAGCAATAAAGAAAACATTAAAGCATACACAGTTTCATGTGATAAATCTCTGGCTTGTGAAAGTCTAAAAGATATACTAAAGCCAAGGATTGTAACAGGTCAATAGTTCAATTTCAGTAAGTGATAAGCACTATTTTAACCAGATATTTATATGTAAAAGAATTGTATCTATCACCAAAAGATGACAAGCTCTAAAGTAAGAGACAGCAGCTACCTGATCAGGATAACAGTGTCTGAGATTTTAGAAGGGAAAAAGAAAAAAAAAAAAGAAAAAAAAAAAGTAACCAAATGACAATCAAATTTGCTTACAAACCACACTAATGAGGATAATATAAAAATTAGATTAGACAAATCAAATGTAGACTAAAGATATGTCATTTTTCAAATGTAACATTAATCAGGATTTTATGGCTAGAACTTCCAATTTTTATTAAATGTTTCAAGTACTCTTACAGCAAGAGGTCATCTTGATTTCAGCTAGATAATCAAGCAGAAATCATCTTTAAGACTTCTCTTGTCCTAATGGCATGTAAGCATAGTAACTCAGAAATGTTATTTTCTCATTGAAATGTATTCCATTTCTTGAAACACTGTTCTTCTCTTACTTGTTTTCCTTTTGTTTTCTTACATTCTATAAGCATCAGTTTGTATTTCCTACAGTTTCCAGTCTGCAGAACAAAAGCCCTTGCCAATACTAGACTCTTCTATCCATTGTGCCATTTCTGCCTATTACTTAGATAAACAAAATGAAGATAAATTGTCCCCATCTCAGGATGGCTTGAAATATAAGAAATTATCTTCTTTTTATTTGGAACTTCTGATCATTTATTATTAATAAAATTCTGTAAACATTCTACAAATTATAAATGTGATCAATAAACCTTCACAAGTATTTTAGGAGAAGAGGTGAACTTTCCTTTATATGTGTAAAACTGTAGATTAGTTGTAGCCTCTATTAGCAAAGCTAACCCAGGAGCCAGAGAGGACAAAGTGATCTAGCTTGGAGCACTGACAAAGGATGATTTTCAATGTTATTTTTACTAAAAAGTGCATTTAAAGTTTATGGCAAGTAAGATTGCTGAGCGTATCAGAATACTGTATATCCTTAATACATTCATGGAGGCTACTCGAAGGGCACTTTCAGTGCATGGACCTGTATACATAATACAGTTTTTTATTGTTGACAGAGTCTAGAGCCCTGTGAGTATTTTTACAGTACATTATTTTTTAGAACCAATAAATTACTCATCTAAACTATCCAAGTATAAACATGATGACTTTTTGTCAGGCTTGACTATGATACTATTACAATGAATTATGGATTTTAGCGGTTATCTGCTTTTGATGTAGTGCAATAAATCATGATCATTTATGATTGACTCTGAACTTCATATTGGTTTTTCATATAGTCTGTCCTGCATTTGTAAGGTTTCTCAGAGTTATACTTTTAAAGACGTCAGACAATTTCAAGATACCATTAGACCGATTTAAAATTCTTTGAAAAGCATAGACAAGATTTTTTAAAAAAGTAAATATATTTTCAGACCTCCGTTCTATTCCATGTACAATTATAAAAAAAACACAAATGAACAGTGAACTTAAAATTCATAAGTTTTTGTTAAAGGACAGAAGACGAGGAGATTTTTTTTTAAAAAAAATGGCCTATATGCTCCAGTTACACAGAGTAAATTGGCAGCTATTGGCAGATGATTCATCTAACGGCATCTTAAGAATTTAAAAACAAAACAAAACCAGTCAAGACATCTTTAGGGCGTATGTGAGTGTAGCTATACTCCGTATCACAAACATACCCCAGATGAAAAAAAGAGAAGTCTTCTCTTAATCTCACCTTCTTTATTTCCAGTCTGTCATCTTTTCCTATATCCTCTGTATTATCCAGAAGTGGTATCATTGGACTAGGAGTTGAGCCACTCCCCCAGTGGAACTAAGATTTTACCTTAATTCTCTTTTATCCTGATTAATTATTCTCCTGTTCTATTATCTACCTTTGAATTACTTTTTTCCTTCTGACCTCTTATATTACTTCTGTTTGGCAGGATGTATCTTTCTTTGCTTGCATTTCTTCTTCCTCATTTATCTACTTGCTCCTGTGTTAGACTGTGTTTTGTTATTTATTGCTACTGGGACTGGGCCCCCCACCCCTCTCCATAACAGTAAAATTAGCTTTAAGGGATACAACTGGTCACTACATTTGATGAAAGAAGAAAATTTTTTAAAATATAATTGTAACAGTTAAGTGTTCACAATAAAAAGTGTTAATTATTTTTTTAACGAACTAAAATAAAATAATTCCTTCCCCCACCCCGGATTGAGCAAATTCTCATATGTATTTGAAGTTATGAGGACACAGAAGGAGTGACTTCTTTCCCTCAGGGAAGCATTTGTGCAGGCACAAAAGAAAATGGTTGTCTCCTTGCCTGTCATCTCAGAATTTGCAAGAAAACTCACCTTTTTTCAGCACCAGTAGTATCCATCTCAGGTGTTTTGATGCCCTTCTTTTCAGAGAGTACTGGATGACTCAGTCACCATGACAGTCTTGCTGCACGCATCTGTGTTCAACACAGCTAAATGCACTGAATGCAGATTAGCAGTTTCTCAGTTACAGTTTATCCCTGCTTTACTTCTACTATACTTCAGCAAAAGCTGTTCATGGAAACATGCTACCTACAAGTTCTTCAAAGCAGAATTCTTAAAGGAAGGAAAAAGCTGGGCCTTTTCTCAGTTTCCTTTGTTCCTAACTCAGTGAATAAGCCTCTTTCCCATTTCCTTAATATGATTGCCCTAATAATCAGAGATAGGTTTTACACTCCAGAGAATGTGTAGGTTGTAGATATGCCTGGATCCTACATCAAAAGGAGCGGAGGGAAATAAAATTCTTCTAAATGTTTCTAATACACATATAGGGGTTTTTTTTCTACTAATAAGTTTGGTTAGAAAATTGTATGTTGGTATCCTTTTGAATTTTTAATCGCACTGCAATTTAAAGTAGCATTTCATACATTTTGTTTCACAGTAACAGAATATCAGATCCACAGTTTTCATCTCTCTTTAGTCTTCCTATCCTTCAGTCATTCACTAACCCTTATTAAAGAAGGGTTTAGTTTATTAAAGAATCTCAGGAAAAATCCTCTTTAAACAAGGTATTACATTACAGTTCACCTAAGGATCCAACTAGGTCAGAAACAGATGTTAAACAGCAAATGACAATTCTCCTTATTACACATTAACCCTTATTTATTAATATTCCACCATTACAATAGGAATGCTCCTCTATGTCATCTCTTATCTTCCTTACCTTACCTGTAAGGTGCTAACACTGCTTGACCACTGCACACACACCCCCACCTCGCCCCCGCCCCCACCCCAAACCAAGCAAAGGACCACTCTTACAAGCAAGGAGAGGAAGAACACCAGTACTGCTATGTACCATTCTCAGCTGGGAGTAGTGCAGGGAGGATAAGCATTTGCAGAGCTCACGCACATTTTAGATGCAATGTAGCAACTCAGAAGACTATTTTTCACCTGGAGACTATTTCCTGGAAGGATCGGGCATAGGAAAAGTACTAGCACAATTAAGCACATTCTCTCTTCTAACTCATTCCACTGCTGAATGCTTAGCACAAAACCATGGATAAACCAACATATACTGAAAGGAAAACTCATCCAAGCAGACCCCAGTCTCTGCAGAAAGTGATTCAATATGACCATTGCCTCCAACCTGCAACTGATGCCCGACTGCACTGTTTGTTAAACTAAACCATCTGGCTGCAGGGAATAACCTCTGTTGAGAGATAGCTGAGGCTGTGAGCTTCTGCTTCCTAGTGAGCCTGGTGCTTGCTCCTTCCCAGCTGGAACATCAGCCTCGCCAGAGACCCAGCTGCTGTATGTCAGACATAGGCTAAGAAGCCAAGTCAAACACTCAGTGGGAGTGGATGAGTCTACTGTAATTATTGGCAAGCTATTCAACCCCTCACCTGTGTAGGCTTGAACTCAGATAGTAGTTCAACACCCCTAGGTTCAAGCCTGAAGAATGTAATGCTTCTTTTAAAGCGGTAAGTGTCTAAACAGTTTTTGAGCAGTTTGGTTGTGGTTTAGATGATTCTACAATACTTTCTCATACAGAGTCTGCAAAATCTTATTTTACTAGCTTGAATGGAAGCAAGTAGTACCATTCTTTAACTGATAGCCCTTCACAGAGTTTCCTTAATATCATTTAATTCTGTCTGTATTTATTTTAATGATCTCCAGGATTTAACTCTGCATTCTCAGGCAGATATATCGAGCAGGTGATTAGAAATGTATGTGATACTTATAAAGCATAATAAGCACTTTTTTATTATTTTCATGATGCCATCAGACTTACCACAATTTCTTGTAGTGAACTGACAGGTTTGCAAAGAATTCAAAAAAATCTGAAGCTAGAAAGGTACTTGGACTCCAAATTTAATTTTAAAAATCCTGTAAAACAGTTTACAGTGCCCCTGTTTCTTCATCTATATACAATAAACACTCCAACAATTTCCCCAAAGTAGCACTCAAACATGTGACTTACTTTGGATCATGATTCTATTAGATTAAATATTTAAAGCTGACAATAAGCTACTGTCAATAATTCCTTTGAAAGCTGAGATTTTGTATTATGGTTTGTATTACCAGGACCTCTGATTCCCAACCTGAGCCTTCCTGATGCGTATTGCCAAATACACAGCATCTGTACCTCTAACAGTCTCCAACAAACATTACTATCAAAAATTGCTTGCAGCTCACATCTGAGATCCAGTGTGGGTTAAGAAAAGAGCTGAAAGAAATTTTTTGGCATTCTGTTGGCACTTGCAAAATATAACACATCTAAATCATGATATTCCCTTTGGAAGAAAAATATGTAGATTATTTCAAATTTCAGCGGCTATTGCAATACCTCAAATTAGAGTTTAGAACTAGAAGAGCTCATGGCCATGGGCATCCTCACTTCACACAGTGTTAAAAGATGTTTGCTACCTCCTAAATAAATACAGATAATGAGATTTGTATAATATGTAACTTTTGTATGCTGCTCTGAATTTGTTCTTGTTTGCTAGCAGGTAGCCTAAGGAATGTGAGTGGGCCAAATCTACTTCATCTCCAGCTGCTGGATGCTTTTACCAGCTTTTCTTTTTCTCTGACTGGAAATTAACAAAAAAAAAAAAATCAACATCTTATTCCCATATGAGGGCACAGAACACATCATGATGATTACATAGTTATGGCACACATGGAAACAAATTAAATAATCCATGACTAAATGAATTACTGGGTCAACATAACTTAAGGCCAGTAGGGGCCCTCTATGGCACTATAGACTCATATTAAGAGCCCGGGCCAAGATTTTAGCTCCTTTATGTGCCTGCAAAACTAATGCATGTTGGAAGGTTGTTTTTCCTCCCCTTAAAAAAGAGCTGCTCTTGCTTTTGGAAAAATGTCAAAACCTGAAAGCACACCTAAGCAGAGAAATATAAACATGTGCCAGAACAGCAGCAGCCTTGCTTTCTAAGGATCTACTAGATGTCAATTTAAGTCTGCAACGTATGGCCAGTTCTTCAATGGGCCCTGCTGATTTCAGATATGTGTATACATTCTCAATCGCGCCTGACGTGGAAGCTTAATTTTTTCAAACTGCTGCCTGAAGATAAGCTCATTTTGTGTGTGGTAAAAAGATTATCAAACACACCCTGGAAATCATAATGTGAAAAACATGCAATGTGACATAGATAATAAAATCTATTATTTTCTGTTGCTTTCATATATACAAGAAAGGTAAGAGTGATACTATTTATATATATTACAAACGCATATGTATTAAAATTTAATAACTGAACAAGCTCTAAACAATATTCAAGAACTGTAGATATAATAAACAAAATTTATTAAAACTCTACAAGGGTTCAAAAGAAGTCTGAAACCTCAAAGACATTGCAGAATGCATTAATCTCAGTTGTCAAAGTCATAGCTATGAGTTTCCTGGTAGTCTTTCCAACTCACTAGTCAACACCTGCCACTATACAGACAAACAGCTTATTGATGCTAAATTCAGCAATGCTAAAGCTAAGAATAGATCGACTATGCTCTTTTCAAAACATCAGTGCTGATAGTTTCTTGCTCAGTTTGTACTCACCATCTCTCCTAGTGGCTTCCATGGAAATTCATTCAAGCAAAGTGAGTAAAGACCAGGCAACAATTTCAGAATAATTAACATCTCTCAATACTGAATGGCCATGATACATTATGAACAAGAGGACATGCTCCTTGTCTGTGAGTCCTTCAGGGACTCATGAAATAGAAAATGTTTTGCATTTGCAAATGAGCAGAGAACAACAATGGGTGCAAGCAGAGGAAGAAATATGAAAGCAGCACTGCATCAGAAAATTAGGGACATATTGCAGAATGCCACCATCACAGCAAGTGAAGTTACAGTAATTCTGCTTGTTTTCTGTTACCAATACCATGTTGTATCAGAACAGGATTCCACTTCCAAGGTAGTCTTCTTAACAGTAAACATTTCAAGACTTTTAGTGTTACAATTATACCAATGAGGGCCCAAATCCCAGACACTGAATTCTCAGGGTTCAAGTTATGTGCCGATCTAGGAATTTCATACCTTCAACACTTTGCTTCTGTGTCCATACAGGCAAAAACCAGTAATGGGTTCCACATTCATGGCCATTTGTCTCCAGGAAATGCATTTTTTAAAAAAACCCTCCTGGAATAAGTAGTTAAGTAAGATAGTACCTTAACTGTTCATCATTTACTGGTTTGGGGTTTTTTTAACTTCTTTTACTCTCACACCAGGAATCCACTGTGTGCTACTAACCATACATGTTAGCTGACAGCTGTTGTATTTAGTAAAACTTACTTGTGATTCATTATTCATGTTCTCAAACACCCTCAGAGATAAATTCCAATGAAGCTCAAAGATTCATCTGAATGGCGGCTGAAATGACGTTTGATAGTATAGGAGTGTGTTTAACATGTCTAGATAAATCTGATGCTATGTTATTATAATGCTCTTACAAAACTTGTAAGATATTCTATTACTAGTAAGATACATGTCATGCAAGACTGTCATCAAATATAATTATCTTCAGAGGAAAAGATAAAGGCCAAAGCATGACAGAGCAAACTGATTTGCTACAAAATCTGACTAAAAACCTATTGCCAATGGAGGACTGGCAAGATGTTCTAGAGCCCAAAGTCATAAGCAGCTGCCTTATCAATCAGAATTAGTAAGTGATGGAGAAGGAAGCAACTCATATGAAACTAAACAAGCTGTTTATATTCAGTGTTTACAGTGTGAAGTGGTGTGAAAAAGTTAATGTAATTTGTTTGCTTGCTTTGCTTTTTTCAAGGCTTTTCTCTCTATGAAATGTTTGCCTCTAGCCAGTAACTTCTATGGGTAAGGTCTGTAAGAGTAACATGTATGTACAGTCATAACTCATATTTCTGTCAATGGAAGCCTGTAGAGAAGTATAATTCTGTTCATGTCCCTATGTTTATCACACTTAAAGAATAGGAATTTAAAATCTCTTTAAAGGACTGCAGAAATTTTTTAACATTCATAGATCTCAGGTTTATAATATGTTCAATAATTTCTTCAACAGCCAGGATAATCTCTGCTTGTGGTCTTCCAAACATCCATGTCTGGCCTTGCTTATACATATAAAGGCCTTATTTTCTGTCACCATAAATATGGATAAGAATGTGACTCAGTTCAATCTTTGAACAAGTGTTCTCATTATGACTTCCTGCATCTGTGGGTGAATCATGGCCCTCGCTATTCCTTTGCATTGGACAATGAAGACTAGAATAGCTTTTAGTGTGGTTAATGGTCTAAGAATACGGAAAGAAGATAGAACTTCTGCAGAATCATGGATTTGAAATTTGCTGAATCGTCACCTTGAATATGGCAAGGGAACATGAGCAATGAATATAATGGCAGCTTGGGGGCTGCAGCATTATATTCATCACAGTATACGTTTTATGCAGATCTATTTCTGTACTTACATAGATTTAACAGTATCACAGGATACATATCAACAAAATTATAATGATAAATTATGTAATATTTGTCCTTTTAATGTTATTGGCATGATACAACTGTAAGACTCAAGAACATAAATTCTTCTTTAGCTACATATTTCAGTAAATTCATACCTGAAATTCTTTGTATTTTAGAAATTATTTTGGAAACAATTTGAAATAATAAAAATAATTTGAAAGTTTTATGGGCAGACTGCATTTGGGATACATTTAAGTGGACTCAGTCTCTTTCTGAATTTTGATCTCCTATAGCAGAACTATTTTTAGCACTTCATAAACCCAACCTTTATCAAGCAGTTACCCAATTAGTAACTGCATGAGGAGTATTTGTATATATAATTGTACATGCCTATCTACATTTTTGTTTTGAGCACAAGTCAGTAGAACAATTATAAAAAAATGTCTCTAAATGGTTCATGGAGAATTGTGTTCTTCTATTGGAAATCTATTCCGTGTAATTTTTTAGTGCTATTCACTCCCTGCTTCCTCTTAGATATCTCCATGTCCTTTGCCTACAGCACAAGAAAAGTATTTTAGTTTACTTTAAAATGCATCTGTTGGTTGATAATCTCAATTCCCAGAAATATGGCTTAAAGAAGCACTGTCGGGTCAATAACTTGCATCAAGACCAGTTCTACACTGCTTCAGATCCCACCTTTCAGAGACAAAAAAGAAAAATAAAAAAGCTATGGTTCATGTGGATTCATGAATAAACCACCTTTGAATTACTTTGGAAATCATTCTGTTTGAAATCAAGTGAAAGTTTAGTGTACAGAGCAATGCTGCTAAACACAGCTCTCCAAGATCAATATATCACCATTAATCAGCACTAGATCATATGCTCCAAAGGATGGAACATGCTTCAAGTGGCGCAAGGTCTGCTGAATAACGATGAAATTGTAGGTAGATAATAGTAACTAGGTATCCTGGGATAATCCCTCCCTTTTATGTTGTTAAAAGGGGAAAGGTGCAATAGGGTCATTAACCTGCACTAGGTATGGGGTCTCACAACACTGGTCCCATTATCAGAAAGGGTTTTTTTTCACCAATCACTCTAATGCTACTAGCAACAATTCATTGTGTATCTCAGACAAATTACTTATGAACATATCTTAAATGAACTAGTCATAATACAATCAATTGATAATCATAGACTAGTTATAATTACTTCTAAAGAAGGTTCATTTTAATTCAAAATTCATTAAGCTAACATAGATGGGCACTTTGTGCAAAGTACTTTTGCTTAATAATGAAAACAAATCCTTTGATTTTGAGAAAGACTGTCCCTTTTGCCAACAGTTTATTTCAGAAATTACTAGTTTTCTTATACTGAACATGTTGTTATTCAACGAGAAGTTGTCAGTAAAGTTGTAGATATTTGGAACATCAAGTAGGCATTTACAGAAAAAATACTTGCTTACTGTGCTCCATAGAGTAGGATTTTTTTTTTTTTTTAAGCTTGAGCCAAAAGCATAATCTTTAAACTAAGAAAACCATCAATGGACACATCTGGTTTTGCTGGCATAGGTATATTCCTTGACAGAAGTGTCTGTTCATGTAAGGAGCTGTAGCAGCGACAAACCTATTGCAAAGAGAGCTGCTAGCCAAACAAATAATTTAGCAATCAAAATAACTAAACAAGTTGAAACATAACTCTGTGTCGTGGTTTTGACCCAGCCAGCAGCCACACACCACGCAGTCACTCACTCATCCTCCCCTGACCAGGGAATGGGGGAGAATTGGAGAGGTAAAGGTAAGGAGACTCATAGGTTGAGATAAAAACAGTTTAATAATTAAAATAAAATAATAATAATAATACAAATAGGTAATGCACAATGCAATTGCTCACCAGCTGCCAGCAGATACCCAGCCCGTTCCCTGTTAGCGATCCCAGAGAAGCTCAGATCCTGAAACCACAATCCTGGAAGCAAGAGAGAAGCCCGCCCTTCCCAGCCAACCCTGCTCTGACTGTAAGTCCTCTCTATGAGGTGACCTGGAAAAAGAATGATCTTACATGGGACCCTGAGCAACGACAAGCCTTTGAACAAATTAAATAGGAAAGAGTTCATGCAGGAGTCCATTGCATGACGTTACATGATATGGAATATTCCACTGGCCAATTTGGGTCCAGTGCTCTGGCTGTGCCCCCTTCCAGCTTCTTGTACACCTGCACATGGGCAGGACATGGGAAGTTGGAAAGTCCTTGATTTCTTAGCAACAACTGAAACCATCAGTGTATTATCGACATTCTTCTCATACCAAATCCCATACTGAATCCAAAGCACAGCACTATTCTAGCTACTAAGAAGAAAAATTAAATCTATCTCAGCTGAAACCAGGACACTCTGACACATCGAACATATTTAATAATTTCTGGAACTAGATAGGCAAATATATAGATTACATCTGTTTAGAAATTAAATTGCTTGCAAAACTTCTGGAAGCTTTCTAATGAGTAATAGAGTGTTGCATTCTTTTTGGTTTGATTCAAGCAAGTAGAAGTAGCTATGTGTAAGTATTTATGGGGAATATTATTACTATTTGCTCTGGAGACAGACTGAAAGTACAAGGATCAATTCTGTATTGATGTATTCAAATGATGACTAGTAACTATCCTTTCTTTCAATGGCAATACAATTATCTGTTTCTGTTGAGAATAGTATTTCTTTTAATCTTATCATGAACTCATTCTAAGCATGAGATTATAAACCTGGTTGCATTTGATTGTATTGTGTAGGTGTTATAATATATATATTATATATATTATTATATAATATATAGTATATATTAATATAAATTTAGGAAATTATAATGTCTTACATAAAAGCACAAATGGAAAACTTTAAGCTTCGGCAGAATGCTTCAGAGGTAGTAGATTTTGCGCAGGGAAATGCCTTTTCCTGTTCCTGAGAAGTTCTGAAGGTAAAAAAGTCTCCTAAAAGTCAGGATGAAGAGACAAAGAGTTTCATTAAGAATATAAAGTTAAAAGACAGTTTCAAAAAGGGATCAAAACTGACCATTTCCCATAAAACACTGTTTTAATTAATTTGAATCTCAATGTAAAAATTCTGGACAGTTACCACAAAATAGACGATTAACTGTAAATTTTAAAACATTAACTTGTCTCTAGGGTCTTTTCTTAGAAAATATATTGGATTTACTTTGAACTTATACTTAAGTCACTAATAATAGAAGTAAAAAGTAATGGTAACTGGGAAATGAGAATGGACTGACAATTTAAAAGTTCCACTCAAATAATAGTGCAGTTAGTGATCTATCATTTCTCTTTCCCAGATTAGTAACAATCTCTCTTTTTCTGAAAACACTGTTGCCTAAATGAGACCCTTTGCTCACAGAATCACAGAACGGTTGAGGTTGGGAGAGACCTCTGGAGGTCATCTTGTCCAACCCCCTTGCTCAAGCAGGGCCACCTAAAACCAGTTGCCCAGAACAATGTCCAGATGCTTTTTTAATATCTCCAAGGATGGAGGCTCTACAGTCTCTCTGGGCAACCTGGTGCCAGTGCTCCATCACCCCCACAATAAAAGGTGTTTCTTGATGTTCAGGCAGACCCTCTTGTGTTTCAGTCTATGCCCATTGCCTCTGGCCCTGTCACTAGGCACCACTGAAAATCTTTTATATACCCTCCCCTCAGGTATTTGTACACATTGATGAGATTCCCACCGAGCCCTCTCTTCTCCAGGATGAACCCAGCTCTCTCAGCCTTTCCTCATGGGAGGGATGCTCCATTCCCTTAATCATCTTGTGGCCCTTCACTGGATTCTCTCTGGTATGTTTCTTGTACTGGAGAGCCCAGAACTGGATGCAGTAGTCCAGGTGTGGAGTTATTGATAGCAGATTCATGGGATTTGACTATTTTCACAGGTGTAAATGGTCCAGGAGATTATCTGATCATTGAGAAGATTCAGGCTTTCTACCATCAATAGCTCGTTCAACAGCTGCAGATTTGTACCATTCTGCCATTTTCTGTTCAGAAATAAGGTGGACATGAAGCAGTGGAACAGTAGAGCTGAAGCATCCAGTGTTGGGCATGGATGCCAGAGCTGCACTACCAGAGTTGGTACACCACTGGTCTCATCACCTGCCTGACCAGCACAGCTGTGAGAGACTGAAATGTCAAATGACTGTCTCAAAGTTTGCTTATGTCTGTGCAAACCTCAATGACAAGCTGCTGTGGCCTTTGGATTAGTCTAAGGAATGTCACCCAAGGAAGCAAGAGTGTATTGAAGGATGCACCCCCCACTCCTTTGCAGTTGCATTGTCAAACTCCTTGACAAGCCTCAAAGGGGCAGACATGTACTGAGCGAAACCAAATGTTTATCAGTGGCTCCATTGTGACTCTATTGTGCACGCCAGGCACCATGCAAGTATTGCTAATAAACTGATAAGATACAAGCATTTCTGCTCCAAAAGCCGGATGCAGCAAAAACCTGTGGGACGCGAGAAAAAAAACCTAAAGGTGGGCAGATATGCTAATCAGTGGATACAATGAACTTAAAAAGTCAACAGAAAACCTTGCTCTGTGTGCATGCACCACCATTGAAGCCAGATCCGTGTGCACCCACCATCAAAGAACTGAAGACTGAGGACCAACGGGACGCCCTTGGGTCCATGGTGGTGACTATTTTTGCAGCTCTATCCCACATCCTTGCTTTATTTCTGTCTTTTCCTTTCATTCTGTCCTATCACTACCCCTCTTCACATATTAATAATAAAAAACTGGTTTGGGTGTTCAGCATTTGACCTCGTTTGTGTCTTAATCTCGCTCTTGGGATCATATTGAAACCTCCCCCAACATTGTATTGGGACAACAGCTAATCTTATGTTAGCCTGTGCTGCTGAGGCTAGCTGGCTGCACAGCTGGATCTGAAAACATTTTAATGTTGGAAAGGTCACAAAGACTCTTCCAGAGTTTATTACATCAACCTGAAAAATTTGGAAGTATATTGATGGAGGCAGTCAAGGAGACTAATCCTTCAAATTGGAAAGTTTTAAATATCATTGGTTTACTATGGCAAGGAAGCAAGAAGGTTTTCTTCCATATTATTTGGAAAAAATGGAAAAAAATTTAGAAGCAATGGAAATATGACAGGAATTAGGATCATCAAATACAGCTCCTGTTCCTCCTTGCAACCATGCAAAACAGAAACTTACCTCTTTCTAAGCTTAAACCTCATAAGTTTATTCCCCCTGGAAGATAATTATAGAGTGATTTTCAACTTACTTATCATTAAACTATAGCTTGATAGAAAGAAACTCCTTATAGATTTTCTGAGTTCCTTAATTTAAAGAGTTGTCTCATCCCTAATGGATTATAATACTCTTGTTCACTCCTACCCTTGACTTTGTGACTCTAGTTGCATTCTGTTAGACCCTTCATATAAGGTATATTTTCTATTCCTCTTATCATCTGAGCAGCATCTATTGCAATTTGAACTCATCTTTCTTGAACATCAGTGATCAAAATTTGTACTTGATATTGTAATTATCAGAAACAGACAGGCCTGAAACTGGAATGTTTGGATAAGAAATTCTGAATTAAGCTTTTAATATAGATATAAGAATAGATGAATTATTCTGAAAAAATCTGAAACACCAGCTTTACAGATGGTGGATTACATTACTAGTTGTTCTCTGTTCAGCTATAGGCAGTGTATGGAAAAACTGTGCCTAAGACCTAAGTAATTAGTGAGAGACAAGTTAGATGGCAGAATGGTATCAAAGGAAGATCATGGCTGTAATAAAATCACCTTCCATAGGTTTAATTGTGTATAAATGTATCACATGATCATCAGAATGGTGAGGGCATCGGCACAGGGTGGCACAAAATCTGTCAATAGCTCTAATGAGCTCAGCACAGGTCCTGTTAAGTTGCATATTGTTAAAGTAAAAAAAGGATAGTTAAAACTATTTAACTTTTTGACATTCAAGCTGTTAAAGATGATTAAATGTAATGTAGCAGTAGCTATAGGGCATGTAAAGATCATAAAAAGATGAAAGAGACATGGTGTGACAACCCAACAGTGCATCAGCAGTAATGGCAGAACAGTAATAGTCTACATATCCTTCATACAGCTCCCTTGCTGCTCAAAATCCTCTCTGTCATGGACTAGATTAATGAAACTGAGAAGAACTTTATAAAGGTAGCACTTTGCTGCTAAAAACTGTTAACTATCTAATCTTTCTGTGACACTAATGCTACCTTTTTACACTGTAAATTCTTTCCTAGAAGAATTCTTCATTTTCAGTGTACCTAGAGACCTTGATTGTTATAAATTACTTTGCTGTATACCTGGTAATTTTGTTTAATCCTAGATACTTATTCATCTGTCAGTTGACATGGAAAAAAAAACCACACAAAACACCACAGAACTAAACCGAAAGAAAACCATGCAAAGGAAAAGACACACAGGGCTGGATTCTGACAGCTTTTCCTCTTCCAACTGGAATGTTGCAGCCTGTTTATGTGAACTGGTTTGAATTTTCTGGATATCTATTTTTTCCTTAGAATTTATATTTAAATGAAGACAATATGTTCCAGTTGGATTGCTTGAAAATAGTCCCCCCAACATTTTTTCAAAAACGTTAATGTTAGAAAATAATTTGTTCACAAACGTTTAGTGGATGGCATACATGAATTTCATCGATTGCTCCAAAATTAACCAAATCTTTAAACATTATTAATTCTAATATGCTGTTGCGGTAAACAGGAAATATTTCATAAATCTGTTAAAAGTCCTGAAATACTTCCTCAAAATCTATATAGGTTCATGGACTCTGACATGAGTAGTCCTTTTGACATCAGGGGAATTACTAGTATAAAGGCGCTCAAGAATCCAAGTTTTGCAGTACTGGCCATAAATTCCTGTAATACTAAATCTCACTAAATACAGAAGGCATTTAAGGGATTGACTTTAAGAATAAAAATAGAGAACCAGAATTGTCTTTCATGAAGAACTGAATGTCAGCATTTTGTTTTCCCTTAATTCTCTCCTAGATTTATCATCTTTTCTATGGAGATTTTATCAGTTAGAAGCTTTTTCATTTCACATGCTCTGTCCAACCTTCTTCACACTTGTATTTGACTTCCCTATAAAAGCCCTGTTTACATACATATTTTCTTAGGGAAGCAAGTCTGTTGGTTCCTTGTTAGGACTCAGCTGTATTGTAAATCACTACAGCAAGAGATACAGGAAGTACTGTGATTCAGAGAGGTGCACTGCTGAAGCTCTGAAGGGACTGTGGTCTGCTACTAATTTGTCTCTGAGTTCTTGCCACATCTTCTTTCCTCCAAAATATCATTACTTTTTCAGCATCCAATAGTACAATCTATGAAAGTACTTTATTTCGTCACAAAAGTGTAAACACTGTATTACCTCAGTGGTATTGGAGCAAGAGAAACTGTCTTGTAGTTTCTGAGTTATCACTCTATCCAGTTTAGCATGAAAAACATAAATTACTGAATGTTTCATTCACGTTTTAGATACATTCAGGTTTTACATACCTGAATATTTCAGGTTCACAAACACATAGTAAATACATTCCAAAAAGATGTTCTCAGAATTTCTTCTCAAAGGCAAGGGGCACTAAGAAAAATTCTTCATTGCAATGGATAACTGATTCTGCCTGCACTCAGTTTTGAGACTGATAGAAACATCTACACAGAGAAGAAGAAAAGCATCCAAGGAATATAGCAACATAGGAACAAGGAAATGAAAATAGCAGTACAATACTTTGCACAATGATCCAGTGCATAAGAATAAATACATGTACAAAAATTAAGAGTATTCCTTTGGATAAAAAGTCCAAGTTATTTAGCCAATCTTATGAAAAAAGTCATTATAGAAAAATAACTATTTCCATAATTTTTTTGTTTAGAAATTTATCACTGACTACTTCCTTACTGTAGCTAAAACAACATGAGATAGTTCTGAGAAATGGAAATATATGAAACTGTTAAAAGATGACAGTCAAATCATCTGGTCAGATAGGCCCTCATGTCAGCCAATAATGATATAAAGGGTAAGTTAGCTGAAAAACACAGAATTTACTCTAATGCCAGTGTGTATAAATAGTAAATGCGTTTTAGATTCCAGATCTAACTGTGTACATAACCATACAACTGTAAACATAAAAATGTACTTTCAAACTTAGAGTGGTTATTGATGTTTGCTTTTTATGAGAAATTAAATTTTTCAGAAATGTTTAAATGTGTGTTGTACATGTTTAATTAGGTGAGTTTTACAACTCCTGGGTGAAATGTCTGGATAAGAAAGAATATCACAACAGCATCATGTTTTAGCACCTGAAATGCAGGAAATCCAAGTTTAGGTCTTTGTTCCAAATCCTGTAAACTGGGGACTCTTTTACACTTGAGAAAAGAGGTCTTATCCAATAGGCTACTGCAGAATGAATGGATTACATTTTGGCGGGGGTGTGTGTGTGGGGGGGGGGGGGGGGGGGTGTAAAGGGTATAAGTATTTTGGAAAGTACCTTGTGTTTCACTTTGTGTTAGAATAAAAACCAAAAAAAACCAAAAAAATCTGAGGCTAAGTTTCTGACAAAAAAAAAATAATTTGTGGGTTGTTTTTTTGTCCAAAAACATCTTCCCCGGCAGTATTATTTCAAATTCAGAAGAAATCAGTTTTGAAACACAAGTGAGGACACGGTGCATGTGCATGATTCTAAGAGTATATTAGTCACTATTCATCATAATTACTTTCAGACTTCGTTACTGCTCCTAGAAATCCATCTTTTGATATGGAAAAGTGTGGGAGTTTCATTAGGCTTTAGTCCATTCCTAATAATGTAGGAGTGCTTTGGGGTTGGCATAAAATCCTTTTAATGTGCCATGATTAAAATACTACAGAAGTACAATATGGGTAATTCTATATTTAAGGTTGAGATGAGTTTTATGCTCAAGAAGGTAAACGAGGACTTTCTTTAAAATGAAGCATATCCTTCCAAACATTACTGCTTTCATACTAAGCACATAAATGGTTTTTTTATGAGAAGTTACAAAATAAACTAATTAATCAGTCTGAGTTAATGTAATTTAAGGATATTTAGTACTATTTTGAATCATTTATTGGTCCCTACTGATATTTATAATAGATTAACCCAATCTTTCAAAATGAATGCTTACTGAAAGTCTGTGCTATGGCAACATCTCTCTCTCTCTCTCTCTCCCCTTGCTCCCCCATCTCTCTGTATTTATATTACAATTACTGCTAATCCAGGCTTTATTCTGAACGAAAGTTTTTTAAAGAATAGAGGGCAAACCGTGGAAAAAAATATTACAGTTTTGCATCATTTTTCCAGTACTGATCAATAAAAACAGAAGGTTAGGAATTCAGAGATCTTTTCTCCCTTCCAAAGATAACTATTTACAGACAGTTGGAAATGAAGTAATGCTTTTCAGCTGAGACTGAAACCTGAACTTCTGAAGTTACCAGTATTTTATGTCAATTAATATTTGCCTTCTATTCTACATCTCCTGTAATACATTCCATTGCAAAGTAAACTGCAAAATGAACTTTTAGTTTAGCTTGCCAAGGTAAAGTTTATCAGCTGCAGAACATGGAGACTGGCCAGAATTAAACAAGAACTATAATTTTTTCCGTGTTTCACAGACCATAATGTCACCCTCTTTTGCTTACAGCTCCAAAGTTACCACTTCAGTTACACTTCACTTTTTAGATTTACATTCTTATTAACTTTTAATATGCAAACCTGTAGTTTATGGTCATTTCTACAAACAACTGAGGCAGTAGGTTGACAAACTGAGGAGATAAATAGAAGCCTATTTGGACTGTGAAACTTTTACTATTGCTGTTATGCTAAATTTGCTTTGTTGCATTTTAATGTTAAAAGGTTATCAGTGCATAGCCATGAGATATTGTCCTGCATTTCAAATACATATGCTGAGTGGTATGAATCTTGATTATGTTTAGAAGGCCAGCCTCTAAGGCTAGACCTATTTTTAGGCTTTATGTTTGAGAACAAATGTGCATATCATATGAAAAATTCAGAATAGATCGTTACTATTTCATCAGCTGCCACAATAGTAAAGTATTACAGATATTTTACACAGGAGGACATGCTGCTCTTGTGGAAACTGCTGAATACCCGTTTGTTTTGTTTAGAGCAAAACATCATTTTTGGTGTCAAAGTAGCTGTGTATGTGTTCACCTGAGGTGAACTAGGCCAGGCATTACCATGAAAGATGAAAACTACACTGTTATTACACATTCTGGGGGGAGAATTAAAATCCCATGAAATGTAAAGAGCTTGAAGAATATGTGTTGTAGCTTCATTTGACAAGGGAGATTTGTCAAGCTGTCAATTGTACTGATTAACCAAATGACCACACAGTATCACTTTTTAACTTTCTTTTTGTAAAAATTATTTTAGAGTAGCATTTTAAACCAATACTTACTGTTAAAGAGTTTGTATTGAAGCAAATGAAAAATCAATGCAGCTATTATTCAAGGTCTGTTTACACTTATTTCTTGATGCTATTGTTATTTTTCTTCAGAGTTAAGAACTATTTCAGTCTGAACTTAAACTGCAACAAGTGCACTCATGCTGGCATACCACACAGTTTAAATATGAGATACAGAAACATACAGAAAGGTGGTGTTTTCAAAATAGAAAACAGATAACACAGAGCTTATTTATATTAGCTAATTATGCTTCTTATTACCGCTTCCTTTTGGTGCCAGATTGGTTGTTACTCCACAGAGAATATAGGTAAGCACTGTATTTTCAGAACTGCCAATTTGTTACCGGGCTTAATGTCAAGATACCCAGAGTCTGAGCAAGGAATGTTATAATTCAACCACTCAATAATTAAATATTTTATTCCCATTAAACCTCGACAAGTTTATGCAAAGAATAGCCCTTTATCCCATTACTATGGCTTCTGTCAGTTACCTCAGTGTTTAAGACTGTAGGAAAATTACAATTGCAGTGAGCCAGCAGCTACCCAGAAGCTGTCTTCTAACACGCAGCTGACAGATACGTTAATGCCTTTACTAACTAGTCATCCCACAGACCCAGCTGAGTATCCTTTTTAAGAACTTCTAATACCTATTTTTAGAGACATAGCAGTGACAGACAATATAGGTCATTTCAGAATCCAAGTCTGAAGTCATCTTGCTAGTTTTTTAAAATTTGGTGACCTCAAAGCTGGTGGATGTTTCTGAACTAAAGTCAGCATTTCTCTTCCTTCTGGCCTTTCTTCTGTGCTGATACACAGACATATTTCCTGCAGGCTGGGAAATCTGCAGTGATACAAGTTTTATAAACATTGTGCAGCCACCCTTTGGTAACACATGCACTCCTCCAGCAATTACAGCCGTAATCATAACAATAAACAGAAATTCACTTTTCTAAAATCCCAAAAAGTTTTGACTTCCAGTGTCATTAAGTGGCTTAAAACCAGGAAGAGGTCCAAAAATAGAAGCTCCAGGTCAGAAGCATCAACTGGTACACAGGCATCTAACTAGTGTTCATTTCAAATTGAATTAGTTGCCTACAGTATTTTACAAGCAAATGTGAAAGTTTTAGTTTCTTACTGTTGTGAGCTACTCAATCTATGCTAGTTTATGAAGGGTCACTCTTGAGAGGCACATCAAGTCTGTAGATTAGAGAAATGAGAATTAGCACAACTCTGATCAGCTCCAGTTTATCCCATCTCAAACTTATTCAAAGTTTTAAGAATATATTCTCACCCGGCACACCTAGAGAAGAAAGCAATCATATAGTTATTTAAAAGGTTATAGCTTTAAGGGGTCTCTCAGCCTCAAGGCCCCTTTGTGTCAGAGGCAACAGAATGCCTTCTAGTAAATATTTTATTAGCACACTACGTGCAGGGGTGTTTTTTGTCATGAACAAAGCACAACCTTAATTTCTCAGAAGGAATCATAATTCTCTTGTTTACATTTCTGTCACTCAAAGAAAAAAGTTTTGTCTTCCTGCTCTATTTTGTGTTAAGAACAAATTATAATAACAAATACAATTCCCCACTGATTTTTTTTCTCTCAGTTTCCTCAATTCTTTCTTGCTTAAAATGCCTGTCAGTACTTTTAACAGTTCCTTGTATCTCCAACAAGACTGGCCTTAGGCTGTAGCTTGACAAGACACCCAGGATACCTCCATCACTTCATAGGTGGCAGCTGTCACCTTCCCAATGCTTCTTGTGTTAGGAAACGTGTATTGCTACTTGGTCTTCCTCTAGCTTCATAAAGTTATATATAACCAGGATGCTTCAACATATTAGTATTACATGACGCAGCTCTTTCACAGCTTAGAAATAACACCAAGAATTGGTCTTACAATTATGCCAACTTTGTTACTTAGGTTTCTGGTATTTTTTATAAAAATGTTGAGTTTTATCTATGCAATTATTAACACAGGATAAGATATAAAAAGGGTGCAAAATATAGTGTTTAAGAGGAAATGGAAAATGTCACTTATACCAATACTATCTCATTTTCCTCATAGCCACCTTTACATGTATATCTGCATTCTTAGAATGACTCACGATGTCATTAAACTTAAAAAAATAAAAGCAAAGACTTTATGAAGATCATTTAGTCTACCCACCTAATCCAGCATTAGGAATTGAAAAACCCCATTCTAAATTATGGCAATTTCTCTATCTGGGACAATGACCAATAAGGTCTCATCAATGTTTTAAGCAAGGAGTTGAAAAAAAAAAAGTAAAAATCTATGGAAAAGACAATCATCCTTAGTAAAATAGTTCTCTACAGCAAAACGAAGGAGGTACTTTGGAAAAAGAATACAGTCTTATTTACATTTTTTTTCCACTTGTTCTGAGACAACCAAAGCTGGCAATGGTTGGAGATAGGATGTTGCCCTTAAAACAGTAGTGCATAAGAAATCTCTATTTTCTCACTTTTCTACAGATGTACTTAATTACATAAATATTTAACAGTGTAATTCTTTGGGATACACTTCAAACTTAAAAACATGACAGCTAAAGATCCTTAGACTCTGTCCAGAGATGTTCTGTGGAAGAAGGATCCTGTTATTTATACTTTCAATACTAGAAGTAAATTTATGACTGCTTCTGTTTTAAGGACAGAGACATCTTTTTTTTACTGCAGAAGTTTATATTTGTCAACACAAACCCTAAAGGCAACTCTTATCAACAAAGAGATGGTTTAAGCTCTTTGAGATTCCTTCCATCTCCTCAGGGTCTACAGACCAACCAAATGACTGTTTTGCCCATGCTACCCTAAAATATAAAAACCCTTACTGTTTCAGTTTAATTTTTGAGTTCCACATTCTAATCACTTCCTCCCCAGATCTTATTTTAATTGAAAGCTAAAGCTGAAGCCCAGTCCTCTGACTCCTTCTGAAAGGAGACTGTCTACAAAGGCTCCTGCCTCCACCCTAGCTCCTCTGTATTCAAGATCCACATACAGTCACTGTTACCACTGTTTCTTCATTTAATAACACTGAGATATTATTCAAGAGTCAATAAAATCCACAATGAGAAATCCATATTTGTCCATCTGTGCATTTGGTAAGCATAATGACAAACTTGTTGATTTGATACCATGGGGCATGTGTAAAATCAAAGACTTGCCAGTGCAGTCATTGTACATAACAGATTATACTAATTATCCTGTAGGGCCAAATTTAAATTCTAAGTATTAACTCTTGTTCATCCCAGGTGGGAAAGATAAAACCTTTTTATAAAGAAAGAAGCAAGAATAAGTAGGTTCCACAGAGGAGAAGCACTGGGTTTGTAACACTGATTATGTGCTTACAGCTCTGCATCCTCAAGTGGCTGTATACCCCCATGTAGCTGAAATAATTGCTCAATGACATAATTCCATAGGTAATGTTTTTCAATAGACAGATTGTACTTCTGTGGGTGTCATTATGGTTTAATGCCATCAATACTGTGCGTTGCTGCAAAATCATCTCCTCAGTTGTAATATAAGCCCTTAGAGAACCACCCCATTGTACAGCTTCAGGGTCTTTTTCTTCCCCCTTTCCAAGCCATAATGAGTTATATGCTACATATAGGCTAAAAAATTCATTTCCCCTTATTCCAAAAAGCATAGGACACTATTACCTGAGCTACCACGTATTCTTAATTCCATCACACTACTGAGATTTTAAACACACAAATGAGCAGACGTGATAGCAGGCACAATCTCTGGACCAGATCTTTGGCCTTCAGCTATATGGGAGAGTTATTAAACTCACAGCAGTTTAGAGCAGCTCGAGCTTTGGCTCATTGCCATTTTCAGAGTCAGGAGACAAAAAGTAATGCCTTGTGGCTTCTGTCTTCTTTCTCCAGATCCTGTGCTTGCCAAAGACTTGGATCATCTTAATTTATTATCTTGTTTCTGTTAGCTTCTTCCTTTAAGCCTTTAATTAGCTTTGGTCTTGAAACCTTGCAAAGCTCTTTAAAATCTGTTGTATGAGTCCTCTTTTTAGGTCTTTGGAAAAAAAGAAAAAGAGGATTAGTTTGGTAGGCTTGTGAAGTGGCTTGAAGTGACTGAATGAGGCTTTCTTTGTGGCAATACCTGTAGAAAGTAAAGAAGAAAGAGAATAACAAGGAGGGCAGAAAATTCCTAAGTTAAGCAATCAAGAGAAAAGACAACAACAAAGACAAAGTTATACCTGTAAGGATGAGGAATTTTATATGGTGTAGAAAAAGGGGACTTATCTTTATGGACTTGCAATATTATGCATCTATATACCCCTCATTTACAAAACTACTCCTTTCAGTTGGCCTTGCTGACCTGCCCTATGGCTTTCATTTCTCATGCCATCTTGTATGCTTTAATATCTTTAATTAGATACACTGAGGCCAAGCGCTTAGGCTTTTAAAGGATTAGACATTTATATAGATAATGATAACAACCATAGTTGCATTAGGTAAGATTAAACACTTTCTCTAAAGAGACATAAGCTTCATATTTTATGGAACAAGAGAAGTTCAACTGACAGAAGGAAGAAAACTTCCCAAAGAGGAAACTATTTCATAATTGTTCGCTAAGTAGATTCTTTTGCCTTCTTTAAAGTATGATGCTAGACCACATCACAGATGAAATACCAAACTCCACAGATCCATTTAAGTGTTTGATCCTATATTCCAAACATGAATGAGGACTATTTTAACTAACACTAACTTATTTCAGTACTTGATTTCTCAAAACTTTATGACTCTTCTTTTTTCTGCATTACAGATAATTAAGGTTGTAAGATCCATTGCCTGAAGCCTATTACTATGTCATTGCCTAACAGTGTTACACTGGTAGTAATAATTAAAAGTATAAGCATGATATTAAAGCCCATAGATGATAATTCTACCCATAAACACAGGTGTATAATTTGAGTTTTTAAATATATTTACCATAATAAAAGGTATTAGTAGTAATTGTAGTGCATTTAAAGTGGATTAATGTACATGTTAATTATGTTAGTCATGTTAATTTTTGAAAAAATGGTAAAGGTCACCTCATTTTTCCCCTTCTACTTCCTCCTGAAAACTTTCTTTTGCCTGCATGTCATCAGCTGTTAGGTAGATGCTTACTGCTGTTCACACTTTATTGTTATATAGTTCTTACCCTTGTGGCTTTCTCACCTAATATGTTTGGGGTGGATTGATATAAAGCATAGGAGAAAAGATCAGTTTATGATCTGTACACTGTGATAAGAGTATCGGTACAGATTTTTTTTCTCCCAAATTTCAGGTACATGGCCATGAAAACAATAATGAGGCAATGTCTTACTGGAATCTACCTTTGAACTGAGAAGCGAGACTGCATACAATAGAGAAAATGATACATTTCTTATCTTCAACCAAGGGAAATATATATATCTCGGTAAGTAAGCAAGCACTGGTTACCCGGACTATCCAATTTATCTTTATTTTGAAAAGTTCTGAACCCAAGAAAGAAAAATATCTTGATGGAAACAGATGCTCCTTTTCAGGAAGAGAGAGATGTAGGAGGCTACATCATTCTTAAAAGATTAACTTTCCAAAATTTATGTGGAAATATGCTCAACTGATAATCACTTAAATTGGGTTCATCATGCTTTTTATTGTACCACATTAAATCCAGGAGTCCCATTTCAATAGAGGTACAGGGATGGAACAAGTCTCTATAATAAGTTTTGTTCAAGTTTTTTGTGCAGGTGAATTTAACTATTAAAGATGGGAGGGTAGCCTTCCCTTACACAGGCCTAGGAAGGGAGAGGGAGCATAACCCAGTGGCAAGCAGTTATAAGCATATCTGAGCTTTCACAAGATTGAGCCTTTAAAAATAATAGATATAAGTTAAGGTCTATATGAACACGGTTGTTTTCAGCTTAATTAACGTAGAATATAAACATGTTATATTCATTACATATATTAATTATTCCAATTCCAAGCTATGCCATCCTTGTGATAAAAATGGCTCCATTCAGGTTTAACAGACAGTCTCCAAGGACAAGGACACCATGTGGCAACTGAGGCACAGACTCTCCATTGAAGTGGAGAAGAAAATCCTTTATCATTACAATGGTACATACTTATGCTCTCGCTATGTTAGCTCTTACTTCATAGTTAGCAAATCATCTACTAGACAGTCATCAACCCTTTCTCTCAAAAACAGTTCCATAATTTCTCCAAGCTGACTTATCTTTCTTCCATGGCCTGCTTCTCCAAGCCTTGCTGCTTCTCCAGGCTGGCACAGAGTAGAGCTGGCACTTCTCCAAGCCAGCGCAGCACAGAGCTCCTACCTGGCTTGCCAAGCAAAGTTCTCCCAAGCAGAGCTCTCCACCTTCACCAAGCTCCCCAAACTGAGCTCTCTGGCTGAGCTGACCAGCTGATGTCAATTTGGCTCTTAAGTGTTGAATGTCCCACAGCTGTGGAGTGCTGACAGGCCAATGCCGACTTCCTCTTAATCACGTACCAGTAACACATGATTTGACTCTTAACATATTCAATCTCCCACAGCTCCGCAGAGCTGACACTCCCACAACACCAGACCAAATACCGCATGCAATTTATTCTGTCTGAAGAAACACAACTTCTGTAGAAAGCCAAAATTTCACTGTTAGTCTTACTAAAATCTTAATGATCTAACATTCATAATCCAAATTATCCAATTATTACAGTTCATTACCAATAATAATACAGCTAAAACAGATATATTCAAACTTTCTAATGTTTCTTCCCCTTTTTCTGGTGTTAATGCTCACCATTCCTATGCTGCCTGGGTACTGAAATGTAGAGGAGAAGAGGGCATGGCAAGTCATTAGCATCTCAGGTTCTTTGGTAGAAGGAGTATGATGATGTCATTGGTTTCTTCCTCCCACATATTGGAATAATTCTTACACATTTACTAATAGGCAGTGTGTTTTGCTCGCTCTTCACTGGTTTACAACTCCACATTATAGCAGTGGGTGTAGGGGGATCTGTGGCAGTGTCCTGTTATTTCTTCACTAGCCTTCAAGATGTGGTTTCCTGATAACATAACTAGTGTTTAAATAGCACATCAGATCCATGCATACATCCTTGTTCTAGGTCATTTAAGTTTCAATCTACAAAACCAATAATCTCTTAGAGATATTAAGGTAGCTTTTTGCCACCAATATCAGCCAGCTAAGCAATATCATTGGTAAGTTATCAATATTACTTTGCAGAAGGAGTTGTTGTTTTTTTTTTATATAGATAGGTCTAAAATAAGTGGAATGTGGAGACAGTGACTTGGCTATGTTTTGTTGTTCTTTGCACAAAAATCCAGTGTTAGGGCCTAAGAGCATTTCTGCATCACTGGGGACGTTTGGGTGGCAGACCTGAGGACCAACATAGAGACAACTCAGCCCGTAGCCTTGAAAGAAAGAGCTTCAGTGGAGACTGCCCATGAACAGCTCTGCTAACAGCTGCATTTAGCTTAGGCTTTTTGCTTGCTCCTTACCTGAATAACACTGGAAGTGCACTGCAACCATGCCCGTGGCCTGGCCATGTACCTTGTTGATCCAAAACCTGACCCAACCCTTAGACTGGACTCCCTGGCTTGACCTCAGATCTGCCTTATCGCTATGACCCTCCCCAGAAATCTAGTCTTTTGGCTGAGATTGATTATTGTCCCTTGGACCTGCTCTTCTTACCTTGCTCAGGTACTCTCACCTTTGCTAGTAAGGCCACTGCCTCTGCCTACTTTGTTATCCTCAGCTCCCAGCACTCCTTCTCTTTGGACCAGCCTGCCCTTGCTGCTCCCTGGCAGCTAGGTGTGAAAAAAATCCACGAGATTGGTGTAGTTTTAGGTGTTTGGAGCACCTGATTAATGGGGAAGTTGTGGATTCTTCTTGTGGCCCAAGCTAATGCTTAACCCAAAATCTGCAAACCTTAACTGAAGATGGAATAAAAGGTTCCCTTGCTATGCAAATGCACTTAGCACAGGCTAGCAAGCAAGTTTACTCTTTTCCCCCTTCTCTTCTGTATCCCAGCAAATCTTTAATTATTTTCTGTAAAGTAAAATGGTTTCAGTGAACAAGGTTAAGAGATTCCTATAACCTTGTTATTATAGGAGTTAGAATTGGCATACAAGGTCATTTCAGGCAGGTATAAGAAACTACAAGTGAATTATCTAACTACTTTTAGCTAAAATGGGAAGGCATTTATTCTGTCTCTTGGGATTATTCTATTAGATGTTCTTTAAAAATACCTATAGGATTTGAGTTTGCAGGCACGAAGCGCAAAGCTCTACTTCCACCTTCTTACATTCCTAGTAAGATGTATTTTAATAAAGCCTGACAATGCTTCAGGCTTACGTAGTCATAAGCATGCATAGGACCAGAATTTCACTGGTTAGGTAATTTTATCAGTAAAAAAAATACACAATAATGGGCATACAGCATCTCCAGGGTTAGATAGTAACTGAAGAGGACTTGTGGATTTCATATGTGGATTTACACATTTCTAGGGGAAGACAGAAATTAATTAATACATGTCCATTTCTGATACACTTCACAAAATTGCACAGGATGCCTGCTGAGATTTAAGAGATCTGCAGAAAGAAACTTTTTACCTTTAGAACTATTTCAGAGTCTCATGAATTTTCTTGCCAATACCAACCATTGCAAAAATATCGAGTGATGTCCCCCAAATCACAGGTTTAAATTAAAATAATCAAATGTATTACCATAACTATAACTATTATAATGAGAAATCCTTTATTTCTTTTCTACTGTCTTCAAACTTTTCTGTGTTATTCCATAGACATACCAGGCCAAAAACTTACTTTTGAAAAAAGTAACTAAACTTTTTGAGAAGTTGCAAAACTAAAAATGCAACATTTCTGATTAAAAAAACCAAAGAGTTGGAGATACAAAACTGTATTCATAAAAACATGTTTCTAAAATGCATGATGTAAAAGCATTTTATTTATTTTTGGTGACTAAGATGAAAGGTAATACTATTGACAGGAATTACAAGGTGATATTTTAGAAAGAATTTCATCATTGAATTTGAGGATTTGTAAATTAAGCATACTTAGTACTAGTACAACTGCTAGTTACATTATACAACAAAGCTTCTTATCCAATTATGTTGCACTATACAACCCCACTTGCTCCTGCCAGAAGATTTCTGGTCCTGCAGGGCATAGGCTTCAAAGAGCACAAACTAGATGTTTCTGTTCACAGTGAAAAAAAAAGATATTTTAAACAACTAAGTATTTCTTTTCAAAAGAAAAATAGAAGGATCTCTCTCTCTCTGCCCTTTCCAGCCCATGGGAACTCTACAACCCCTGGATAGGTTCAGATGAGTTTTGTCTTTGCATAGTAGTATCTTACTCCTGCTCCTTCTCCTTTCCTTGTAGCCTGTGATCCTGCATACCCAGGCCAGCAACATGTATGGGGTTTCCTTTAACTAGTAGTGCCAGGTTTCTAATAGGAAGAGGAATGGTGCTGAGGAGGAAGGTGCCCAAGTACATTGAGTTTTGCTGAACATTGGCTTGCTTCAGCGCAAAAGGCTAGGCTTGAGGTTCGAAGAGATTACATACAATCAATCTCAAATTAAGGCCATAAGGGTACTAGGCAGCGAGCTGGAAGAAAGACTGTCAGGCTGAATGAAAGAGGGAATTAAATCAGCTTCTCTGTAAAAGTGAATTGGTACTTTGTGTTGAATAGAGAAGTGTGAAAGAAGATGAGGAAAAGGTGAGTCCACAGTTCAAAGATCATCCAAAGCTAGGGTCTTTCTCTCAGCTGACAGAAATATGTTGTCTCTGGTAAGTAGAGACTTCAGGCTCCTACCAGTCACGAACACAGTCGAAACTGGGAAACAAAAGTTGGCTTTTCTGACAGGGGAAAGATCAAAGCTGTGTCAGAGACAGCTTTCCTATCTTCCAAAGAACTGACTTCCCCAGATTAAATAAAGGGAGATTAGAAATTGAAAAAAACATATCAGATTCCCAGGCAAATACTTTTCATCCTTCCTGTTCCATACCATGTAATATCTTAGGCTTTCCCTGTGAAAAAGAGAGCTGCTTGTCCTTTACACTTCTCCCAGAAAAATCTTTTTTCCTCAGTAGAATATTTTTCTGATTATACTTCTGCCTTTCATAGGCATCACAACAGTAAATAGAGAAGAACAGGTTTCTATTAGCAACTTCACACACACACACAGATACATCTTCTGTGGCAGGATGCAGCCTGTCCTTCAAATACATCACTGAAGCCAAACAAACCCAAATTTCAGGGGAGTTTGATGACTGTAAGCATCAGGAATTCTTTTCTGGATTTCATACAAGTCCAAATCTTTTGGAAAGTCTTTGCATGTTAGTCTATCAAGAGACATGGTTTTCAGTACTTTCAAGAATGATTTGCATCTATCAAGTCATACTATTTTCTTCAGCTTCAGGAACTGCCTTGGAGATCCCCTATCAAAGTAGCAATCAGATCTGCATATTCAGTGTGTCTGAAATGGTAAAATAATCTGTATCAGTCAACAGTTCTACTCTCTTAACTAATAGCTAACCAACTTTAGCTAACCAACCTTCTGCATTCCCATCTTCCTGCAGCTAGATACTGCTGTCATCAGCTACGTTCTATTGATTGGCTACAAATGATGCTCCATTTTGTTTATGTAGGCTCACTGAAATAAACTGAGTTGCACAGAAGTAAACAGGAAGTGTTTGCAGACAGACAGATTCAAGGATGACTTTCTAATTGAAATAATGACATATCTGAGGAGGGACAAAAGCAGCAACCCACAGTCCATGACTTTTCAAGTGACATATGTTAAGTGACAGAGCCTTCAATAAATGCTATATATGTACATTAAAAACACAAGGCCACTGTATGATTATTTTTAAATCTAGTTTTATAAAAGAAACTTCTTTTAGGATCCCTACCAAGCAACATTTTCAACATGCTCTTTCCAAAGAAGTGTCTACCATGAGTGAGGTAATGCACTGGTGCTAAACTCAGTGTTATAATTAGCTGTTTAAAAA
The DNA here is from genome assembly GCF_031877795.1 of Strix aluco. NCBI lineage: Eukaryota > Metazoa > Chordata > Aves > Strigiformes > Strigidae > Strix > Strix aluco. Next base: position 38,971,978 of record NC_133934.1, on the reverse strand, counting down.
TTGCCACTGTTTGTGTGTGTTTGGTTGTGATATATTTCTTTGTAAATATGTGTATACATACAAACAAAAATAATAATTATAAATAAAATGAGATAGAATGCTTTTTGTTTATCACACGCTGGAGAAAAGTAGATTGTGTGACTGACTAAGAAAATAAATAGAAGTTAATTCTACTTTAGTATTTATTAAAACAACTGTGCTTTTAATTTTCCTCTTCTGCTTTACAAAATTGACATCCTTCTGTCTAGAAAAAAAAAAAAAGAGATTAAACTGATTTGTGCTTGTTAACTGAGCTAGCCAAAATACACAACAAACTGAGATCACTGCTGTTCAAAGGAGATTAGGATAATGAATTTCAAACCTAAAATCAGGAATTTTGCAGATAAAATTCTGGATTTTTTTCTTGGAGCCATCTGTCTGTCTCTGAATCAGTGTGCACTGGCAAGTTATTCTGGTGGTTCTGTGAGTACTCTTTAAGGAAATCTTTCTGAGATGAATATAGAGGATTCAATTAGCTTTCACCGAACATACACATTACATCTAGAAAAGATCAATTGTGATAAAAAACTAGAAACTCTGCGGAGTCAAGTCATAATAGTTATGCAGTGCCAAGAATACAGCTTTTGATTGAATCCGTGTTTGTTCCCATTCCATGTACACCATGTGATAGGGTTTTATGTTCACACACTGGCTATTCTGAACTGCCACACTGATTGTGGGACCTGGAGCCCAACTAGGAACACAACGTCATCACATAGCCTATGTGTAACCACATTTGTGGGTTTTTCCCCCACAGGATAACTGTTTCAATCATTGCAAAGGACAGACATTTTTTTCTACCCTGCCCTTTCTCTTGCTGATAATCTCCTACTTCTTTTAATGTGTAGGTCACTTATAATCTCCCCTCACTGTTCTGCTCCAAGTGCTGCCTTCATCCTCTCTTCCGGCCCTGCCCACATATTTTTCCCCCAGTTGTTTTACTCATTTATCCACTTAATACCCTTAGCCTTCATTCTTCACTGCCCTCCTTTCACTGAGCAGGAAAAGCCTTATAAACACAACTGGAATTCTCCACCTCACTTTGGTCCCAATGTTGCTGCCAAAATGGTCTCCCAGAAGCAAGCAGAGGGAGTGTTGTTTACCTCTTTCCCTTTTGTTGCTTACTCCTTGCATAACTTTGGTACAGAGAGAATTCTAACTGAATTTATCATGTCAGAGTCCTATGACTCTCCTTTGATACACTGAGATTGAGGCAAGGGCATGTTTTCACAGGGGTGGCGAAAGACACCATATGTCATTCAAAACTTGTAGATAATAGGTATGGTAAAGTTTCGTGACAAAACAGTTTTAGAATTTCATTACTATTTGATATCTAGTCAAACCAGTATTTCCCATGGTCCCTAGTAGCAAAACAGGAGTAATTTTGGCAAATGAAGATGGTCTGTACAGATGGTTTTCCACATAACTTCACCTTCATAGATTTTCATCTTCACCTTCTGAATGTTTCAGACAAATGTGTCAGGTATTGCAGAAAAACAACTAACTGAAAACATATTCTTATAAGGGTATGTTAACAAGCAACCTTGAAAGTAATCGATAAAAGCTTCCCCAGTCACCTTTGGTATCCCATATGTGTGGAGAATTTCCATGCAGAAGACAGCTTGGACCACCTGTCTTCATCTCCTTCTCTAATCCATCATCATTTTGCCACTTATGTATAGTCTATAATATTAATTTCATGCCAATAAAATCTGTAGACTAAATCATAAAGCTTTTTTCTCCATATATTGATAGAGAGACTGATAGTGATTGGCAGGCTTAAGCATTTTCGCTATAATAATTCTTATTCCAGTCATAAACCTTTAACATAATTTTTTATCCACTTGTCCCTCTGTAAACTAATAAACCTGAACAATTCTTTCTATACTATTCATGAGCATGAAAGAATCTGAAACAGTGGGTCCCTTCACCTCCAGTGAAAATGAATTGACGTCAACATGCAGAAGTCCAGCAAACAAGACTCTGTCTTGAAAGAAAAATACTGTTCTGTTTAGTTAAAAACAACTACTTGTGTTAACAAAATAGCAGAAATAGAACTAATGTTTAGTTTTCACCAGACAACTATTGACCTTCCACAATATTTGATCTTCAGAATAAAAAACTTCATCTCTGATTACATATGCCTTCCACAGTAGAAAAATTAGCTAATAAAAAAGCATATATTGAAAATTGCTTGCCTGAACAATATTCTCAAATTCCTACTGATGGAATAAAAAGTTAAATTAATTACTATATTACTCACTTTTATCACATGCTTCCACTTTTTGTTGTAGTAATTTTCACTTTTACAGACACTAGAACAATGCAAGAACATAGAAAAACAAAAATAAATTATAATTTTTAGTATTGATTAAAGTCTTTTTCTATCCTTTTAACTCTCTCAGTATTTGTCTAATTATGAATCAATGAAATATTATGTAGTAGGGATTGTGATGTTTATCGGTACATTGCACGTAAATCATTCACTGATTATAGTGGAAACAGTCCTCAGAAGCCAACGGCAAGGCTTCTGTTGATTTTGATGGGAGCAGAACTGATCCCATGCTCAGCAACTTGCATCAGAAAATTATAGAGATTGTACCACAACACTGCTACCTTGTGGCATGACATAGAGCAAAATCATTATTGCTTTTGTGACATGCCTCTCACTTCAGTAATGGGAATGCCGTATGTCACAAAATGCTAACATCTCATCTTGAATGTATGTTTCCCTTTCCATTGTAAATCTTTACATGATAATTAGTGGAAAGCTATGCTCATTTTATTCATGTTAAGACTCTAAAGTTTTAAAAGATGATGCCAAATTACTTTTCGTTTACAGTTTCAATTCATAATGTATTCATTCTTAAAGATGGTTATTATCTTGCAAAATTTTGTAATGCTGATGTTAGGAAAATGAATATAGTTTTCCATTAATGACCTGAACAAGTTTGGAACTAGTTTGTATATCACAGATAAAAATACCCTTCCCTACTCCACTATATTTATGTCTCATTAGTTTATGGACCTAAAGCCCTCCAGGGATTGTCACTCACAAATCCACCTAATGTTTATGAGCTCTAGATTTTGCATTTGGATCTCTAATTTAGCCAACAGATATGGAAAATCATATAGATAGAAAACTCCCTGGTGACTACAAAGCTCTAGGTTTTAATAGAGAGGGCAGAAATAGTATAAGCATAATGTTTAATATAAGCATAATGCTTAGCACATTAGGGGTAAGCTAAGTGTATCACCTAGGGAGGAAAGACATTCACTATATTTCAGACAAGTGTAATACTATTCCTTCCAGGACTGTTGGCTTCTAATGATCGAGAGTTTAGTATGGTTGTCTGCTAATGCCACCCAGTTTCTGTTTGAAGAAGGTTTGTTAATGGAACATTTTCAACACAAGCAATTTAGGATCAGCTATTTTCTAAACTGGTAGCTCTAAACTTTGGGAACCAATGGGCCATTGTCATTTCTCCAAATTCTCAGAGGCCACCACATACTCTTTGTCAATACTCTTTTTATTTGCAAACCCTATACAAACAGCGCTACCATAACTGCACAATAATGGCAGGAGTTAAGCATATTACTCCAAAATTCAAAGCTGCATAGAGAGTGAAAATGCTGTACAGTTATTGCTATTCTATTTTCTGAAACTTCTATTAAACCTACATAAATTTAACCATTCTTTCAGTTTTCCACAGTATAACACCTGGTGAAGTTGATGGATCCTAACACATGTAGAGAACTATCCTCTTTCCTACTGGCAATATTGGGCATATAGCCTCAAAACAAATATTGAGGTACCTATGAAGTAAAATATAAAATTGATTTTTTCATCCAAAAAGAGAGCTGTGTCCTAAAAGAATGCACGTGGCTATGATGTAAAGTTTGGGAAACTAAACTGGGAACCTGGGATTTTCCTAAGAGAAAAGATTTAGGAATGGATAAGAAGATATGGGGTAGATATTTAGCATGAGTTTTTAAAAAGGTGAATTGTCAGCAGCAGTGTCTTAACAGTGAATGCGAAATAAAAATTCCCGATGGACACCACAATTCTGAAATTTGGGTAAACTAATAATGCAGTTTTTTACTTATATCAACCTGACCTGGCCAGAGGAATTTAGTGAGACAGTACTGTCTCTACCTCACGATTACTTTGGCATTAACTGTATATCAGATGTTTTTTCACAGCAAATAAAAAAATCACACTAAATGGGAGGCCCTCATAGAAACTATTTTTTTAAATGACTGTTTTTTACTACAAAGGTGATATGTGTTATGTATGTATTCAGTAGTATTTAAAGATATTTTCCTAACTAAGGTCTCCTTTATGTTTAAGATCATAATGTTTTATTACTCTCTCTTTACCCACAAAGATACAACTGAGTAGATATTTCTTGGATGATTAAAGTTGTGGTTTTTTTACAAGGATTGAATTTTTACAGGGATTATTTTATTCTCCTAGAAATTCTGAGGTGAAAATGATATGCCTGGTAAACTGCAATGTATCACTTGTACTCTCAGTTCAGCCTTGTGAACCAGAAGATAGATACTTACATTATTGTTCTGCCTGGTCTGTGTTAAGATGAATTCAAATATAATATTACTGCCCTGATAAATACATTCTGAGTTGCATAACGTGCATAATATACACATCTATACCATAATTCTTTGAACTAATACCAAAGCTAGTGGATTAGGTATTTTATAAAAGTAATATTTGTAATAAAACTTGCTGGCACTAGCAACCTAACAGCAGATGGGGTTTTATAGAGAGCACATAATGATGATTCATTGCAGTAAGTACACATGGATCCCTCAGATCTTTCAGTTTAGTTCTTTCTTTGGTTTATACAGTGATTACCTGGCTACATAATTATTTAAAAAAGCAAGCAAAAGTGATGTCAGCCATCTACTAAATTATTAGTAGATGTAAGCAAGCTTTATCTTTCGGAAGCAGATTCTTTCCTGGAATGCCACTTACTGATGTGAAATTAAATACCCGTAGTTAAAATGTTTCACCTGATATGCTTTCTATTGTTAAGTCAGCAAGTGATCCTTGACTGATAAAATACATTTCAGAAATGTATCAGTGGGGAAGAGAGGAAGACGATTTAATGATTAACATACTGAATTGAGTTTGAAGATCTGGGACTGGTATTCACAAATTCCCTACATGTCCCTAAGCACACATCTCTCTGTCTCAGTTGCTCTGACATGGAAATAAAGCCCATATCGCTCAATGTTGCAGAAGTACTGTGAAGAAAAAAACCACATAAATAATTGATAGATACTTTAACCTTCAATAATTTTTACTTTACTGTGTTGATCCCACTCTACCTCCTGATACAAATAAGTAAATTGGTTCCCTCTAATTAACTGCAATTACTTATCTAGAGGGGAACAGTAGGAGGAGTATTTGAAAGTGTTACAGTGAGTAAGAGTTCACATGCACTCTGCATCCAGACCCCCCATTCTTGAGATGTGCTTTTAACTTCTGGAGCAATGGAAAGTTTCCTGCTGAGCCTCAGCTCCATCAATTCTGCTATGAATGCTTCTCCAGCCTGCTCCTCATTCCCAGATGGCCTGCAGGAATAAAAATAAAAAAAAATAAAAGCAAACACAAAGAAGGAGAGCCCAGGGAATGTATGATATAAACAGTGCAGACCTCAGTTTCGACTACCTGAGTATTGATCAGTTTTCAGCTCAATCACACTGGCAGTATCCCAAAGCAGCTTATACATCCCCAAAATATCTAAAGAAGTCACCTATACAAGACAAACTATAACTGGAAAGAACATCTGAAGCATACATTGTTTTTCTGAAAGAAATGGAAGACTCTAAATGCAGGGTTTGCAGACGCTTGTTTCACTTCAACAGATTTGTGCACTACCTCTTGTGGGGTAGCATTAATGGCATCTGTTTCTAGAGTGGAAGTGTTCATAAACATATTTTTTTTTCCAGATTAAACACCATTAAATTCTTTCCTTACTTCATTTTTACAAGCAATTTTAACAACAGGTTTGAATTTATTAAACAGATCTTCAAGACTGAGCTTGTTTTATGTGTGAAAATAAACAATAAGTCTGATTACCACTTACCATTTTTCAGATTTTATACACAAGACATTAATCAAATTAAATGAAAAGGATTAAACTCATTTCCAGCTTAATAACACCGATGTCACCAGATTTAGAGGAAAAAGGAGTTTGCTCCCAAATTACTACAGTGGTATATTTTTCTCTTTCTGATTGATTCCCTGTATCTCACTCTGTTTATCTTGATGTAGGCACATATCACTGAATTACATGGTAAGTCAATCACAGATGAGAGATTTCATCTGAAGACACAAGGAATGTTCATGACTTACTGTGAGAGCAATATGTAAAAAGGAATACATCTATCTGGAGTCAAATGAAAGAGGTTTACGTAAATTTGCTCATGATCATGACAGACATCATCTACATAAGATTATTTAAATTACAAATTTATATCCAACTAGGAAAATATTTTTAAGAAATTTATTATTGTTTTTTATTGCTGGTTATTTTATTAATAACCAGCATCCTGCTCAGGTCAACAGGACTACACATTTGAGGCATATGGAGTAGGAGAACTGGAGCCAAAGTTACATCAGGTTTGAGGGTTTAACATGCTAGTTTTATCATTTAATTGTTTTAAATCTGCAGAAACTCAGAAATAAAATGATTAAATTAAATATCTTCTACTGCTATCACACCTGAAAAAGCTTTTGAAATTCAACTGAAACCCCCTGAAAGAAAGGTTTTCACCAAGAAGCAAGTTTGAGAAAAGAAGCATATTAAAATTCTATCTATACCAATAGTTACTTTCCAAATAGTCTTGCTACAGCTGGTAGCATTTCTTATTTTGAAGCATATATTTTCCTCCTGGCTGATAAACAAACATATTGTGATCACATGCTTCTGCTATCAGAGATTTTGTCACAAAAATTATCCTGGTATCCCTACTTCTTTTAATCCTTGACCTCATAATATATCCCCTTTTATTATAGCATAATGAGCCCACTTAAGCTGGAAGTATTGCCAGCTTTCCAAGGTGAAATAATCAAAGATCTGCACATAATATCTACACCCCTAGATTACTTGCCATTTGATATACAGGATGGCCATAAAATGATGCAGTACAAACACCAACTAAAAGACTGGTCCTGTTGTACACGAAAACTTCACAATCAAAACCACAGACGCAGAGCTAACATAAAACAGAGCTCGCATAGTGACTCCAACATGATGGCTAAATCATCATGTTAATACCTTATTAAAATATTTATATGTTTATTTTTGCATGAGTCCATTTCTGGAGGAACGGGAAAAGGAGAAGTTAAGCTGAGGAGGGAGGAGAATAAATGATGAAGGTGGAGGATGAAACTGAAGTAAATTATCTGTGAGGAGGGGAACTGAAGGCAATGGATTTGAGAAAGCAGCATCAGCTGGCACAGGGCACAGAAAATCTAGTTAAAGCTGTTGAGAACTCTGAGTGAATACTTCACCAGGGTCCTCAGGGATACTGCCTCCAGCTGACAGTCCAGTTTCTGCTCAGAAGACTACGTATTGACTGGTTCTAAAGCTCTTAAAACCTCTCCTATGTATCTCTGGATCTATAAACAGTGTGGTCAAGTGGAGAAAACACAGCCCTGGAATACCAAGATCAGCACTAAGTTATTGGTCACTGACTGGGTAAAGACTTGGACTTCATAATCATCTCTCACTTACCTACCTGTAAGGAGAAAATCTGGTACTATGACTTCACTCATGCAGGCAAAAGAAATAGAGTTAAATGTTATTACTATATATAAACAGACAAAAGAAAAGGCAAAGCAGCATCAAAATTAAAAGACTGAGACTAATGTAAAAAAGCTTTTTAGTGTTCCACATTAGAAAAAAAATTGTTGACCAAGTCTGATTAATTTGCACAGTAATCTTTCAGGCTCAGCTTCAGAACTCCTCTGCCTGATGGGCTGAATGTTAGGCCACATGAGACTGGCAAATATGCAGCTGTGCTGCCAGAACACCAAGCATTCAAGTCAATAAAATTCTGAGACTGACTTAAAAAATTTTTGGAATAAAAAAAAAAAAAAAGAAAAACTAGATATTTATGTGGAATGGGGTTTATCTTACTTATTTCTTAAGCAAATATCTCATCTCCCCACAGAAATCCACACTAACTTCATTTGTTGATTGACGACTTCTGTGCTTCATGGTAAGAAACTGGTGATGCATTCTTACTTGCTGCTTTGGACGATTCATGTGTACTGAGCATAATCCATCCTTGCAGAGAAATACTGGCGTTTTTACATCCCTTTCAAACAGAGTTTTGTGTTCTGAGTAGCAATTGCAGCACTCACTCTCTTCACCTAATAGAGATGTGCTCTTTGCTGTACATAACAGCTGAGTTTAGTAACTGAAATATGAAATTTCAGTTTATGAGGAGATATATTACAATTTCTGGCAGAAAAGTCAGCAGTGGCAAAAAGACACCATCTTATTTTAAAAAAATTACGTGTGTGGTACATAAAAGTCCATTAGAATGTTTTATTCTTCCTTTTTTCCTTTTGACAGATGCAATTTTCATCGAGAAAATGATCCCCTGAAGAAAAGGGATGGAGGTGAATCCACTGATTCAAGAATGTTTAGGAAATGTCTTGTGCAATGGGAGTAATTCATATAGATAGGTCCTTAAGGATAAATCCTTAAAAACATCCATATGTTTAGAAAGACATTATAAACACCTGTTATAAGCAAAGTTGGAAACTTAGGAATTTTTTTAAAGTTACAGCTTATATTCTTGTAAAGAGAATTCCAGATCATTTCAGGTCACTCCTGTCCTCTGTTGCTACATGTTTAGTGTCCACTCTCAGCCAGGTTATATGAGTAGGGAAATCTCTTTCCATAGTTAAAAGAGAAAGACTGATCTCTGCAGGAGGGAACATTAATGCATTTGAGTTTGGTCCTTTCCTCCCTCCGTCCCAGTTCAGTTAAGCTGTAAGGCACTCTAGATCAATCCCCTTGTGAATACAGATGCACCACTTTACATATTTCAAAGCATTCAGTAGCTGAGATATAGAAGTGAGAAATACAGTATATACTTGCATGGAACCTATCATTCAGGAGGAGTCTAACTCCTGCAGAGACCAAAAAAAGTGAAGAATTTAAGTACCTTCTTTGCCTCAGGTCCTAAGAGTTAAATCATGACTTCAGTGAAATCTTAGGGAATTTCAGCAAAATTCTACTCCATCTAAGTAAAAGATAACCACTAAATTATCCACTAAAAAATAACCACCTCTGTCTCAACTGCAGCAGCTTTTCTTCCTGAAATCATGCTATATCAGGATTTTTTAAGTGTCTGTTTTTAAGACGAACATGAAATCAGAAATAAGTTATACAGCTGAAAAATGAGTGGACATGCAGGCATTTCTTCAGCACACTATGATTTTAACTTTTATTCTTATTTTATTCTTACTCTTTCAAGGAAGTACTAGAGTACACCATCTGTAAAGTAGAAAGAATTTCAAGCACTAGGGTTTTTTTAAAAAAAAACAGGTAAGACAAACATCTGTCAGGAACGAATTGGGTATGACTGATCTGGAGGAGGATGAGAGATACATTGACTGAATAGCCACTTGATGTCCCTACTCATTGTATTTTTCCATGATTTCTATGGAAAAAAAAAAAAAAAAGTGAAGCAAATTTTAAGCAACTGCTTGCAGTCATAATAATACTTCTCTACATCTTCTGAAAAGCAGCTGGTCTAGTATTTGAATTACCATCATAAGACACATGTTTTCAAGAAAATGTAATAGAAAAGTACTCAAAAGTCACCCATAACACAAAGGTTTTCTCTGGGAAAACCTGTTCCCATTACTTAAGACATATTACTCTTTAGTGTGTGTACATTGAGCTGTTTATATTCACTGAATGTGAAATCCTTTTTAATTCTGCACCCAAAATACATTAAGGGAACGCTAAGCTTGCAAATACATTACCTCAGCTTTCCTGAATGTTTGCACACAAATATAGGACAAACTTTGAATTTCTTATAAAGGGACATTCTTCTAATTTCCACAGAGACAGAGTAAGCCATTCAAGCAGAGACTGTAGCAACAGTCAATGCATCCCTTATTATGTGTCATGTAGGGAAGAATAAAGCAATAGATAAATATCTATTATCTCTTGAGATATTTTAAATTATTATTCGCTTATAATAGCTTACTCGCTGGAATGTTCCATTCTATTGGAATAAGATGTTAATAATGTGATTAATCACATTTTACAATGAGTTTTCTTAACCAAAACCACAATTAAACAGTCAGTGGTCATCTTGTTGGACTGACAGGTCTTGTTTGAAATGTACTGCTAATGTTTGAGTGTCAGATTCAAAGGTCCTTATCTAGTATTGAGGCATATTCAGGTGTTGAACTTAATATCAACTTTTTCAGGCACTCAATTGCTGGAGTTGGTCAGTCTAGAAGTTGACATAAAATTCCAGGAAATGGTCAAAAGCTTTAAATCTGTGACCCCATGGAATTGAAGATTTTAGGAGGAAATAGTGTGTGCTCATAGGACCAATTTCTGTCTCTGGGTGATGCACAAGAAACAAAGGACAAAGACCTCACATCTCTGCTCCCTGTGTCAACAACATTCAATGCAGGTTAAACCATAAGCAAATCAGTTCTTTGTCTCATCTCAGGTTTTTATTTCTTCCAGAATTAGTGGTAGCCTGAGGGGATCTCACAGAAAGAAAATTAGAAGGCAGTGTCTTGTCAAGCATAAAGGACAGGAAAGGGGAAGAGGGAAGGAGGAAGAAGTAAAAGAGAAAGGGGAAGGGTGAAGAAAAACTCTGTGAATTGTACACTATCTTTCTAAAAATAATTGCCCTGGATTTTTCCCACAGGATTTTCCTGCATTATCCTGCAAACTTTTGGGAAACTTGTTAAGATATAAAACAATAGGGTACTTCATGATTCCTCTTCCATGGCACTTGAAACTTCAAATCTTCTATTCATTTCAGTGACTCTGAAACACTCGACATGCGTCTAAGTAGGCACAGACACAAATTTTGGAGATCATCAGATAAGATTTTGTTACCATTACCCTTTAAGATCATATAAAAATAGCAAGGCAGAGGTCTCTTGGCAGACATTTACATCACCCTGTGAACATCATTAGCAATTTTCATTATAGCTTAAGTTAAATGTGCATTTACAAAATAATTGTCTAGTTTTAGTACACAGAGTGTAACTTTTGGTACCTTACAAAAATATAAAAAGCACAGGACTGCTCAGTTAGGTTTACTACTTGACAAATACCAGTTTTCTACTCCAAGTTCTTTTTGTGGTGGACTATATATAAAAAAAAAAAAAAAGCTGCAAAGACTGTGTTACAATGTGAAAAGTCTTTTCCTTCACTTAAATTGAACTGGAAATCATCTAACTTGTTATGTGAAATGGCACCAGAGACAACAAACATCTTAATTTCTGAGTAAATGAGAGACATACTAAAAATAATCCTAAGGATTAAATAATGTGACTAAAACATGAACTTGAAAGTATGTTCTTTGGCAATGATGTGTTTTCAGATCTGATTTACAACATATCTTCTGATTATATTAAAATTCTTACTGAATGAAATTAGACACTGCAGACTACTGCATTATAGCGAAAGCGGTATACTTTATTTTATACATGTGAAATGAACAGAGCTCTGTTTTGTAAGGAAGAATGAGCTCCATTCAGTTATGCAGTATTCCAGCCTAATCTTTAGAAGCACTGATTAAGTAATTGCACTGTAAAAGAACCCATGTTCTGCTTCTGACTCCAAATGAAATTTTCTTCCTACAATGACAGAAAGTTTTTTCAAGAGCCTGAAACCTCTCCTAATGATTTTTTCTTTAGAGGTCACTTGAAAGTTTTTGTCCTTGAAAAGTAACAAAGCCAATATTTTTCTTATTTAAAAAAATTGATTGTGCTCTCCAGCGCTTTAGCTATCAGTGGTTTTTTTGTCATGTTAAAAGACTCTCATGGAAATTCTAATCCATCCAGTACAATATCACATACAAATCGCATATAATCTATTATTTTCTGCCAAAGGGTATTTTGATTCTACTGAATGATGACAGTAGTCTTTTAAACATTTAGCAGCTTTCTGGATATATTTTGCCACAAAGTGTAGATGGTGATTATAGATAAGCTTAAAAATAGCACATAAAGAAAATGGCAAAAAAAACCCCAACATTGAATTCTGTTGTATGATTTTGAGGATAATGGGGAAAGCTAAAAGCCACAGCTATGTTTATGTTTTTCGTACAGCAACAGGAAATGGTAGAAAGTCACACTGCCTCACTGGAGGTTCAGAATAAAAGTGTCAAAATGGGGAGAAAGGAGCAGAGGAAATAATTTTGAAAGGCACAACACTCTAGATAACAATCACAGTAAAGTCAGACAACTGTGAACCCCAGTTTCAGGTGTTAGAATAGCTGAAAGCAGCTATTGTTGTGTCTGTAATAAAGGCACTTCCATATATAGACTCTTGATGCTTAATGGCATTTATTAGGACGGTAGATAGAGGAAGAGAAAGAGCAAGAATTTATCAGTCCTTCAGCTACCTGCCCTTTAACAAGCCACTGGTTCTTCAGTGTGTCGATAATCAGAACGACATTGCAGGGACATATTCCAACACAACAGGGTAGTCTCTGCAAGAAGAAAAGTAATCAGAAACTGATTTGACTCAATAGACCAAATCCTTTCCTGATGTTACTTCAAACCACTGGTCTTTTCAAAACAACCTGATACACTAGAAATGCATGTTCCCTCTGTCAAGTGAATGTGGTCTACCTGCAGAAAGAATTTTCAAAGGCTTATCTCAAAAATAATGAAGTACAAACCTCACAGCAAAAGAGAACAGTTTGTTTTACCAGAACAGAATTTTAGATTACTTCCTTTTCCTGGACGATAAGAAATAAACTAATTTCAATCTTGTGTAAGATAAGGGAAGGGGAGGGAGGTGAAACAGCTGATTCATTTACAAATGCTGTAATGAAAGTAACATGATTTCTCTAAGCTCAGACCAGAATCCTATTTAATCACACTAGGCACTAACTAGGAACTAACTATTTGTGAACTCTAGCTTGTATTTTTACCTGCTAAACTTAATGTAAAGGTCTAACCCTTACGTAACAGAAAATAATGGGAAAGTGCAAATACCTGAGCAAGAGTAACTTTTCAGACACTCAATGTAAGTTACACTGCTTTGATTTGGGATGGACAGAACACATGCTTACATGTGAGCATATACCTTAGAGTCAGCTGAAATAGAGACATTATGAAGTGTTATATGTTCACTGGAAGTTAACCTGACTGCTATAATTTGGTGTGAGAAACAATCAATCCAAATACTGCCAGATACTGCTAACGTTTTGCAATATATCAAAACTCTTCATCTTTATTTACGAAACCTAAACAATGAGAACAAAAACCAGTGCAATCACAAAGCAGCACACTGATTACAGGATACTGAACAAAAGGAACAAACCATAAAGGCAGTTCTAGATATTTCCCATGACAAGGAAGGAAAGGGTTCTTTTAGATACACTGGTAAAATACTTAACATACTTTAGTATTATCCTGTATTTTTTAACATTGAATATAAGTCCTTTATTCATCTGGTTATATATTTAAAGAATATCTCTGTCTCTACAAGCATACATATATATGGAAATATATATAGCTTTGAATGTGTAAATATATAAATGCATATGTATATATCTATATCAATTTTATTATATATTCATATACATTTTAATTTTTACTTATTATTTCTTCTTATCCTTGATTCTTCCCTAATTTTAAAACTAGTTTAATCTAATCACTTGTGAACATCATTGGTTGGAGAATTTAGGAACTGGATAATTTTTCCTTAATGTGTGATCTGCTCACTACGAATACAGAATGCAGTCAAAAGCATTATGTTAGATAAAATATATATGCAAACAGTGTATTTTTTTAAATGATGGATCAAAGTTTATTTCAAATCACTGACCTGAATAGAAATGATTTAATACAACATACAGCCTAAGACTGAAAAATACTAGTGTGTTCATAATCACCATCATATAGGAAATCACTCATAAAATAAACTGTGACCATAAATAATATGAACATATAAAAAATCTTGCCATTCTCTGTATTTGTACACATGAAAGATTCTAAAACATTTATTGCAAAAATTATTCTGCATACAGTGTACACATTGTGTGTGGAAATATATTTGAGCTATTTATAAAAATCAGAAATTGATTTAGGCCATTGTGATTTTCCAAGGAAAAAGTCTTCACTGAAAAAAAAAAAAAACTACATATATATATGAATAGTAGATTGCAAAACTGAATAATTCAGTCAAGCATAAATAACCAGAGACAAAATCAGAGCTTTCTAAATGTTCTATATTATCATCTGGCTGCTGACTATTAATGCACCCCATCCACAAGGCAGTTTTGTTTTTAAGCTTAAATAAATTCTTAAACTTAAGGGTATTGAACTTTTTTTAATACAAAGACTTTACTATATGGTCTATCATGAAAAGACTTTATAATACAATATACTTTAAAGAAGAAAATAGTTTTTCAATAATTTCTCAGACAGTTGTAAGATTTACAAATAGAACAAATAGACGTGTGAAATATTTTGCTTCTGTCTTGCACTTATCTTCTAAAGTTCTAGATACTAAAGATTTGAATGACTGTAAGTAAATTCTCACCTATAACATTCTTCAAAAATCTGAAAACAATATAGAGGAATAAATTTCTTGAAAATTATTGCATAAACAGTCTTTTCATTTACATCTTCAATTTTTGCATATTATATTCTTACAAAAAAAAGAACAGTGACTATACAAGTATGATAAAGAAGGAAAAATCTGACTCCCTTCTTTACAGAAAAACAAGTGAGTGATAAGATCAAAATAATTTTCCTTCCCAGCCCTTTGCCACATGTGAGTATGCATAGGGATTTTAGTTGGAGTTGACAAGTCACCACTTACTTTATCTCGTTTCAAGACCTCTCTATTGGGGCAGACAAGCTTTGAAGTCTCTTTATTTTCTCAGGGTGTGGTAGTCCAGGCTTGAAACAGCTACCCCTGTCAAAAGTTAAGCTTGCCACCTCTTTTGTGGTAGCTATAATGTTACAAGATCCGAAAATAAATGTTTCATCTTTCTGTATTTAATTAAAAGTAATATTGATTTTAATTTTAATTCAGTTTTCAGAAGCTAGCTTAAAAGTAGGACCAAATTTATTTCGTGATTCTTCCTAAAGTTATTCTCAATGATTTGGTTTTGATCCTGATTCATTAAGAAATGACAAGTGTAAGTTACATCTGACAGACTGGTTCCTGGTTTTGATAGTCATTGTTGATCATTTCCCTCCATTATGAATTATTTTCCACCTCTTACTAGAAACATCTTCTGTGTTTTCACCACTTAGAACCATTTGCAATCCAAGACTTAACTGTGATCTGCTTAGCTGAACTATTCATCATTCATGGTTTGCAACTAGTCACTTAAGTGGCAGGGGTTTGATCTCCTTTCAGAATGAATGAAACCTTTGAAAAAGGAGACTAATGAAAAAGGAATAATAAAAAATCGAACATTTGTGTTTACATGGGAATACTCTGTTTTAAGATCATTTGGTTATACAGGCAAGAGAAAGATCACTGGCTCCAAAGGTCACAGAAAGCTCAGTTAATATGCTGGAAAAGTATTAATTTATTTTTTTCCTACTCTCATACTTTCCCCTAGACCCTGTCAGAAACAGGAGACTAGACTAAGTGGATTTGTGCTTTCACATTACAGATATTTTTATGTTATGTTTGTACCACCACGAGTTCCCAAATCTTTGTGTGAACAAATGCCTGTAAGATAAAATCTCTGAGTCTTCCTGTATAACAAATAATAAGTGAACATAGTAAAACTGAGCAATAGTTTAAAAATTAGTAATTAACATCATTCAGCAAAATTTCTCTATGGTTTTAAAGAGTTTTATCTCCTCCTTTGAATTCAAATTATTGTGGTACAAATTAAATAATGCTGTAATGTTCACATGCTGATGGGAGAGGAGCACAGCCATGGAAGAAGAAGTGGAAATTATACTGTTTTCTAATTGTTAAAGATGTTCATTTAATAAGCCAGAAAACAGAAATTTCATATTGCAAGGAATTTTATTTTTGTGAGATAAAGTGTTTGTTATTATCCTCTGGGTAGTATTTCAGTAGCTTTTGTTTTCATATTAAAATTATTAAACTTGCCTTTTCTATTCTCATTACCAGAATATTTTATGGGTAAATCCACTTAAGGAACCTATTGTGCTTTCTGATCAAAGTGGAAAACGAAGCCAGGTTATAATAAGCAATTTAATTTTTAATGAGCTGATCGAGGCCCAAGGTCATAGCAAAGGGCACAAAACCAAAAAAATACAAACAACAACAAAATTTCTAGCACAGAACACTAATGATAGCACCCTACACATGACCTGGGTAAAATAATATTTGGCAGAGTATATCTAAAAGCTATCCCAGTTGTATTTTTTATTTTCTTTCAGAACTCTGACTAAGTAAGGTGTAGCATATTAAATAATACAGAAGCACATAAAAATGCATGAGACTTGTTTTCTGAAAAGAACTTAGCTAGGATGTTTATTGAATTTAAATTTCCCAAGCCCAAGTTTAAACACTACATCTACAAGCTGAGCGTTTAACCCTCTAATATCTCTTATAAGAGCTTAGAAGGTATTTAAGTACTATTCTGGAGTGTAATTCTGCCAGAATCCTGCACATAACTTCCACTGAAGTCCTTGGGATTTGGCCTTTCAGTCTTCAGAAATAATAAATCATATGTAAGTAGAATCTTTACATAAACATGGTGTCCTTGCTTTCTTTGCAGTTTGTAAATTAAGTCATCAAACTTTATTATTTTTGAATACAGCCTTGTTTAAGATCTTATTTAGCATATTCTTCAGTTTTTACTGGTGGACTTTCTTACAGCTTTATTTAGCAGTAGAAATATTTCTGTCACTAAGCCCTCTAGGAAGAACTTTATGTCCAAAACACACATCATTGTACCCTGACAAAACTGCTATATGTATTGCAAGTAATGTCCTTATGAAACACACTGTCTCATTAAAGGAATATAAAATTTAAAATTAAATTAGATATACCTTTACATCTAGCAGAATATAAGCAATAGAGGAGATGTTAATGAGTTCTGCAGGTTCTACAGGTAGTCCATGGATTAAGTCCAGCCTACAGGATGCTTTCATCTGCTTTACTAGCTTTTCTCTAGGGAACAGAAACAACTGTTTGAGCAGCTAATTGCTGCTGGCACAGCCAAACACTTCATCATGGTACTGTCACTGCCTCTACTCTCCCAATGAGAGGGGAGAGGAAAGAAGCAAAGAGGACAGACATGTCTTTTGTGTTCTGCCAACCAAAAGTGGTTGACAGAACACAAAACTGCCCCCACTCAAAGAGGAGAAATGGTATCCCTGCAGAGCTCCAAAATAACTGCTTTTACTAAGTGGCAGCAGCATGAAACACAGAAGGAGGCATGTGCCTATGCTGGTATCACCCAGCAGAGCCATGAGCTGCAATTTTTACGACAAAGAATCTGAACGCAAAAGCTGAAGTCCAGCTCCTTTCTTTCCATTACTCAGAACATGTGCATCTCAGTTCAATGAAGAGTTGGAAAACACAACAAATATAAGAGCTGACTATCTGGTGAAGTATTATTAGAAAAGTACTGTATTTTAGATGTCTTCAGGTTAGAATTTCAGGTGAACAACAGTACTAAGTGATAAAGAAGTTTTCTATGGACCACAGAACACAGTTTGAGAACCACCAACTTGTGTGATCGCTTATCAGTCATTTAAACAGATACTAATATGAAAAACATTAAAATGAATGTCACGTTATGTCCCATTTGTGTATTGTGTCACCACACATTTCAGGTGTATTGCAGAAGTGTAATCTCACTTGTTAGCTATACAGGAGCTAGACATGGCCCTTATCTCTCCTGATAACAAGAAGAGCTTGTCATAACAAGTGTATACCCTGAATTTTATCAAAGGATGTTGGTTGCTATTTCTTTGGATGTGTTTTTTTTCTCTTGTTGAAAAAAACTTACAGGCCTGTGCCCCTGAGATTTTGTCTACATAATTTCTTATTTCCACTAAAAGAAAGAGAAGGAGAGAAGGAGAGAAGGAGAGAAGGAGAGAAGGAGAAGGAGAAGGAGAAGGAGAAGGAGAAGGAGAAGGAGAAGGAGAAGGAGAAGGAGAAGGAGAAGGAGAAGGAGAAGGAGAAGGAGAAGGAGAAGGAGAAGGAGAAGGAGAAGGAGAAGGAGAAGGAGAAGGAGAAAGAAGGAGAAGGAGAAGGAGAAGGAGAAGGAGAAGGAGAAGGAGAAGGAGAAGGAGAAGGAGAAGGAGAAGGAGAAGGAGAAGGAGAAGGAGAAGGAGAAGGAGAAGGAGAAGGAGAAGGAGAAGGAGAAGGAGAAGGAGAAGGAGAAGGAGAAGGAGAAGGAGAAGGAGAAGGAGAAGGAGGAAGAAAGAGGAAGGGAGAAGGAAAGGGGGAAGAAATGAGGCAGATTGATTCTCAGTGAGGTTGCTTGGTTTGTGGAAATAATCTAAAAGAATGAGGATGGGGGGGTGGAAATGATAGAAAATATATAGAGTAAGTAACAGAGTAATACAGGTGACTACTCAGAGTGTCTAGAGATAGTACCAAATTAAGCTATGCCTTAAATTTGTTGCTTCAATAGAAAGGATATTGTACAAAGAGGTTTTAGGATATGATTTAAATGTGATGCACATATGCAATTATCCATTACTTGCACAGCGCAAGCTTCTTTATTGCATTTTATCTATATATTATTGTCAAAATGTGTTACTCTACTACACTGGAAGGGGCCTCATCAGTAACTCACCAGCAATCCAGTAACTGGATTGGAAGACTGCTTCAATTTCCATCTTCTGAAGGTGCACAGAGACAGACACATTGCTTCATGCTTTTTTGGGGAAAGTAATACAGATCAGACAACTCTGATATAATGCATAAATGCATTTCGTTTTGCCAAGCTGCTGTTAGAAAAGTTTTACAACAGCTTTACAACTGCTGTTGTAAAAGCTTTAAGGAAACTTTAAGAAAATCAGAATGAATCACTTTTTTTGTGATATTGTTTTGAAATGATTGATATTTCATTCAACATAAATGGATGGTATGTATTTTTATTTACTTTTAAATTGTGTTAGATATACTTTAATTTTTTGTTTGCTTCAGCCTGAATTAAAAATAAATTTTACTTTATTTTGGGGCACTTCAACAGAAGAACCCTCTTTCCCAATTTGTTCAGATAGTTACATCATTGTGGTTAAAAAAACCCGCACTGTTTCCTCAGTCTAAAAATCTAAAAAGCAGTACACTTGCTGTTATTTTTCCCTCTAATTTATTTCCTCTAACTTATCCTGAGCTCTGTCAATTTTCAGGAATTATACCTCTGTCTTCAAGCATTGTCTTGAATTTTGGATTGTTGTCTGGAAACACAAACAGAAAAACAGCAGCTGCAGGTAATAAGATTTGATAGTAGCACAAATTATGTATAGGACAGATGCTCAGGACTATATTGGACATGATGGAAGTAGGTGTCCATTAACCTAGAATGTAGTCACAAAACTGGTATAAACACTTTTTAAATTAACATAAGAACAACATAACTCCTGAAAGAACTCTGGAATGGCATTGAATCTAAAGAAATCAAAGCCATTTACTAGATAAAAGAAGCTCAAAACTCAACCTGTATTTGTGATTATCAGCCTACTCAATGCAGTCTCTGCACCAGTATTATATACTCGCATGGACAAGAGAGTGACAGCGCACATACCTATCTGCCTATTATAGCAGATAAAACTCAATAAACTCAATACAATACTTCAGCAATAGAAGTGTAGAGAAAAAAAATCCTTAGTCACAGTCATGGGAGTGACAGAAATTTGTCAAGCCTGAAATCTGTAGTCTCCTGAGTTCAAAATGTAAATATGACTTACTTAATTTTTCAGTCCAGAATTGTCTTTCTTTTACAAAGTCTTGACACTGAACCAGTACACTCAGTGATGTACTGCCTGTGTACAATACAAGTATGGAAAAGACCTGATGGCAAGTTACATTTAAAAAAGCAACACGAACACCACATGGTCATTTCACATTATCTGAAAGCAAGAGTCAATTTCACAGCAATTCAAAGACACCAACAATATCTATTACAAATAATCATGATGCAAACTGTGATAATTGTTGTGGCATTTCTCTTCTCTGATGATAGGAAAATCCTAGCTTACCTAAACTGAGCAACTCAATTTCTGTTTTGTGCAATCTGTCTTCCAAAAATTTCTATGTGGAGTTATTAAGAAAGTAACACTACACACATGACCCTTTACAAATAGTATAAAGTCAAATTACAGTCTTTGCTTGCTGACCATTGACCTAACTAAAGGTTTTGACAATGTAAATTATAAGGGACTCCCGAAATTTTTGCAGATGTGAACGCCCTGCAAATCTTACTTCTGACATATTTAAGTCTTCTGTAATAAGATGATGGTTAGAGAGCTGGAAAATGGCAAGATCTCTTTAATATCATAAACGGTTTCCATACTCCTTTCCATCTTGTCTCTGTTGTGCAGATGGAAGCACTTTGTGCCATTGGCAGAGCTATATTTATTCAGTTCCTTACTGATGCAAGTTGTTCAGTCTGCAGACACATGTGGCTGATTTCTTCATTAGTGAGTTTCTTTTTGCTGATGACTGTGACTTGGTAGCTCATTCAGTCAATAACATTCAGTTTACTATTGATGACTTTCCTTGTGCATACTATCCCTTTACTTTTTCTATGAACTTAAAAGACGATGGAAGCCACCAACCAACACAGTGGCATGAGCGCATGCACTAACATTTTTGCACTTAGCAAAATTTTCTCAAGCCTATAGACTATTTTACTAGTTAGACATCATTCAGATACAGACACATTGTGAAACTGTTTCCACATTGCCAATTTTAACTCTTAATTTGAAATATTAGCATATTGACAATGTAGCCATGAGAAGGTCAGTCCCCAAACATGCACTGGGCACTTGTTCTCAGAACACTCCAGCATGCTCATGAGACACAGAAAATTTATTCTCTGTACATGCGAAACTCAGTCTCATAGGCAGTACCTCTAGTATATCTGGAAAACTGAATGACTAAATGCTTCTAACAGCAGAATCCTTAAATAACAACAAATATTGAAACTGATGTCCTGATCCCAAAAACTTGGCTGTGATAATGATTAGACAATATGGCCCAACTCTCAGATAGCTATGATTATCTATTGGTGCCTTCTTCCAAGATAGTCAATACAAACTGCAATATCTTTTGAAACATAGAGACTATAGTATGCAAATCTGAGCATAAGAAGGCTGTTTACAGAGCAGCAGATTCAGTATATTCTGGCTAATTCCAGTAAGCCCACGGTGCCTTTCTAAAGTTTCATAATGATATTTTGTATCACAATGCCGTAGCCTCCCCTTTTCCTCAAATGGAATTGAATAAATATTTCTGCACTCACTAGGGTAATCAGAGAAGAGAAGATATTTCTGGCCTTTCAGCCAGCCTGGAGTAAAGTCGAGTAGTTCTTCCAAGAGAAAAGAGATGCACAGAAGCCTGGACTGTATCCTGCTCCTGCAAGTACTTTCTTCTGCTATAATATTCTTCCTGTGACATCGATGTGACTTGCCAACTGGGTGGTAGGGGGTTTTTTCTGAACTGTTGGGATAGCCCAAGGGCTCCTAGTGACCATCAGCCAGATGCCCAACCATGTGTGAAAGAAGCTCCAAGCCATACAGAAATGCAACACAACGTTCAGTAATTTCCTTGCAGCTTTTCTCTCTCCTCAGATCAACCTCTACGTAATAAACTCTTCTGCTAAGGACAACAGAGATAATTAGATTTGCTATAGCATACGTCCATCAGCTAGGCCATAACTACCTCCCCTGTCTCCTGATATTAGTGGCTACAAAGCAAGAAGGAACATTATAATCTTTTAAAAGAGTAAAGATTTCATTTCCCCTGGATTAACTCAGCTAAAATCCACACATATTCTTCTGAGGCCTGTGAGAAAATGTCCATAGTCTAAATGAATAAAGCAATTTTTTTCTAACATCAGACCACTGACATCTCATAAGAAAGAATTTTTATCCAAGTTTATTTCCTAACTCTTTTCTGAGTGATGCAATAATATCCATGTCTAATGCCTCTCCTTTTCTAAACTTTAAATAAGTGCCCTTTTATTGTATGATTGTCACACCAACTCAGTGACTAACTGAACACCCTAATTTTCCTTGCAAGGAATCAAAGTTTGTGTGGCAGTACCTTTAACTATAATTTGACCCATTATTTTCAGCGCAGTTAAGCCACTTAGGAAAGCAATAATCCTTTATAAGAGAAATGTCAGGTGCCTGAAAATTCCTGAACACAAAGACATAGACATGTTGAAGTTCTGAACATTAATGTTGCTACATTTAGTACTGTATATCTCATCAATGCCTATTTGTTCAGACTTACAGATCCAGTACTTGTTGGATACTCCTTGTCATCGTGATGCCTTTGAGTACTATTTTACAGCACTTGTCAATTTGCAAAACACTACATAAAAGGAAATACAATAAGTGACAGAATTTATATCTTTTACAGCTTTCAAAAGTTAGAGAGACTACAGCTTTCAATTCACAGTCAATATAACCAGGTGAGGAGCAGGTGAGGAGCATGTAAGGATCAGGGCTGCACTCAATGCAGAACAGAAGCATTATTCATGCAAAACCATGCAGGAAATCAATGGAAAATACAGAAATAGAATTCTTAGTTCCTAGTTTCATGTCAGTGTTAAACATATTTTTACAATACTTCAATAAAAAGATAACTGTTGCGCTCTTTAGCTTGTATTGACTCGTGTTGACGAGCTGAATAAGTGGATTACAAAAATATGTCAACTGATGAAAAAAGAATTTATAAAAAAGCTCCTCTTATAAAGCAATTTGCTTCTTAAATTACACAATGAAGAGAAATAAATTATTTAAGTTGCAATTTATGATACTTTTTTTTTTTCAGGAAAAGCATTTTGCACTTTATTAGCTCTGTGCTGTTAAAGACAGGTGAACAATCCTTGTCTGATCAGATTTATGACAGACGTTACTGAAAAGTACAAATTTGAGTGTGTATTGGTTGTGATGTTATTTTAAAAAATAAGATGTTATTTTAAAGTGTTTATATTAATACATATTTATATATTTCCTGTTTGAAAAAGGACATACTATTCTGACTTCAAATGTACAGAGAAAATGCTTTCTGTATCTGAAATTTTTCCCTTTGGGAAAACATTACTTTCATGAGTTGAAAGTGGCATTTGTTAAGTATAAATGATGTTCAGAGAAAATATAATCTTCTTTTTTTTTCTGTACTACAAAGCATCACAGATGCAATAAAAGATTGTAAAATATTTACCAAAAAGAAAAAGAAGATACCTAAGGAGATGTTTTACACAAACCTTTGGAAATAGCTTTCATTTTCTAATTCTTCTATAATCATTCCACCGTCTTTTCAGAAGCAAATCCAAATGTTTTCTCTACTCTTTCTGAATATATTCCCACTTGGAAACAGAAGAGAAAAAGCAAGGGAAAGGGAATTCCTTACTATGATATCATTTCAGAAACAGAAAATAAAATCAAAAGAGAAACTTCATAATTCTTCCCTTTGAATTCAGACACACAGTTGGTGAAACCACTAGATTCACACAGATTTTATTTTATATATAATTTATATCTTTTCTTTAGAATTTTGTTCTTTGGCAATATATTTTGGATTGGAGGAAATATTTTCTTTTGTTAAAATATTCACTTTTTTGTTATTATTCTTGCAGTCAAGGGGCAATACTTTATTGAAGGAAGAACCAGAAGAATAAAGAAAATAAGAAATTGGGGAAGAACCGAATTCCATCCCAAAGGTAAGTTTTCTTGTCCCCTTTAACTTAATTGAAGGCAGTTTCATTACACTGGAACACACAATACACTTTTCTTTCTGGAGGACTCCCAGCCACAGCCAGATTCTCTGAAGATTTTTGAAATTTCATTTAAATTAACAGCTGTCTATGAATTTCGATGAAGCTCTCTTTTTATAAGAAAAGAAGGGAGGTGTGGGTAAAGAAAACTCAGGTTCAGTAGGTAGTGTTTGGGAATGTTCTATCGCTGCCTAGGGATGTTGAGAGAAAAATATCCTTCTGATTCTTTGATGTTTTCCAGTGAGGAAGGAATGGAATCACATTGCCAGTGCATGGGAATTTTAAAACAGAGGCTTGATACTTAGGGACACAAAAAAAAAAAAAACCCAAACTGAAACACATTTAAAAATAAATAATTTAAAAAAGAATCCTATTAAAACAGAAAAATCAAATCTAATAAAGTCTTTTTTATAATCTGCAAAGTGGTAGCATTTGTCCTGGTTTCAGCTGGGATAGAGTTAATTTTCTTCCTAGTAGCTGGTACAGCGCTGTGTTTTGGATTTAGGATGAGAATAATGTTGATAACACACTGATGTTGTAGTCATTGCTAAACAGCGTTTATACTAAGTCAAGGATTTTTCAGCTTCTCATACTGCCCTGCCATCAAGGACATTGGGGTTGCACAAGCAGCTGAGAGGGAACACAGCCAGGACAGCTGACCCAAATTGGCCCAAAGGGATATTCCATACCATGTGACATCATGCTGAAAAACAAAATGGGGGGGTTGGCCAGGGGGGTCGTGTCCCACTGCTCAGGAACTGGCTGGGCATCGCTTGGCGGGTGGTAAGCGATTGCATTGTGCATCACTTGTTTTGTATATTATCATTATTTTCCCTTCCTTTTCTGTCCTATGAAACTGCCTTTAGCTCAGCCCATGAGCTTTAGCTTTTTTGCTGTTTTCTCTCCCATCCCACTGTGGGGGAGTGGGCAAGTGGCTGTGTTGCGTTTAGCTGCCTGTCAGCTTAAACCACAACAGTCCTTGGCACCCAACATGGGGCACAAAGGGTTGAGATAACAACAGATACAACCAGAGTGTGTTAAAATAAATTTGTTATAAGCATTCATTATATTAGTTTAATAGTCACTGGTCACAATCTTGATTTATTTGCTCTCAGAATTGTGCTTGTTCTCGGAGTTGTGTTATGTAGCACCTAACTTGATGTATATGTACCCTGTTGTGCTGTTTATCAACTCTGGGGGCTGGATTAAGGTTCTTATTTTGCTATATTGTGTAACACTGGCTTATGGTATGATAAAATTACTGGTTGTAAGACTAATCTGGTATTTGTACTCAGCATTGCCATCACCTCCGTACTTTGGGAACCATTTCTTTGAAACTAATAATAATTACACTCTTTATCTTTTCTCCTTGGAGAGCCAATCTATGGGGGATGCAAGGGGTGACACTTTCCCCCACTCCTTCACCTTCTCCTTCTCCTTCAGGCTAGTTACAATAGCTCTTGAGAATTTTGAATATCCTTCAGATGTTAAAACCATCATGTTCCTATTACCATGTGTGGTGGTTTGACCTTGGCTAAATGCCAGGTACCCACCAAGTCGCTCTATCACTTCCTCCCCTTCCCCCTTTTTTCTCAACAGGGCAAAGAGGGAAAAGAAAATAAGATAGGGGAAAAAAAAAACAACCCACCTTTGTGGGTAAAACAAAAGCAGTTTTAATATAAGCAAAGTGAAACAAAGGTCAGCATGTGGAAGAAAAAAAAAAAGAAAACAGATTTACTCTCTACTTCCCATTAACAGGTGATGTCAGGCCTTCTCAGGAAGCAGGGCTCCAATACACGTAGTGGTTGCCTTGGAAGACCAAGGGTGACCCCCTGTCCCCTTCCTCCTTTCTCCCAGCTTTATACTCAAGCAGACGTCATATGGTCTGGAATATCCTTTGGTCAGTTCAGGTCAGCTGTCCTGGTTGTGTCCCCTCCCAAGATCTTGCCCACCCCATCCCACTGGGTGGGGAAAATTTTGGAAAGAGCCTTGGTGCTGTGTAAGCACTACTCAGCAGTGGCCACAACACCAGTGTGCTATCAACACCCTGCCAGCTCCCAACATAAAACACAGCACCATGAGGGCTGCTATAGGGGAAAACCAATTCCGGCTCAGCCAGACCCAGTACATCATGTCTTCTGAATGAGTTTCAGGTCTTGTTTAAAGTTAAACAACTATTTAGGAATACCACATAGAGATCTGTCTCGAGGCTGGATAGTTATGAGTGGCAGGGTGTGTGGGATAGTATGGGCAAGTATCTAGGACAGTGGGCACCTCCAATCTTTTTGGAACTTCACCCCTGAACAAGTGCAGAATCCTGGAATACTAGTATAATATTTTGGAAAAGTATGCTGTCACCCTGGTAATTCCAGAGACAGAAAATATTGCAATGTGCTGGGGTGTGGCCCATGACTACTGAGCCCTGTTCAACACTATACAGTATCCTCAAGGGGAAGAGAAGGTCTCTGGATTGTGACAGTCCGATGGAATTACAGCTAATGTCTCAAACACCTGATAGAGAACTTTGGAGAAGGAAATGGTCTCTGTGGAAAACCTGAGGCTGTGACAGAAGATGTGGTGAGAATAGAGGGTCCTACAGAGGTGGGGCCACACTTTCCTGAGGCTGAACTTCCCTATCTTGAGCAACTCCATAAACAGCCAATAGAGAAGCTGTTTTCATGACGCATGAGCTGAGAAGAAAGGTTAGACAATGGTCATACATGCAGGGAGGGAGAAGTAACTCTTCGACGACCCCCAAGCCCACTGACCCATTTCCAGAAGAATCTGAAGGTACAAGCTACACATGCACCAAAACCAATAGGATTCTAGAAGTATAGACTGTGCATGACACATAATTAGCCTAATGAGTCCGAGTGTCCACTTGGAGGAGAGGCAAGGATTTATAAAAGAACATGAATCGAAGCCCTGCGTGGCGTGCACCCCTCCAGAACTGGACCTCTAGGCTGGTTGCACCAATGCTGGAACCAGGATTGGTGAAATCTTTCTTTCTTGTCTTTCTCTCAGCTCAGTTGCTGAGGAGAGGGGCTCTGAAGAGGAGGGTAGCGGTGGGGGACCCTTCTGAAAGCAACAAAAACCTGTGACAAAACCACAAGAGAAGGCAGAAGCCCAAGGAAGAGGGAGAGTCTCAAGTTGCCTCCCCCCTGAGCGGGAAGAGTGAGCTGTGAACAAGGACAGCGGGGACTCAGAGTGGGCGAAGACTAGAGTGCAGATGACCCATGACCCTCATGTACAAAAGCAGCCCCCAGGGAGCACGAGCGACCAGGACCGCAACGACCAGGACAGGCAAACAGGGCATGGCGCGTCAGAAGGGTGAGGTGTGGCAGTTTGCGCAGCAGTTCGTGCAGGCAGGGCGAGCGGACAGAGCACAGTCCATCTCCAGGGTCTAGAACTTATTTGAGCTAGTTTCATCTTATCATCCTCCACGAGTAGACTGAACCATGGTCTCCACTCGCATCAAAACCACCACCAGTAAGAACGTGGTGACCCAGACGGAGCTGACACGCAACCACTCAGTGGTCCAGGTCCCGGGCTGCAGGGAGTGCCTGAGCCTGTCAATCCTGTCGGAGGGCAGCAGTGACAACACCTGTGTGCACTGTGATCAGCTGGATGACCTGCTCAGCCTGGTGGCAGAACTCAAAGAAGTTGAAAGATTAAGAAGTATTAGGGAGTGTGAAAGGGAAATTGATTGGTGGAGTAGCACCTTGGCACCCATGAAGCAACAGGAGCAAATGGAGGCTCCAGAAGAGGCAGGTGATCCCTCACCCTCTTGCTACCAGGCAGAAGGAAGGGACCTAAGAGATGGGGGAGACTGGAAATAGGTCCCTGCTCAGGGATGCAGGAAAATCCTCTCCTGACCTCCCTCACCTTCCACAGTGTCGCCTCACAATAGATTTGGGGCCCTGGAACTTTTGAATGAAGTAGAGAAGTACGAAGAAAATGAGTCAAATAAGGAGGAAGATCAAGGTCCACCAAGGCCGGGTCACTCTAGACCAGGTATTAAAACCAATTCTTAAAAGAACACCAGAAGAGTCATTGTAGTGGGTGACTCCATTCTGAGGGGTGTCGAAGGCCCAATATGCAGACCAGACCCACTTCATAGGGAAGTCTGCTGCCTCCCTGGAGCCTGGGTAAAGGACCTCATGGCTAAACCCCCCACTCTAGTGAGACCCAAGAACTACTACCCTCTCTTGGTTTTCCAGGTAGGTAGCGACAATATTACCAGGAGAAGTTCTAAATCAATGAAGAGAGATTTCAGGTCCTTTGGGAAGCTGATTAAGGGGTTTGGGGCACAAATTGTGTTCTCCTCCATCCCTTCAGTTGCAGGAATGGATGAAGAAGAACATCGGAGAACTCAACAGATGAACTTGTGTCTCTGAGACTGGTGTTACCATCAGGGCTTCGGATTTTTCAATCATTGGTTGGTATACAGGACGCCAGACCTTTTGGCATCAGATGGGATGCACCTGTCCCAGAGGGGGAAAAGCATCTTGGGGCAGGAGTTAGCTGGTCTCATTGAGAGAGCTTTAAAATAGATTTGAAGGGGGAAGGAGACAAAACTGGAACTCCCAGAGTAAGCCCCAGGGTAGATTACCACAGTTTGTGGGCTGTTGTGCAAGCAGTGACCCTCACCATGCTATCCAGTGGAGGCAAGGGATGGAGACATGCAGCACAACAAAGATGCAAGGGATACTGATGGATCAGTAACCATGGTAACACCTGTGAAAGGTCAGGTTGGAATTAGGACCTCTAAATGCAAAAAGGTGCTGCGCACATCAGCCCATCTGAAGTGCATCTATACCAATGCACACAGCATGGGTAACAAACAGGAGGAGCTTGAAGCCATGATGAAACAGGAAAACTAAGATGTAGTGACTATTACAGAAACATGGTGGGATGTCTCCCATGACTGGAGTGCGCCAGTGGATGGTCACAAGCTCTTTAGGAGGGACAGACAAGGAAGGAGAGGCGGTGGGGTGGCACTGTATGTTAGGGACTGTTATGATTGCTTCAAGCACAAGTATAGTGAAGACAGGGTGGAGTGTCTTTGCGTTAGAATCAGGGGGAAGGCCAACAGGGCAGATGTTGTAGCAGGAGTCTATTATAGGCCACTGTGGTGGTTTAGGACGTGCCGGGACCCGAGACCACATTGCTGCTGCCCCTCCCTCACACTCCGACTGGAATGGGGCAGAGAGTGAAATACAAATCCCGGGGTTGAGATAAGGAGAGCTTTACAAAAATGTAACAACAAACCGAACAACAACAAGAAAGATAACAATAGCAATAACAGTAATAACAATAAACAGAACAAGGGATATACCGATACAGTAGTGAGGAGAGCGACCGCACACTACGCATTTACCAATCTTCCCGCGCTTGGACGTCTGGACGTGACATCAGCATGGTATTGAATAACCCAGCTAGAGCTCCCTCCCCACTGCTGGGGAAACTTAACCCTATCCTAGCTGAACCAGGACAGCCACCCAACCAGGACAGAGAGATGGATGAAATATTCTATAGGCACTTAGGAGAAATCTCACGATCGCTTGCCTTTGTTCTTGTGGGAGACTTTAACTTCCCAGACATCTGCTGGAAATACAACACAGCAGAGCAGGACCAGTCCCGGAGATTCCTGGAATGTGTGGGAGATAACTTCCTGACACATCTGGTGAGTGAACCGACCAGAGAAGGTGCCCTGCTGGACCTCCTCTTTGTGAACAGAGAAGGACTGGTGGATGATGTGGTGGTTGGAGGCCAACTAGGGCACAGTGATCATGAAATAATAGAGTTCTCTATTCTTAGAGAGGCCAGGAGAGGGCTAAGCAGAACTGACATCCTGGACTTCCAAAGGGCTGACTTTGTCTTGTTTAGGCACCTGCTTGACAGGATCTCTTGGGAGATGGTCCTGAAGGGTATAGGGGTCCAGGAAAGCTGGGAACTCTTTAAGAAGAAAATCTTAATGGCACAGGAGCAGGCAGTGCCCAGGTGCTGTAGGAGAAGCCAGCGACAGAGAAGACCACCCTGGCTAAACAGGGAGCTTTGGCTGCAACTCAGGGAGAAAAGGAGAGTTTACGGCCTTTGGAAGAAGGGGCTAGTGACTCACAATGATTACAAAGATGCTGTGAGGCTATGCAGGGGGGAAATCAGGAGGTCTAAAGTCCAGCTGGAAATTAATCTGGCTTCAGCAATCAAGGACAACAAGAAATGTTTCTCTAAGTATGTCAACAGCAAAAGAAAGACCAGTGAGAGCCTTCATCCCCTGCTAGACACAGGAGGAAACATGGTAACAAGTGATGAGGAAAAGGCTGAGGTGCTTAATGCCTTCTTTGCCTCAGTCTTTAATAACAAGACTAGTTGTATTGAGGGAATCCAGCCTCCTCAGCCAGAAGACAGGGACTAGGAGAATGACCCTCCCTCAATCCAGGAGGAGACAGTCCGTGACCTACTGCATCACATAGACATACACAAGTCTATGGGACCAGATGGGATACACCCGAGAGTGCTGAAGGAGCTGGCTGGGGTGCTTGCCAAGCCGCTTTCCATCATTTACCAGCAGTCCTGGCTGACTGGGGAGGTCCCGACAGATTGGAAATTGGCCAATGTGACGACCATATATAAGAAGGGTCAGAAGCATGATCTGGGAAATTACAGGCCTGTCAGCTTGACGTCGGTGCCCGGGAAGCTGATGGAGCAGCTCATCCTGAGTACCATCACACAACGTGTGCGGGACAACCAGATGATCAGGACAAGTCAGCATGGGTTTATGAAAGGCAGGTCCTGCTTGACAGAATCACCGAATCATTCGGGTTGGAAAAGACCCTTGGGATCATTGAGTCTAACCATCAGCCCTACTCTACAAATTCTCCCCTACACCATATCCCCCAACATCTCATCCAAATGACCCTTAAACACATCCAGGGATGGTGACTCCACCACCTCCCTGGGCAGCCTATTCCACTGTCTGACCACTCTTTCTGTGAAAATTTTTTTCCTAATATCCAGTCTGAACCTCCCCTGTTGCAGTTTAAATCCATTCCCCCTTGTTCTGTCACTAATTACCTGTGAGAAGAGACCAGCACCAACCTCTCTACAATGTCCTTTCAGGTAGTTGTAGAGAGTGATGATGTCTCCCCTTAGCCTTCTCCTCCTCAAACTAAACAGTCCCAGCTTCTTCAATCGCTCCTCATAGGATTTATTCTCCAGGTCCTTCACCAGCTTCATTGCCCTCCTCTGCACTTGCTCCAGCACCTCGATATCTCTCTCATATTGAGGTGCCCAAAACTGGACACAATACTCCAGGTGTGGCCTCACCAGTGCAGAGTACAGGGGGACTATCACCTCCCTACTTCTGCTGGTCACACTATTTCTAATACAAGCCAGGATGCCGTTGGCTTTCTTGGCCACCTGGGCACACTGCTGGCTCATGTTCAGCTGCTTGTCAATTAGAACCCCCAGATCCTTCTCTTCCAGACAGCTCTCCAGCCACACCTCCCCAAGCCTGTAGCGATGCATGGGGTTGTTGTGGCCCAAGTGCAGGACCTGGCACTTGGCCCTGTGGAAGCTCATCCCGTTAATGTTGGCCCACCGACCCAATCTATCCAAGTCTCTCTGTAGAGCCTCCCTATCTTCATGCAGATTGACACTCCCTCTTAACTTGGTGTCATCTGCGAACTTACTGATGATACATTCTATGTCCTTATCAAGATCATCAATAAAGATGTTAAACAGAAATGGTCCCAACACCAAGCCCTAAGGAACACCGCTTGTGACCGGCCACCAGCTGGATTTAACCCCATTGACCACCACTCTCTGGGACCGTCCATCCAGGCAGTGCTTGGTCCAGCAGACTATGCTCATCCAGGCCACGAGCAGCCAGATTTTCTAGGAGAATTCTATGGGGAACTGTGTTGAATGCTTTTCGAAAATCCAGGTAGACAATATCCACAGCTTTTCCCTCGTCCAGTAGTCAGGTCATCTTGTCATAGAAGGACATCAGGTTTGTCGGGCAGGACCTGCCTTTCATAAACCCATGCTGACTAGGCCTGATCCCCTGGTTGTCCATTATATGACTTTTAATGGCACTCGAGATGACCTGCTCCATGACCTTCCCTGGTACTGAGGTCAGACTGACAGGTCTATAGTTTCATGGATCCTCCTTTCTGCCTCTCTTGTAGATGGGTGTTACATTTGCCACCCTCCAGTCCAATGGGACCTCCCCAGTTAGCCATGACTTCAGGTAAATCATGGAAAACGGCTTGGTGAGCACATCTGCCAATGCTTTCAGCACCCTTGGCTGTAATTCATCCAGTCCCACAGACTTGTGTGCATCCAAGCAGTGTAGCAGGTCTCTGACCACTTCTTCTTTAATTGTGCTGGCCTCATTCTGCTTCTCCTCCCCATCTCCTAGGTCATGAGGCTCGGTGACCTGGGAATGGCCAGTTCCACTGCTAAAGACTGAGGCAAAGTAGGCGTTGAGCACCTCAGCCTTTTCCTCATCCTTTGTTACTATGTTTCCCTCTGCATCCAATAAAGGAGGGAGATTTTCCCTAATCTTCCTTTTGATGTTAATGAATTTATAGAAACATTTTTATTATCTTTAACAGCAGTAGCCAGGTTGAGCTCTGGCTGCACTTTGGCTCTCCTAATGTTCTCCCTGTATAGCTTCATGTCCCAATCCAATGTCAGGGGAGGTTTTGATACGATCCCAAGAGCGAGATTAAGACACAAACGAGGTCAAATGCCATATACCTAAAACAGGTTTTTATTATTAAAATAGTGAAGGGGTAGCAATAGGACAGAATGGGAGGAAAAGACAGAAATAAAGCAAGGATGCGGATAGGGATGCAAGAATAGTCACCACCATGGATCCAGCGGTGTCCCATTGGTTCTCAGTCTTCAGTTCTTTGGTGGTGGGTGCACACGGATCTGTCTTAGATGGTGGATGCACATGGAGCAAAGTTTTCTGTTGCTTTTTAAGTTCATGTATCTGCTGATTAGCATATCTGACCACCTTTAGGTTTTTTTTCTCTGGTCCTACAGGTTTTTGCTGCATCCAGCTTCTGGGCAGAAACGTTTCCCTCTTATCAGTTCATCAGCAATGCATGCATGGTGCCTGGTGTACACAGTAGAGCCACAAATGGCTACAGGATGGGGTCAGCCCAGTACACTTCTGCCCCTTTGAGGCTTGTGTAAAGAGTCTGGACAATGCAACCGCAAAGAAGTGGGGGGGTGCATCCTTCAATACACTCCTGCTTCCCTGGGCGACACTCGCCAGACCAATCCACAGGCCACAGCATCTTGTCCTGGAGGTCTGCACAGACACAAGCAAGCTTTGAGACAGTCATATGACATTTCAGGCTCTCACACCAGCCCATGGTTCAAAGATTGCTTCAAGACTCATGGCAGCTTTAAGAAAGGATAGTTGTTTAGAAAAGGCCAGAAAACAGCATTTTATAATTCATCCTATGAAACAGTAATCAATTGTATAAAATATGAATCCATCCAATGAAATAGTAATGAATTATATAGAATATGAAACAATATATGGCAAGAAGAAGAAGCATTAACATAACAAAATCACATAGCAAAATAAAACAGGGAAAAAACATCTGTCCATACAATTTTGACAACTGAAGGTTTTGGCTGGTACACCACATGGACATATTTAACATTGTCCAGTGATTAGGTGGCTATAAATTGCAAATTGGTCTCAATGCGTTGAATTAATTGAATAAAGCAGAGAATAACACATGGCAAAAACAGTAATAAGGCCAAACCGTGCAACCAGTAAAACAATATTAACACTAAGAATGGTTAACAATATTCTAACCAAACATATAATAAAGGTAACAATAACAGTATCAATTAACAATATTTTAACCTAACATGTTTAACCACAATGTGTCCCAGGCTGGGCCTAAGGACATGCTCCCAGCCCTTGGGGATTGGGGGGAGAAGGTGATTGTCCACAAAAACAAGTACAACTACAAAACGAGTTACATGGACACTTACAAGACCAACACATACATATCACAAGGGAAAGCATAACAAGAGCTACCAGAGTAACCGCCACAGAATTAAGTATCAAAAGGCTATGTTGTCAATTGTGGAGCTGAAGATGGTGGTCTGGCTTGCTGGAGCTGGGGTCTGCCTACGCAGCAGGAAAATCTATTTCCATGCTCCCAGCCCAGAGCACATGTGTAGTTCAGACCTGGGTACTTTCATTTTGCCTTCATGGGTAGCTCACTGCTATGCTTATTCCCAGGAAGGCTGTGAGTGGGCTGTTATACCACCCCGTGACTGGAATGGTGGACATTGTAAGTGAGAAAAGAACACGTGTTTATACAACCTGTATGATAGATGGTGCCTTTTTACGTATGGCATGAATCTGTTTAACACCATCAGGTGAAGCGGTAGAGACAAATTGCATGTTCGATACAATGCTTTGAATCAATTGTATAAAGCATGGAATCAAACAAGGTAAAACCACTACCATAGCCAAGCCACATAACACGTAAAACAAGATACGCTTGACCCACAGAGCACTGGGAAGCCACGAGAAGGGATCAAATTCCCAACCTTTCCAGGTCTGAACAGGGACATGGGCTAGTTTCCTAATCTCAGAAGTTATTTGTTTGACCACCTGACCATTGTCACCAATTTTTAAATAACAGTTTGAATAAATTAATTTACCACAAACACCCCCTTCTTCAGCTAACAGGTAATCGAGAACCATACGATGTTGGAATATTGCAGTTCACATTTGCATGGCCTGGTCTGCTAATAGATCCAGGGTACGAGTGGTCTCCGATTCAAATTATGAATAGGTTCTCAAGCACTGCTAATCACTTCATTGGGGTTCTAGGTGGCAGGCCCACTGAAACACCAGCACTATATGGTTTTTATCTGTACTATTGGCATGTAGACAATTTCCAAACAGCACATCAAAGAACTGGTCTCGCATTACTGCTTTACAACCTTTCCCTCTAGGTTCTTGGTATGAGCATTTTACCCAACTATTGTTAGTGAGTTTTACATGTGTTCGGTTCCACCTCCCTTGGTATTTAGAACAATCATAGGGCCTGCAATAGGGGTCATAACAATCAAAGCCTGGGGATAAAGCCCATTCACAAACACTCTCCCCAACTCGTACTCCTCTCTCTTTTGTCTGGTTAAGGCAATAAATACCTTTTCCAGGAAAATGGAGTTGCCAGGGATCAGCATCCTCAGTCCAGAATCTCGTCCCATTATGGACTATACTTAAATTGCTGACCCATCATTCTGGGTTAGCACTTAGAAAGCTGAAGCCTCCCCAGGAACTGAGGGAGAGGAGAACGGTCACCCAAAGCAGTTTCTGCAATGATAGACAATACATCCTAAAAATATTAATAAGACAATGAACATCAATACCATACAAGAATTTAAATTTACATAAGGATCCCCCGTCATGACTCAGGACATCGTTTCTGGGTGGGGTTTTACCTGCAAGAAAAAAAGTTTTCTTGGTTCATTTTGAGAACTGGAAGTGGGTTATAATTAGAAAGATGGAATAATCCACCTTGTATTAATTTTGCACTCCTTTCCATGGGCATCTTTATCTCTAATAGCCCAAATTTGATCTTCAGTATCTACTAAAAATGTAATCGGGACTTGTTTTGGTCCCATGACCCCTGTGATCAATAAATCACTCCGGCCACTTTTGGTGAGCTGTCCAATGTAAATCCAGCCTTCGCCCCCCCGCTCACCATCGGAGGGCAAAGGACCTTCCCACCGAGTCTCGGGAAGCATTTGTCCCTGATGATTCAATCCACGAGGGTGCACTGGAAGTAACATTCATCTGCAGACAAGCTGCCTTCTGCACACTCTCCAGCAATTGATCAATAGTCCCCGTAATTGCAAGGGGATCCCCCCTTTCCAAGGGGTTCAGCCCTCCGGGCCAGTATGCAGCCCTCTGAGTCAAAGACCATGGGGCCCAGCGATTACCGGTGGTTAGAAACACACCCAGACCCCAATATCCTTCCGCTTCTTCTCTGACAACAAAATTCCATCCCCTCCGACAAAGACACTCTCCACACATACTCTGTCTCTGATTCCTTCGCAGTCCTTGCAAAATCTTTTCTCAACTTTGCTAATTCAGTTGCTGTAAATGGGACTTCTTTGGTGACAACCTGAGGATGGTCATTATCATCCTCATATACATACTCTGTTTTAACCAGCAGGTACATATAGGGGGAGCTTTCTACAGTTTCCTTTGCCTTCTGCAAATCTCCTTGGGGATAGATTTGCTGTATCCCCCTCTCTGAAAGCTTCACCTCTACCTCTGCATGTGTATACGCCTCCCTCAAAAGTTGATTCCTCAATTCCTCCTTTAATATCTCATTTTGGTTCCTTTCCTCCTCCAGCAACTGTTTATTTTCTTTTAACTGTTCCTGCAGGGTCTTTCTTATCATTTGCAGGGAGTCAATTACAGTATCAGCCTGACAAAGTCTCCGCTTTCTATCTTCCACTGCCACTGCCAGACTCACTCCCAATACTGCACAAATTATAGTTTTTCCTTTTCCGGATCCAACCTTAGCTACCTTCTGCAACACCCTTATCCTATCCACTACACTCTGCGGTTGAAACCAGTGTGTTTTCACCCAATCTTGCCCCTGGAGTGAGGGGCGACATTGGTGCACCTCTAAAAAGTCATATAAGTTATCTATCCCTTCGATCGGTGAGGGGACATAATCACAAGCATCAGCTGCCTTCTGAGCGGCCATTCTTTTTTCCTTTTCTTTTTCCTAACACAAGGGGTCATCATCCTGAGAGGGCCACACATTAATATCCAAATTTCCCCTTTTCTCTTTCAGGAGGTCACACCTTAATTAACGCAACAAAATAATATTACTATCCACTCTTCCCCCTATTCACTCTTAGGAGGTCACAACTTAATTAGATGCCTTCTGTTCCCCAAGAACCCTGTTCATGTATAAAGCAGGGAAGCGATCCTCTCAGGGAGGCAGCACGAAACTTCCAAACACAACACGAACCCGCCCCCTCATGTTCCTGAGAGGTCCCACTTAACACAGTGAGGCAATACAGCACTCTCGTCTCTAGGGAACCTGTCCGTGACACCAATTTAATGTCCGATACAATGTCAGGGGAGGTTTTGATACGATCCCAAGAGCGAGATTAAGACACAAACGAGGTCAAATGCCATATACCTAAAACAGGTTTTTATTATTAAAAAAGTGAAGGGGATAGCAATAGGACAGAATGGGAGGAAAAGACAGAAATAAAGCAAGGATGCGGATAGGGATGCAAGAATAGTCACCACCATGGATCCAGCGATGTCCCATTGGTTCTCAGTCTTCAGTTCTTCGGTGGTGGGTGCACACGGATCTGGCTTAGATGGTGGATGCACATGGAGCAAAGTTTTCTGTTGCCTTTTTAAGTTCATGTATCTGCTGATTAGCATATCTGACCACCTTTAGGTTTTTTTTCTCTGGTCCTACAGGTTTTTGTTGCATCCAGCTTCTGGGCAGAAACGTTTCCCTCTTATCAGTTCATTAGCAATGCATGCATGGTGCCTGGTATACACAGTAGAGCCACAAATGGCTACAGGATGGGGTCAGCCCAGTACACTTCTGCCCCTTTGAGGCTTGTGTAAAGAGTCTGGACAATGCAACCGCAAAGAAGTGGGGGGGTGCATCCTTCAATACACTCCTGCTTCCCTGGGCGACACTCGTCAGACCAATCCACAGGCCACAGCATCTTGTCCTGGAGGTCTGCACAGACACAAGCAAGCTTTGAGACAGTCATATGACATTTCAGTCTCTCACACTTCACTACATCTTTATAGTCCTCATGAGAGACCCGCCCCCTCTTGCAAAGGTCATAGATTCTCTTTTTATTCTTGAGATCCAGCCAAAGGTCCCTGTTTAGCCAGGCCGGTCTCCTTCCCAGCCTGCTTGTTTTTTGGCATGCAGGAACAGCTTTCTCCTGTGCCTTTAAGACTTCTCTCTTGAAGTATGTCCAGCCTTCCTGGACTCCCATATCCTTCACGGCAGCCTCCCAAGGGATTTTGTCAATCAGTCTTTTGAACAGGTCAAAGTTTGCCCTCCAGAAGCCTAAGGTGGCAGTTTTACTAACCCCTCTCTGTTTCTCCAAGGATCGAAAGTTCAATTATCTCATGATCACTGCACCCTAGACGGCCTCCAACCTTTACTTCCCCCACAAGCTCTTCCCTTCTACCTCTTCTTCTATGACAGGGTGACCTGCTTATTGGATGAGGGAAAGGCTGTGGATGTTGTCTACCTTGACTTTAATAAGGCCTTTGACACCGTTTCCCACAGCATTCTCCTGGCAAAAATGACTGCTCGAGGCTTGGATGATCGCACGCTTTGCTGGGTAAAAAACTGGCTGGATGGCCGGGCCCAAAGAGTTGTGGTGAATGGAGTTAAATCCGGTTGGTGGCCGGTCATGAGTGGTGTCCCTCAGGACTTGGCTTTGGGGCCACTCCTGTTTAACATCTTTATTGATGATCTAGACAAGGGGATTGAGTGCACCCTCAGTAAATTTGCAGATGACCCCAAGTTGGGTGGGAGTGTTGATCTGCTTGAGGGTAGGGAGGCTCTGCAGAGAGACCTGGACAGGCTGGAGCAATGAGCTAAGGCCAACTGTATGAGTTTCAATAAGGCCAAATGCCGGGTGCTGCACTTTGGCCACAACAACCCCCAGCAATGCTACAGGCTTGGGGAGGAGTGGCTGGAGAGCTGCCAGTCAGAGAGGGACCTGGGGGTGTTGATTGACAGCCGGCTGAACAGGAGCCAGCAGTGTGCCCAGGTGGCCAAGAAGGCCAATGGTATCCTGGCTTGCATCAGAAATAGCATGGCCAGCAGGGACAGGGAAGTGATCTTGCCCCTGTACTTCGCACTGGTGAGGCCGCACCTCGATGACTGTGTTCAGTTTTGGGCCCCTCACTACAAAAAGGACATTGAATTACTCGAGCATGTCCAGAGAAGGGCAACGAAGCTGGTGAAGGGTCTGGAGCACAGGTCTTATGAGGAGCGGCTGAGGGAACTGGGGTTGTTTAATCTGGAGAAGAGGAGGCTGAGGGGAGACCTCATCGCCCTCTACAACTACCTGAAAGGAGGTTGCAGAGAGCTGGGGATGAGTCTCTTTAACCAAGTAACAAGTGACAGGACAAGAGGTAATGGTCTCCAGTTGTGCCAGGGAAGGTTTAGACTGGATATGAGGAAGTATTTCTTTACAGAACGGGTTGTTAGGCGTTGGAATGGGCTGTCCAGGGAAGTGGTAGAGTCCCCATCCCTGGAGGTGTTTAAGCGTCGGGTTGACATAGCACTTAGGGATATGGTGTAGTTGGGAACTGTCAATGTTAGGTTAATGGTTGGGCTGGATGATCTTTCAGGTCTTTTCCCACCTAGATGAATCTGTGATTCTCTCGCACCCTGCCTCTCTTGCTCTTTGGTTTTCTCTCTTTCTCTCCTTTTCTGTCTCATTTTCTATCCCTGTATCCCTGCATATAAGGCAAGGCTTGTTGGGGCATGTTTATGGCTTCTCAGTATGTTGTACGATTTGCGTTTTTTCGGTATATGTTGTAAGGTTTGCGGTTTGTTGGTGTATGTTATAAGGTTTACCACTTGCTGTAGAGGTTGCAAGGCTTACTGACAAAGTTTCATGCCAATAACTGTTGTGAACAAATAAAAGTTGACTTTTGTGAATTGAAGAATCCCTGGTGTCATTTCACCTTAATCCTGACCTCAGAGTTGGCAAATCTGAGTCATCATCCCAAGAAATTGGGATGTGACATGGATCTGACAGGCACTGCAGCCACTCCAACCCCCACAACAGGCACTGACTGTGACTACTCCAACCCCCGTGACAGGCACTGCAGCTGAGCCAGAGAACCAACCCATGTCGGTATCAGTCGCCCTTATAGAGAAGAAGAAATAGTGGATGTGAAAGTCAGCTCATTTAGTAAGGGAAGAAACACCTACTAAGAAGGGGAAGGAGGAAGAAGTGAATGAGGCAGACTACTCTGAAGCATAGCCATCAGGAGGAGGAGAAAGAGGCAGAACTCATAAATGAGGCACTAATGATCAGATCCCTATCCTTGACTGAGCTGCAAGATATGTAAAAAGATTTCAGCCCTAGTCTAGGCACCTGGATGCTGATACCAGGTCCAGTAGCCTGCAATTAGGAAGTAGGGAAGCCAAGCAGCTGGGATCCCTTTCTAGGGAAGGGGGCATTGACAAAGCGATTGGAAACAGGGCACGAGCTTGCAGCCTCTGGAGGTGACTCCTGTCAGGCTTGAAGGAAAGGTATCCCTTCGAGGATGTTATATGTCACCCAGGCAAGTTGACAAATATGGAGGCATCCAGTACCTGAGGGAATTAGCCATGCTGGAGGTGATTTATGATGACCTGGACAACGAGCAGGTACCCAAAGATCCAGATGAAGTCAAGTGCACCTGACCATGTGGCAGAAATTTGTACAGAGGTCACCATCGTTGTATGTCAACTCATTGGCAACAACGACCTGGAAAGATGGAGAGGGACAAACAGTGGATGAATTGGCTGGCCAACTCTGGCAATACAAAGGAAGTGTCTCTTCTTCCCTATGGGCCTGTGTCTTGGCTGTGGAGAAACTGCTCTGAGAGATCCAGAAATTCAAAGATGATGTGTCCTACTCCCCATCTGTATGGACCAGCATCTCAGCTATTAGGAGTAAGCATTCCTCTGCTTAAGAGAGAGGATATAGAAGGTACACACCACAGGCCACCCTGTAGTTTTACCTGTGTAACCATGGAGAGGACATGACAAAGTGGGATGGAAAATCTACCTTGACCCCTGAGGCACAGGTACATGAGTTGCAAGAAAAAACAATCACAAAAGGGAGCTCTTCTGCGAAAATTGCTGCTCTGGTTTCCAGTGGGCAGTTCCCTGGACAGAGTAGAAGGGCTGATCTTACTTTCAATCTTAATAAAGGGACTTCTGATTTGTATTTACAAGAAGTGAGTAATGAATACTATGACCAGGACTAGAGGGGCCCTGCCTCCAGCCAGGTGGAGGAAGGGGACAACTGGGTTTATTGTACTGCATGGATTTGATGGCCTGCAGTCCTACCGGAGCATAAGGCTCTGGTGGACACCAGTGCACAGTGCATCCTAATGTCATCAAGGTATAAAGAGATGGAACCCATCTGTATTTCTGGAGTGACAGGGGGATCCCAACAGCTAACTGTATTGAGAGCTGAAGTGAGCCTAACTGCGAATGAGTGGCATAAACACCCCATTGTGACTGGCCCAGAGGCTCCATGCATCTTTGGCATAGACTACCTCAGGAGAGGGTATTTCAAGGACCCAAAAGGGTATTGGTGGGTTTTTGGTATAGCTGCCTTGGAGACAGAAGAAATTAAACAGCTGTCAATCTTGCTTGGTCTCTCAGAGGAATCTTTTGTTGTGAGATCGCTGAGAGTCAAAGAATGGGTGCCAGCTGCTGCCACAACAGAGCATTGGTGGCAATATTGCACCAACCAAGACTTCCTGCTTCCCATCCATAAGCTGATTTGTTACTGTAAAGCCAAGAAGTCATCAGCAAGACTCACTCACTCTTTAACAGCCCCATATGACCAGTGCAAAAGTCTAATGGAGAGTAGAGACTAACAGTAGACCATGGTGGCCTGAATGAAGTCATGCTGCCACTGAGTGATGACGCGACGGACATGCTAGAACTTCAATACAAACTGAAGTCAAAGTCAGCCAAGTGGTACACCACAATTGATATCACTAATGCATTTTTTTCCATCCCTCTGGCAGCAGAGAGCAGGACACAGTTTGCTTTTACCTGGAGGGGTGTCCAGTACACCTGGAATCAACTGCCCGAGGGGTGGAAACGCATCCCTATCATTTGCCATGGACTGATCCAGACTGCACTGGAACAGGGTGAAGCCCTGGAAAACCTGCAATACATTGATGACATCATCATATGGGGCAATATAGCCAGAAGAGGTTTTTGAGAAAGGGAAGAAAATAGTCCAAATCCTTCTGAGAGCCAGTTTTGCCATAAAACAAAGTAAGGCCAAGGGACCTGCACAGGAGATCCAGCTTTTAGGAATAAAATGGCACAATGGATGTTGTCAGATCCCAGTGGATCTGATCAACAAAATTAATAGCTATGGCTCCACCAAGTAACAAAAAGGAGACACAAGCTTTCTTAGACACTGTGGGATTTTGGAGAACGCATATTCCAAATTACATTCTGATTGTAAGCCTTCTTTATCAAGTGACCCAGAAGAAAAATTTCAAACGGGGCCCTGAGCAATGACAAGCCTTTGAACAAATTAAATGGGAGACAGTCCATGCAGTAGCTCTTGAGGCAGTCTGGGCAGGACAAAATGTAAAAAATATGCTCTACATTGCAGCTGGGGAGAATGGCTCTACCTGGAGTCTCTGGCAAAAAGCCAGTGTAGACCAAAGGCCGACCCCTGGGGTTTTTGGGTCAGGGATACAGAGGCTCTGAGGCCCGCTATACTGCAACTGAAAAGGAGATATTGGCAGCATATGAAGGGGTTTGACTGCTTCAGAAGTGGTTGGTATCGAAGCACAGCTCCTCCTGGTTCCCTGACTGCTGGTGCTGGGCTGAATGTTCAGAGGGAGGTGTGAGAGACTGAAATGTCATATGACTGTCTCAAAGCTTGCTTGTGTCTGTGCAGACCTCCAGGACAAGATGCTGTGGCCTGTGAATTGGTCTGGCGAGTGTCGCCCAGGGAAGCAGGAGTGTATTGAAGGATGCACCCCTCCACTTCTTTGCGGTTGCATTGTCCAGACTCTTTACACAAGCCTCAAAGGGGCAGACGTGTACTGAGCTGGCCCCATCCTGTAGCCATTTGTGGCTCTATTGTGTACACCAGGCACCATGCATGCATTGCTGATGAACTGATAAGCTGGATGCAGCAAAAACCTGTAGGACCAGAGAAAAAAAACCTAAAGGTGGTCAGATATGCTAATCAGCAGATACCATGAACTTAAAAAGGCAACAGAAAATTTTACTCTGTGTGCATCCACCATTGAAGCCAGATCCGTGTGCATCCACTACCGAAGAACTGAAGACTGAGAACCAATGGGACATCGCTGGATCCATGGTGGTGACTATTCTTGCATCTCTATCCCG
The DNA here is from genome assembly GCF_031877795.1 of Strix aluco. Classification (NCBI taxonomy): domain Eukaryota; kingdom Metazoa; phylum Chordata; class Aves; order Strigiformes; family Strigidae; genus Strix; species Strix aluco. Next base: position 38,928,575 of record NC_133934.1, on the reverse strand, counting down.
CATCCTTGCTTTATTTCTGTCTTTTCCTCCCATTCTGTCCTATTGCTACCCCCTTCACTTTTTTAATAATAAAAACCTGGTTTGGGTATACGGCATTTGACCTCATTTGTGTCTTAATCTCGTTCTTGGGATCATATTGAAACCTCCCCTGACATTGGATCGGTACAGGAGGGTCCCCTTTACACATCATGCAACTGATGCTATGTGGGGTAAGTGGATCACACTGATCACACAATGGGCTAGAACAGGAAACCCCAGTCACCCAGGAATGTTGGAAGTGATCATGGACTGGCTGGAAGGCAAAGGTTTTGGAATATCACTAGAGGAGGAGATGACATGTGCTGAAGAAGTCCCACTGTATAACAAGCTATGAGAAAATGAGAAGCGATATGACCTGTTCACTGATGGGTCCTGTTGTATTGTAGGAAAGCATTGGAGGTAGAAGGCTGCTGTATGGAGTCCTATATGACAAGTTGCAGAAGCCGTGAAAGGAGAAGGTGAACTGAGCCAATCTGCAGAAGTGAAGGCCATTCAGCTGGCTTTAGATATTACTGACCAAGAAAAGTGGCCAGTGCTCTATCTCTATACTGACTCTCAAGGATGGTGGCAAACGCCTGTGAGGGTGCTTACATCAATGGAAGCAGAGCAATTGGCAGCGCAGAGGCAAACCCACCTGGGCTGCTGCATTGCGGCAAGATATTGCTGCCTGGCTAGAGAACCTGTTGTAACAGTTCGTCACATAGATGCTCATGCACCCAAGAGTCAGGCCACTGAAGAACAGCAAAACAACCAGCAGGTGGATCAGGCTGCTAAGACTGAAGTGGCTTAGGTGGATCTAGACTGGCAACATAAGGGTGAATTATTTATAGTTTGGTGGGCCCATGACACCTCAGGCCATCAAGGAAGAGATGCAACATATAGATGGGCTTGTGATCAAGGGGTGAACTTGACCATGGACACTATAGCACAGGTTATCCATGAATGTGAAACATGCACTGCAATCAAGCAAGCCAAGAGGTTAAAGCCTCTCTGGTATGGAAGACCATGGCTGAAATATAAATACAGGGAGGCCTGTCAGATTGATTATATCACACTCCCACAAACCCGTCAAGGCAAGCACCATGTGCTTACAATGGTGGAAGCAACCACCAGACGGCTGGAAACATATCCTGTGTCCCATGCCACAGCCCAGAACACTACCCCAGGCCTTGAAAAACAAGTCTTGTGGCAACATTGCACCCCAGAAAGAACTGAGTCAGACAATGGGACTCATTTCCATAACAACCTTATAAACACTTGGGCCAAAGAGCATGGCATTGGGTGGGTATATGATATCCCTTCCCATTGCATCAAGTGATACAATGGACTGTTAAGAGACTACACTGAGAGCAATAGGTGCTGGAACATTCGAACATTGGAATACATGTTTAGCAAAAGCCACCTGCTTAGTCAACACTAGGGGATCCGTCAGTTGAGCTGGCCCTGCCCAATCAAAACTTTTACATACTATAGAAGCGGATAAAGTCCCTGTAGTGCACATAAAAAATATTCTAGGGAAGACAGTCTGGATTGTTTCTGTCTCAAGCAAAGACAAACCCATCTGCGGGACTGCTTTTGCTCAAGGACCGGGTGCACTTGGTGGGTAACGTGGAAGGATGGGGAAGTCAAATGTGTACTCAATAGGATTTGATTTTGGGTCAGAATAGCCAATGATTTGAATTGTATGATGTTGATTGCTATATAATACTGTATGTCATCACTACTACGGTTGCTATATATCATATCAATGGTATTACAGTAAGAATTACCCAGATTAATGAAGAATGAATTCTGATGAAACCAAGTAAAGTGCAGTAATGATAGAACTGAACAAGTGCAGCAGTGATGGAACCAGAACTGGCTTCAGCATACAATCCAACACCGCACACCACCTCTCTTGCCCTGAAGGACTGTTATGACAGATGGAGCCCAAAGTCATAGACTAAATGAACTCAACTGCCAATTAGAGGGATGGCCCATAGACTAAGGGAATGATATCTGTGTGTATATATCAAAAGACAGGAAAGGTGGTGGTGGTTAATTGGAATGTATCGGAAAGTGTGGGACCTGGACATGATGTAGACGGTATAGAATAAGGAGTGGATGTTGTCCTTATTTCAGCTGGGATAATTTTTTTCCTAGTAGCAGGTACGGTGATGTGTTTTGGATTTATGATGAGAAGAATGTTGATAACACATTTCATGCTTTAGTTGTTGCTTAGCAGTGTTACACTAAGTCAAGGACTTTTCAGCTTCTCATGCTGTCCTGCCAGCAAGGAGGCTGGGGAGCACAAGCAGCTGGGAGGAGACACAGCCAGGACAGCTGATCCAAACTGGCCAAAGGGATATTCCATACCATGTGACATCATGCTGAAAACAAAACTGGGGGGGCTGGCCAGAGGGATGGTGTCCCACTGCTAGGGGACTGGCTAGGCATTGGATGGCAGGCGAGCGATTGAATTGTGCATCACTTTTTTTTTGTATATTATCATAATCATTACCTTTATTTTCCCTTCCTTTTCTGTCCTGTTAAACTGCCTTTAGCTCAACCAATGAGTTTTAGCTTTTTTGCTATTTTCACCCCCATCCCACTGGGGTGGAGTAAGTGAGTGGCTGTGTTGTGTTTAGCTGCCTGCCGGGTTAAACCACAACACATCACAAAGCAGGCAAGCAATTAAAGAAATGATCCTTCACACTGTGATGTAGAGATCTATACTGAACAGAGGGTCTACAAAGATTTGACTCAAAAATTATCTGCTTCTAAAATACATACGTATATAGTAAGTACTGCATCTTTATGTTTCAAATCTAAGCACAGTTGTCTATTGTTTTCTATTTCAAAAGTTACTGTATAACCTCTTTAACACTCTTCTCTACTTTCTGTAGGTGCTCCAAAATTTGAACCATGAAAACATCTTTTAATTTTTTCTGTTTTAATCAAAATGTTCAAAAGAATCTTTTATTCTTAGTCATTAAGTAAAAACAATGGCTCACTGAAAACAGTATTGAGAAAGTAACACATAAACTAAATGTTAATAAAGAATTATAAATCTCTTCCTAATGAACTCACATGCAGATCTGTAGCTCCACCTAGAGGAGGAGCTCCACCTAGGAGGAGGAGTAAAAAGCAGAGAAGGAAGATGAAGGTGTCTTAACACCTGTAATTACTGGTTTTAACTCAATATTTTTTCTTCTTAATATGTGATACATTGTGTAGTGTTCCTTGTTCTGTGAAAGAAGAAAGAAATACTCTGAGAAACATCAATTCTAGTGGGGAAAAAAAAAATCTTTCCCAGAAATCTTAAGTATGGTTTGTAAATTCTTAAATGTTCTTAATAAGATTCTTTGATGCTTTATGAAAAATAAGTGCTGCAAAATTGGGTCTAAAATCTTATTTAAAAGTAAATTTAAAAGGTTTTAGTGAATAGCATTTTATCTATTGATTTTGATTTTTATATGACTTTGCCCTTTAACCACTTTTAAAATCGAAAATGTAATTATGTAAAATATATACACTTGTTTTGACATAAAGATAAATTATCTAATTTCTGTAATCTATCTCAGCCTTGGACAGATGCAGGAAAATTCCTGGGAGGCAGACACCAAATCTTTGAGGTAACATGCAACATTTTGAAAGTCAGAACACAAATAACCTTGATATGAGAAACAATAATGGTCTCTGCCAATTTGTTAAATTGCATCTGTTTTCTACTCACATTAACTTCATTGGTCTGGGTTAAGCTTGAAGTGGCTCTACCCTCAAGTTCTGATTTCTTTAGCACACTCGGTCAGCTAGTGACAGTTTTGTCTCTTCTTTACAAGAAGCACAAAGCTGGGTATCAATATATGGATTTAATATGAACCTCTTATTTTTGGAAGCTTGGAGATGTCTAAAATGTGTTTTGAATTGGAAAATAGACAGGTTCAATCAACACGTGACAGGTTTTGAAAGGACTCACACTTCCTTATTACCATCTTTAAAAAACAAAATGAAGAGTAAAGAAAAAACAGCATATGAAATATGCTGAAAAAGCAGTTAGTTGAAGGATCAGTGTGTAGGACAATGACCAACAACTACTGAACATGGTAGCTTGAAAATGCATATACATGTAATGATTTGAAAAAAAAATCGGGTAAGCAAGATCGTTTCCTTATACTTTGCGTGATCATCTGCAATAGTACATTTTTGTGTAATATTTGTTTTTTAAGACATTTAAGAATTGGCTTAATGATATGTCATACAGTACTCAGCACTGCATTAGTCCCATTGTCTCAGAGTACACCTAAGCTTTTCAATTTTAATTTTTGATTCCTTTTGCTCATGACAGATTTTTTCAGGGACTTCAACACAGTGGAAAGGTGGCAAGGACAGAAGGGGATTAAAAGCAATTAACTTACTGAAATAAAATAATCAACATAATACCAAACAGCAAGGGGTTTCTTATGTAGCTACAGCATTACCAGTACCCGAGCGAGGAACTTCTAAGCTATCTGTTGCTACGTTGCTGAACTACTGATTATATTAAAGATGTATCCCAGATGCTTCACGCTCCATTGATGCAAAGCAGTCATATGGAACAGTGTACAGCAACTGGGACAGACACGTGAAATGAGATCTCTCGAGTTTATATATATAAATTCCTGATCTGATAATAGTACTAGGTGTAGAACAATCACAGACATTGTAATTACTCTTAAATTTGAACCAGTTCATTTATTTCTGTTACTGCCATGATTTCTTTATGGTCCTTCTCATCACACTATATATAGGTATTACTACAGAGCCTGCTTCTGTAGAAAATGTAAGTCTACAGGAATACCAGTGCACCAAAACTTTCGACTAGTCAATCTCAACAGCTTGTATGAACATTACTTAACAATGTTCATACAATAATTAACAAAAGCTTAACAATGTTGTGGATGACATACACACAACACTCCTGCAATTTAAATATGACATATTTGTATGGTGGATTTTGTAGTGACACAGGGAAACCTAAATTGGATGTGGAGACCTGAAGTATTTATTTGCATGTTAATACACTTTTATCCTATAGGACTGTTTTCAATAGCAATACTATGGCATTGGATCCAGTCAAAAGCTTGGGTACATCTTAGATGAATTTTCTGCTTTGATTTCAGTTGAAGTTCTTTGCAAGAAGACAAATTCAAAAAATCATCAGAAATCATATACATATACATTTCTACATATATAAAAATTTAAACATGTTTTAGAAGAGACCTTAAATCATTCTCATTCTTATTATATGATTACAATAATTTCTGCAGAAAGATGCTAGTATGTACCTAGAAAATGTAATTTGCATAAACAAGTTATGAATTGCAAAATGCAGTACAATTGATTTACGTACAAATAATATCCATAACACTGTCATAATCTTGCACTTTTCTGTGACTACAGAATGCTTGCCTTGGTCTGAAAATATATTTATTTTAAGCAATTAATTAATTCAATTTTATATTTTATAGTCTATGTATTTTATTGCTTGATTCCAAAGAATATGTCAAGTCCTCTAATTCTTTAGGTCTACAAAGCATATTATGTGGATATTTTCTAGAACTAACATGATCATTAGCAGAATTTCCATTTTCCTGTGAACTTTACTGAAATGTTCTTTAATCCCTATTTTTCTGTACATCGAGCACTGTCCTACAGATGGAGGACAGCTCAATAGAAAAGACGTTTGTGCACAGAAATATAAAGAGACTGATGGAGGAGGGGAGAAGAAACATAAATTACGTCTATCCTACAAATGAGGAAAAGTCATGATATTCCTGACTTACAGGTGTTTTTCCTCACAAACAGGAGGCTCACCTTAAATTCAATTTGCTATTGAAATAGAAAATATCTCACAAGGTTTTTTATGTAGCTGGCAGACATTTTTCATTTTTGTTTTTCTGAAGTCTTCCAAAAACGCTTTAAAACGCCAGTCCCTATGATCTATGGACAATTGTGGAAGGATTAGATTTGCACACAATCTCTTAAGGTACCTTATGAATTTTAGTATAATGATACTATAGGGATAATATTATATTCTTAATGCAAGTAAAGATGAATTCACCACACTTTTACTCTTCTTGCCATAGAAAAATCCCAGAGCGAAGCTGACTTAACAAAGCAGGTGGAATCTGAAACAAAAATTCCTCTGATGTCCCCTGAAAAAGTCATATTAAGAAGGATGTTCCCCAGCCAGATACCCCCTGCCACTTAATCTAAAGTAAATTTAGAAAATTACTGAATTTTTGGTAAGAATACCTTAGTACTATAAATCAATGAATAAACATACTGATCCATATGCTATAAGGCATAAATATACTATTTTCCTCCATCAGTGACAGATACAATCTTTCTTTTGTATTATTCAATACTTCTTCTCTAGAAAGGAGCATAATTTCTGGCAGGTTAAAAATGTAAAATGTAAATTAGGAGGACTCCAAGGTAGACCATGAGAAGTAAGTAACCAGACATAAACAATTCTTGAAAGTGTAAATAAAGGATGAAGGAAAGTTAAGAAAGAACTGGTAGTATGGCTGGATTTTAAAAGACAACAACATTACAAAAAGCAGTATATGCTTTATTTTGTCACTTTTCTCCAGAAGATGGGATAAGGCATGTACAAAGTTTCTGAACATTAGTGGTAAAATACTGGAACAAACAGACAAATTGAAAAGCTGTACTTCATTAGGCCTGGATACAGTTATTCACGAGTTCTGCTGGAGCCTCGGAGTCATCTGGCTGAACTGTGAGCTCTAATGCAGTAGTTAACGGAAAATGAAAAAGGCTGCAGGGTAGCAAATCTACTTATCCTATGCTAGCTATGACTCCAAAATCATGGATACCAGCAGTCAAAAATGGTTGCTTTAAAAGGGTATGATATAGGAAAATACTAAAAAACAATTATGAATTTCTGCCTAATTTTTACATGGCTAGTGCAACAGGAATATCTTCTACTAAGGACAGCTAAAGTATATACTTTCATATTATATAATATAAAAATATAAATTTTTATTTTCAAATGTTTTGACAGTAAAACCTGGGACTGCTCATGGGACAGGAGAAGAAATTTTATCATGGCTAAGCTTTGGTTAATTGAAAGAGAAAGAATAGAGAAATTAAATAATGAGTTTTCATTATCTTCAGTGGTTAGTGTGTTAACATGTTATTTACTATATTTATTCTTGTAAAGGGTCAAGCAGATACTGAAATTTGTAGAGGACATAGAATTGTATGAGCTGTAATGCCAAGATGGTAGGTGAGTGGAGAAAACACATGAAATTCAGTGTTAAAGGATGAACTAATATATATTAGGAGCAATATTTTAAGCAACCCACAAACAATGGATGGTTATAATGGTTATAACTATCTACAGTGGCTCAGCTGAAAAAAAATAGTGTTACATCTCTGGCTAATAGCACGTAAAGCTTTGCAAAATCCTGTAGTATTCAAAAGAAACCCCAAACAACAAAAGAACAAATATGCCTAGAGATGTAATATATATATATACACACACACAGTGTATATATATGAAAAAACTCAACCACTCAACAACGTTCTTCGATGTCATTCTCCTCCCAGCATGTGAACTTCAGTACTGATTATCCCATATTGAAAAAGACAGAGCACAAGCAGAGGGGATTAGAACTGAAGGTTGCATATTGAAACATTTTTCTTTAAGGAGATATGATAAAGATTCTTAGCATGAGGGCATACACTGAAACCATACAGAACAACAGATATCACACAAGCAGAGCAGCGTTTCCAAACACACTTATGTGACTTTAACCTTTTAAGTTTCACTTTCAAGTGCCTACAGAATTTTAAATGCAAGATTTAAGACTGCTAATTTTCTTTAGGTCCTCTGGCAAATTATACACAAGAAATTAGGTGTTCTTTGCTAGAAAATACACAGAAAGGTTCACTGACATTGAAAGGCAACAAGATGAAAACACAGAGAGACATCTACATAAATATATCTACATTTACATATGTGCGTGTCTAAACAAAATATATAATTGACTTATGTAATTCAGTGCATTAAAATTTCATAGTAGAAGAGTAGGAATATACATAAAAGAACAGGATGAAACGAGTATGATGTAACTATGGATAATGGTATTTGTCACAGTTACCGTAAGAGAGGAAAACTGTCGCGTGTTAACCTTGTAATCTATTTTGTGGTGAGTGTGCACAAGCAAGCTGAATCGTCTGGCAAGTAATATGGGCAGTTGGGTGGTATGAAGAACAGAAATTGAGAAAATGCAGGGCAAGGATATCTTGATGGGAATAAGAAAGAAATACAAATGAGGCAAAGCAAACCATGATTTTACACGTCTCTATCGGGCATCCTTGGCTGTTCATTAGTGAGGGTGAGGTATCAGCAGAATAAATAATGTCCTTTATGGGGAACTTCCTATGCAACTATCCAGTATGATATTTCTTGCTGATGGAAAATGAGAGTGCAAAAATCTTATGATGATGATCTGATCTAATACTGTAATTTTTACTTTCACATTATTAAAAGGGAAATTATAATCCTCTAATACAAGTCCTTGCTCTAAAATTCCACAATGTAATAAAGTACCTCTCAATTTAAAACTTTAACATATCTATAAAATAATTTAGTGTCTATTCTAATGTAATATTAGAATATTTAGTACCTATTTTAATTTAATATTAATTTAATATGGACATAACTTTGACCAGTTTTATACATATGAAAGGTTTAGAATCTTCTAAAATCTTTAACAATTAGTTAAGGGACTATTAGAAGGTGAAAGGGGAGCATGAGGTGAAAATACACATATCAGTACAGGAAAGGTGTGCTACATGCAAACTCGGTGCTAAATAACATGATTTAACATGTTGTTCCACAAACCTGTCTCACACAGACTTATTTTAAAACAATTAAAATTGTACACTTAAAAATCACATTGATCAGAGTATTCAAGGACAGAAAGAACCAGGCATAGGTCCCTGTATTTGCCTCACACTTAAATTTAAATGTTTTATTTGGTTAAAGCATAGTATGCACGTGATTAAAAGACTGATCTAGATTTTATTTGAGTACCTGAAGGAATGCAGAATTGATTGTTGGTTTTGGGAGTTTGTTCTTATAGTTGATCTCATCATGAAAAATACATACTGTATTTACATTTTAAAGAGTTCTGGTGGCAGTCTCCAGAAAGACAAAGTTTTTTTCCATTAGACTGAAATATTCACTAGTATCTGGTATTTTCCTCTCTTACCAGCTAACTAATCTCTTTAAATGCTCAGTATTAGACATTTTCTCCAGTTTCCAAGCACATAGGGCTCTTTTCTGTAAGTTTTCTACCTTTCAGCTTAATTTTATTCTTTGGGCATAAGGAGCTGCTATAACATTCTTTTATCGGCTTTATACTATACATGTAAACAATTTAACCTGTTTTTTCCTAACCACTACTTATTTCTACATATAACAAACAAAGAGAAAAGCCCTTTGAAATGCAACATGGTAGAGAGTGTGTGTATGATATTGATTTAACTACCTTTTATGACCTTTTAATTATTTTCAGAATAATTATTTTCAAGGGTACAATCCCAATTTTGAAACTGCGGCTTATATAACGAATTTCTAAGCATACAACTATCCAGGCAGTTGTACAAAAGCACTTACTTTTATCAGCCAAACTTTTAACATTCTCAAAGAAAGAATTCACAGTTGTTTGACAAGACTTTATCTTCCAAAAACCTTCTGCCTTGAATTCTAGCAGTAATGCTCTGTATTCAAAGCTTTTGAACCGTTATGTATAGAAACCCGCCTCACCATTCTGTTAGCTTCTCTTTTACAACATGGGTCATGTTGCTTGGGCTTCTATTTTTATTTTTTAAGGTTTAATATTACATTCACTGCTTCCAGGAGTTTCTAGATTATTCTAAGATCCCTCTAAAATGAATGCAGCATATATCTACTTCTGAATTCAGTTCATCTGAATCAGCTGCTTTCAAATATTCATCATAAAAATACTGCTTAATGCTTTCCTTAGAAACTAGTTGCTTGAAAAATACTTCACCATCATTATGGAATACGAGTGCACTCTCCTACTTCTTTCAAGAAACAGAAAAGACATAGATATTGAACACTTTCTTTTTTCTGTCATTACTAAAAATTTGATTTTCTTAATCTTTTAACGGTGCCATTTATATATATAAGGGGATATTCCTTTTTCCCCCTAATGTAGTGTAATATATATTCTATTGTTCTTAGTTAAGCCAAGGATTGTTCCTTAGCTTCACTTCCACTATACTTCATAGCTTCTAGCTCATATGAAATTATATTTGCCTTCCCACTTTTTACACTGTGATATATACACACTTTTTTTTAACTGATGTCCTCATATTGTCACCAAACAAAGTTGGGTTTTTAGAAGTCACTTTTCTCAATCATGGTACAGTGGCTATTTGGCCAGCTCCTAAGCTTTCTCTTAATTTACCTTTCAGTCACAATCTCACATCTATTTACACTTTTATCTCCAAAGTCTGTCATTCAGAACATGTTTAACTTTGAGAAATTAGCCTCTCCGAGGTATCAGTTCTCCACATTATTGCTAAGGACCTTCCTCTGTTTACCAACAGCAAATATAAGCAACTTAAAACCACCGGTCCCTAGGCAACTGTAAACTTCCATTACAATGATTAATTCATCTTTATCTAGCCCAGTAAAGTCCAAAGTGGAATGAGTGCATGTAGAGTATCTAGCTAGACATCTAAATTGAACTCCCAAATAGCAATTCCATTTTTCTTAAGAAGGAAAGAAGAAAATTTTGAAAAAAAAAAATCATATATTTTAGGTTTAGAAGAGTAAATATTCTAACCATCTTTTTTTCCCCATAGTTATAAACGAATTGTCTAAATATCAAATTTCAGGTAAAAAAAATGAGCATGTGCATAAACATTTGCAGACTAGGAAGTCCATATGCAAGGAAGTGATTACTAGGAATTGAAAAACAAAGTGGTTTTAAAATCAACATTATAAACATTACAGAATGTAGTTCCTCTCTGTGGCAATCTAGTTTTTTAAAACTTCACTATATACATGGGTCCTCTGTATATATATACAATTCTGCAAACAGGTCATTTTAGCAGCTATTTGGCTGTGTACACAGAAGCAATACAGACCACAAGTCTGCTAAATGTATTAGTTTCAGATCAAGAATGCTGAATGTAAAGAAGTGTAACAAGACATTTAATTCCTTGATACGAAGCCAATAGGTACAATAATTTCAGAAGGCAAACGAAACTAAAATGAATTATAACATCTATTTGAAAAGTGGTAGAAACACAAATATTTTCTTTTCCACCTATAAATGTCAAATATCTATTATTATATCAAAATTCCAGTTGTGAAACGTATTACTTCAGACAAGTAATTTTAACAGTTCTCTTTCAGACATCTCTATTATATGTGAGCTTTCATCTTTAAATTTTGCTTATTAACATCTGTTCTTACTATTACAGTGACAGATAGTTTCCACTGCAACTTCTTGATTTTGTAAGTTCATAATCCTGTGAAGCCTTGAAGCTTTTTCTAAATGTATTCCTTTTTTCTGGAGTGTGTATATTACCATAAAACATTCAGTAGGACCATTACAATGAAATAGCATCATTTATTCCAGTATGAGCTGCAGAAGGGGTTCCAAAACCACGTAAGAGCAGACAGACTGGACCAAATCAAAGACGCCTCTCACCCAATACCCCTCCTTGTCAAAGAGCTGTTTGCCGTGTAAGCTGATGTCTCAGCATAGACAAGCATACAGTGATGGAATTTTCTTCCTTGAAAACTCTCCCAACATCTGGCACTACATGGCTCAAAACAGAGCTTGAGTCAAAGTTGTTGTCTATAATTTTATACCCTTCACTGTATTCTTCTTCCTAAGAACATTAAAGCACAGTTAAACTGTCAGCATTCACCACGTCATATTGTATCAACTAACCTGGAAAACGTAGCAAATGTCATTCACTTTTGGTTATTTCCCTATTCCAGGGAATTAGAAAGGTTATCTTCATCTTCTCTTAGATCTTTATATCAATTAATCTTTCCAGGTGCAAGACATTTTTTGTGCCTTGCTTAATAGGGTATATAACTTTATGTCAATATTTACATGGCCAGCAGGAAGTACCAAAGTGCTGAATAAAAAGTACTACTAGGAGAAGATGCGGTTATTCTGAACATTTATGGTACCAAATACTTTAAAAAGACAATGTATGGTGGAAAAGTCTCAACTGGCAAGGTACAGTATAAATATCTGCTCATTATGCATGACTGCCCAATCAGAGGCAAGCCATGACAGAAATTGCTTAATACATTTGATTCCCACTAAAATGGGTCTCTAAAAAAACAAAAGAAAAAAGAGGAAAAAATATTCTATTACAGAGGGGATTATAAGCATTGATTCACTCCAAATCAGGATCAGCAGAACATTTCTAACCCAGCTCACATCAGTTTCAAATTCAGCACTTCAGACATGTTTTACAGCAGTAGGCCCCCCATCAACATGCTCAGAAACACAGCGCTTTGGAAGCTTTTTGGTTCAGCTCTACAGCTCTGACCCAGGCAGGGCTATTCTCTGGACAAATGCCAGAGAATCATGACAATTACAACATAACACCTCAGTAAATGGTATTCAAGCATCCTCAGATCCATTTATGACATACTTTTCAGCTCCCTTTATGACATACACAAAAATTTACCAATGAATCTAGTACAGATGAGGAAGCTCTTCCTGGCTTCTAAGGGACACAGGTGACACAGAGCCATATGTGAATGTCTTAGAGTTACAGTAATGATAATGGCCCATGTGACATCGCCATCTTTCAGAGAACAGAATCATAGAATATCTCAAGTTGGAAAGAAGCTTCATTCCATCTCCTGGTGTCCTACTGCTGGTCACCAGAGAGAGATCAGCACTTCCCCACCTCCCCGCTGCCCCCCTTCAGGAAGTTGTAGCCTGCGATGAGGTTAGAAGATGCAGATCTTCTTAGTTACCAGAATAGAAATAGACTGTAAACAACTCCCACTACCAAAGGCAGCTGCCCTTTCTCTTTTATCTAGAAGCCATTGACCTCACCTGTGGTTGTATGTGTACTTAGAAATCATTTTCTCCTAACCAAACAGGAAAAGTAAGCTGTGGTCAGACCCAGAACTTATTATTCAAATGTATTCATGTCTCCTCAACTTAAAGGTTTAATTTACAGGGAAGAAAATCATCTTCCTCCAACACACTAGCCTGAGAGTATCAACATTTTCTTAAAAGCCTACAGATTTTCCTTCTCTTTTCCAGTCTTTGTAACGGTTTTTCCCTCTTCCAGATCAGTTTATTGATATGCATTTCTTTTAAAATGTGCAACATTAGCACACTTCTCCTCATCGGTTATATATATTAATCTTTGTTTACATAAACTGGAGAACAGGCCAAAGACTGAATTTGCTAGTAGCCCTTGGACAGGCTAAGGTAAATGCAACGCTTTGCTTATTGGGTCTGAAAAAGGGAGAATTCCTCCCTTTTCTTGCCTTTGAAATGCTCACAGTAGTAAAATATTCCAAATCTTGGCTAGCTGAAAAACCTATTAATTAAATCTTTGTAAGACTGTAATAATTAGGTAAGATTTCATAATATATTAAATGTTATCCACCCATAAATTTAACATGCACTGTGTAGAACTCTTGATTCTTTATAACATATGGCAGCATATGATTTTTGACACAATTTTAAAACTCAAACTGTCCGATATATTCTTGCTAGTTTACTCACAGCTTTGCCTGACATATTTATAAATTGTGATCAAAAGCATTTCGGCTACCTGAAAAGAAATTGAAAAAGGAGTGAAAACTTGCCTGTTCAGCTGTGGAAGAAAAATCCATCTTTTTTGTAAAAAGACTCCTGCACAGATAAAACGGCTGGGGGTAGAAAACAGTGTTTGTTTTGGAGAAACTTCTTACTGAGGAGCTGTCCCTCCTGATATTTAAACAGAACATGATCAGATTTGACTGAATATTTGAAACTATTAACACATACATTTAATTTTCTGCTGTGATCATTAGATGCATTTCTGAAGTACAACATACTGCAGAGGATGTGTATCAGCAGCTACATGTAATATTAGCAGCTCTTTAAGACCTCAGAAGTAGGATTTTAAGAGTCCAGACAGAAAACAGGTCGTTATAATAAAGCAAGCTAGTTTTAAGGTTGTATCAGTGTTGGTGGGTGGTAGTGGGGGCTGCATTTTTTTTTTTTATTTAGCAATCTCAATTTGAAACACTTTAAAACACCAAAATGCCAAGTGTGAGATCACAGGGATTTATATGATGAAAGAAGCCAAATGAAGGCCAGTAAACAACACAAGATGAAATTTTAGAAAGCATAGCTTTGCTTTCTCTTTCTGTTCTGTTTTTATGCCTTTTTTTCCTCCTGCTTTTCTTAAGTTTAGATATTTATTCCTAGCCTTCTTTTATATTTCTCAGCTATGACTCCAGAACACTCAATAATATTCTGCTTGCATGACTCAGGTGAACAGTCAATATATTAAGTAGTCACTAAATTTATTATTAGCTTGACTTAGTCAAGTCAAACTCCTGCTGAGGTGGAGCCACCTGCCTAAGGAATTCATTTTGATGAAAGCAGGTATGTTACTGTATGATCAGTATTGTTAGGGCCTTTGCTGGTTTTAGATAGTGCTTCCTCTTCTTAGAATCCATATAAAAATAAAAGAGTCTCAGTTTACTCATAAATAAATTGATTTTTAAGATCTGTGAAACAGTTGAAATTTGAAATAGTATATTACAGTACGTGTCAAACTAAATTTAACTGAAATCATGGAGGGTCTTCTCACTGACTTTGACAATGTTGTTATAGGCCCATCATTAGTAAAGTAGTATCTTCATTAATCTCCCGTATTTTGAAAATATAGTAGTTTTTTCCAGTGGAAGACACTCTGTGGTCTTCCGAACAAATACTTGCTGAACACTGAGAGTTTACGGAATAAAAAAACAGTCAGACAGTGAACTTTTAAAATATTCCTCACTGAACATTACCTGAAGTTGGTGGCACTCTTTCAGTCAAGGAACACATCTGTCATTTGCATTTCATTGACCTTGAATCTTACTGGTTAGAGATGAAACTTTACCTATTCAAAGCAAGCTGTTTAAAACATTCAAACAGATTTTTGTTAAGTGCATTTCACTTTTTAATTTCCTACTGTTCTTCTTCCACTGAGAAAGCACTGTCTGAACCCAAAGGGATTTCCACATCCAGCTTTCATGCTTTTTGTTGCTACATGGCAGTGACTGCTAGATTGGCAAATAGAATAATTGCCTTTGAGAGATTTCTTTAAGGATGTTAAGAGCATGAACTTCATTCTTTTTAAGTAGCTTCTTAAATAAATGCTTCAAAATAAAGTCAACTATTGATCCAATTCTTTGACTAAAAAGTTCTCTCCATTTGACAATAGGATTTACTACTGAAGACAAAATGTACATTAATCTTTCTAGTTTATTGTCTTCAGTTGACAAAGGTAGAATTACAGAGTTGCTGCACAAAGAGAGATTTGTACCCTCTGTTTGAAATGACAAATCTACATAAATTCATTGACCGACTCAGGATGAAAGCAATCTTTACATCTCTACTTCTTGTCACCTGAAGAGGAATAGGGATATAGTTTATGCTTTATTGCCTAGCAATATTGTTGAATAATTGTTTATTCTCTAAGCACATTTGTAATTTCCTTGTTTTTTGTAGTGCTGTATTTTTTTTTCCCCCCCCCGGAAGTGAAAAAGAACATCCAGAATGTCTATTTACTGCCAGGGGAGAAGGGTGGAAATTTTATCCGGTAAAAAACAACCGAACAAATAACGCCCCCCACCCCCCGTCCGTCAGACTATCTGGAAGAGTTTGTACCAACTTCACAGATTTTACACTTCTTCTACCACTGGGACTAATTTGAACCCTAATTTCTAAAGGGGGAGGGATGGGAGAGAAGACGAGAATGTCAATATTCTGTCTATCACGTGTGTGTACGGTGGGATAAAAACAGCCGCTGTGGGACAGAAACGTTTTTTTCCACTGACAGCTGCAATGAGAAGCTGAGCTAGGACGGATACTGCAGGAGCAGTGAAGGGAATCCTTCATGCAGTCTCACCTCCGCCGCTTTTAACTTATGTTCCCTTTCCTGGCGCTAATCCTAGCGGTGTACTTGGCCCTAAGGAATGGACAGGTGAGACCTCTGTGTTGCTCGAGTTGCATGTGGATTTGGGGGCCGGGGGAGGAAAAGGGCAATAAAACCAGCAAACAAAGGTTCACAGCCAGCAAGACAGAGGTGAAATAAAGCCCTCTCTGCACTGGTCATGCATAAGCTACAGCAAAACGTAAAAGCGAATCACACAAAAGTACACTGCGGCTAGCGAGCCGGGAGTCTCCTCGAAAACAAGCTTCGTGCAACGTTACCGAGACACGTACGGAAGACCCGCACAGCGGCACTTACACACACGCGAGCGCGCCCGTCCGCGCACCGGGGAGAGCGGCATGCCCTCCCCTGCACGCACACCCGCGCCCGCTCCCGCCCGGGGCTGCCGGGCGCACGTTCCCGGCGCCGCCGCTGCCGCACCGCGGCGAAGCCCGCTCCTGCTCCCGCCGCACCGCGGCTCTCCGCGCCCGGGGGCCGCCAAACGCCGCCGCGGCGCCCCCCGGGCTCCTCGCAGCAGCCGCCCCGGTACGCGCCGGCCGCCCTTCCTTCCCGGCTCCGGTCACCAAGCATCCCCCTGCCCGGCCGCCCCGTCCTTGCGGTGGCCAGGGGCAAGGCGGGGATCACCCTCCCGGCCCTGCACCCCGCTGCGGGGGACGGGGCGTCCGGGGGCACCTCCCGCCCGCTCTCCGCTCTCACCCGGCAGCGGCGAGGCGGCTGCCCCGCTCCCGCCCGCCTCCGCTCCCGCCTCCCCGCGGCGCGCCCGCCCCTCGCCCGGCACCCGCCGCCGCCGCCGGCCGCAGAGCAGCCGCGGCCACGCTGCGCGGCGCGGAGGGACCGGGGCTGGCTAGGCGGCGGGGAGGGAAGGCCGGGGCGGGGGGAGGGAAGGGGAAGTAGAAGGGAAGGGAAGGGGGGGGTGTGTGTGGAGGGGGAGGGGGGGGAGAAATCAAATAAATAAATAACCTCCGCACCAATAAGAGAGGCAGCGGCTGCCGAGCAGTCTGGGATCGGATGGGAGAGGTCCTTCCTGGGCTGTATTTGTTTGTTTGTGACTGGAGCTGCAAAGTTCAGAGCCAAACGTGTTGCTTTCCGGCGGCGGCGGCCACCCTACTTCACCTGCTCCGCTGACGGGGTGCCCGCCCGGCCCGGGGCGGCCCCGCCGCTCTGCGGGCCCTCGGCCCGGCGTCCTCCCTGCCGCTGGGGCCGAAGGACGGGAGAGGAGCGCGGGGCTGCGTCTCTCCCCCGCCCGCCTTCCCCTCCGCGGCTGCCGGAGGGGCAACGGACAGGTGAGTGCCGCTTTTCCGCACTTCTGCCCAGCACGGCGCGGAGGGAGCCTCCGCTCTGTACTTGCCTGTCACTGCAGGGGCCGCTCATTTATCAAACTTTGCCTGCTGTTGGCTCCCGCGCCCCGCGCCTTGCCTGCTGCGGGCGGGCGAGCGCTCGGGGTTAATTGGTTTTGCGCAGAGGGGAGCTGGGGGGGGGGGGGGGGGGGGGGGGGGCGGAGGGGGTCGCGCTCTGCAGAGCGCAGTTCTGCCCGTATCGGGAGCGGGGGCTCGCCGGAGCCCTGCGCCCCGCCCGCGGCTGCCGCCCGCAGCCCCTCGCCTCCGCGCGAGCTGGCGCCGCGGGCGCCTGCCGAAGTTTTGGGTTTTTTTCGCCCTGGAGGGGGCCGGTGCAACAGGCACCGTCCTGCGGAGGGAGGGCGGGCGGGCGGGCGCCTCGCCCGCCGGCGCGGGGCTCCCGGCGTCCCCGAGCGGACCTCTGCCCCCTCAGGTAACCGCGCTGTGCTCCCGGCACCGCCGAGCGTTGGCCCTGCCGGGCGCCCGTGCCGCGCGGCTGCCTGCGGGAGCCCCGCAGCGCCCCGGGAGGCGCCCCGCCGCCGCCTCAGGGCAGGGAAACTTGCCGAGCCGCCTGAGGCGCGGATGGGGTGTCTTCCCCCGCCTGCGCGGAAGGTGCGTGTCGGGGCGCCGGGCGGCTCTGCTGTGCGGGCGCCCCCCGGGAAGGGAGGGAGGGAGGGTCGGGGGACGCCGCGCGGTGCTGCGCTGCGCGGGGCGCGGGCGCCCGGCAGGTGGAGCCGTGGGGAGCGGCGGCGGCCGCGATCTGTCTGGGCTGAGGCGGCGGTGCGACCGGAGCCCCGGCGGCGCGGGGCGAAGCGGGCCGGTGTCCTGCGGTCCCCCGCGGGTCCTGAAGTTGGATGCGTCGGGCGGTGAGCGGGGCCGGGCCGGGCGGCGGGCGCGCCTCCCGGTGAGGGCCGCGGGAGGCAGGTGGGGGCGGCGGGCCTCGGTGCTACCGTTACCCCTGGTCACACACGTATTTTCCTACCAGTGATTGTCTTTCTGTTTGTCACGGTGTCCTGGAAAAAAGATGAGATTCTAGGGGTAGTCTGTCTTAATTATCGCGGAATGTACAAAAGCGTAATTGCTAAAATTATTCAATAGCGGTTAACAATTAAAAGATTATCCCAGTACTCTGCAGCTAGCAAGGAGCAGACTGTACTAATTGGATAGTTAATGACATTTAAATAGGCAGGCTTTCTTAAAATAGTAAGCTCCACTCTTCCAGGGAACTGAATAGGGTGTTAGAATATTTAATAATTATATTGCAGTGACGGTAACACTTCTGAAAGGCTGTGGTAATTAAGTTGTTAGCTTGGCCAGCAGCACTGGGACAGACTTTGCAGTTTCAGAGCATCGGCTAAGAGAAGGTTAGAGTTTCATCACTTTTCGTTTGATAAGTAAATATATCTAAACACCTTAGAAATTTGTGTGAAGCCAGATTGTAGGGGAGGCAATATTTTACATACTGACCAGTGAAATCTTCCATTTTTTTTACTGACATCATTTGACTGAACTGATAATTGAACTTGAGCTTTATGTCACTTACCTCTTCCTACTGGAGTTTTATGTTACTTTATGCCACTTGCCCTGATTGAAAATAGTTACTGTTTAATATTGTGAGGACTGGATCAGGAATAGTGTAACAACACTCCTCTTGTCATCCTTTAAAAACTAAACAGCTAAGATAGTATTTTTTTTTGCTACTAATAACATGCCAGTTTAAACACTGCAGTTCAATAACAAGCTGATAAAGCAACTTGCATGGTTAAACTTTATTTTCTAAACTCTTTGTTCTCCACATCTCTCATGCTTCTTGCATAGCTTTTAAATGTTTGAGAAACTCATACAGTAACTGCAAAAACTGTTTGTGTTTTGTTTTAAAAGTTTTCTCAGTGTAATGTGTAATAAAGCTGGCATAACAAGAAGCAACACAGTGTAATGTTAGCTTGCTGTATTTTTTTTTTTTCCACAGAGAAAATGTTTCCCACTGTCTTAATCAAAGACATACTTCAGGAAAATGCCAGAAATGGAATTAAATAAGAGATTAAATTTAACAAATAAGATAGTATATTCTATTTTAAACTACTGTAGACAATAACACATGATTAAAATTGTAAAGTATGGATGGGGTCTTATATACCTATGCTTTATTCAGTCAGTCTTAAGTTTTGTCATCAACATAGATTTTTCTTCCTTTGAGGTAAAAAAATACGTAAATAAATAAACTCCTGAAATGCTGGTCTAAATACTGAAAGACCTTGGACCGTGTGACTCCCAAGTCAGTGACAATGCTGAGCTTCACAAAATTTATATTCACAATTTGAAAACTAGTCGTTTTCTTTCTTGTGTTGGATACTACAGTTGTCAATAAGGCATCTTTCTTTGTTGTATCCCAACCTTGCTCTTTTCAGTATTACAGATGCATTTCTCAAATACTTTATTTCTTCTTGCATGCCCAAGTATTAAAATATTTCTTACGAGCATTGCTGCTGGTTCTGAACCTGAATTCTATTCTGTACTTTCCCAAGTGAAGGTATCTAAAAATTGGAATAATGGAGCTTTTGTTTTTTCCTCAGTTCCTGTAGAAATGTTAGCTTGAATGAAAATGGGGTTTAACGTTAAGATTGGATTTCCTCCAAAACAAAAGTATGACTTTCCACACAGGTGATAAGTAGATAGCTGAATGTGTTACCAAATATTTACAAAACACTGATGTCTTGACATCTGGATTTGTGGAATGTCTTTGATAAAACATGGAGTGTGAGAAAATTCCGTAGAGGGTTTTTTTTGGGGGGGGGGGGAACCTCAACCCCAAAATAGAAGGCATGTTAAAAAATGTTTTCCACGACATAGTGGATTATCTAAAACTGTTTTGGGGAGTTGTGTTTGAATATTTTCCATATGTTTTATTAAAATGATATCAGCACAAGTTTTACAAGAAAACAAACTCTGCTTGAAAAATCCTTCTAATGAAACACAGATACCTTTCTTCTATAGCATCTACATATTTTTTTCCCTGATCTTTCCCAACTCTTTATTGGTAAATCTATGCAAGAAGATTCCCCAGCATTATTAAGCATATTCTTCTGTATTGCTTCCAAATTGTGCTATTGCTTCCAAATTGTACCACTTGAAGCCTTTCTTTCACCCTAACATTTGCAACACTAATGTTAAATTAATGTCCTTGCTAGGTTGAAAGTACCTTTCTGCCTTTCCGACACTTCCAAAAGATACATACCAATGTTTTACACATAGTATATCTAGAAATGTATTTACTAAACTCATAGCTCAATATGGATAAACTGAAAAAACTTTAATCTTGGAAAATGCAATTTTAGTATTGGGGGAGGAGGAAGGCAAAGAAGTTCTTAAATCCTGTATAATTACCATACTCATATTGCTTGTTAAATAAGAGAATGTCAACTTCTGGGCACATGCCTCTCTCATAACAGTAAAATACCCTACGGTTGACTTTGAAGCCACAGTGTACATTACAAATCATTCCGGGTAAAACAAATATTTAAGAAACAGATGCAAAATATTTGTTAATGCATTGAAGTGAACAGGCTGTGAAATTTAGTATCTGAGACTATTTCTAGTGTAGCTAATAATACTTATTACCTGTGATGGATACAGGAATAAGACTTCTGGAAGCCAACACTTCTGTTTCTTAAAAAAAATATGTTGGCTTCATAGATGCTGAGGGGGTTTTTTACGTTATAGTAGTGTTTTACTGTCTTAAAGATAGCAAATGAAGTTATAAACTAATAAATTCTATGGGCTTAGCAGAGTCATGGTCTGCAAATAATCAGAATGACTAAAGCATTAAATTACACTTTTATTTGTGCAATAAAGATAATTTCATACAAGACTTGACTTGCAGCTCTGTTATGTTATGAATATGTTCCTACTTCTGAAATTGTGTTCATTCAGATCTGTAAAGAAACTTTTACACATGGACCTGTTATGTCTGGACTATCGATGTAGCAATGTAATGATGGATACTCTAGGACTAGGATTTTTTGATGACTAACATTTTGTCAAAGACTGTTCTTGGTTTAGCACAGACACATGCACTGTTACGTGTCTAAGTATGTGCCTATACATGCTTTCTGTGTGAAAACCAGTCTTATTTCATAAATTTTAGCAGGGATAATCTATCTGCATTACAAACTGCTTTAGAGATTTAATTTATCTAGTACCTTGTACCCCAAACGCATCTATTATAAAGTAAGACAGAATTTGCAAAGATTCTTTTAAAGCATGGGAAGTGTTTTAAATGTAGCACATAAAAATATCACCATGGAGTATTTGCAAATACTTTTCCTAGAAACATGAATGAGTCAAAGATGATGTTAGTTTTGTTAATTCAAGTTGCATCTCTAATCTTAAACTACTGCACTAAAGGCAGCCTGCCTGTGAGCTCCGATGAAATCTAGAACTCTTGAGAATGTCTCTTCTAATAGCTGCTAAATGTTCCAGTGTTAATTAAGAGGTAATGTAAGTGGAATCGAATGTTATGACAGCGTAATGGTCTCCTGTTGAATATAAGATCCATGGCTAAGCAGACGCACTTTCAGAAAATAACCATATTTCAGTGTTGTCTGTTCAATAGGAAGTGTTTCTGGAAAAGCTTTAAATAATTTCCCCTAGAGAAATCTGTTCATCATGTTTCTATTGTAGCAGTCTAATGAGAGCAGCGTCGCTTTCCCTTCATTAGTTGAATGCAGGAACAGTTTACAGAAATCTGTAGGGTCACACACGTGGTGGTTCTCTACTCCAGTCCTTGTCTGCACCATACCCAAGACTTCTGCTAGCTGAAGCTTTTACTTCCTCCAAGGGAAAGAGAAAGCGAGAAAAGTTAGCTGTATTCCAGGACATGCTGTCATGACTGACAGTGCAGAACTGCAGAGGGCAGGCTCGCAGCCATCCCACTATGCGTGATCTTGACCCATATGGAATATTTGGAGTAAGAGCATTTTGAACATAAAAAGGGAAGCGGTCAAACTGCTCTTCCCTTCTGATAGACACCTATGCATTGGCAGTTCTTCTGTTTATTCAGGAGTCATTCCATCTTTACAGTAGTGTTAAAAATCACATTGATTAAATCTCTGAAAAAATATTGAATACTGTTCCCACATTGATCTCTATTGTTTTATTGTAAACCTGTTCTCCCTTGGGACCGGGTAACATTGAGGTGTAGCCATAATGATGTTCAAAAGAACATCAGCCACGTCCAAGGGCAGGGAGCAGGGCACAACTGGGGGAAGGCAGACGGCCAGAGAGGATTGAGCTCGTATTTATCAACTTTCAGAGCAAGTGGGGTGAGGAAGAAAGAAGGATGAAGCCTGTGCTAATTAACAGTGGACAGTGCCCCTAGGTCACAGCAGGAGTGAAGCTTGTTGAAGTTTGGACTGTAACACCTCCAGCTCAGCTCTGAGAGACATTATTTTGGCAGCTAATTCCACTTTATGGTAGACTGACCATTATATGTACAATTTCAGATGAAAGCATTTGAACCGTTAACAAAATTATCTGAAATTGCACTGATTTATGCAGTGACAACCATGTAACATTATGAGTGATAAAACCCATTTAAGCCCTGTTCCTGTGGACACTACATACATGTTTAATCTGCTGATGAGTCCTGCTTGTATTTTTAGGACTACAACTTGATATAACAAGATACGAAGCATAATCTTTTAATGGGAACAAAGTCTATTTAATACTTTTCTTTTTGGAAACTAACAACTTTAATTTTCTTTTTGGTGCATCTCTGACTGGCAATGAGTCATATCTCAGTAACTGTATACAGTACAGTTTCAGTTAAATGCTAACGCCTGTAATTCATTGGGGTATAACTTGTTCTTGGACAGCAGAGATTATTAAACCTAATTTTATGTTACGCTGAAATAAAAAACCACATTCAAGGAACATAGAAGTCTTGTCAAAGTAATTTTTAAATATTTCTAACTATTTGCTACAGTGAAGGGGATAAAATACAGGGTTGAGAATCAAAATGGACTAGCTGATGGTCTAAGGGGAAATCAAGTTTTCGAGAGAAGAGAGGATAGTTAATAGAGATTCATCCTTTTTTTTTTTTTTTATTTCAGCAAATCTGCCACTAATTTAGGGTGCAGGCAGAGGATAGCCTGTGAATTAGGTACCATGGGTAAGAAGGTACTGTCCCTTCACTTAAAAGCAACTGTTAATTTAATAGGATTTTTAGCTGCCTTTCAGACTAAACTGCATGTGTATTCCTAGTCTGTTGCAGTAGGAAGTAAAATATGTTAATTTGCAACTGCAAGACTAATTAATTCTACTTCACTTTGCAAA
This sequence comes from Strix aluco, assembly GCF_031877795.1. Lineage (NCBI taxonomy): Eukaryota > Metazoa > Chordata > Aves > Strigiformes > Strigidae > Strix > Strix aluco. The sequence continues at coordinate 38,904,633 of NC_133934.1, read as the reverse complement.
AGATTTATTGTGGCTTATGTGTCCCTGGGAAAATGAATTGTAGATTGTTGTAAAGTGCTCTAGAATGAATTTATTTATTTTTAAAATACTGACTTGTTAGGGCTTACTTCAGTGATAGCTGGGATTAGCAACACCGAGGCACAGGTAGAATAATAGGCACAGTTAGGTTTTACCACACTTCTTCAGACTCACTAGTAAATACTTATAACTTAGTGAGTATTTGCTCAGATATGCTCTTTGATTTCTCATGCAAAAAATGGGGAAGAAACTATACAAAGAGAATGAGAGGAGATTGCATAGGACTGATTGGCAAACTAGGAACAGCTGTTACAACAATCAAGGGGCATGACAAGTAGTTATTCTTTAGTAGGAACCTAAGGAGTGAGGATTGGATTTAACATAAAGAAGAAAAAGGTGGAGTGATGAGAAGAGAGAACAGCTAAAGAAGACTTTAAATATACCTTGTCAGAAGTTCTTGGGACAAAGTGGTTAGTCAACAAGGGGGAAAAATGATTTTTTTAAATAAAAAAAAGCTACTTTTTTGTTTTTGAATAAGAAGTATTAACTTGGTTATGAAGTTTGTTTCTTGAAGAGCTTGTGATGTAGAGAACATGAAGTGAGCGTCTGAATCTGAAACGGATTCCTTGGGTTTAAGCCAGGTAGGGGAGAACTACTGTTTATATGCACAGAGTTTCCTTCGTGCTGGTGGACTCGTGTTCTTGGAGGACAGGAAGAGCTTTTAGCAATTTCTAAAATTTTCTGCCCTTGTTTCCTTTTTATAGACTTTCATCCTACTGTCTTTTTCTCTATCTTTGTTTTCTTTACTTCTGTGATTCAAGAACATGAGGATCTGAAGATAAAATTGACCTAAACTGAAAACTCCCTGAACCAGTAGAATTGACTGGGGCTGTGATCACACTCAATTTCACACTCCTGCTAGTGTCGTGTAGAGTAATATTGTGAAGGATTCTGTCAATTTTTGGTTCAGCTGCTCGTTGCCATAATGGTAAAGAATCACAGGGAGAGTCACTATCTTCAGTTAGTGAATGAGGAACTTTATTAGAGAAAGGGAAACTGGTATTTTTCTCTGAAGCTTTCTTTTTTTTTCCCTCATTATAGAGCTTTCACATAGAATCTTTTCATTTCCTGACTGAATATCTGCAGCTGATTTTTCAAAAACTGTACATGGCATTTAAAGCCTTGGTTCCATACATATTTTTCTTGATGGAAAAGTTAAATTGTTCCAACTCTTTGGCTACTTCTACTCTCTAACAACCTTCTCAGTCGAATTACTTACAGGACTATACACACAACCAATCTAAACTAAGCAATTCTGTGACACAAAAAAACCTCCAACAAGACTCTTTTAACTGTACTGAAGCACCTCAGTGCCCCCAAATAGTTTTGCTGGTGCAAATGAGGATGCAGAGTAAGGGTAGGATTCCCTACTGGGAGGGGAGAGGAGGTGGGGTCTACTTTAGGCAGCCTTGCCACCAGAAGAAAGATTTGTAGAACTTCTGCCTCATGATTGGTATCATCTATACTCTGTAATCAGAAGGTTTTGTGATGGTTTCATTATTATCTTTAACCTTTTGTGTTCTGCCGTAACAGTTAGAGAGCAGGACAGGACTGTCTTGTGCTGGATGGCACGTGCATTTAATGAGTACAGATTCTGTTTTATCCTTGTAATGGACATAAGATTCCACCATCTTGTGAAGATGCGTGCACTTGTATATGCAGCACATCTAGTAAACCATATAAGAATATTTGTTCCTATTTAGAACTTTAGAAAATGTAAACTTAAAGCTTACTCATTTTTCGATTGCTTTTTTTACTTACCCATGCACCATTCTACCATCTGTTCTTTATGGGGCATTTCATGGCTTTCAGCTCACATGCTGAAGATTCTATTTGCTATTTATGTATTAATAACTCTTGCTATAGAGTAAGTAGTGTGCAGCTATCTATTGTAAATAATCGTTTGCTAAGGAAATTTTCTGTTGCTGCTTTTGTTTACTCAACTACTTTCTCCACCCACCTAGCAAGTCTTCCCTCTTACTCTCCTATTTTGGTCTCATCTGTTTCTCAGGTGTGACTGTATTTCTGCTATTATTGTAGGCACCTGCATTTAGAACTTGGCATTGAGTTCACTGTGGTCAGCCCTGACTGCTATATCCCGAGCTTTGTGAGTGGCTATCCTTTTCTGTGAGTCTTTGTCTGACTCTTTCTCACTGCCCTTCACCTCCCCACAGAAATGCTCCTAAGTTGATATTTTGGGAGCCAGATCTGAGCCTCAGACAATCCTTTTTGTGAATAACCTGTAAGCCTGGGAAAAAATCTGTTGTGAAATCTGTGTATCAGCCCTTCCTTCTTATGCTTCTCATAGAGAAAAGCATGAGGAAAAGATGCGGTAACTAGATAGTATTTTTAATCTTAAAAATACAGTATATTGCGCAAGATTGTTTCTTCGTTAGTGCACAAATTACGATCTGCTTAAGAGTTGTGCTCAGCAGTCGCACTTGCTCAGAGTAACACAAGAAGCATATTGCTTGGGGTTTTTCTGAAAGCCAATTTGAAGCCAGTGAAAGAGTAGTGTTAGCTTCATGAAAAGCTTGTCAGCTTACCCAGGGAAAAGGTGCACACTGGGTACATAGGTATAAAGCTCTATTTCATTGCTGTCATGATAATCCATCTCATTCTCACTTTTGGGAGGCCACTGCTAAATTTAATTGCAATTTACATTTCAGTGAATACCTTGTTTCTTTTTCTTCACTACAGTGAAGATATCCTTACTTAATACATGACAGCATTTTGGAAATGCCTGTCATGTTTGTAAAATATCTACAGTGACAAAACATACACAGTAAAATGTAAGCTGTAGAAAATAATATTGCATACTGAAATACCAGTAATTTCAGCCCTAGTAAAACGAAATCCACTCCTGAAGTTATCCTACATTTCCCTAACACTCCTTCAGTACTCCAAGATTATGAATTGGTGTCTTTGCATGTTTAAAGCCTGCTGAGTCTGGACTCTGAGAGGACCCACAACAGAAATTTAAATGTCAGTAGGAAATTTTTTGTTTAAGTGCCCTCAGTAACCACAGTAGAAATACTGCTTCATGGGGAGAAAAATGCACGTCAAATGCAAGATATTTCGGGAATTATGCGTTCAAACCACTATCATGAACTTCATTTTTACAAAACAAAAGTTTCATCATTCAGTGAAGACAGTACTTTGTGCCATCTTCAGAGAAGAATACCAAACCTGTCTGGGTAAATTCTGCATTAACTATAATTTAAATGTTTGAAGGTGTTATGCTATGTATTGTGCAGAAACAATACAAAGTATTATACTTGTACTTCCTTGGAATCAAAAATCAGTCTGTTATCCAATATAATAATTTTTGCAAGGAAATACAAGGACAGTGTGTGACATTCTGCAAAGTAAGAATTGTACATACTTTGCTTTCTGTGATTTTGCTATTGCAGCTTGCTCTCTGTTCCTCAGAACTCTGACAAATGCTACCAAATATACTGCATATTGTAAATGTTACAGTGATAGTTCCTCTATATTTTTTATTGTTGTCACTGCTGTGAAAATGGCTAAACATAAGTAGCTTTTTATGAGAAACTAATTTTAATTCACTGATAACAAGGGTTTACATGATTTGAGGGTTGTCAATGTGGACAACACTTGTACTTTGTATGCTGGCTATGCCTGCTGGTGAAAAACTGTGTTGAAAACATCCTTTTCTTGTCATTTGACATAATTATCACATGCCTTGCTCTTTTCAGTTTCTTTCTCAGGACTTTTCTTCATGAAATCATCTCTAGTTAAAAGAAACGTCACATTTGCTCCAGATATGTAATCCTTCACTTCTAATAGTATCTCATAATTAAACCAAAACAAACCCAGAAAACAAAAAAGCCCATTTGTCTCTTTTTAAATAATTGTTATCTATATGTACATATTTTATTAGCGTATTGGGCCTGAAATCCACTATGAAAATGCTGAATGCTGAACTACAGTGTACTGGAAGCTAAACTTTTAGTTTTCTGCTGGACCAGTAATTTTTCTTGGTTATTTTAATCTCGTGAACTTTTATTTTCTCAAATTTTCTGTGAAGGTATTCAAATGTAAATAAAGAACATCCTTAGGTGGAATATTGCTAGAGATTTAATGCTTTCTTGTTAAAATTTGTGTGAAACTTGTCTGAAAATTTTTGTAAACTGTAATTTTTTTGTAAACTCAACTCCCAGTTGAATTGAAAGAACTGTATTAATTCGAAGATTAGCAACTGTGCTATGTATCAGTTTATTTCGCACAAAAAGCCCAATGCTTTTGAAACAAAAATCTACCATTTCTAATTTTATGTTGTGATTTACAAAGTGGACTTTCTTCAATTCTACTCGTTTATTTTGTATCACTTGTTAGTATCAAGCTGACTTAGAAAAAAAAAATAATCCTAGGATCCAATTTTGCTAATACTCATGCATGTTCAAGCTAGAGTTAAAAAACTGTAAATGAGAGTGTGCATAGAATAAATTTTAATGCTGTAGCTCCAATATCAATCTTAAAATACATCACTTTCAGAGGTCTGAAAAACCAGGTATTTGGAAAAAATGGCATGATGCTTATACTTGTTTTCTTTTACATCAGTTCATTCTCACCTCTTTTGATAGTACCCATGGTTTTGCTGTTAAAGCTAATATTATCATGTGGTTCCTTTCCAGTGCAAAATATTTCTTACCACGTATTTGAATAAATTTAGTTTAAGATCCTTCATATTTATTTCTGGCTTTGAGTGTTATCTTGTCCATGCAGAAATTATAACCTGCTCTGTATATGCAAACAAGTGATGCAAACATTTTGAAAATACTTGCTGGCAAATCAGAAAAAGTGAAAATCACTCTCTACTTGAAGACCCTTTATGTAAAGAGCAACTTGGAAAATAGTAACACTAGTTTTCCACTGAAAAGTGTGCACTACTGAGTACATAATATAACCTGCTGAATACTGAAGGGTTATATCTCCATTCTTTGCAACTACAAAGAATTATAAAATTTATGTGAGAACGTAAAATGCAAGAATAGCTGGTAAAAAACAAATGTTGCTCAACCTAACTGAATTTCCTCATTTTTTTTTTAGCATGTGTATTCTTAAGTGCTGAAGAATTCACTATTCTTGTAAGAGGACTTTGACACCTTAGTCTCCTATGTTTTTTGTGAATTGTATTTATGGCTTCCTGCTGCTTGGTCCAATTTGTATTTAAATTCAAAACCTTTGCATAGTTTCAAGGTGATAAGTACGTTGAAACCTGTTTATTAGATTCAATTATCTGGTTGTCTTATTGTCCCATTTATCCTCCATATTTTAATTTCCTGTAATAAAGCTGGTAAAAATTTCAAGGAAATAATTTATAATGGTTTTTAAATTGGTGAAGGATCTCTTCTTCTGTACTTTTATTTGAAATAATTTTATTTCTGATTTAGTTTTACAGTTAACTTAGCAGGAATTAGTGTATTAATTTCTTATTCAGTGAATTTTGTGTCTTCACTGATGTTAAATCTTCATGCTTTAAAGTACATGTGTAGCTGGTAAGAAAAGTAACAGTGAATTTCAGATTCAACTACTTTTATTTGCAGTGCACTACCTTTTTTTTTTTAAAAAAAAATTATCTTTTGGAGAGAATGTGAAAATCTATGGAAAGACTTTTATCATTACTTAGTATTCTTTCCATTGTTTGATATGATATACAGGAGGCCAGTGGAAGCCTCATTCTCTTTTACTGTGTGTTAAAAGAGCTAAATGTAACCTTTGTCACTGGCTCTGGAGAGCTCTTATACAAAGTAATTTTCTACTAAATTGGAAGCTTCTCATAGTCAATAATCACTGTATGTAATAGACATATATCTTATCTCGTAGCTCAATTATCATATAAAGGTGCTTTATTGTGAGGAATTTTCTTAGGTGGGCCAGTTATTTGGTTGAAATCCAGCAATGTAATGAATAAATTTCTTCATATTCATGTAAAAAGTTTGTAGACTGTATTCAGGTATTATCTGGCTCTATAGTCCTCTCAGTGTGTCATTGATACTTTGTGGATTAGTGGTAAAGGTGTTACTGTGTTGGTTTGGGAAGTTTATTTAATCTGCTTTACATTCTGAAGGGCTTTGTCTCTTGTTTACTAGGCACCCTTTATCCCTTTACAGTGTCACTTTTAATACTGATTTACAAGATACTTTTCTTCCTGTCTGTCTTTGTTCTCCTTATCCGATACTGTGCTGAAGCCAGCGTACAAACGAGCTGAAGATGCCTTGTCCTAGTAAATACGTATTTGTCACTGGCTGCCTTTGCTGTTTATGGGCTGGATTTTTCTGAAAATACCCAATGTGGTCAGGCACACATTTTAATTCCGGGAAATTAAGCACAATGATCTAGTCTGCCTAGTTAGAGCACTTCAGCTCTCTGTGCTTCATGGAGAAACTGTCTATCTTTTGAGGTGTGGTCAGAGGACTACGTGCTGGTTGAGAGGCAGCAGCAAGCTGGTCAATAGAAAATGCCAGGTGTACAGTGTTTTGTCTGAAATCTCACATCTCTTTAGGGCTTGAAAGACTGATCAGGGCTGTACATTAGAAGTATCTTCTCATCCAGGAGCCAGAAATCTGATTTCCTTTTTATATGAGCAGACACCTAAGTGAGAGGAGCTTATTCTCTTTAAAAGGACAGTAACAGTGATTGCAGGCACCTCTTAGCACTTAGGGCAGTTGCACAGACTGCAAACACGGATCTTTTAGTCTGCCATCTTTTGAAGGGACTTCAGTTAAGAACTCCGGTGTCCTACAGAGACAGCAGGTTAGTTTATTACTGCGCAACAAGTAATTTTGAGAGAGAAATCGAATACTAGAGAGCATTACTCTGAGATGCAGTGAATATGAGGGGAGGTCTTGGGTGTGCCACGAGATTGCTTTTGCTTTTTTTCCCATTAGTTTTTGGGTAAACAGATTAAATCCTATGAGCAAGAACTGGAAATCAGGTCTTAGCTCAGTAAAGTTTTAAAGCTGTTGATTGCTAAGGTCATAGACACACAGGCATTCAGTGTCAGAACTGGATATAAAAGATCTGGCATTTAGGCATTGTTAGTGAATGTCAACTATTGTACATGAAGAATGAATAGCTTCAGAAATAAGTTTGCTGAAGTATATAAGCCACCTTTCTATTATCACAATATTCTTATACACCTTACAAAAACAGAATGTCTTTTTTTTATTTACTGTGTTAGAGAGTGTCACAGTTATAATTTTGGCTGGCAGAGAACTTGAATGGAATTCCAGGGTTCAAACAACGACGTAGATCAAACAACTATATCTTACTAGGAAAAACATCAGGGAAAGATTTCTGTACTGTTTTATTGTGAAATGATAATGTTTAGCCATCTGTTAATAAAAAGGAAGCCAATTAAGACTGTATATTGGGAGCCTGTATAGTGGCAGTCCTCTGAAAGGCCTCTAAGTAATCAACAGTTACTTTAAAAAAAAGAATACTGAAAAGAAGGTGTAAATCTAAGCGCCATGGTGCTCATGTGTGTCCCCTTTACTAAAATACAGTGAGTAATGAATGTCTTCTGTATTTCAAAAAGGTATATATGGGGCTGAAAATGTATCTCCAGTCAGTTCTCAGTCATGGCACATACAGTAGAGTATCTTCCCCAATTTAATATCATTTGCTCTGTTACCACTAATATATTTTTATTAGTCTTTAAGTCTTAAAAGCTCCTTGGCTTTCTGCATCTGTATGTACCGATTTTTCTCCTGGTACCAACATAGTTGTCGTCAATGTTATCCCAGCAATGAATGGAGTAAATTAAATGGCCAGCTGTCTTTTTCTGTACATTTTTCCTTATTTAATATTCTTTTGAATATTCATAGAACTCCTAAATTCATTCGTTACCCGTTTAACCTGCAACTACAGAATTTTTATTTCACTAAAACCTTGTTTGTGTGTGTTATTTGAAGGAAGTGGTGATATGGCAAAAGATTGGAATGCTAATTGTGCTGTGTTTCTTTGTGGTACAAAAATCTAGACATTTGTATGTGCTTAAACTTCAAATATAAAGCAAGATGATTTTGTCTAATTACCAAAACAAGAAAGAGGTTCAGCTCATAAGCCATAACAAAAATGCTAAGTACTGTTTATTTCTCTTTATAACAATAATGGGCTGAACTGTGCTTTTAAGATGGATGAGCGTAGTCTTCATAAGATTCATGTGTCTTACTATAACTGAGAGTGTGTAAAGTAAAATGTTGACTTGCATTTGTGTAGGGAGCAGGTATTAAAGAAGGCTTTTGAGGCATCACTGTGCTATAACTAGAATTATAACTATTCATAAGGGCAGTGGAAAATAATTTTAAAGAATCAAATTTGGAAGTCTAGAAAAGGGTTTCTTCTTAGTGTTTCAGATTATGCACTTTTCTTATATGAACATTACTCTTTGCAGACGGGTTTAGTTAAGCGGAGAAAAAAAAAAAAATCCTGAAATGCAGAGAGCTTTAAAATGTTACCACTGGAAGTGTGCCAGTCAGTTTGCTAGAAGCTAATGTACATCTCACAAATGATGAGTGAGAACTGAAGATGTAGTGATTATTGCTTATAATCAATAGAAGAATCAACTACAAAGTGTCCTGAATATTAATGAGACTAGTTACTACCCAAACATCCCTGCTTCACTTAGTCTGAAGGGTGCCTTTTTTAGGAGCATTTCAAAAGTGGTCCCAAGGTACTTCTGCCTCTGTCACAGGTTAGCTGTGAGATTTAATAAACAGAGAATGTAAATGAAAATCTGTTACATTGTGTGAGGAAACCTTCAAGTCTGTCATAGGGTATAATCCAAGTAAACAGACCTACAATTACAGGAAATTCTGATGTATTTGTAGGTACCTACCTTGGAATAGCCAGAGTGTGCGTGTGGAAGATTCACCATGATATACTATGAGGTTCATCTTTGACATAAATTTTTACATAGTATAACAGTATTTGTAGTAACACCCAGGACATGAGGATCTAGAGCAAGAAAGTTTGTTGTTTCAATTGCATGTGAAAATTATCTTACAATATCAGTTCCATGTCTGTTGTTCAAGTGCCTAAATATAATAGTATATAATATTAATAGTTATCATTAATAGCACATAGTATTGTTATGTATTATGTAGTTGGTATTTTGCACTTAAAATACATAAATTTAGGTTATTGGAAATCATTCTCTCCTAAACATGGGCAATTTTTTTTTCTGAAAAGGTAGTATATGTTAGGTCAGGATTACAACATGGCACTTAAGCCTCAACCTGTTTTGTCACTTTGTACAAGTATCCTAATAGCATTTATTGTGGATTTCTAAGTTATTAGCAGAGTGCACAATGATTTTGGTATGTGCATATGATTTTACTGTTTGAATGCAAGCAACTCAAACTACCCGTGTAAATTAGTATATTGCAGATACTTGTCTTTAGCATCATGCATATCATTTTGGGATGCTACTCAGTACAGAGGTCTACAGCTCAGGAGATCTCAAGGAGAGTACAGGCTGCAGGCAAAAGAAGAAAGGACTGCAGTTTCACTTGTTACCTCTTATGGTTCTAGGACAGCATATCTACATTCCACTTTGTGCATCAGTGGTGAGCTTGCATACTGCAGAACTTCAAGACAAGACAAACTTGTACTAAAAATGTGCACTAACTTGCTAATACAGGTATACTAGAGGAGCACCGTGTCCTTATGGAGCTGGTGATGTTAAAAGATCAGGAAAATTGAAGAAGAGAAGGAAAACCTTGCTGGATACCACTGGTTCCACTGACTCTCAAAGCTGTTTTGAGTGGGAGGAATTGGCTGAAAATTTAGTGGTTCTGATTCAAGTGTATAGAATGAAACAAGGCTGAAGCATGTTGTTGTTTAAACAGAGCTGAAAACTCAACATTTGAAGAAAGTGTTGCTGGATTTTTTTTTTTTTCCCAGCCTAGAGAGGAGGCTCAGATCCCAACAAAAGGGAGCTAGACACAGCCTTCTAATACCTAAAAGGTAATTATAAAGAAAATGGAGGCGATCTCCTCATGATGACACACAGCAACAGGACAAGGCAACAGGCACCAGGTGCTTCAGGGAAAATTCTGTTTGGGTGCAAGACCATGAAAACAAACTTGGGAATAAGTTTCCCAGAGAGTTGATGGGATTGCCCTTACTGGAAATGAAATTCCAGACTCAGCTCTGAGCTTTATAGGACCCTGGATAACCTAGTCTAAGGTCCTGCTTTCAACAGTGTTTTGGACCAGATGATCTCCAGAGGTCCCTTCCAACACCAGTTTTTCTGGGATTCAAGATTGTAGTAAGAGCCTTATGTGTTCCTTCCATATTTCTGCTTAAAGGGAATGAGGAAGTTGCCTCCTTTACCTAAAACAGAAAGTGCTGAACAGTAGCTGAGTTTGGAATATTATTTTGTTTGCTTTGCACTCATCTTTGGCAAGTCTAGATGTAACACAACGTTTGATCATGGTGAACTCAAAAATACATGTTGTATATAGTTGATAATTATGCAGTATACGTTAGTATCCTATCAAGTACACTTTATCATTATCATTATTTGGATATTGTTTATATGAGTATATTGAGTGGTGGGAGGAAAGGAGACAAAACTGATCATGTCCAGTACAAGTTGGAGAACAGGAAGCAGATATAGGCTTATAATCAGGTAATTTTTCATCCATAGAGAAAACTGTATGTATGTATTCTATATCTGGAAGAATTAAACAACTGCATATAGTGTCTCAGAGTCAGGATATAGCCTTTGGTTCAGGAGTGATTGATAACTTTCTGTTTACAAGGAATCTATTCTGTGTAGCTGTAAAAGGCAACTGTTTACACTCTAAGGAAAGAACAAGGTCCCCAAGCAGATCAGTGTATACTCACATTCCTGTGACACAGGAAAAACACGGGGTTTGGTGGGGGTTGGGCTGGTTTGAGTAGCTCTGAGGTATGGTTTTGTATGGTTTTGTGAGTGGGTTGTGGGTTTTTCGGGAGTGTTTTTTGTTTTGTTTTGTTTTTTGTGAAGAAGTGTGTGAGGGTGTTTGAAGGTGAAAGGACTGCAGAGACTGCCAGGTTTCCATGTTGCATTGGCTGTCTAGGGTGATCCTCTGCGCTTGGTGGCATCAACGGTGTCTGTCTACAGCAGACTTTGGAGGGATCTTGGTAACAGTGCCTGGATTTCATCTTAGAAGAGGCTGGAATGGCTAGATTACCCTAAAATGAATGTGAAGAATTTAATGAATAAATGGATATGAAGGTCATTCTACCACAGCATATCATGAGAGCAGACTTTTCTTTGACATCGTAAATTTCAAATGTACTAAAATTGTTATAGGTGCATGTTGCTTTCTTTGGGAAGTAAATCTGGACTACCTGTTGAGGTCCAAGTAGTGTGCAGCTATGTGTGAACATCTGTAGAATCAGAGTAGGCCTGTGAGCTATTTGATTTTTTTTTTTTAAAAGAAACAGTATGTATCTTCACAAGCAATTCAAAATTAATTCACTAATGAAACAAGCAAAAGGCAGCTTCAAAATTCTTGCTAGAATTAATCTTTTGGGGGTTCACATGATCAGCAATTCAGTTTCCTTTTATCTGGTCTTTATTGCTTTTGATGAATGGTTCTTCTGAATTGGGGCACTTGCTTTTCTTTGTTTTCAGACTCTGGAGAACTGGTAAAAGTCCGATTTATTCTCTATTTCTTGAATGGGTTAACTTGGGATATAATTATGCATGGTAGTGTTCAGATGTATTTATATGAGAAGGTATGGTCCTTTCATTTCTTTCCTCTGAAATTACTACTGAGCGTTTCACTGAAGTTATTCATGCATCTGCTGGTTATTTCTTATGTAAATATTATTAGGTCACCTTATATTAAGAAAAGCTTAAATATTTACTAGCCATGTTAATCTTACTGGCTAGTACAGCAGTTTCAGTTGATCTAGTAAAAAAAAAATCAGTTATGACTCCACTGTAATGGCATAGTGACTATACAAAGTGCTGTAATGCATTACTCTTAACGCTTGTGCATATGTGCTGTTATATATGCTATGTATGTATGCTTGTGTGTATATATATACTTAAACTAAAACTGCTATATACAGTTTTATATAATTTGTAATTATTCCTAAAAGATGTCAACAGTTTCTGCAAGCAGTCAAAACTAGTAAAATCATGGCATATGCTTTCACCAGCCTGTTCATAAGTTCTGTCACTGAGACCCTTCAGTCGGTAACAAGTTATGTACTTCATGAGCATATAACCAATGGGCACTGAATGATCCTTGCATAAAGCCAACTCGAGTGATTCCTATGAAAAACTACCATGGTATGTGTCTCCAACAGAAGTTAGTTTTCTTCTACAATTGCCTCCTACAATTTATTACCGTAAATCTGTAAAGCAGAGTGGAGTGATCCAATGTCTTTTTTCTGATACTGTGCAGCTTTGCTGGCCAAGTTCAGGAGAAAGATACTATAATTTCTTTCTGACAGAAACATCCTGAGGGTGCATGCTTAATCCATTGCAGTGAGAAACTGGAGTAACTGTTTCCTGAGAGATTGTAATCAGTGTGGACTGCATTAATGTCCCACAATTCCTCCTTTTCTCTGTCTTCAGGAACCCAGATGTCAGATTTTTGACAGAGCTGTGTATTATGGTTATTGGAGGAAAGCCTGAAGAGAATAGGCTGCTCATTCAGTCCTTGTAGACTTAGCAATTAAAAAGAAAAAACTGTTCTTGAACAACTGAGGTAAATGGTTAGCTGTAGTGTGATCCAAATTAATAATAATATCTCAGCGAGTTATTAAAAGGAAGGAAGTTGTAAAACATATGCTGTTTAGTCGTTGATAGTTACAACTTGTAGAGCCAGTCGGTTTATAGGAAGGGTTGCTTATTTTGGGTAAAATAGAAAACCAGAAAAGTTAATTATGTGATGGAAGTATTTTTTTGTAAACAAATAACCCTGAAACTCCAGAGAACAGTTTCAAATATCCTTCTGAAGACACAAATTTTATATCTCTGAAGAAGGAAGTATCATATGAAAAGGGAAAAGAATTTGACCCGATTAAATATGGACATTCATTGATTTATTTAAAGGTGGAAAATAATTGAAAATTTTGTTTAAACAATGCTGTTTGGAATACTAAATAAGAACACAGCTTGGCAAACGTACATGTGACTTGCCTCAGTAATTGATTTTAGTTGGAATTCTGAAAGGCTTAGCTGCTTGGTTATCTTTCCCTTTTAAAGGTAGAAATTAGAAAAAGGTTCGTGTCCTTTTTGTGGGTGGTTGCTGTTTTTATTTTTTTAAGCAAACAGGAAAAATTCTATAAATGCATCAGGAGCAAGCTAGACTGGTAGGCAGATCTGAAGGGCTACTTAAAAGTTGATTGAAACACTGCATTCTCTGAGGAGTAACAGATAGTTATCTATAACATCTGAGCTTGAAATGAAAAGCTAGTGCCACTTTTGCATAATTATTTAAATATAAGGAAGTTAAAAGTTAAATTAAAAAAAAAAGTTTGCAGCAGTACTGAAGAGAATACTCAATAAATCGGTGAATATAATAATTCTTGAGAGTTGCTAACTTGATGTTTCCAGATAACTGTCTGGAATTATTGCTTGATGAATTAACCATATAGAACTCCAGTTAAGATTTAGCTCCTGTTGTTTGTCCCAGTGAATATAGTGGTGGCTTCTATCATCATAGGTAAAAACAGAACATGAATAATTATAGAATAATCAGACACTTTTAGAAAAGCTGTTTGATTATTAGCTTACTCTTATACAAGGAAGCTCTCTGAGAACTCTAAAACTTGTACTCTAGTTAAACTGCTCAGATGTCTGGTAGCCTGCACTGGAAAAAGCAGTTTAAATTTCAGCGTATGCTAACAGTGCTTATGCTTCACTAACTCAGAAATTGCCAAGGATATGACTGTACTGATGTGGTATATCAGTTTAGTTGTTAGTAGCAGCTAGTACCTCTTTTGTTATTCCTGCTCCTAATGTCATATACTAGGATTTCAGGAAAAATGAGCAAGTATATGGGCAAAATTCTAGCCCCACTGAAGTCCACAGGAAAATTCATAATAACTTCTTTGAAGCTGGACTCATGTACTAACTGTTTTTCTCTTGTCTATTGTGCTCTCTCAAAGAATTATCAAAATACGAAGATAGAAAATGCTGTACAGTTACATAATGGATTTAATATGGAGCACAGCTGGACTATTTTGATCTGTTCATATTAAAGTTACATCAGACTGCTGAATTGTAGGATGTTTGACTGTGGTAAGCTAAGTGGCAGTTACAGTGAATAATGTGCCTCTATCCTCCAACTTACTTATTTTCCTTCATCCTCTCCAGTTCTTCCTTTCCTTCCTTCCTTCCTTCCTTCCTCTTTCTTTACCAGAGAATTGGCTTCCTCAAATGACAATAAAGTTAGGAAAAATCAAAGGAAATAATATTGTCTGTTCATTAAATAATGTCAATCCAGATGTCTGGGATTATTTTTCATGCATTCAGGCAGAAAGATCAATCAGCAGTTGCCAGTTTTTGCTGCCATAATTTTTCATTTCCCCTCCAGATTCTGTTCTCCTAATAATGCAAATGTATATTGTTGTTTTCTTTTGTGTAGGAAAAAATAAAGTGTCTGGAATGCCATTATAAGTTTCCTGGGAACTTGGAATTTTTTAAAACTTTTTTTTCTTTAACAGAAGTGTTCTGGCTAATTTTTTTATTTTTGCAAGTTAACTGAGTAGGAAGAAGTCTTATCGGTTTATCCATTAAAGGAGAAGAGATGACACTTATGACAAATGATGGATACTTTTGTCTAATAAAAGAATTTAGGAAGCATACTGAAATTGTGGGGTTTTTATATACCTTATAGGAGTAAAACTTTTGTCATTGAAGGAGAAAGACAGGTGACAAATTTGATCAGTCTTTTGTAACTTTTTGTTCTGTAGAAAAGAATGGGAGATGCCTAATGTCTTCAGTTTTTGATCCAAAGAGAGATGTTTGAGTTGTGGATTGACATTACTATTGCAAGTATTCATCCTAGAACTGTCTGATACAAAATCAAGATTCAAATCCTATGAAAGACTAGTGCTATCCAAAGACAGAAGCCTGAAGAATGCAAAAATATGTAACACAAGAAACAGCTGAAAAAACTAAATGTTCTGCAAAAAGCTAATCTTGAAAGCAAAATACTTAAGCCTTAATTGACTTTAGTAAGGTCTGTCTCAAAGTCTGTATTGTTGCTTGTAGTCAAAACCAGACTTGATGAGCGGATGGGATCCTAATCATTATGTACCAGTAACACTCCCACTTTTTTCCTATGCTCTCCTGATTTTTTTTCACCTTTCCTGCACCTCTCCTCCCCACCCACATCCATTCTGTTACTAAGTTTGGGAAATAGGAAAAAAAGGTAGAATTTAAGTATAAATATAGATTCTGATTACAGCAATCATTCATCCAGAAAGACTGTTCAAATACCCTTTTTCCCCCACTCAAAAAGCCAGCAAATGGTGGACAAATACATTTTCATTTTTTCTGGTTTACCCTTTCACAAATCTTTTTATGATAACGGCTTTAAACAAAACAAAAAAGCAGAGAAGTTCCTTGCGTTCATCGTTCTAACAGAGAAGATGGGATTCTTTTCAGGCTTGAACAAAGAACTTTAAACTCATAGATGTATCTAAGTAGTTGATGTTTGCAAGATTAGAGATGGGTTAAGTGTGGGGTTTTTGGAGGGGGGGTGTTGATGGTAAATTAGGCAAAAATGAAATCCTTTCATGTTATCTAGATGAAAGGTGATTGATACCACATTTAGTCCTGATAGGAGATATTTTTTTAAATCTGAAGTCTGAATTAGTTTTGGGCAGCTTTTTTTTTAATACCTGTTTTGTCTTGAATGTATTGCGCATAATTTTGATATATTTCTTAGTGGCTTGGGATTTTTAATTGTGCACAAAGGAACTTTGCTTAGTATTCACTCTAATCTATAATACAAGATAACATTGCTAATAAATGCAATCTTGTCTCTGTAGAATTTTTAAAAATTGTACTATGAAGTTTTGGAGGCTTTGTTCTTCTGCCTTGGGGAGTAAATTGGAAAGTTCAGCCAGCAGAGCTTACTTTCTCAGAGGACATAACAGGCATTGGTAATGTACTGTAAACTGGAATTCTGTAGTGCCATCAGACTGCAGAGTGACAGCAATCTCTTGGGTGAAGTGCCAAAGTTGTAATGCTTTCTCAATGAAGTGACTGATGTCTTCAGAAGGTGTGTTTTATTTCAAAGGACATTTTATTTTTCTTTAAAGGTGAAAGCATTTTTGACTTTTCTAATGCAAAGTTATGACTGTATAGTAACAGTAAATATAACTACTACTCTTTGGTGAGAGATTTAAGTTTGAATGAAGTTAAGTCCATCTTGATTTCAGCCTAATTACTTCACAATTAAATGGGGTTTTTGTAAATAAAATAGGCTCCCTGTTTTCTATTAATATGAAGTGAAAGTGAAATTATAAAATTGTGAGTTAAAATATTCTTTCTTTGGGATTTTTTTTATATGCTTAAACTAGTCTATAAGCAGCCTTTATTAATAATTGAAAGGCAAGTGAAAGTTTCAGTTAATGTTTCGTTATTATCTTAATTATTTTTTAAATGTAAGGGGTCTTGTATGTGGTAAACACAAGGATATTTTTTTAGTCACAAATACTGTTCTTTAGTTATGAACAAATGTGTGTTATAACAATCTATTTCATAAATACTTTCATAAATCATCTTATTTGCAACCTAAAAAAAAAAATCTAGTGACTGACACGATTGAACCCATAGAAACTACATGATCAAATCTTAGTATTTGAGAAACCAAGGCACTTTGCCTTTTTTTTTCTTTTACAGCGGATGAGACAAAGCAAAAGATAAATCAGTTTTACATAAAATTTCCAAGTGTTTCTTTGACCTTTAGTGCCATGTTTCCGTGTTAGCTCATTACAATAGCATTCCCTATTTACAGAATGTTTGTTTTCAGGGGAAAAAAATCCCAACACCTAGATTTAATTTTTCTTAGATTGTATTCTTCTTTATTTGACACTTAATTTTTCATTATACTTCTTGAGTAATGTGACAGCATTGCTAGTGGCTTTGTCTCACCAGCATCAGGCTTTATATCAGGTCTTGAGCAACTTTAGTTATGGTTTGCTTGAATTTAACCAAGTATTTGTTAAGATGTTTTAGAAGACTATTTTTCTTCCATGAGAAAATATCTGCATGCTCTTTTTGCTTCAAAATCTTTCTTTTCATTTCCATATTTATTCT
This sequence comes from Strix aluco, assembly GCF_031877795.1. Taxonomy (NCBI): domain Eukaryota; kingdom Metazoa; phylum Chordata; class Aves; order Strigiformes; family Strigidae; genus Strix; species Strix aluco. The sequence continues at coordinate 38,887,244 of NC_133934.1, read as the reverse complement.
TCTCTATGAAGCTAATGGAGATCTGCTGGAATACATTAATCTCAATTCTCTATAACCTTTCTCAGCTATTTTTTGACACGCAGCGTCCAGCTGAAGACAAAGCTTCTATGTATCCTGGTGATACATTCACAGAGAAGGATAACCTATGTCAGACCTATGTATCCTCCTGGCTTTTTGCTATTCCTGGGGTTTTCTTGTTGTTGTGTTTTCGTGGGTGTGGGTTTTTTTGTTTGTTTTTTTTTTTTTTTTTTTAATTTTTAGCTAAAATGAAGAGAAACAGTGTGTTTTGGCTTGGCTTGCCCAAAGCTTGATCATAAACTAATATTTATATTTACTGCTAATTTCTGCATGGCAACTGCTCAAAAAATAAACAGCAAAGCATAAGAGGAAAGCAGATAAAGTGAATAAATGAAACATTTATTGAATAATCATTCATAAAAAGAAATCAGTGAATGTAAACTAGTAAATACTGGTTGCAATGTAAATAGCTGGAATTTAATACATTCAAATCTGAGGATGGGAAATCTTTTTCTGATATTTGAAACATTTGTTATAATCTTCCAGAACCGGCTGGTCAATTAGTGTTACTTTTCTTTTTGCTACCCTGGAAATGAAAAACTTCTTGTTGCAATTATACTGACTTCTCTTTCTTTGTATGTGAAAATCTTAAGTAGAGCTTATCAGGGCACCAGTGCACGCTCTATGTAAAATGTTTAATTTTATTTTAAGCTAGAGATATTTCTAGAACCAGAGAAGAAATCAAAAGATCTCTTCACTCTCTAGGTTTGATGTGTTGTCCCTTTTTTGTCTTAAAAGTTGATTTTTCTTGACATGCAGCCAAACAGGAATGTATACTATCTCCTCAGCAAGAAGAAATCAGTACAGTCCTAATTTAAATATGAAAACACGGGGAAAAAATAGTATGTTCAAGACATTTAAGTTGACTGGTTTTCACGGTACAAATTACCTTGATATGCTAGAAAAATTCTGAAGCTTACCAGTCACCAACATAATTGTTAATTACTTATTCTTAAATTAAGGTGGATTTTTTTTGTTCCTGTCACTTATCACTAAGTTTACTACTCTGCTATAAGAATAGAAGATCCTACTTGGGGTTCTAATCTTCAAGTTGATTGATTGTAGCTTCTTTGGCTGATTTGCAGTCCATCCCTTAAAATCATCTGTTTTCAATTAAAATGCCTCTCTTCCTGCAGAAATTGCAGAGAAAGCATTAAAAACAGTCTGAATTTCTGACTGGGCTGCTTTTCAGATGTGAGTGGTTACACTACTGGAGTTAACGAGCATTTCTGTAAGAGGTAAGAGACAATCAAATGATCCTGGAAGACATAACAGTGTGTATATATGTACTGGTGAAAAATATACTCTGGCAAGATTATCTGTGTCTTCTGTCCCAATCTAGTGTCCTTCTGTTTTGCTTTGTAACTCCAAGAAATGACTTAAAGGCTGAAGTTTCAGTACTGTAGAGATCATGACAAGTAAGAGGAAAGGCGCTCACTGATATTTTTGTGCAACAGTATTTGTAATAAATTATTTCTGTAATCCTAATCAGTGTACTAGCAAACATCTTTCCTTTTGCATGTCTTAGTTCTTCACGTGCTCTGCTGTTTTATAGTTATAAAGAAGTTGGAATAGTTTTTCCTTCCATTTGCAAAGGCTTGTTTTCTCTAAGCATCCATGTTAATATATAGCCATCCTCTACTTAAATACACCCCCTGAACAGTATTCCATATGCTTAGATTTTCAGAGATGCGGAGGTCCTTCTTATGCTTCAGTTTTCATTTATTTCACTGACCTGCAATTATTTATCTCTGAAAGTTTATATAGACCATGTCAGCACTAGTAATTTCCAGGAGATTTGTACTGCAGCATAATAAATATCTGAAAGTAAAATCATCTTCGTATAATTTGCTGAACATGGTGTTTTTTCTTTCAGTTACTATGTTCAGAACTGTATTTTTGCTCTCAGTATATTTAACATGTTTTTCAGAGGGAGGGGAGAAACTGAGATAGTGCCTGCCTATTTGAAACTAAAAAATATATAATTACTGAATTGCAATAATGCACTTCAGAATTTTTTGAAGGAAGGAAGGAATGACATCCAAAATGGAATCAAAAGCTTAACATTTTTAATGGTAGAAAGCTATGAAACAGAAATCTGTACTGGAGAGTATATAGGAAATGCTCATAAAAAGTGGGAAAGTTATCTGTAAAGTTTATGGGGATCTTCGTGGTTTGAAAACTTGTATGTTTGCTAAATCTCCACATGGTAAAGCGTATGGAACATAGAGGCAGCTTTCAGGATATTATTTACAGTCATAATGTATTAATGGGCCATCATATCTGGGAAAAAAGTTTTCTCTTTATACAGGTAAATTCCACGGAAGAGTAATCTATCAAGTCAATATGCACTGCTTGTTGCATAACTTGACAGTAATTAGGATGATAAAGTAAAAATATCTTTGCATTCTGCCAGTGATTATTAAACCGTCTTACAGTTTTTACTTTAAATGATTTAGGTTTGTTTACCAATGTATAACAAGCATAATATAACCCCCAAGCAATTTTATATATGTATATATATATGTGTCAATTGGGCAGCTTGAAAATGACTGTAGTTTTTAATGAGAAGTATGCTTGAAACTTCATTTGAAGAATTTGCGAAAGAGTTTGAGAAACTCGGATGGCAAAGCCACAAAGATGCATTTCTTAAGAGTATTTTAGTTGTTTCCTGAAGACTGAAGAAACACAATTCTTTTTTTTCCGATTTGCAAGCTTTATGTGAGGCTACAAGTAAGACTTTGAAGACGGTCTGTAATATTTCCAAACTAATCTAAGTAGTTCACAATTTTCAAGTGGTAGTGAATAAAGTTTTTAGAAATCTATTTTCTGTCATGATTTAATTTAAACTTTTATGGTTCATAGGGACAGGTTCAGACAGACAGAGGCAAGCTCATTTGTAAATGTTCTGAGGTGGTTGTCTGTGAACCTGGCATAGGCCCAAAGCTGTATAGCTACATCAGTTGGGATTTGTGCCCACTAACATAATCTTACCTCTTGAGGGACTTCTAAGGAGGACTTTGAGAAAATGGAGCAGTTTTTGTCAGTCTGTGGGAGCTCCTCAAATGAAAAGAGCAGGCTGGAGTAACTAGCCAATGGAAGGTGTGATTGTTAGATTGTTAGATGCACTAGAGAACCTGGGCAGAACATTGAAGGGGATAACCATAATCAGAAGGAGAACAATACAGAGCAGATGAGAGAGTTTTGGGAGATCTGAACTGAAAGAGGGCTAAATATCCAACGAAAGTTTGTCAGTATATTTGAAGGAACCTAAGAGGAAAGAAATACGAAGATTGAGTAGAGGATTTTTTTAGAGTTCATAATAAATAGATCACTGAAGATGGTGCATAGAATATTTTCAATAAAGTGCATGGGACAGAAGACAAATCAGAAGTAGCTGAGGATCAGAATAAAGAAGCTCTCTCTATAGTAACTGTAAAATTTTAATAATTTTAGCTATGAGAGGTAGATGGATTATTAATATGGGAGATAAGTAGGATTAGGATTGCTTTTATGCTTTTACAAAAGGGGATTTAAACTTTATATGAACAGTCAGGAGAAGAATAAAAGTGAGACCTAATTAAGGAAGACAAAGATAAGGTTTGTCACACAAATGACTTTTTACTGGGACCTTTGAAATGGGGTATGTCTTAATCAAAAAATCTCCGATGACCAGTCTCCATCTGAAGGGTGCTGATGGGAGGAGTACCCTCTGCAAGCATCCTCATTGAGACTTTTTAAGCTGAGTCAAGTGATGTGTTAGAGGTAATTTTCGAATAACAGACAGAACTTAGAGAAAATTCAAATAAATGCTCTAAGTTCTTATTGAATATTTATCAGCAGTTAGCTTTAATGGAGGAAATCTGATATCTACAACTTAATTTCACTGTCTAAGTAACACTGCAGTGCTTCATCTTTAAAATGAACAATGACTCTCTGCTAGTGTTGGTACATGAACGTTGTCACTTCACACTTCTGGAAAATAAGTAAATAGAGTGTAAGGGACTTTGAAGGCACTTCAACTGTGACTGAAGTTCAAGACACTAAGTTTTGTTCCCTGGGAAGTCAGTGTTAGATTTTTTTTTTTCTAATTTTGGATCCTGGACTTGGAAGGTTGAGGTAAATTCCAGAAGCCTGGAACGGTTAGTATGAATGAATGTCACTGTATCACATGGCCGAAAGGCTGACTTTTGAGTAGAAAATGGTTTAAGACTTGAGGTGAGCCCTCCTCTGCTGAAGTCTAGAAACTAGTTTTATTACTAGTTGCTTCTATTATGTCTTCAGAAATTTAAGATCTTTTCTTAAGACAGTTGTTGTACAGGAAGTGTAGGAATGTAATTTGCATAGTTACATTAATACTTGTCCTCATATTTTAAATAATATATGATATTACACAAAGCAAGAGAAAAGGTGCACTATAAACAATATAAACAGCCTGAAACGCACAAATTGAGCTCAAAGATTCTTGATTAAATGCTTGAGGGTATATTCATTTTCTTTGTATGCTTCTCTAAAACTCCATTTTTCACTGGCAGTTACATATAAACAGAATGGCACTTTTAGCCAGTATCTGTACCTTCTTTCCCTGGCTCTTTTGACTTTGGCAAGTAAAAATATGCATCTGAGCCAGGCAGTTTGTAACACTGGGGCAAATGGAACCTGCAGAATTGGAGATAATGAATCAATAAATATACCAAGTAACAAAACTGTTGTCATGCCAGTATTTTCATTGCTGTATGCTTTCTTCGTGGCAAGTGGCCACTGTCATACTGGATCCGTTCCTGTTACATGATAGGGAGTAATAAAAGTATCTAGAGTATTAATGTGACAAATCCCAATACTGGATAAATAATAAGACACCCATATTAATCCTTTATGACCTTCTGTAATAAAGCTTCACTGTATATAAATTTACATTTTATGATCTTTTCTCAGTATGGCATTTTACAGAGATGGCAGAATCCAACCCATTCAGTACAGAATCGAATATGTAATAGTGTTTACACTATTAGAGCATTGTTACCAATTCTAGCGGCTCATACTGGATTGAAACACTTGTACATAACTTCCAAGGAAAGGAAGAGGCCTGTACTGGTTCAGTCACAGGTGTCATGAAAATCAGGGAATATCTAACATACCTGTTTTTAGGGAATATCTAACGTATCTGTAAGGCCATAGGGATTAAAATATGAGAAGAACCACCTTTTGCTCATTTGCTGACTCTGTAAGTGAATGTCAGCCTTTATACAAGTCTGGGGGAGATACTGGTCTTCTACAGCTCCTTTAGAGAGAGAATTTAAGTACAGATTGTAAGGAAATTAAAGTAAAAATTGTGGCTGAGGAAAAGTGAGTAAGGTTCTGTCCTGCCACAACTTCTCATTCTGAAGTACAGAAAAGAAGTCTGTCTGTGCTACACTGCTGTCCAGCTGGTGAGTTGTTTGCTGTTATATGTTGCTTATGCGTTGACTGTATCTCTCCTTGCATTCCTCTCCCACTATGCTTAAGAAGTGATGAAAATGGAAAGTGATGTTATTTTTGAGCATATAAATACATTTTTTTTTAAAAAGCAGAACCAATGACATTCTGATATATTCTTGCACAGTAGGATGTAGAGTGATTTTTAAACCAGAACCTCTGAACAGTGTAAAACTGTATATTCTTCAAGAACAATATTTCTTGAAGATGTCATAACTTGAATCTTTTCTCAAGTAAGTTATGAGGACTTGAGTCAAATAAGTGGTATTTTATAGTGTACAAGCAACGATGTCTTCCCATATCATTTAAGTTGTTTTTTGGGGGTGGAAAGAAGGAGGAAAGAAAATCTTCTAAAAGACTAATGATTCTTTTGTCGCATGGTGACATGCCTTAGGACTCCAAATCTTACTGATTCTGTAGATTTGTATTGATTGTCTTTTTAAACATTCGTAATCTTCAAATGCTGTAGGTCTGAGAAGAAGACAGCAGTTGCAGACACTGTTATATCAGTCACAGAAGAATGTAGTGACAATTATTGACTATGTGATAGTGATCAAAATTTGTCAAGGTAATTTGCTTCTTTCACAACTGAAATTTGAAATGTAATTCAGGCATGGCACTTACTGTTCTTAGTACACATCCTTGGCACAGTTATATAGTGAAATATGTGTTCACCAATATGTAAGACCATCATGGAATGATACAGCCAATAAAAAAATAAATTTTGGGATTTTCTGGGAGCCGTTGGGTTCCCTTACATTTCAAAAATAATCTGTAAAATTAGTATTGCATATTAATGTTAAGGCAATAAAATAGATTAGTGAGGCACCTGCTGTACTGTATTTAAGAGTATTTCTGTTGAATGGAGAATTCTGAATTTTCTAAAAATTGTCATCCTTTTCCAGATTTCCTGAAATGCTGTCTGTGTTCTGTTTAAGCACAGTAAGGGAAGTTTTTCAAAGTGGGGCTTTTGAAATAAGCAGGTCCTGAAATTCAAAATCATTTGGGTTGGAAGGGACCTCTAAAGGTCATCTAGTCCAACCCCCCTGCAATGAGCATGGATATCTTCAACTAAATCAGGTTGCTCAGATCCCTGTCCAGCCTGGCCTTGAATGTTTCCAGGGAGGGGGCATCCACAACTTCTCTGGGCAACCTGTCCCAGTGTCTCACCACTCTTAGTGTCAAAAATTTCTCCGTTATATCTTATCTAGATCTACGTTCTTTTAGTTTAAAACCATTACCCCTTGTCTTATTGCAACAGGCCCTACTAAAAATGTCTGTCCCCATCTTTCTTACAAGTCCCCTTTAATTATTGAAAGGCTGCAATAAGGTCTCCCCAGAGCCTTCTCTCCTCCAGGCTAAACAACTCCAACTCTCTCAGCCTGTCCTCAGGAGAGGTGTTTCATCCCTCTGATCATCTTTGTGGCCCTCTTCTGGACCCGCTCCAACAGGTCCATGTCTTTCTTGTGCTGAGGGCTCCAAAGCTGGATGCAGTATTCCAGGTGGGGTCTCATGAGAGCAGAGCAGAGGGGGAGAATCACCTCCCTCGACCTGCTGGCCACAATTCTCTTAATGCAGCCTGGGATATGGTTGGCTTTCTGGGCTGGAAGCACACATTGCTGGCTCATAGTTAGTTTTTCATCCACCAGTACCCCCAAATCCTTCTCCGCAGGGCTGCTCTCAATCCCTTCATCCTCCAGCCTGTGTTGATACTGGGGGTTGTCCCAACCCATGTGCAGGACCTTGCACTTGGCCTTGTTGAACCTCCTGGGGTTCTCATAGGCCCACTTCTTGAACTTGTCCAGGTCCCTCTGGATGGCATCCTGTCCCTCGGGTGTGTTAACTGCACCACTCAGCTTGGTGTCATCTGCAGACTTTCTGAGGGTGTACTCAATCCCACTGTCTCTGTCATTGATGAAGATATTAAACAGTATTGGTCCCAGTACAGATCCCTAAGGGACACCACTCATAGTGGCCGTTGACCACTACCCGCTGTATGCGACCATCCAGCCAATTCCTCATCCACCAAACAGTCCACCCATCAAATACATCTCTCCAATTTAGAGAGAAGGATGTTGTGGGGGACTTCTGTCAAAGGCCTGACAGATGACATCTGTAGCTCTTCCCTTGTCTGCAGCAGTATAGCTTTGTTTGCTTTTATTCCAATAACTATTCAACAAATCTTATATAATGCAATATATATAATACTTTATAGAAGTAAAATGGGAGGGGGGAGCTATCTAGTTAAGTCTGTACTTAATATTTAGAAGGAAAGTAGGCTTGACTGAATATATGTCTACAACTAATTTAAGACTTTCTGATCTGTTTATTTTACTAGGTGAAATGATCCCAGAGACTGTGTAATTGCACGGAAACTTTCCTAACCTTTTGCATGTTAAGGTTTTATAATAGCTCAATATAATGATCAAGACAGGACAGAGTGAGTGACCTGGAAATGAGGCAAGGGGACACACACTGTGCTAGGGGACAAAATACAAAGATCTTCCTTCGCATACTTAATACTACTGAAGTTGCCAGGATTTTGGTATAGTTCTGTAATAATGCTAACTGTATCAAACTGCAGAATCCTAAACCATTTAATTTGCAAACTCTATCCCCATTCCTTTGTAATCTGTAGGAGAGAGGAACACTTAAGAGTCAGACTCTTACCTTACCCTTATTAAAGATATTAATGTGGCAAAAGATAATAGCTGCTATACAAGTTAATGTTTTATACGTCTTGGAGATCTAGCTGAAATTTCACATAGCTCAGAAAGCTGGTATTCAGTAGCAAATGTATACTTACAGTTGTTCAAAACAAACAAAAAAGTCCAACAGAATTGAGATTTACTGGTGAGATCTTGAACTCCACCAGGACATCAATCTTTAGCAAAACTGTCACTTCAGGTAATACAAAATTAACTGAATAACCCCGCAACACTCATTCTGCTGTCTATGAAGGAGACTTACGGCACACAAAACACATCTCTATTTGTCTTTAGCCTGTACAGAATAAAAGCAACATATAAATGATATATGGTCAAATTATAGGCTGCTAAATTCCATAACTATTATGCTGTGTACTGTGTACAGTCTTTCACTTCTATACATTTAGCATCATCTGAAATGATTTATTTTACTATTATTTGACTGGTGATAATCCTCAGGGCAAGCTGTGTCTCACTAATGACATATACAATGCAATGTTGAAAGGAGGTGAGAATACTCTGGTATTCTTGAAGCATAGCGGGAAACTGTTCTGTGATCAGACTTGTAGGGATTTGGTGAAGGAGTTGACCCAGCTTAAACAGTCTGGTCTGTTCAGGCTTTCTAATACAATCTTCATGAAGTTGCTCAAGCAAGTCTTCCAGTGTGCACTTAAAAGCACATTATGTTTTTTGTGTTTAAATAGTTTCCATGGTATTTTTCCAGGACTTTGAGCTCAAAATATCCTAGTTCTTCATATTTCTGGTTTTCATAGATTTGACTCCAGATTGACATTTCAAATTTTTGAAGTTAACTGAACTATTAGGGAACTTAACATTGTTGGAAGAGCGTGAGACACTACACAGTAAGCCTGTGTTTTGGGTTGTTTTTTTTTTTTTAGGAGTTGTGGTGGTGGTGGAGAGTTGTTTTACTTTGAGTACTACCATGTGGATTTTTGTCCACTGCTATGTACCTATGTTGAGTATGTTTGGTACTTACAAATACTATAAGCCAAAAAGAAACCATAGGAACTAATAAAATAACAGTATCTAGGAAACTTTGCTCATCCAGGACCTTTCATAAAATTTATAAATGTCAATGGAAGGACTATTATTGATCCCAGTAGGTTTTTATTATTTGTATTAAACAGTTTTCAGAATTGTACTATCTGATGAACAGTTGCTGTGGTTTTATATGTCACAGTACAATTCCAGGTTATTGTGCTAATATTCTACATAGAGTAATTATCTCCTGGTTTGTTTAATACTTCTGAGAATTTATATTTTTAACTTCTTTATTTTCTTCTCAGTATTTTTTTAGGTTGCTTACTCGTCTTTAATGAAATACACTTTATTATGCATTCAACCTAAATGTTTATTCAAACAGATGTACATAAGTGAGAGCAGACAGCTGCATTTTTTTTTATTTTCTGACCCCTTTGGTTCCTTCAAATATAAGCTTTCTGTTGCATTTAATTTGAGTGAGTATAGAAGGTATTTAGTATAGAAAGACGTTAATATTAATTGACTGTAGAGTGCATGTACTTTTAGTATAATTAAGTGGTGTTGCCTGAATTTTGTAAGAGCTGAACTATAACATTGACAACTTCTGTTATTATTGCTTCTTGCCTAAAAAATCGCCAGTTTATCTGATATATATGACACCTAAATACCCATACATTGCAATATATTAAATGAAACATGATATTGCAATATACTTACTGCTATGTACCATTTTGAAAAAAACAACTCAATCCAAACCTATATAATATGCCTGTCATCTACTGATAAAATTACTAGTTTATCTATTTCATTTCAGTTGTAATTGTAGAAACATCTCAAAGAATGAGGTAGGGAATTAATTAGTGGGAAAATAAGTATTTTGGACAGAGTATGTAAAACTCCATAATGATTTTTGCGCCTAGGGGAGTGATCTGGTGTCCAGGAAAAGAATATCAGTATAGAAAGAAAAACTGTTAGGGCATGGAAAGCAATTAGGAAGTTGGATACAAATGTTGCAGCCTGGGGAAGAACATTTGTCTTTCATGGTGGATTAAAACAGCTTCAACCATTCACCTACTTCCACGTTGTGTTTGTGAATGTGGAAACTGCATATCATAAACAAAATATATTCTGTTACTGAAATGAAATATTTAGGGTAGTTAAAACCAGAAATAATAATACATAGTATAATATAAAATGTGAGGCTTCTTATAGTTGTTTTTGAGTGCATTCTAATTTTTTTCTCCTGTATCTGCATTACAAGAATACACTCTCCTTTTGTTATATTTATTCTGCAGGTAAAATAAGTTTTCCTTTTATAGTATTATCCATGTAGAAAATATCACTAATCATGAAAGCAAAAATTAAATGTGTATTGTCAGCTTGCTTGATTCTTTTAAAATTTTTTTTTTGGTGACTAATTGTAAAGTGCTTTATAAATATCAGTGTGTGAATTGTGAGCATCTGTGCCTGCCAATTGTCATGCTTTGCAGAGTTATTCAACTTCTTAAGATCATTAAGAATTTAGTTTTTAAATTAATCTGCATAAGACTGTGTCCTACAGTTGGAAAAAAAGCATAGAATTCTATTAAAGTAGGATTAAGTTGCTTTAAACTACATGCTTTAAGCTGTATTCCTAAATAGCTCATATCGTTCTGAGAGATTTTTCTGAACAAATTTCAAGAGATATTTCCTGATTTGTTGGACAGTGAATATAACAGTACAGCTGAAAGAACTCAAGTAAGGGTTTTGCTGTATTTCTAAGTATCATGACCAAGAGTCTAAAAAAACTGCTACTGATAAAAAATTATAGCATTCTAAACTGATTTGCAGTGCAGAACTCTTTCAGTCTGCTTCCTGAAAATTTGGTCTGTGTTGTTTCAGCTTGAAACACCAAAATCGATAATCAGTTTTAGAAACCATGACCATGCCTAAAATTAAGAAAAAAACCCAACAGACTTAAAGGTTCACAATACAGTTGGGATTTAGGCACAATTTTTTAGTGACATATCTTGCTGAATTTAGAAATGCTTATGAAATTTGGAATTAAATGTATGTTCCAAATCACAATGAGAACATTGCCTTAAAGTGGAAATAAATCCTTAGTTTATTACAGCATTTTGAGTGCAGTTGAGTCTAAACATAGCTGAAGTTATTTACTAGCAATATTACTATTTTGAAGTTATTTTAAAAAGGTGAATTATTTTAAGATGCTAAAGAAACTACAGACTGATACAGGGAATGTGTTTGCTTCTCCTCTTATTTTGTTGTGTCATTTTGTTTTAACTTCTGCCATTAGAGCATGCTAATACACAATACCTTGAGAAGACTGCATCTGATATTGGGTGACCACTTCTTCAGATTTAGGAGTAATGGGAGTCCTTAAGACCCTTAGTTAAGATACTGAGACTTTTTCTGCAATATTTCTCAGTGGTTTTATGATCTAAAGTAGAGAAAATATTGAAAAATCGGAAGCATTACAAATATTGTAGTACTTGGGTAATAAACCCACTTTTATTCTGAAAAGTAAAGTTTCAAAAGTACTGATGCATGAGTGTGATGCTATCTAAGCTAAGATTCATCTCAGCTACCTTTAGTCATCTAAAGGTTATAGATCTAACCTATGTTCTTCAGTGGAAAGAAACAGACACTTCTGAAAAGGCTATTTTTCTCACCTTGAGAAACACATGAAGGAATTCCAAAGCCACTTATCATTTGATGTTGGGACTATTGTCAGGACTCCCAAGCTCTCCCCCAGGGTCTACACCCTCCTGCCCACGTGCCCTGGGGTCCAGACTCTGGCCAACTCCAACATGGGTACAGCTGCCCATGAGCTGGCAGAGCTGGCTTGGCTTAGTGTGAAACAGCTGTGTTGTAAGACAGAGCTGGGAGCTCGGGCCCTTGTCCTTGTTTTTTTCCTAAGATATGTTGTAGGCAGGACTGTGCCTAAGCCTCTACTTTTGCTGATCGTGACCTCACTTTGCTGACTGGATGTTAGGTGTGCCTCTTCACTGTGTACTTGTCTAGTGATCACAGGACTCTGATTTTTACCCTGAATCCTTGCAATTTAGGATCATGATATACAAATGTCTATTTGATGAATATTTTCTTATCTACAATTATGTACCTGATTAATGGATATTAAAATAGTTGGTTTCTATTCAAATTTAATTCGGCCTTCTGTTCGTATTACAAACTTTACGATTTTGCTCTATAACACTTTTTTAAATACTAAAAGACTAATGCTAGTGTTGAGGTTAGTGTCAAAAAACCCCCTGGGATTTGCAACATATAGAACTTTAGTTCAATTTTACCAATATTTTTCAGGTTCTTAAAGGAATTAATAAATTGTAAAGTGCTTTCTGGAACTTAAGCACTGTCATACAACTTCTTTATGTAGCCATGGAAAGCTAGCAACCACAGATCCTTAATATCTTTTTTCCTTCAATGCAATTGTTCTCTCTTATACTGTAGGATAAAGGATCGATGTCTAGTATGGTTATCTTCCCTTATGAGGGTGCTGTGTAGCAGGGTGCTTTCTTTTCTCTCTATTGTATATTTATCTAAGGGAGGAGGAGGCCTGTTCCTGTTAATTAGCAAGAACAGACAATACTTTCTATATACTGTAACTTGAGAACAGAAAGAGTCCATTTCATGTGAATGCTTTTTTTTTTTTTAAAGTGTTTCAGCTACTTTCAGCTATGTCAGGGTCTCTGCCAAAGTTGCTATAGAGGAACAAGGCTTTGAAATGCTCTAAGAATTCTGGTACTGCTTTTAATAAATGAAAATAGCTATCAGTAATGCATTAGTGCATTATAGGACTTTCAAATCACTGCACCCAGACTGTGATGAATCACAGTATGAAGTGAGGATAAATGTGCTGAAAAACACAGTGAGAGTCTGTTTGCTTCTGCCATGTTAACTTCAACTGAAAATAGTGTTTTAGAAACATGGAAGTTCTTACCTTAATTTTCAAGATATACTATTGAAAAGGGGTTGTAAGTCACCAAACCTAAAGCTTCATTGTAATGAGCAACCGTGTCCTCTGGTACTGTTCATAAATTGATCAAATTCCTTTTATAACTTTAATCCTGAAATCTTTGTATTATGTATACATGTTTAAAGCATCTTTCCAGCTATAGATTAACTGTATGTACTACATACCTTTGTGGTCACAATATAGCAACGAGTCTACTTAGAATTAATTCCTTCAGGTTGCAATAGCAATCTAAGAGAGAAACTATGGAAGAAGATGCTTCCCTGTTCATGCTGGAATCTTACTACCTCTCAACTTCTTGGCAAACTCAATAAAAACAAAATTGTGATATATTTTCTCCTTCATTCCAAGTCCTTCATCAGAAGGGATTTGATTGATACTGATTTGTATATATTGAAACAAGTTCTCATCTGGACAGCACATTTTATTTTGGACACTCGTGAAAAGAACTTACCTGCAGAACACAGTGCACATGAACCATTACACGGAGCTGATTCTTCTGATACCAGAATCTGCTTAAATACTTACAGTAGTAATTAAGTGTCATGATTGATAAATGGCCAGTAGTTTTGCATCATCTATTGATATTGCATACCAAAGTACAGAACGTGTTCATATTGATTTCACTATGTCATGTTAGTGACCAGGCCCTAAAAAAATAATTGTTCTATACACAATAACTAATAAGAATTACAGATTCACAGTGGAATGTATTTCCTACATCCTTGAGTATAACCAATTGTCTTCCTATGTCCCTGATTATTTAATAGAGGAAAGCCATTTGCTGAATTTGCCAAAGTAATTTATTAAAACCAGCCATTCTGTAGGCATGCTGTCTCAATAATAATGTGGAGAGATTGGTACTAGCAGTAAGACTATGTCCATGAAACAGAATATTCCACACTGAGCATATAAAACTGACTTGATCTTGTAGCTTAACTTGGACAGATTTTTTATTTGGGGACCAATTCTTTCTAAACACAGAAAGTTAATACCATGAATTGTTTTCTGGGTGACATTAAAAGCAATTCAGTTGTTCTTGGCTTAATCATTATTCGTTATCGAAAAAGCAATGACAAGAAAGAAAAATAAATTACTCTAGAAATTACTGGATTTAAGATTATCAGAACCAATGGTAACAAAACATCTTTCACAAACCAAAGGAAAAAAAAAAGAAGCTGGAGAGGACTTAAAGATATATGAGACCACAGTAAGGAATATGAATGGTGTAGATTTATACCACTCTATAAAACTGGTTTTCATCTTCTTAGCTGTAAGGATTTCAGAAAAAAAAATTCCTGAAAAGATTCCTGAGTTGTTTCTTTACTCTGAAGAATATAAAAATCCCTCAGACAGGGTAATACCTTCTTTCCCAAAACCAGACATTACACTTCCATCAGAAAAGTTAGACATCTGGTGTGCAAAATGTTCTTTCCTACTTAACCTGCCAACAGTGGCACATACTGTAGAACCTGCTTGATTATGATGTCAAAGCAAAAGCACTTCGATGTAAAGAACATCCAATTTATGATCTCCTTTTTCATTTTACAAGATCTCCTGCCAACTCAAAAAAAAATTTGTCTCTTTCAAAAAGATTTGCTAATACTAGAAATATGAAAACTTGTAGTAACTCATTTTCTCAGTTAATGCAAATCAGATCTGTTCCCAGGATATTTATGGTGCCATTCTTAGCTCAACATTGGTCTGACCAAAAGTACGTGGGCTATTTTAGGTGCTGAAAGGAGGACTGAGGGCAGAGAGATTTATTGCAGGTTCAAAGGTAGAAGCCCAGGAAATGACTTCAGAATAGATGAAATACATATTAAGTACAGCCAGTTCTCTTGTTTCAAACATCAATTAGAGATTTAATGTTTTCTCTAGAGACTGAAGTAGTAGTATTTCAGGTGCATTGATTACTGCAGCTGTATACAATTAATATTTGATGAGTAAACAGGTAAATGTAGGTATCTTTTGTAATTTGTTCTATCTTCAGCAAATACATAGAAAACACAGCTAAACATGACCTCTTTATTAATCTAACCATTAAATTAACATAACAAAAATTAAAAATAACAAAATATACAAAACAAAAAATTAATAACAAAAAAAGTAATATTTAGGTTTGAATGTTTAATATTTAGATTTCTAGTTTTTGTAATTTAGTCAAGGAGAGAGAAATATGTTGAACAAAAATAAATACACCAAAGATGTCGATTAGAAGCATTAAAATGCTTTTGAAAAATCACAGTAAACTTTCCTAAGGTTATAATTTTAAAGGTTATGATTGCCATAGAAAACTAAACTTCATTACACAAAATTGTGATTTTTACTATGTGCAGGTCCTTTGTTTTTCAGCATAGAAATAAAATTCACACAGGTATCACTCAGCATTTTAGAATCAAATGAAAAATAAGTGTCAGGCAATTATATCTCTTTAGACACTTATAACTACAAATTTTTGATGTTTTAGAGTTTGAGATGAAAGATTTGTAGTAGACATGGATTTTTTTCTTTAAATTACTTGTCACTATATTAATACAATATTCATGTTTCATATTTTATATTTAATGTAAGTAATGTTCTCTAATAAAATACATGGATGAATGTGTGTACTCACTCTGAACTAACATATTTTTAAAAATATGAAGCAAATTACTGACTTATTAGCCTGGCTTCTTAGCTGTGCATTGCTAAGAAGAAGGTCATTAGCACATATCTAAGTTTCTTACCTATATGTTCATGCAGTTATAGTCAGCTCATATGATCAGCTCATAGCTGATGATTAAAGTGATCCTAAATAGGAAATTATTGTATATAGATGAAAAAGTAAGATAAAAGAAATGTGCCTCACCTTCTTATTAAGTGTCTTCAGATGTTTCTTTTGGAAATACAATGAAGTAAGAATATAATTTCATTAAAGCCTAAGTTGGTTTTAAATCAACAAAATAATTTCAGTCTGAAATTTTCATCATGCTGTGACTATACCATTTTCTTTACATGGATTGGTTTACTGTATAGCTTTTAATGCTCATGCTATACATTGACAAGAAGACTTAGACTTATCTTGATATGAAGGAGTTTGTCTGTGAAGCTCTTTTCCACAACTCCTCCCAACAGTTTATTTTATTTTTACTTAGGAGGATGTTGAAGTAGTGGTTTTCTTGGACCAATGTTTTGAAGATTCCTCTCCTGCAGAAACTAGTTCGAACACTGGGTTGCTACCATGAGGAGGAGGAGAACTCAGGGCACTGTACTGTTCAGGAAAATAGTTTATAGTAATGATGTTTGCCTTGGTATAAAAAATGCTTAAAAGACCTTAAAGTGATTTTTAAACAAATCTATTTTATATCTCCTTCAGTGCTCATCTATGAGTATTAAGGACTGAAAAAATAAATTACCTCACTCTGTGGGATTTCATAGAACATTGTTCTTCAGCTTCTTGGAATCTTTATTTCTGTCTCACTGCTTTCTTTTGAATTGGAGAAAATACAGGGGGGAAATATTTTTAAAAGGTAGTTAGGTAATCAGTGTTTACATTGGCTAAAGTAACATACAATTGTAATCACTTCTCTATAGCTCTTGCAGATCAGCTTTTCTTGTTTTCGCATGGGTACTGTTAACAGCATTGTCATAGAGGACTGTGACTATGGTTACTAGTCATGAACAGAGATTTGTTTTGTATGCTCTGCTGTGCCAACAGCTCTAAAGACTAGGGGATTAAAATCTAGAATAAGCGACAAGAAAAGGTGTTATATTTTTCACATGAAAATATTCTATATAGCCTCGGTATTTATCTCAGTTACATTTGTTTACTTCAAAATCTCATTTCATGAAAGCATTTTATCCTCCCACCCCTACTAGGGAGGGGTTAGATTGGTTATTAGGAAAAATTTCTTCAGCAAAAGGGTTATCAAGCATTGGAACAGGCTGCCCAGGGAAGTGATACCCTGGAGGTATTTAAAAGATGTGTACACATGGTGCTTAGGGACATGGTTTACT
The DNA here is from genome assembly GCF_031877795.1 of Strix aluco. Lineage (NCBI taxonomy): Eukaryota > Metazoa > Chordata > Aves > Strigiformes > Strigidae > Strix > Strix aluco. The sequence goes on along the minus strand of NC_133934.1, from coordinate 38,869,988 downwards.
GATGGACCTGGTAGTGTTAGCTTAACAGTTGGACTCAATGTTAAGGGTCTTTTCCAACCTAAATGATTTTATGATTTAATTCCCAATTAAGATACAAGATCCCTCACTGGGAAGAAAGGACTGTTGAAATCAAAGAGCAGTTAGACCAAAGCCAGTCTGCAAAAAGTAATACTGCCAGTATTTTAATAAGTATACTGCACAAAAATTTATCCACAAACACAATGAGTCTTGATTCTTGTAGAAGTTACATTTCGTGAGGTAATAGATTGAAAGATATGTGCTTGCTGCTCATCTGTTGTAGTTTCACATTTCAGAAAAACAAAGGCGGCTGTAATGTGATTTGACAGAGAAACCTGCATAGTAAAAGAATTTTTTTTGGAAACATTAATATTTTCCTTTAGAAGACTATATTCAGTGGAGAGAAGTTGTAATTTGACAGTTTGAAGTATCATTGAGCTTAAATGCGTTGTGAGAAGTATTACAAGTAGCATTCTAAGGAAGCACTCTTGAACCACCTGAAGTCTTGTTTTGTGGGGCATGACTATTAGTAGATGGAGGTAGTAAATGAGCATTTATTAAGGGAGGGCTTTTTTTTGATATAACAACCTCATCTTTTTCAAGTATAAATGTGAATTTTTAATATGTGTGTGTATACCTGTATGTATAAAATGTGTATATGTGTTGGCAAAGAGTCCTTTTGGTACCCAAATCACAGGAAAGATAGCAGAGATGCTTGAGAGAATGAATGCAGAGAGCAGATAATACCAGTATCAGAGGCTATTCCTATCTCTCCCTAACTCTGTTCTGAGTGATTAAGTTCCAGATTCTTACGTACTCTTACATGGCTGAATAGTGACAGAGAAAAAACAACCTTACTTCTTGCATTTGAAAACCTCAATTGTGGTGAGAGGAAACTCCAGTTTATATTTACTCAAGAAACCACATGACTAGAGACAAAGCTATTTCAGGTCCACAAACAGAAGAATCCATTTTAGTAGATGGTATATACATCCTGGCAAAAGATGGATCTGTCCTTGCCTACCTTTTCTATTAATGTAGATCAATAAGATAGTTGGACATTACCTTTATTATTTTTTAAAGAAATTATTTACTTAATGTGCAATTTATAGATTTAGAGCTTTTTTCCAGCAATTATTTTATACTATCAAAGAATAAGACAAGGAAGAGCTGATTCTGGTTTTGATGCTTAACAGCCTGACAGGAGTGATGATTGCTTATGTTTTGTGTTAAGTGAGAGTTACACCAAGTGCGCATTATTTGGATATCTTCTGGATACCTTTGCTATAAACTGTAAGGTTGCCTCAAATGTAGTTTTGATGCCAGAATCAGTTATTAGAACTTCATGGTTGTCTCTTTTAAACTTTTAAGACTGGATATTTTTATTAACCACATTAATGTCAAATTCTGTTGTTGAATATTCTTTGCCTCTAAACTACCTGCGAGTTCTGCAGATTAAACTTCCAATTTCTCCTCTCTGGACTCTTTCTAACTCTGGGATATTTCAGTGGAGGTGACAAATACTGTGGAGCAGATTCCAGAGAGGGTTGTATCCATGATCTGTAAGTGCGACATTATGACATTTTCTGTGTAATTTTATCATGTCATTCTTCATGCATTCTAATATGCTTGTTGCTTTCTTAATCATATTCAAATACAGGAAAGTTAACAGAACAATTATATTATTTCTCAGCTTTCTAGTCAATTAATTTAGATGCCTTTGAAGTGTGTTAGTAGTACAAACTTTTCCTCCATTAATTTTCAGTAGACTTTGCATCAGTGTCTATGATTTTATCATAAAATATGTTGAACTGACACGATCAATTTGGGGGGAATTCCAAAATCAGCATGTTGGCTTCTCTGACATGTGTGTGCTGTGAAGCTGTATGTCATACCATAAGCATTTTAAATAATTTAAAAGGAGAGCAATATCCCAGTAAAAAAGGAGAAGGTGAAGAAGTTATTTTTAAAATCAAGTACTGTATGGGTGCTGCCAGGTATATGCTTGTCTTTCATATGCTATGATAAAATCCATTTAGTTTTTTAACTTTTATAATAAGTAACATCCCTATTTAAAAAATATTGATATTCTTTCTTTGAATAATGAACCCATCTTGAGATCACTGATAATACGGTAAAATAATATGATACTAAATGTTCAGTGTTGATTTTTCATGTAGATTACTTCCCTAAAACATATATAACTATTTCATAATTTGGAAATAATCATAACTATCTGACTTCTGTGGACCAAGAGATGACATGCTTTAAGATTTTAGTGCTAGGACACTTGGGATCCGTGTTAATAAATACAGATTGTAAAATTTAGGTCTATTGGACTATTTACTCTGACAGTGAAGGTTTAGTTTTCTGGTACTAAGTCTTTCTCTTTTTTTTCCCCCCAAAGCATTCAGTTAGCTGGCCTTTGAAAATACTTTGAAAACAGTTTCTGCTGAAGTATTTCTCCAATCAGCATTCTTGCAAACTTCCTGTGTACAAGCCAATTGATTCTCTAATATAGAATTAATTGAACTTGGATACACCTACTTCTTAGACAGTGAAAACATAAAAAGATACGTATAGGACTCAGTTATTTTGGAGTGTTACTTGCAGATGAATTCAGTTTTATTGTGATTTCTATTTTCTTTCTAGTGTTTACATACACGTATTCCTCCTCAGATTAATGTAAAGTCAAGATACTAATACAAAAAGCGTAAGCTTGTGACTCAACAATAACATTTTAGGCAAGAATGTAATACCTTAAGTAAAGATATGGATTTTCTCATAGTCTAAATATTAGTTGCCAAAATATATTTATTTTTAATTTAGGTTGATTGTGCTTACTCAGACTTTCCTTGGGGCTATATATAGCCCAGTCTACATGTGTTCCCTGCAGAATCCTGGTTAGGCAAGTATATTTTAAAGGCAAAAATTTCCTGTCCTTAAAGAAGACTCTACCTGTCATTGAGACAACCAATTTTGCAGCTAATGTAAAAACTTCATAGGGATAGATTTTAGAAAGAACAAAGATTCTTATGATGACAGAGCATTGCACTAATATATCACACCTGAAACTAATGATTAACTCCATACTTTATTGGATAATTTTAATGAATTTTAGTATAGCTTCAAGACATAACACATACAGTCATTTTCAGATTTCTCATTTTTATAGCCATCAGCAGACTATATCTTAATGGCATTTTGAAAAAGAATGATAAAGGAGTTATCAGAGTGGCTAAAATGGATTTCCTCACCCACATACTGTGGTATATGTGACTCTGGAGTCTAAAACAGAATAAGACAAAACAGAGTAAGAGCCAAATGTCCATGAGTTAGTAATGCCCGATGTGATAAAAGAACTCATGTGGTAAGATGAAGTGTTCCACAGATACATCAGTTTAGCTATATAATGCGATTTAGCCTCAACAGGTTTTATCTTAAACAGATTTTGCTGAGTATTAAAACATGAGTAAACTTGTAAGAGGATTTTTCTTCCAGTTGTGGAGCTAACATGGGTGTTCAAAGCATGTGCAGGTGATACCCACGTTCCATTAACCAGCCTTTCTTCAGTTTTCCCCTTCTCACCATAATACCTCCTAATCAGAAGTTTTTAGATTTTCATCATCTGTGGCTTTTCTGTGTGTCCCCCCCTACCCCGCCCCAGCAATTGAATTCTAGATTTTGGGGGAGAATAATAGCTGTCTCCTTCCAATTCTCACTAATACAGTATTATCCTTCTTACTTGTCACCATTTTAGTCTGGTGCATTTCAATCATGTTTTACCAAAGCTTTATATGTGTACACTGAGCTATTAACATTAAGATAGATATCTAGAACAAATCGTCATCTGAAAACCACCAAAACACTGATCTGCTTGATAATTTTTAAGCTAGATAAAACTTGGTAGTATGTACATTTGAAATAGTTATTTATCACTCAGGAACATCAGATATATTCTGTCGCTACTTCATTCTCTATATTCAGTTTATTCAAGGGAGCTCAAGGAGGTCATGTCAGTACAACACAGCACTTGGCCAAAACTGTGTCTTTTGTGTTTTAAAAAAAAAAACAACACTTTTGTGTTTTAATAAAAACAATAACTAGAAGAAAATCTGTTAGATTATTATTGATGGATTCTTTGATGCAGAATAGAGAAATCAGTGGGAAACAGTTCACATAAAGTTCATGTTGTGAATGATAAAGTGTGATTGAATGAATCAATGCTGCGTTTTAAATGGAGTTGGGACAAAGGATTTTATATTCAGGTGGCTATAGACCCACCTATTTATATGTTATTCAAATGGTGGAAGGCTGCTAACTCATTTGCTTTCATCTTCCCCTCTAGTCTTACTCCTCCTTTTAAGTTTAAAGAAAATGTGTCTGGATTTCACTCTCCCAACAGCTGCAGTAGTATTGAACTGTTCTACCTTGTTTTAATGTAGTAGTCCATAAAATATCACTTTTTTTTTTTTAGATTAACCTCTGTGAAATGTCAGGTGACATTGATAGCAACCTTGACTTGACTACATTCTCAGTTGAACAATGTTTAGGAAAATCCCCTTTAGTTGTGTGACTGCCTTGTCCGTCAAGGGAATGGCCATCATCAGCTGCCTTACAGCTGCTCTTGAAGATGGAAAGGTGAGAAGCAGAACTGTCTTCCTATCCCTATTAAAAATGTATGAATATAAATTTGGTAGGCCCTGGAAACAGAACAGGAAATCACTGTTCTTTTGACTGAGATCAACATAACAGGGTGTAGAGATATGTTAAGACTTCTGCAGTCTTTCCACAGCATGAGGAGGAAGTTGTTCTTTTCTCCTGTTCTCCTTGTTAAGAAGAATAGAATGTCTTCATGAGTTGGATTCAAAAACTAACTATTGCTGCCAAAAAGAAGTTGAGAAGAGGTATTTTTCCAGCCTTCATGAGACTACTTTCCTCCCAGAAATCAATTTTTCTTCTTAATTCACAACTTTGATATTAGTGTAGAAATGAAATTACATCAAAGACTAGGAAAAGTTAGGAAAACAACTGATATTATGAATTAGCATATGATTCATATATTGCACATTACATTTGTTAAAATTAGAAATCAATTTAGTAATTGTCATTTACTTGGTATTAAGCTTGCGTTGATATAGAAAAACTGAAATTTCAGAAGGATCTGATGATTGCAAGTGAATGTGTGATAAAATGGCAGTTGAAATTAAAAAAAAATTCAAAGACAGTAATTCAACTGAGGGAAAAATAAGAGGCTTTAAAGGTGTTTACTCTTAGGAAGGTATCTTATAGTCTTTGTGAATAGAGTTCTGGCAATAGTAATTTAATATTTAAGGTCGTGGTAGTCAGGTAAATAAGTTCTGGCTCATGGAAAAATGGAAGATGTCATCAACTATGTATTCCAAGTATGGAATAACATGTACATTCCTGGTCACCCAATGCTAAAATGACACAAAAGTACTAAGGAAACTTCAGAGACTGTTCAACTGATTAAGGCTGAAGTAGCAAAAGAGCTAATGTAACATCTTTCTGTTTAACTAAACACAGTGCTATCTGGATATCTTTTAAAAATGTAGAAAAGCTTGATTTAAGTTTGAACATCAGCTAAAAATTAAGTATCAATAAGGTGATGCTGAATATAGAGGAAGAAAGGGGCCAAGTCTTGTGTGGGATAAAATAGTCTAGGAAAATGGGAATAAAGACAGAAACTCTGTGGAACCGTTATTTATGAAAGGTTATTTCCTTACAGTATTGCAAAATTGACTTAAGCTTTTTCATGTATGTACACTAACTGTGCTATGTAATATTTGCTCTTTCATTTGGATTTTTTTCAAATGCGTGAATCCCAAAAATTTGGTCAGTATGTTTATTTTGGTTATTTTTTTTCTGAACAGTGACCTCCAATTTATTCTTGTTTGTCACTATTTCTGCTTTGTTAACTAACACAGATCTAGTAGCTATACTGAAGTGAAACCTTTTTCACCTCTGGTTTTCTGAATCTCATTCTAATTCTTTCTAGTTACTTTTTTAAGTACCTAAGTATTTTTGTTAACTCATTAGTTATTCAGCTGTAGAATTGTATTTGTTCTGATGCAAGACTTTCCCCACTGTTAAAACAGTTTGATCAGAATATGCTAATAAGTGAACAGCAGATAGAAAGGTACAATGAGGTCTAGCCACACTGTGAAAGCTTGAGGCACCTATTTTAAGTGTCCTAAATTTAAATGACTTTTAAAGGCACCATCTCAAGTTACACTCATTCATAGATTACTAATGGTGTTAATACATGCATTATAATACATGCACACTCCCTGCCTCATCTGTGTTTAACCACTTATTTAGGAATTTTAGGCCTAACTTCAATTTTTGATCCACTCCCTTTTTGTTGTATATAGGAATATTTTTTAAAAATTATTTTTCTGGTTTTGTAAAGGCAGTTATTTTCATTCTGTATGGATACAGTTCATCCGTGAAATAATTAACCCCTATTTTTTTCCTGGGAATTGATTTTTGTACCTGCTGGATTTCACTTGTTGTGGCAGTGGTTATCACTGTCATACTCAAAACTCTGTGTTTGGTGCGTACATGTATGTGTGTGTACATATATCCCATTGTAAAGGTCACGTTCCTGCCATCTTTGACAAATTGTTCATAAAGAACTACGTGACTGTAGCACATTAGCCTTAAAAATGCCTTTTTTACCAGCTGTCTGTGCATGCCATAACTGCACTTTTACTAAAATGCTGTGCATAGCTTACAATAGCTCTTTTTGTAAAAAGATGGTTTTTATGTAGGTTGAATTGTGGCTAACCAGACCTCTCATCAGTTATGACTAAATCAATGCTGTATGTTTATAAAGCCAACATCTGTCTGAATCATCTTATTAAGCTTTAACCAGGGATATTCAGCCAAGCAGGATGAGGTACGTATGAGGTATAGCTGAGCTATGAGTTCAGAGGGCCAGGAGAAAATCCTGGTGTATGTCTTCTCTGATGGACCACTGAAAGCAAACAGATGTAGAATTTAAGTTACAATTCCTCTTTCTTCCTGTGGTCTTAGCACATTTGATGATCCAAATACCAACCAACCTGCCTCCCAGTTTGCACTCAATTCTGGGATCCTGTTTTGGAGCAGCATGAACAATGAATACTCTCAGTGAGTTTACTGCTTGGCTAATTCTCAGTTTAGCCTGGAGAGAAAAGGCAGTCTTTAAACAAGGTTCTAACAAAATATTTTTGCCATATCTTCAAATGACATTCACCTACCTGTGAACTGCTCCTACCTAACTTCTGGTATGGTTGGCTCAGACTTTATACCCATCTCTACACTCAGTGGTTCCTGTAATTTTGGAAGCAGTGTCCCACTGTATTTCCAACAGTGGCAATCTCTGCTTGTCCTTTGATGCCTCTGTTGCTCTGTGTGATTGCTAGACATTGCCACTGCTGTCCTGTCTATCCTGTGTATGCATGTCTGGATATGTGTGTGTAAGAGAGAAAGGTAGTTATGGAAAGCAACTATTGATTCAACTGTAGCAGTCATGATCCTCAAGATACCAAAGAGCCTTGGTGCTGTGTAAGCACTACTCAGCAGTGGCCACAACACCAGTTGCTATCAACACCCTGCCAGCTCCCAACATAAAACACAGCACCATGAGGGCTGCTACAGGGGACAACCAATTCCGGCTCAGCCAGACCCAGTACACACACACATTTATTTTCCTTGCAAATAGTATATAATAAACCAATTGAATAATATTTATTTTTCTTTGAAATCCATGCTGGGTCTATCTGGAAAAACCAAGCAGCAAGCAACACCCTCCCCCTGCCCCCCCCCCTCCCCTGACATTCCTGTTTTTTCCCTTGTCTAAAGGGAGACGATTTCTGTGGATCTCATTTTGTAACTTTAAAATGGGTACATTCCACTGATGGAAAAATATAATTACTGTCCTTAAGATAATTTATCACCAAACTACATTTGTGACATCAGTCATTATGAGGTCTAATGCATGTAATTGGCAAATGTGTTTGCATCCCATACTTTATTCTAATTGACATCTACCATATTGCTGCTGACAGCTTTTCAGCCCAGATGAATGCTGTTTGCCAAGAGCAGTTACTACTTTGCTGAGGTAATCATACATGGATACATCATAGTGAAGATACAGAGTGAAAATTCACTATGTTTTTTTACTGCTCAGGTGTCTAGGTTCACTAGTTCTGAATAGCGAGTCTTTGACATGCATCAAGTAGATTCTTGACAGTTTGACGATATGTCACTTCTGAGGGTTTGTGCAGTACACCAAAGGAGGACCATTGAAATACTGAAAGGTTACAGTGTGCTTTGAAGCACTGAATATAATTCATGCAAGATGAAACTTTATAAATTAAATCACTGAAGAAAAATGTTTTACTGAAGAAACTATCATCAGACATTTTTGTTCTTGTAATAAGATTACATTTTGTCATCAGTACTCATGCAAAAGGACAATGAAAGTTAATTTTATGAGTTAGTGAAGGCCATAAGAGACTTTCTAGAGACATTAAATAGTCAGCATACCTACTACAGTGACATCCTGTCAAATCATAAATAGTGGTCTGTCACTCTTGATGGACTAAATCATGATATGCTGTTGCTCGTATGTAAAGGTCTTGGGTAATATAGATAAAATAATTGTAGCTCTAGTTGAGATCAGAATGTTTGTATTTGGTATCTTGGCTAAAATTAATTCACCCAAAAATCTTCAGTGGAAAAGTTAGTGAAACACAGTATTACTGTATTAAAGTGGTTGTGCAGTTCAGATAGAATAAGTATGTTGAAAGTATAAATCACATTCAGTTGACACAATATAATGAACATTAAAACATGAAAGCTACACATTTAGCCAGTCTTTATAGATATTTGTACCTAAAAAAATAAATCCTTTGTTCTCATCATTTTCAGTACGTCTTTTTTCCTATATATTAAGGCATATTTTCTCCTGCCAGAGCTCCTTGAAATTTCTTGAATGTTAAAGACTCTGCATGGTAAAAATGAGACCAAATTTTAAAGTTAGATTAAAGCAAAGTCTTATTTCAGAATTTGAAGGTGCTGTTAGATTCAAGTGTATTTTAAGTCACTGTTTTCTGTATTGTTCTTTGCGACTTCTAATAACCAAGAACTTCACTTCTAGAAAAAAAAAAGAAAATCATTTAATGCACCTCATAGGTTCAGTAGCTAAAAGCCAGCCAAGAGCACTGTACTTGAAATATATTGTCCACAGCAGACAGACTATTCGGAGTTCATTCAGTCATATCGTGATTTTATTAAAAAAAAACAGTTTACAAGGGAAATGGCTTGAATCTTTCCTCCCTTTTTTCATAAAAAAAAATTAATTTAGAGAAACATTTTTAGCTTTAGTAAGCTCTAAATGTTTACAAATAAGTATTGTTCAAACTCTGTGTGTTGAATAGCAAGCTTTTTTTGCATGTTCTTTTCTCATACCATGCTTATAATAAGATATTGATTAAATTGCTATTGCTCTAACTCACTTCCTAGGCAGCATGAATTGCATCATGACCTCTTTATGGATTCATAACAACTTACAACATATATATTATTTAAAGAATTATCTGTATAATATTTTAATAGTTTCCAGGTGTGAGGTATGTGGGCTTCCACAGACCATGTATAACACATTAATAATATAAATATCAAATCTGGTGTAGTTTCTTTCTTCCTTTTGGTAATTTCTGAGTCAGATTTTTAAAACTTGCTATCAAAGCCATGTTTTCAGAAAGTGTGACATTTAGTTATATAGCGGTAAAGACTTACGATTAGATTCTTCATAAAGTAGTTTGATATTTTCAAACAGCAAGCTTACACACTACTTTTCATTTTAAGATGACCTTTTTTCAGTTTCATGCTTCTTCACAGTCATTTTCTCAGAGATCTTATTGGAAATGAGCTTCATATTTTTAAGATAGTAATTGGACATAATTTTTCTCCAGAAGCCATGTTTTCTATAACATATGCTGTACAAGAGAGCTGTATTTACACTTGTAGAAAATGAAATAATGTCTTCCATATTTTAAAAGGCAAAAAATGATAGCAACAATAAATATGATAATCTAATTTATATAAAACTTTGAAAATGTGTTACTTCCACTGCAAATAATACATCCATAACCAAACAGAATGCATCTGAAGGTTGCCTTAATTAATCTGCATGGAAAATAATTGAAAAAATTGTGAGAAAACATCAAAATAGATATTTCTAAGAAATCTAAGCAAAGTGGTTTTAACATTGTACTACGTGATATTTAGCAATCATTCTCAATCTTTAAATGACACAAAGTTTCTTATACTTTACATCTGCTTTTTGTAAAACACCACTCTTCCATACCCTGCCTGTGTCTATTTCAGGTAGCAACTATTTGAAAAGGAATTTAGCTTTCCATATATTTAAAATATATGATAAAGGGCCATGTTATATAATTTATTTTTTAACATTTTTCAGAATGGCAAAAACTCAGTAAACACTCACTATATAAGTTTAGGTTTTATCAGAGGATTATTATTTAAAAGATCAGAACGGACATCCAGAGGCCATCTAGTCCAGCATCCTACCCAAACAGAGGTATAGTGACATCAGAATGGTTGTGGCTGTATCAAGTCTTGAACATCCCCAGAATGGATTCCACCACCTCTGTGGGCAACCTGTTGCTGTATTTAACCACAATCATGGTAATTCCTCACACCACCCCCCTCCCCAAGTATCTAATTGAAATTTCTCATGTTTCCCTTTGTGTTTGTTACCTCTTGTCCTATCACTGTGCACCTCTGATAGGAGTCTGGCATCATCTTCTCTGTTCTTCTGATGAAGTAGTCGTACATAGCAATAAGGCCTCCCCTTAGTTTTCTCTTCTCCAAGCTGAACAGGCCCAGTGCTCTCAGACTCTCCTTGTACACCATGCTTTCCAGGCCCCTGACCATCTTGTTGGCCTTTTGCTGGAGTCACTCAGTATGTTGGTATCCTTCATGTACTAGGGAGCCCAAAACTGGGCACAGTACTCCAGATGTGTCTTACAAATGCCAAGCAGAGGGGAAGGATAACTTTTCTGGCTATGCTGCCTATACTTAGTAAAACATACTAGGATGCAGTTGGCCTATGCTGCACAGGTACAAATGCTGGCTCATGTTCAACTTGTCCACCAGGGCTTTCTTTGCAGAGCTTCTTGCCAGACAGTTGGCCCTGAGCCTGCTCTCCTTTGCTGCATGGGGTGTTTCCATCCCAGATGCAAGCAAGGCCTTGCACTTAGTCTTGTTGCACATCATGAGCTTCTGGTCAGCCCATTTCTCTGACCTGTTCAGGTCCCTCTAACTAGCAGCCCTGCATCCAGTGTATTGACTGCCACTCCAATTCAGTGTCATCTGCAGGCTTGCTAAGAGTGCTCTCTGTCATCCAGGTTGTTAACAAAGATATTAAACTACTGGCTGCCAGCTGGACTTTGCACCACTGATCACAAGTCTCTGAGCCTTGGCAGTCCAGCCAATTTTCCATCCACCTTTTAATCCACTTGTCCAGCCTGTTTCTTACCAGTTTCATGATAAGGAGGGTATGGGAAACTGCACCCGCCAAAGGCCTTGCTAAAATGACGACATTCACTGCCTTCCCCATGTGCACAACTTCAGTCACTTCACCACAGAGAGCAACAAGGTTGGTCAGACGTAATCTGCTCGAGCAAGGAATAGCTTCTAAGAATATCTGGTCCACAACTTCTCTAGGGACAGAGTTAAGGCTGATGAGCCTGTAGTTCCCTGGATCCTGCTTTGTGCTTGTCTTGAAGAGAAGTGTGACAGCAACTGCTTTCAAGTCATCACAAACACTTCAAAAAGGACAGGCAGCAGCCTCATACTGACATCTGCCAGCTCCATGAACACCTCTGGGGATGCCTCCACCTGGGATGATGAACCTGCATATGTCCAAGGGGGTTAAGGGATCCACTTCTTTTTCCGCTTCATGCCCACAGACTCTCTTAGGAGGCTCAGGGACCTGGGAGTCTTGAGGAGAAGCCTTACCAATGAAAACCAAGGGGAAAGATGGCATGGAGTACCTCAGCTTTTTGCCCATTGCTTGTCACTAGGCCCCCTGCCCCACACAGCAGTGGTGACAGTCTCCCTGGAGCCCCCTTATTGCTGCTGGTGGGCAGCTCTGTGCAGCTCCATGCAGCCTTGCCAGGACTGCGATGATTCTCACTCCTCTGTTCCTGCCCGCTGCTGCGTACGTGCATGCCCCTTCCATGCCCATGCCAGGGTCCACAGCGTCTCCTGGCAGGTGCAGACACAGAGCCGGCCTGCCTTGCCCTCATCGGCCCTGCCTCACCCTGCTAACTGCCACGCTAATGGCCATACTGCGCTGGCAGTGCCCTCTCAGCAGGGCCCTCATTGAGGACCCCGGCCCTGCTGCTTCTGGCAGTACCAGGAGCCCAACAAAAATAGCAGTGGGTGGTGGGCAGCCCCAGGCGGGACAGCAGCTGCTGTCTTCCTACCAGCACGTAGTGGCCACCCACCCTCCCACCCCGCTGGTGGCCGTGTGAGAGGAGGATGTGGTGGCCCACAGTGAGTGCTGTGAAGAAGCCTTGGCCGCGTTGCCTTGCATGTAGAGTTAGGTGTCACACAGTGAGTGCCACTGAGGCTGGGAGTATTGACTGCTCTTTGTGCGCTTCGTTTTTTTTTCTTTCTGAGGTGTAGGGAACTCTCAAGAAGTAGGGATGTTTTCAGAAGTGTTTTGTAAGTCCTGGTACTGTTCTTCTTATCCTTTAAAGACTTTTTCTCAACTTTAAACTGCACGGTTTAAGAGAAAGCAGCCTGTGGTTTGGCATAAATTGTGCATAAGAAGCAAGAAGCTTATGAGGGCCTGTGTGAAGCCAGCCACCACTGTCAGTAGGAAGCGCAGGCAAGCTGAGGGAAGCCGAGGAGCAAGTCTTCAGCTTTCTCACTGGAAGGGTTTTAGGAAATGGTAAAGGTTTCTAGGCAGATTATCATTTTGTCGTGGAAAGAGCAATAAAGGAGAGTTTAAAAAAGCCCAGCCTTGGTAAGGGAAAAGGGGTGGGTGTTTTTGGTTATTTTGGGGGGTAGTTTTTTAGTATTTATTTTACTTATCTGTGAGTTTTTTGAGGGATGTTGGGTAGAAGCCCGGATGTGTGCTGCTGGAAGATAAGAAAAATAAAGCAAAAAAGGACACCAGAATGAACAGATAATTTTCTGACACTATTTTGATAGATATTCCTTATCTGGGATGCTATTATCATGGAAGTAGTAGAATTACAGGGCTGAACTGCTTTTCTTAGGGTCATTTTATATGTTAAGGGCGGGGTATTAAAAAGTAGAGAAGCTAGAGAAAGTCTTATGAAAAAAATTAATCTGGTACTTAAAATAAGATACAGATGTTAACATAGTCTTCTTGCCAGGGATAGCTGATATTTCTCAGAGGTTTTATATGCCAAAGAGATGACTATCCCAAGGCCTTGTTTAAGCAGAAGTCTGTGTGCAGGGCTGGGGGGGGCAAGGGGGAGAAGATGAACTTAAGTGAATTTGTTTTAGACTTGTCTTCATCTGTTAAACTTTCCTTATGCAGTAAACTATAATTTTGCTCATAATCCTGTAGTAGAAGTATATAATACATACTAAATTTTGTGGAAAGTTGTAATCCTGAATTTCCATGTCAATATTAAAGGAAATTAAGTTGATAGACCAGAGAGGAATAAGTTTTGAGAAGGAAAAAGGGGGTCAAAACTGAGCTAAAGTAGCAGAGAAGCTGAAAAAATAGGCGGCAAAGGCATATAAAATAATTTGTCACTATGAACATGTAGTTCGTTGATTTATCGGGAGGTAGCCTGATCAATGCCAACATCTTTCACCAGTTTCTGTGACAGGGTAAAGGAACACCAAACATGACACTCACTATCAAGCTTGGTTTGTTAGGAGGATCAAGAGAGGGATGGGCTGTGAGGGAGGTCTTTGCACACACGTGTGTAGACACATGGTTAACTGAGACCTGCCTCTTACCTCCCCTGTGAGTTGGCACAGGTGAACATGGGGAAATGAGACACTTGCTCCAAGTGGTCTTAAATTCATCCGCATGCATGGGAAAAAAAAAAAAAATCTTTACGTGATATATAGTAATAATGTATTTGAGACCTTAAGGATGGTGAAATTTCCAAAGCTCAGAAAGGGGCTGACAGACCTGAAGAAATATCCAAAGAATTGTAGATAGTTCTCTTAACTGAATTTCCATGAGGGATCTTAAAATTACCAAGCTGTTCTTTCTAAGCATCTATAAGAGATGGTGAGAATGAACAGCTAGTACAGTTTTGTAGGGAACATGTCAGACCTACCATTTCTCTTAAAAAATACTGCAGCAAGCCTTAAGGGGTAGAAGAGATACAATATAACTTGATTTTAGTAAACTGCAGTTTTGATAATCTCATATGGCATTCTCTTAAGCAAGCTAAGGAAATGTGGTCTAGATAAGACTTGTCTAAAGTTAGCATAGTTTTGGGGGAAGAAAAAAAGGTGGTTGTTTATTCAAAGTCAACTCTTCCCCAGTAACTGGGGCTTAGGTGGAGGAGTCTGTACTGGGTGTAAGATTATTCCATAACTTTGTTGCTAGTTTCGGTAACAGAGTAGCAAGAAGACAGGACTAAAGTTCAAAATAATCACAATAAATTGCAGAAACAAAAGAAAATAATAGACATACAGTTTGGTAAAAACAAGCATGGGCACTAAGTAGGAGTAGTTAACTGCACAAATATAAGATGGGGAATCCCCTCTAATGCTTCAGGAAAGAATATGGGGACAGTATATTCACCATGCCATGCTGTTACATCTGTTGCTGGTTCCAGACGTTTTGTTTTCTTACACAAGTGTTTGCCCTCCCTTCATATCAGCAGTAGCAGAGCTCAAGAAGTGTTAAAATGCCTGGCAGATGTCCTTTGACAAAACTTTCATTCCTCTGTCATCCTTTATGAATTTGAGGCATAGCATACTAATTTCTGCCTACCAGTTTACTGGGTTGATAATCTGTGGCAGAGGCACAAGGGACAGAATATCTGAAACTGCTAGAACAAGATCCACTACAGCTCCTTCTCCACAGATCTTTAGGAGAGTAATGTGTAGGCTCAAGGTGTCTGTTTTCAAAAAAGACAAACAATATAACGTACCTAGTTATTGAGAGTTCATGAAACTTTTAAAGGCGTTGAAAGAAAACTTAGAATCAGGTTTATTTAACCTAGGAAATGAGAAGGATGAGGATAGATATATATATATAAAATTGTTGTGAAAGGAGATCAGCATAAACTATTTGCTATTTCTGGTTTAGATATGACAAGAAGTAGTGGGGGTTTAATTTGCAGCAAAGCCTAGATGCAAGAGATAAGAAAATGGTCTTTAAAAAGTAAGAATGATTAACTTCTGAGGTAGATTCTTTATCTGAAGGATAGTCCAGCTTTGATTTCAGCTACTTAAAGAGAGATTGAACTGGCACTTGTCAGTACTGGTTTAGATGTGAAGCAAGATACAGCTGAACCCTGCTTCCTGTAAGAAATAGAAAGACATGTAAACAGGCCCTCTTTTATGCCTTATTCCTATCACTTAAGTCACTTTCTGTAGAATTCTGCTGAGTATGTAAATAGGAACCAGAAGAGGGAATAGAAGCTGCTTCTTCTGTTTCTGCTGAAGCCAAATAAAAATTATGAATTAACACTACTGTTAAAATAAGCATGAGTATTTATTTCATGTATTCTATATACTACAGTTGTTCTACATGGAAACCGGGTTGTGTTGTTTGGAAGGCTGGACCAGTTCCCTTGGTGGTCATTATGTTTTTCTTCTCAGGCCACCAGATGGCTGTTTAGGTGTAATGATAACAGCTGTTTGACTGTACTTGCCAGCCTTGAGATTGAAGAACTCTGGAATCACTTGGGTACTACAGGATTAAATGAAGACAAAATTTAAACTTTTGTCTTCTATAATGTGGTAATTGCATATTGATGAATAATGGTACAGACTTTGCAGTAAATTATCACTTAGCGTATTTTTTTTTTTTGTTTATAATAATGTGGTTTATGTTATTTGCTGTATTTATTTGTACTTACTCTGTACTGGTTATTTCCTAGGTTTATCTACAGAAAGACAGAAAATTAATCACAGGAATGGAACACACTCTGGATTTTCTTCCGATGTGCAGACTGCACTGATTGAAATATTGAATCCACTTACAGCACCACCTTCCTGTAAGTAGGCTCAATCAGTGTGAAACACTTTGTATAAAATTTTCTTGTGTTCCTGGGTAATTCAGTACTCTACAAGGAAAAGCGCTAATTTAGTATTCTGCCAGAGAAACACTGTTGTATATTTATGTGCACATGTAAGGAAGAACAATGCGAAGGCTTAAAGCATCTTCTGACAGATGTTCCTCTACTGTCTTTTCCGAAATTCAGATTGAGAAAAGAAAATCAAGAAACACAGCCACTATTAGCCAGTTTTCAGAAGTGGTAACTCTGTACAATACGGGAGATGTAACAATGAAGTTACAAGGCAAGAAAAGTAAGAAATAGTTGCAACGTGAAGGAGCTATAGGGGTAGCTGTATTTACTTTGTTCTTATCACTGTCTCTCTGTCACTAAGACTAACAACCTATCATAATCTCTTCCAGCTTTTAAATTAGTATTATTAGATAGCACAGCTTTACAACATTAACACTAACAGACATAACATACACTTCCTGTCCATGGTTGTTCCCGGTTACGTGCCTCACAGTTAATATCAGGGGACACAGAAAGATAGTTCTGAGATGGTCAGAATGACAGCCTAAGAATCTGTTGTGGTTAGTAAATACTGAATATTTTTTTAAAATTTGGATTTTATCACACTACTACAAGCTGAGATATAAACCTCATTATTCTGGGAATGAATGGGTTATTTTGAGATATTCATCCAGGTGTATAAATTTAGGTCTTCAGTTATTTATAACAGGTATTTGGGTTGGCATACTGGTTTTCTGGATTCGGAGTTACAAATTTCACATGCAAAATAACACCGTGGAGGTTTTGTGATTTATTAATTGGAAAAAAAAAAGAGAGAATATTTTACTGACTTATTTGATAGGCTGTCATTTTATATGGTTGAAATGTGTAGACATGCAAACTCTCCTAGATGATAAAAATACAGTGTGTTGATTAGGGAATAATATACCTGTATTCTTTAGAAGTTTGACTCCCTGAAATAATTGAAATTCAGATGTTGTTAACTGGAATATTCAGTGGAAAGAAACTAAAATATGGGTCCAAAATTACGAAATGAGAATTTTTATTGTATTGAGCATTTAACTCTGTCAGGGTCAAACATATCAGTGTAATTTCTGCACTTTATTTTCTGTCATATCACAATATATCTGCATCTACTGAACAGGTTCTTAAATATGCAGTAGTGTTGTAAGTTGTTTTGTATGTTTTTTTGCTTAAAGTTGACTTTTTGCAGGGATCTAGGGATTGTAGCTTGCCATCTGTTGCTTAAATCTCTGTACATTTCTACTGCATTGAATGGATAGTCTTTTTAGCCTGGCTTCATGATTTGGAAACAGGAAGTGATGCTTATGAGCTCAGGCAGTATAAGGTTGTATTAGTGCTCATTTGTTTATATCTGCACTCATTACATTTGAACCTTCTGGAAGGGGTGGCATTTTGGAAGAGGGAAATGTCTCAATACTATGTTTCTAAAACTTACATGGAAATAAATGGCTGAGTGGAGGAGAGGGAGTCGTGTACTGACTGACTGCAGTGTAAGTTCAAACTATGGGACAGAAGAGTAAAACGTTAGTTATCTCTGTTACTTCAGACAGAGCTTAACGCTTTCTTATATACTAAAAGCATTCAACTACAGTTTGTAAATTTGTCAGAAACAAAGTATGTTTTCTTATGCTTAGTGAAAATCCTTGCTTCCAATGGCTATGATAAGTGCTGTTTGCAAACCTTTTCAGCTCAGATAGTCAAAACCCAATGCCACCAGTGGAATGCTGGTATTATTTCTAAACACATGGAGTTGTAGCTGGAAGAACTGAACTCCGTATAATGCCTGAGTGCAGTCAAGTGAATGAAGCATTTGCCTCTTGTTCTCAGCTTTCTGTTTGGTGTTTTAGGTATGTTTGTAATATTTCAGCATGCTTTTAATGACAGAGCTGTTTTGCAGTGGTAACCATTTGTGTATGAAATAATTGAAGTGCATACAATAAAGCATAGTTCAATTTACTTGAACATGTAAATTGGCTCATTTATGAGTCGCTTGTGCATGACGCGTACAGCAGTATTCCACATGATAAGTTAGGAAGTATACAGTAATTGACATATAATAATATTGAAACAAATTGTCCAATACATTTGTTTCTTTGACAAAAACTGTTCGATTTTAATTTGTCAAATTCTGTACTGCTCTCTCATTGAAGTGAAAATATATTTATTAAAACGGCAGTGACTGTGAAGTCTAGTGTGTTAAAATTTGATAATTTCTTTTGTCAAAGAAACAAATCATGAGATTAGCTCAAGAGTCATTGTTAAATTTAAAGTGCAAGGTAGTGGGAACACAAAAAATGCTTTATGATGAGTTTTTGTCAGTCTGTATAATTTTTCAGTTAAGCAGCCATAAATCAAGGAATATTGTATTTTTTGAGGCTCATTAAAGAGACATTATACATTAGAATAGTGAGGCAGTCAGCATAATGAAATGATGAATGCCTATAACTATCTGTATGTAAATGATGTGAGACAGATTTGCTGGTGCTACAGAGGAGAATAACAATCTATTTGACAGTTCCCTGTAGGTGCTACTTCTGGATACAAGTGACAGATGTTAAATGTAAACCTCTTCAACAGCAAGCACTTATTAGCACTCAGTGGGGAAAAAATGGCAATATAGAATAAGACAAATAGCAGATAATGCCATTTAAATAACTTTGTTCTTACAAAGCTTTATTGCCAATGTGTTAAAATCTGTGAGGTTGGTTTTCTTGTTTGTTTTCATTGACAAAGATTAGGTAGGTAAGAGAACATGTCGAAATTTAGAAAACTGTCATTTGAAACATCTAAGAAAATTTAGTCAATATTACAGGAACTCTTGATGAAAAATATATGTATGTGCCTTTTCATCAACAAACTTTTGGTATGTTATTTGGTAAATATTACTCAAATCATTATCATCTGTGATATATGTCAGTACTGTGTGTGTTTGCTGCCATTACTTGATTTACCAAATTAGTTTTAATTGTTGTTTCCATTTTTTTTTTTTCTTTTTTCCCATGATAGAATGGAAAATGGTCTTTCAGATCTGTAATTTTAATGGAAAAAGGGCAGAAGTACTTAATGAAACCAGGTTAGCAATAGCGAATAATTTGCAGGACACCTTATGATTTTAGTTTTAGGCCATTTGTCTTAGTCCTAGCCTGAGATGCTACTCCTGGTAGTATAAAATATTAATCTGTGTGAGATTCACATTTCGATAATAATCCAACTCTTCAACAGAGATCGGCATTAAAGTGGTTCAGGAAACTATCAAAAACACTTGATTTATTTCTTATCCTACTTTGTAATAGATTAGGTTAGGGATTTATATTTCTTCAAAGTATGAATCTAGGCACATGAATTGATTTTTCAAATAGTCAAAGCTTACTTTAAAATTTTTTCTTTTTTTGAGATAGCCTGTCCTTAATAAATTTTTTTTTCTGTCTGCCAGCCAAACTACTGCTTGAAAGGGTAGAGATTAAACCAATGCTAAGAGTGATGCAATGTCTACATGTTTAAATTCCATATGGCCTTATGTCTTATTATGAAATCTGTGACACTGTTTGTCCTTTTTCTTTGTTATCTTTTGTCAACTGTTAAAGCTACCTGGTGTTGCCTGCACTAAATCTCTTCAGAATTTAGTGTTTCACTGCACCACTGCAGATTTGTAATCCCTTTTTGTGGTGTTAAATTATCAGCCACATATGCACTGTGTCTGACTTAGTGGACGTATTTATTTTTCCCCCAGCTACTGTGCTTGCTAATTTGTTTCTTTATTGCCTTGCCTTGAGTTAGGGAATACTCACCCTCTGTCCCCTGAATTCTTAAAAGAATAGCTAAAGTTCATTCCTTTGTACTTTTTGCTATTAGTTCTCAGCATTGCAATTCAAAGCTAGATGATTCTCCTCACGCAGATCTATGCTCATGTAGAACAGCTGAGGTTCAAGAATGTAGAATGTGAATATCATCTCAGTGGGGAAAGGAGAATAAAGACAGGTTTTATGAGAATTCAAGCAATAATCCGAGACTGTAACAGACTTCTCACGTAGCCAGACTTTGTTTGGAAGTAAGGAGGAGTTTGTAAATTCAGGAAATGTATTTTGAGCCTATTAACCTAGCTTCCTTAAATGATGACAGGGCTTGAAACTATTGGTGAACTTTATCTCCTTCACTTTGCAACACAATAGAGTTGCAAACAAGAGGTACCCAATTACATTATCTAGAAGAGCTTCCTGTGGATGTACTGTCTCAACATTTGCTCCCTCTCCTCCGCTTCCTCTTCTACTCTCAGCTGTCCTATAATCCCTTTTATGTTAGATTTCACATGTTTTTTAAAAACTGTCTTGCCTATCTGGTTGAGCAGACCTCTGCAATGTTTTGAAGAAAGTGAAAACATCTAACATCTACCTTTACATGACAGATCAACAAAATTGGGCCATGTACTATATCTTTAAAAAAAAAAAAAATCGGCAAGACATGTTCTGTAGAAACCTCCTAAAATTATGTCTGTTTTGAACATTCTTATACCCCAAAATGAAGAACCAAAGCAGCCTTTTTTCATTCAACCATTTAGATCTTCCATGATGCCAAACTGAGATTACTGCATCTGAAAATAAATTCTGTCTGTCCCTCTGTGGTTGGTCCTGTGTGATCCTGTATGTTCCTATATGATGCTATATAGATCACTAGAAACGAGCCTTTACTGGTGTTTCTGGTGACTACCTTTATTTGGTGAGTCAATGCTTACAAATCACTCACCAGTTCTAAGTATACCCTTTATACACATACATAATTGTAGACTGTATAGACTATAAAATGTATTGCCTAAATGTACTCTAAGTATACATAGTATATGTGTGCCTGTAAATAAGGACTAAATATACAATATATAAGTAAATGTTTAATACGTTTTTATTTTTAGGAGAACAACTACAGGTTAATAATTTACAATATAATGTAATTGCTTCCAGTACTTTGAAAAAATTGCTTTGAAATGACTCAGTGAACTTTTTTGGCTAATCGGAAAGCATACTGAAACATAAATGTTTCATTGTCTCATTACCTCTGTTTAGTGTAAATAATAAATTTAATACAATGACATCTATATGAACTGCTAAAGAATGATGCATTTTTTTCAAATATTGTAAGTCAATTCACTAAGGAAGAACCATACTAAAGACAATTAAAATGAAAATACATGTATATGGTAGGTTGTGAGTTTTACTGCACTGTCATTGCATTTCAAAATGAATTTGCTTCTCAGTTGTACTAGAGTACTTGAATAATTATTAACTAAACTTAACATTAGATATCATCAGTGTTATTTCTCTATATATCAGTTAAATCTGACTGTTAATCTACAAATAGAAATATAATTTCAAGTCTAATGCCTTTGTCAGTTATATTTATTTGAATTTATGACTTTATTAATCAAAAAAAACAGAAATCTCTTGGATATTGTTTCTCTTTTACTTAAAGAAATCCCTTTGAAGAATGTAATAAGGAAGTGCTGTGATGCTCATCCAACTATTTCAGCTATTTAGTTTTATAAGAGCTGCATAATATGTTTAAATGATATTGAATGACAGTTGTATAAGCTGAGTTCTGCTGTGTAAATGTACCAGGAGAGTACAAAATTAAAATGTAAAATTATGATATAATAATGTTTCATTAATGCCTATTTCAAGTAATCAAATAGTTAAAGCAATTGTAATTTGTGATTTATTTTAGTGGCAATATTTTTACACAAATAATATTTTGGGTTAACCAAACTGCTACAAACAAAATGCTTGTGGATTTGTCAAACATAACATTGAAAAAAGTCTAATGAGCCAATTCCAGGATGCTTGGCCTCTCTTCAGCTTTTACAGAAAACATTTAGAATTTTGCTGTATAAGGGCATTCTGACTGAACCAAAACCTCAGTCTTCACAAGTGGTGTCAAAATAAATAACAGTGCTCATGTGGGAAGAAGGGTGAGGGAGGGGAAAGCATGTATTTAGGTAACCTGTTAAACAGTTGTATTGGATAACTTTTGTTTATTTAATTGTTTGTATTAAATATTACTACAATCCACAAATACAGATATATGTATGGATCTGCTCATACATGGTATCTGTTTTTGTATTTTAAAATCTAGTTTTTAGATCAAACAGAAAAAAAAAAATTAGACATATTCAGCAAAAGATGCTAGTCATGCAGTGCTATCCAGCTGAAGGGCGCCTAAACTTTACCTGTCAGTCTAGAAGAGAGGTCTCCTTGAACAGAAAGCTGAAAACTCTTCTTCAGTCCTTCCAACAAGCAAGCATAATTTTACGGTAACAATGAAAGGAAACTCATAAGGATTGGTTGCTTCATTGGTACTTTAAAAATTTGTTAGCCCAGCAGCAGGAGCCACTGTGAGTTGTCATTCTCTCCCATTTGTCAGTCTGTGGTTTGTCTTTTTAATAAGCAGGACACTGTTTTGGAACTTCATTGCCAAGTGATGAAAGTTAAAGCAAGACTATGGAAAATACAGATATGGAAATGAGTGATAGTTTTATCTTAAGACTTTTTGAGATTTCAAGAACACAGTATATATTTAGCATTCGCAAAACAGTCCTTTGTTTTTCCATTTTGAGATGTAGAATTTTTGCCATAGTGGCTTTTTGTGAAGAGAAAACAGAAAGACAAAAAGATTTATGACTGGTATTGAAAATGCCATGGACTGAGCAATTGGATTGCAACATATTCTAGGTTTTCTCTTTAGCCATTGTAAAATTTTGACATTCAAAACTGAGGCTGAAGGTGAAGGATTGTGGGGAAGGCAAGAAGTAAAATTGTAGCTAAATGCAAGAAAACAGTAGAAAAGAATAAACAATGGGGAAAGTATGACTTTGGACACCATTGAAGAGGATGAGATGAAAGGATGCTTGAAAGGGAGAAAGATAATGAGAGAACTTTTTTTTTCCATCTTAATTTTAGAGACTGCCATAACCTGAGGCAAACTGTTCGACATTGCAAAGCAGAAGCAATTATCTGTTTTACTGAAGCGATTTCCACCTGAAAGGGATGGAAATTAGAAAATGAAAAGATGAAAAAACTGGCATAGGAATACTGTACTAGAGAGTACGTATTTAAAATCTGGTAAATCCAGATGAGATGCATCATTTGGTAGCGGTAGTAGCAAAACTAACATAAATCTTATTTTTCTAAAAATATCTTCAAATATAATTAAATATATAGGTGTGTATATTTTATGTCCTATATGTATCTGTATATATATCCATTTTTATACATTGATATGCACACATCATTAGTAACTGAGTTTCATTACATGTTCATTTTCTGATGAACTTTCTCTGCCAAAACTTTAATAAAGTTCTTCTCTTCACAACTGCATTTTATCATTATATTTGAGTGATAAACTGTAACAGTCTCCTTTCACTGTAAGTGCGTGCATAGTAACCTAGAATACCTCACATTTTCCCCCTCTTATCTACTGCACCAGACAATGCTAGGTTGAATAAATACAGTCCTTTAGTTTTTTGAAATTAATTTGAGAAGTAGACAAGAAGGACAGAAAAAAATAGGTTAGATTAAAATGAGAAATTGAACCTTTCTGTTTCTGAAGTGAATAAAATTGACCTTTTTCTACTTGTTGCAACATGAAAGAGTTTGCACAAGTTCTTTTAAGAAAAGTAGTTTTAGATTCACAAGATTCTGGAGTGAGTATTTTATCTGATCTCCCTGATAGCCATTTTTTCTTTTAGTAGATTTATTTCTATAGCAATTGACTGTAGAAAACAGGCTTCACTTCTCTCTCATGTCTGAGAGGATTTTTTGCAAGAGTAACCGTGAGGCTGCACTTTTTTCTGGAAAAGAGAGGGTAGTCATATTTTTCCTAAATCCTGTATTTTTACTGTATGTATAAAACTTTTTTTTTAATGGAGTATGAATACTAATTAAATATTAATACCACTATTTGTTAGTGTCCATGTAATATATATCTCTAATGTTAGAATCTATCAGTTTTTGAAAGTGAAGACAAAAACCCGGGAATAAAAAGCTCTGAGGTAACTTTCCTAGGATTGCCGTTGCTTTAAAATTAAAGTTTTATTTCTGACTCTTTCTGGATTCTATCCTACTGGGGACAGAAGAATTGATTAGGGCAACGAAGCTGGTGAAGGGTCTGGAGCACAGGTCTTATGAGGAGCGGCTGAGGGAACTGGGGTTGTTTAGTCTGGAGAGGAGGAGGCTGAGGGGAGACCTCATCGCCCTCTACAACTACCTGAAAGGAGGTTGCAGAGAGCTGGGGATGAGTCTCTTTAACCAAGTAATAAGCAACAGGACAAGAGGGAATGGCCTCAAGTTGTGCCAGGGAAGGTTTAGTCTAGATATTAGGAAGTATTTCTTTACAGAACGGGTTGTTAGGCGTTGGAATGGGCTGCCCAGGGAGGTGGTGGAGTCCCCATCCCTGGAGGTGTTTAAGAGTAGGGTCGACTTAGCACTGAGGGATATGGTGTAGTTGGGAACTGTCAATGTTGGGTTGATGGTTGGACTGGATGATATTCAGAGTCTTTTCCAACCTAGACAATTCTGTGATTCTGTGGTAGATTCTTTTCCCTCTGCTGTGAAAAGCAGAACAAAACAGAATGAAAAACACAATCAGCATCATAAGTAACTAAAACCAAAAAAGACAGAAAGAATCTAATTTCCTTTTAATCTCCTGAACTCCACCTCTTTCTTTTAAGTTCTTGAAAAATACTTTACCAGTGTGGTGATGGTCTTCCAAGGATGACAATAATCCTAGATAAAATTTCTCTCTGTCAATGCAATGCTGTATCTTTATCAGATCTCTGTTGTGTCATATTTTTATTGCCGAGCTGATAATCTGTAAGTATTTGAAGAGGCTACTCAGACCTGCTGACTAGAAACTTGGAGCTGAATATTTCTGACTATGACAAAGGGTCCTTAGTCTCTTATCTGGTTTCCTTACAGACAGATTATAAGCATTATTACTTTTTCAATTTCACGAGTTAATTCATGGAGCTTCCTTTCTTAAACTTTCTTTTTCCTTCTAAATATATTTGCTAATAGGAAAACCAGTAGAAAATACAGATTTCTACCTTATGACCAAAGAAATCTTGGATTAAATGGTTGGTAGAGGTATCTGTCAGAAATTGCTGCTATCGACAGTCTGCTATATAAAGATTCTAATGAAGAATTCACTATAATAAAAGTGTATGACAGCTCTAATGATACCTGTCACCTGGGTTCCAGTAAAGACTTTACACCATTAAAAATCTGCAAGAGAGGAGGGAAAAGGCAGTTAATATGACTCACATTTTCATAACTGATTTTAAGAGTGAACTTATTTTTCAGCTGAGTTGGAAACATATTTTGTGTAAAAGAGGCAAGATCATCGTAAGCAATAACTTGAAGTTTATAGGGTTAAAAAACGTACAGAAACTGTTAATGGAATTTTGTGGACGTTACGGTTGAGAAGGCTGTGTTTTTTAACATGCTCTAGGTTGAACAGCAACATAAACATGAATTTCATACTGCATATATGCATGTATGTGTGTCCTTATAGATTTAAAATTAACTTCTCTATGTTGAGACTTGTTTTGTGAGTAGGAAATAGCACGATGATGCAAGAAAATATTGAGGTAGTGAGTTACATTACTGCTAACACAACAAACCAAACCAGGAATAATTCAACCCCACAAGCTTCCGTATTTGTTTTTATTTCTTGAAGATAAAATTCAAAATTTTGAAAGTTAATTATTCAGAAACTCACATTAAAGAAAAAAACTGATAGTGTTGTGGTTTTTTTTTTTCTTCTTTATATGTGCCTGTTGTCTTCATGAAAGACTTAGCTTCAATCCCACAGTCACGTAGGGACATGGAAATTATGAGTATTTGTGATTTTGGTTTGGATTATAGCTGTTTTGTGTAAACTACTTTGATATCTCTGACACTGTACCTCTTCTCAAGCAATTTTTTTCAGTTGTTATCAGCAAGATAGGAGCTCTCATCCTGTGTTAATGATAAAGTATTTAATAAACAAGCCAAGTACTCCTTTTGCATAGTCCTGTATGTCTCACTAGAAGGATAATGATTATGTTCCTATTACTCTCTGGTGATCTCAGTAAGGATAAACACATGCACACACATACATACATATACACTGAGACATGACAGTATGTATATGAACACATGTACATATAGACACTATTTCAATTATGTTTTTCATTTAGAAGGTAAACAGGGCATGAATAAAAAAATAATATTACATCTCCAACTAATAATGCCATAATTGGTGGAATCAGACTTTTTCTTGTATTCATTTTGTTTTCTTTGTATTTTATTGATTTTTTTTACCACATCTAATGTACCTGTTTACATGATATAGTACATAAAATACAGTGTTTTTAGAATTCAGTAGAAACAGTTTTCTTGAATGATAATCAAATAACAGAGCTATACAACATATATCACATATTGGCTCTTTAGGAGTGATGCTACTACAACTTCTTGCTATGCTTGACTTAGCTCACCCATACAGTTTTTATAGATTCTGTTAATTTACAATGATGTGTTTTAAAAGTCATATCTATGTCACTCCTATTGCTTTCCCTTGATCATTGCAGTTGAAAAACTGGTCTTGGTGGAGTCCTGGCCAAAATTAACTATTTATAGACAGTGGTTTCTTAGTTCTTCAAAACTACTTTTCTCCTCTCTTTCTCTTGCATTTGAATTGGTGATATTTTCAATAGTGTTGAAGGATTTAAATTTTTTAAAGCATTAAATTATTAAAATGCTTCTAAATTCTACATATTTCAAATTGTAACAGAAAACTTCAAGCAAATGCAAAATCCATGGACAGTTATCAAATTTATTTAAATATAAAAAATTCACTGCAGTTGGCACTGCAAAATTCTTCTGCTAGTGCTGCCCCACTGAGATGTAGTACATACATTTCTTTTCTGCTTGATGATTGTCTGGGCAGGAGAATGGACCAAATTAATTACTAAGATTCCTTCCAGAACTATTTTCTTTGGTTCATTTTCACAGTCTCTTCAGGCAAGAATATAACCATTAAGTTTTAGATTTTTGCAACTAAGTGGTACTTTCTGACTATAAAAAATTGTTGACTTTAATGTGGATGGATCAAGCATTTGCATTTTATTAGGGAATAAATGCTGCTGTAGTGAAATTTGCTTTGTACAATATATACTATTACATGTACTATATTAGTCAAATCAAAAATAACAAGTATTTTAGGTCCTATTAGACCTCTTAGGAACAGGATAGGAATTTTTGTCCTAATCAATGATTTGGAAATGTCAGTAAACTGAAGTGTAATAACATTAGATTGTTTATAAGGGATAAGCAGGTGGTAAGATGGTACTGGCAGCAGTTATTTTGGTGGTTTGGTGGTACTCAAACACCACTTATGCAAAAATTTGAAATTTTCAATAATTTCTTGCCCTTTGAGATTTAATTGTATTTTATAGAAACAAGTGTTGTTATTTATTTGTCTGTCAGCATTAATTATTAATCTGGTAACATATAGATGCAACTTTTGAAACTAGGAGATTGGAGGGACTGTATATAATTTTAATTTACACATAGTGTATTTCTATTCTTTTAATGTATTTGAGAGATTTCACAATTTTTTCTTCCTCATATTTTGTCAAAATAAGTCAAACACAGCCTC
Organism: Strix aluco; assembly: GCF_031877795.1. Classification (NCBI taxonomy): domain Eukaryota; kingdom Metazoa; phylum Chordata; class Aves; order Strigiformes; family Strigidae; genus Strix; species Strix aluco. Next base: position 38,841,957 of record NC_133934.1, on the reverse strand, counting down.
ACCACACTCAGGACTATACAGATTATTATCAGAACAAATCTTAAAACCTAGTCTCTGTGGTTGTAATCCTTACAAAATTTTAGGGAAAAACGTGGTTATCAGCCATTTACAGTGATTCCTTTTTGATATATTTATAAATTAACTCTGTTCCAAAATGTGTTCATATAATGCAACGATTGTATATTTCATTTTCTTGACATCTTAAGGATTCAGATCCATCAAAAAAACCCACAGCGTGTGTGTAATCAATGTTTTAAAAATTAATCACCAGGCAGGATATTTTAGTATACAGAACCAAAAACATGACAATGGTAGTTGTTGACCTACTGGTTTTTTTTGTTTACTTGTAGATCATAAGAGTAAAATCAAATTGTGTTGACCGGATATACAATACTACTTTTCCATGAGCTGAAAGTTCAAGTTTGTTTTAATTTTTGAGCTCTTCAAATATTTCTTTCCTATTTTCTTCCTAAAATTAAATTTTCTTCAAAGGAAGAGTTTAAAAAAACCCAATCTTAACGTCTTGCTTTAACTTTTGCAAATATTTTATTACTAGAAATAAGATTTCAGAAGCTTTGAGAGAGAGACTAAATGAATCAGATTAGCAGCATGAACACAATTTCATAAAATAAAATCTTTCTTTATCTTTCTGTAACACTAACCTCGATGACCTAGTGGGCTGCAATATGTTGTGCTTTCTAACCTGTCAGGATTAAACCATGGAGTCTACTTTTTGGAGAGAATTAGAAGTATCTCAAGACTTAAGCAGGAAAAAAATTTAAGTGCTTGGTATAAAACAAGGAGTTTGTCCTTTTCAAGCACCTCCCTGGCAAGCACCTGTACTGGAAATTTTGAATTTTCATATTTCTGCAAGCAACATGCATTAAAATATTTATGTTTGAGGTATTAGTCATTGCAGTGATGATACAAGTTAGTTTGGTAGAACAAGTGGTAGTTGGAAGAGGAAGTAGTTAAAATCAGTCTTAATTACTGTCATTTTATTAGAAATAATCCACATATTTCTAAGTTCAAAATTAGGATCATCATGATTTTTTTGGACCTGTGTGATGATGATGATACTGAAATTGGCATTACTTACCAGCAGTAGTATTTATAGACTTTCCAGCAACTGATATTTTCTTTACTATGGCATGGTACATACGAGTCAAGTTCTGGGGCCTATCCAAGATGGCTCCCAATACAGCAAATAAGGGGCAACAAAATAAAGTGCATTACCCTTCCTGAGAAATTCAACAGACCTCTTTAAACCTTGCCCAACTTCTAAAGGGAGCTCCTGTTGCCTGATTGCTCAGACTCCATTTTCTAGCTGAAACACATCACATATCTCCGTGTATGTGTATAAGATTAGGTAACTGTCTCTTTAGGGAACTTCTTCCAGCACAGTGGTGTCTTGTGATCTTCTCAAAGCATGCCTGAGGAGGAAATGCAGGTCTAATAACAAGCAGTTGCGTCTTCAGGCTGTTCTTCATTATCTGTCAGTTCCTCGTCACTTCATATTAAATGATGACAGTTTAGGTGCAGTCCCGTTATTCTATTTCTGAAGGAGTTTCTTGGAGAGCATGTTTGATATTTGAATAATCAAAGAAATATACTGCAGCACCTTTTCTCTAAGAGATTGTGTGATTTCCTTGTGAGATGACCCAGTCTTCGATAGTATGTTAGATCAAAATATGTCATTCTTTTGATCTTTAAGATGAAAAAACGGAATCATGTTTTGAACTTATTGAGTATTTATCTAATATCTTAAGTAAACATTGGTTATGCTTATTTATAAGATGATTGTTCTGAGAAGAGAAATAAAATTTGAGATGTTTATTTTTATTCATACTATTTGGGGTTAATTAAATGAGAAGCAAAAGAGCAAAATCTTAACACCTTAAAACTGGTCCTACTCTTCTATGCATGCCATTTTAATCATGGAAAGCACATTATCATTTCATACGATTTGTACGTGCATATGCAATTTGTATAATTGGATGTGCTTGCCTGTTTTTCACAGTCAGGATTAGAAATACAATTTTGAAGTCTAGACACTGCTCCTTAAAAAGCAGAACTGTAGTTGACCTGACTGTATGTAACTAATTAGGAGATTAGCTGGTGAAAGATCTTTCAGATATGGTGGCTGGCCTACATTCATCTTCACTTTACCTCTCTTGCTTGGTCAGAGGGGTCTAACTGTCATCTTGTCCCTAAAGAGGTTGTGTATATGTTCTTTTTCTTAATACTGTAAGTTTTAGTGTAAATAGAGTTTTTCATGTGTATTTTACTGGGATAATGCAGCTGCATATTTTCTACCACTATGATTCTGTAATTAAAATACAACTAAATATAAGCTAATGTAACCTAAAGCTGAGTCATCATGCTATTGAATAAGTAGCACATCTGGCTAAGATAGAACCAGATGTTACTCCAGTTGGAATATAATTGGAATAATAATTGTTGTAATGTGGAAGCTTAAGGAGTGAGAAGTAAAATTCTTGTTGCTGACCATCAGCCCTTCTATGAGAGGTACAAGGATCATACTAACTAGAGAAGATGTCTCAGTGCTTCTAGGGTTATTTCTGCATCCTGCTTACACAACATTCATACACATTGATGTGTTAACTTTCAATTTAATTTTTCTTCTTTCAGTAACTATCAGTACTTAAAGTATGGAAGGATTTAAAAAAAATAAAATAAAAACATACAAATATAATACTCATACTGATATTTGGAAAAAAACACCCTTCCAATCACACTAACATGCTTAACTGTTAAAGGAATGGACTCTGCTTCTAAGAGAAACAAGAATTCAAAACTGTAATAAGTTCTGGGTTGTGTAGCTAGCATGTATGTATTTGGTGTACTTCAGCACATTCTCATATTTAATTTTATTTTTTTCTTATATCTTTTTGTCATATTTAATCACGACTTGTAGTTTTCACTGAAAATATGTCACTATAGAAAACAACAATTCTGTTGCAGGATTGACTTGTTAATATCAAATAAAATATGTATTTTTTTCTTTAGCTGAGCCATCTTACAAATGAACAAAAGAATTTAATAGTAGACTGATATCAGAATAATTATGAAAGTTTCTTCCAGTAAGTTTTATTAGTAATTGAAAAATTATCTTCTGCTTGATGTGGCCCACTTGCACAGAACAGTTATGGTGTGAGAGAGTGAAAGAACTATATATAGAATTTGAGTCCTTTGGTTTTAAGCAGGTAAAAATTGCAAGTTGTTTTCCTCATAGTGTCGTCTGTACTACACCATATGTACTCATATATAGATACATTGATCTGTATATTAAAATACAGTTAGATATAGTAAATTTTTTATTTGTATTTCCAATTATGTGTGCTTTCCAACATTTTTGTTTATTAGTATTCCAAAAAGCCCCACGTCTGTCTCTATGACTTAAAGCTATTGTAGGGAATACCTTCCCTTTATACTTAAGTAATATTGATGCACTGCCCATTTAAAAAAAAAAAAAATAAAAAAAAGAGGAGGACGATTAGTGTCTTTTTTATGTTAATGCTTAACTCTTTTTTTGCTAATGAGTTCCTTCACATGTTCTAGTATCTATACTCAGAGTCATGCTTTTGGGCCCATATGCCATAAAAATTTCAGTGCATCTTTTGTAGGCAGAGAGAAGCTTGCTGACAGTGTTCAGGTTGTGGTTATACACCTGCTGCCAGCCGTATTTGCCTCTGAACATGACAGATGGCGATGTTGGTTATAGTATGACCAAGAATTACAAGGTCTGAATAGTAACCACCCCCACTGACCATGTAGCTGTAGAGCTTTCCTGCTCTTTCTCAGGAAGAATGGAAACACCCCCTGATGTTTAGAGGCAGGGTAGCATTTTGTATTTCATGGCTCAGCACTAGCAGTTACTATTCAACGGTTTAGGCAACACCACCCATCTTGAGATTCAGACTGCAATTCAATCCCTGCTTTGTCAGTCAGAGAATGTGTTTCAAATCTACTCTTAGCCCAGTGAGGTATATCCAGAAGACACCTGGATGAAGTTCAAGAAATATAGAGAGGCCAGCAAAAATGTCCAACACTGCAGTGCTATTTTAAGAGAGTTTGTTTAGCTGGGCATGAATTGTAGTGTCAGGAGAGTAAATTACCCTGATTATTTCTTTGTGCCACTAACTATACTGCTCACTATATTAAAGTTTAAAGGTAGCTGAGATGTCTCCATACTAAATATGAAGTATACATATGTACATGTACTATTTAGTTGCCTGTAATAATTATAAAATAGAATGTACTTGTATTGTAGTGCCATGAAAGTTGTTCAGAGATAATACTGTGCAAAATTGTATGTAGTGTGCAGCAGAAAATCTTATGGATACACTAACTGTGTGTATTCTCTGCTTTGGTAGGATAACAATGCTGCATGGTGAATATCACAGGATATTAAACCAACTGTTACTTAGATGATACAGAAATATAAGTCTTGCTATGATTATTAGCATATATTTAAAAGTTCCACAAACAGGAGAGTTTTCTAGCACATTGAAATGTCTTAATAGTAATCCAAAAACATTCAGGAGACAATCATAAATGCCAGAAAAAAATACAAAACATAAAAGGAGATAGAAAGGTCCTGAGACAGTTCACAGATTATGGCATATATAAATTATGTACCTGTATAGATTTATAAACCTGTACTGTTACAAACACAGATGATATTTAAAAAAAATTGATTTACATATAAAGCAAACCTGAAATTTGCTTAATCATTCAGATTTTTGACTGTAGTAATTCCAATTCGGCCAAGATTTCCTTTTGCCATTTTTTACCAGAACTACACTGTATATTGTGATGATTAATGAGGTTCTGATTTAAAAGTAATTTTAAAGAATAGACAAATCCTCTAGCTCCAAGGATAAACGGATAATAATAATAATAATGATGTAATTCAAAGCCCAGTGGGATAATAACCTGTTGTCAGAAAATTTTAAGATATGTATCCATCATCCTCAAGTATTAATGTGAACTAATCTGTTTGAAGTGGATATTTATATTCGGTCTTAATTTTCTGGAGTTTGGTATATCTCACAATATTTTAGTAGTATTCTAGGGTATTTGTAGTTGGGTTGAGTAAAGTAATGAAACCAACATACCTCCTTATGTCATTCTGTGTTTTTTTCTAAATACCAAGTTCTAGCCAAATACTTGCTTTAGTCACATAGAAGCATGATACGTTTAAGTATCACCTTTCTCCATTAGAAATACCTCCCTTGCTGAGTCACAGAATCACAGACTGGTTGAGTTTGGAAGGGACCTCTGGAGGACTTCTGGTCCAAACCCCTACTCAGGCAGAGCCCCCTAAGAGATGGTTGCCCAGGGCTGTGTCCAGATGGCTTTTGAATATCCCCAAGAATGTGGACTCCATAACTTCTCTGGTCAGCCTGCAGTAGTGCTTGATCGCCCTCAGAGTGTAGAAGTGATGTTCAGAGGGAACCTCATGTGTTTCAGTTTGTGCCTGTTGCCTCTTGTCCTGTCACTGAGCACTACTGAAAAGAGCCTGGCTCTATCCTCTACATTTGTACCTTCCCTTCAGACATTTATGTATGTTGAGTCCTCTGATCTTTCCTTTGCATTGTACAATGCTATATATATTCTAGAATATACTGCCAAATTTCCTAAAGAATTTTCTTGTCACAAAGAACATGGGAAGGCTGTATCTGTCTTTAATATTGAATTGTTCTCAATTTTGTTAAAATTCTTTCTTGGCTTTTTTATATGTTTCAGATGTTTTTGCTCATGATATTCAAACTGTAGGGTTTATGCTCAAATAATTAAAGAGAAGTATTAATTTTCTAAGTATAATTAGTCATATCAGGCTTCTAAATCACTCATATTGTGGAAGGACTTAGTATGTCTCTCTTGGTTTTAAATACTTGCTAAAATACATAGGAAATACTTTTGAATTTAAAAGAAGTTTGACTAATAATTAATTTCCACATCTTTTTTAAAGCTATCAAGGCAATTTAATTTTCTCATAATAATTCATTTAAATTTAGTCCATGAATCTGGTTGGACTGGATGATCTACAAGGTCTTTTCTAACCTTGATGATTCTGATTCTGTGAATCCGGTGTTATTTGTGTTTCTATTATTCAGGTTTTTCATTATCTCTTTACAAGGTGGCTTAAGTATTTAGATGCTTCAGAGACTACTTAAAATTCTAATCTTCCTGCAGTCCTTTCAGACATATGTCAGGGTCAAAATTCCATCCAAGCAAGGTGATTGATCAGGCTTGTATGCTTAATAAATACCATACGACAATGAAGTAACTGGCATCATAACCAATTGCACTTGATTACCCAGTGTTGATGACCATCCTCAATTTGCAGCCGAGTGGAACAGCGGCCATCAACAGGAGGGAAAGGTGTAGCCTGAGCTCATGAGCTGTGAGTTACATCAAAAAGGCTGAACTCATCTGTTGTTATAACCCTTCAAAACATATGTAACCCCAGAATTTTTAGCTTGGCTTTGAGGAAGCAGGGTTTAACAAACACTTTTCCTATTCCCTCTAGTAATTTTTGAACCTATTCAACCACATGTCACAGTGAAACAGAAGCGTTAAAGTTGTTATATTCCTTTAGGTTTCAAAAAGTTAGTGGCTGTGTAGAAAGATTGACCGGACATCTGGATCTGACATGCACACAACCAATTTTACTTCAGATCAGCTTGAGCTGGATACCTGGTAGCAATTGGAATGCATTTAGTGCTCTTCTCAAGCACACTTTCTGGTTTAATTTCATCCTAAAGGGTTTGCAATGCACCAAGACTTTTCTATAAAGGAAACCAGTGTAAGAAGTAGCTGTGATCAGGAGATGAGCTTAAAAAATGCAATCCTGATCAAAATTAAAATGCCAGTGTGGATGCATGTTAAATATGCTAGATACCTATGAGGCAATTTATTTGTGTGCATGAGAAACTGAAGGCTTGGAGGATAGGGAGAGATGAATCGTGAGCAATTACTGACAGATTCTGGGGTAATAAGGAGATGCAGAGGACCTCTGAGTAATTTGTGCACAATCTGAAGGAAAGAATAGAGTATTAAGATACAAGGGAAGGATGCTTGGAACACAGGAATTCATAGAGCGGGCTATACATAGGGCAGTCCCTTTCTCAAAGAGTTTGTAGTGATGTTTTCCTTTATACTTTTTCAGTTCCAGGTAACTTTCCTTAACTTACCTGTTTTTCACTCAGTTTTTCCAAGCTGGTCTTTGCCCAGTTTGTCATGCTCACTCCTTGCTATCCTGAATGTCCGGTTTTATTCTATGCATGTTCATTCTGTCTGTCAGTGTTTCATCTGTTACAGTCAGACAGATTCCTCAATCTCCATACCATTATGAAGAAGATGAAACTTGGATATGGCCTTTCTTTCTTGCCAGGATGAACACTCTGTGGCAATTCCACAGTACAGAAGAAGCAGTAACAGCAAAAGTTTTAGTTACAGAGAGTGTTGAAAACCTTGCACATTCTATTTTGGAAAATACTGATGAAACTGAACTGTAGGTTTTGTTATTGATTCTGCCTGTAACATATGATAAATCCAAGTTGTCTTAGTTAAGACTGTGTAAGAAAGAAAGGAAAAAAAATCTGCTTTTTAAAAATAAATTGATGTTTGCTGGTGTGAATTTCTTGTGTATGTTCAAATTCTACTCATATTTTTATTAATTGTTTATTGCTTCAGTTGTCAGGCATTCCAAGGCAACATCAGTAGCATTAAGAAAGTAGCAAATTCATTATATTTTCCTTTAAGTCTGAAAATTGTAGTACTGTGATTCAATGATTTCTAAATCTTTTGACTTGTCTGTCATGCTTTTCTTGACTCTAACCATGCAAACATGTGGTGGCTTAAGAACATTATCACATATTTATGTAGATTCCTATGTATGTTTTTTTAGAAATAGAGGCACAAATGCTACATATAGTATCAGTTTTTATGTAAGATATAATTTCTAATAGACCTTTAATGTTCTTCAGATACAGTCTGTGACTTTCTGAACCTATAACTTTCTTGTCATTGTGGATTTACTGATTACAACATGGAGGCATAACTTTGTAGATTTGTTGATATCAGTGAATATTCCCACTGAGTTAAAGAACAGGTTTTAGGGTATGTGAATAAAAGCTTCGTTTTATCCACAATAATCAATTATTGTCAAGATCCAATAGTGCTTTCATGTTCTTTTGCAGGCATGGTGGCTTGTATATCTTATTGTATCATAACACATCACATTGCAAGGTTCTTTTTAAACTGATGTGATTCTCTTTCTTTTTCTTTCCCATAAGGGTTGTGAGTAGTTTTTGAAATATGTTCAACACAGTTTTTCCTGCTTATTTTATTCATGCAAGTATGTTTCCATGGATACAATGCTGGGGGTTCATTTCCGCTGCAGTTCTAGACAGTCATTTATCTGCAGATCAACAACACAAATCAACTTTTCTGCATGTTGTGACAGTGCTAAGACGATTAGTTCACAGGCTGTATCTAAAGTTCATTTTCATCTCTGCATTTACACACACAGGCATAGTATGCTTCTCCTTAAAGAATATCACAGAACCACCATGTACTTCTTATGGATTTAGACATATGATTTGGGTGCAGTTACAGATAGATCAATATTAACGAATGTTGGAGTACTGCTGGTGAATAATTCTAATCCAATGTTGGCACAGAGACCCAAGGGTTTACCATTTTCTTTCAATTCCTTGCTCCTTCCCTGACATCACAGCAAAAAGGAAAGTGCAGCACTCTCCGCAGATGCCATGCTGTGGGCCAATATTGTGAAGTTTGCTGCAGAGGGAGCTTGGCTCTGGCTGTAAGTACATTGCTTAAGATTTTCAGCACAGATAGTGACTTACGACCCTCACCCACACTGCCTAGTCTTCTCAAGAACATATTGACCATATCCAATTGCACTGTAGTTTATCAATATCATGTTTTATTGCGTGCTGCTGAAAATATGTATTACTTGACATAAGCCTTGTGGAGGGTGTTTGAGAATATAAAGCTTGCTGAAGTAATATTGTTGTACTCTACAGAATGTTAGAAATGGGTGACTACTGTCCTGTTCAGTAAAATGATCGGACAAGCACCCTTGTATAGCTTAAGTAGGAAACCTGAGATTCCTGTGTGTTTAGTATAGTTCTGTAAACTCCATGGAGGGATTTATGTCCCTTGTTTAATCAGTATGTTTGAATATAGTTACAGTGTTTTGACTAAGTAATTTTTTTAAAAATATTGACTATTCACAGTTAAATATACTTAAATTAATGGAACTCTGGCTGTAATTTTGATTGAACTAGAAAAAAAAAGGGTATTTCAGTAAAATTAAAGATAAATGTCAAAAGACGAAACACAGAACTGTAAAAGCTCAAAGAAGTTATCTGTTTGCAATTTCTTTAATTCAAATTAGTTGATATTCATCAGAGATTCAAAAGTGATCTCTAGCAAAAGCCAGGTAGATAGCCAGAGCAATCACACTCAAACTTCCCTAAGAAATATCAAGTCAAAAAAACCCCAAAACATTTTTGCTAGACTTATGAACAGATATTGTGCAAAACAAAGATATTTACCAAAACAAGTATAACAGAAACCTAGACAGTAAATGAAACATCACAAAAAGAAATGAAAGAATGAATAAGGTGAATACTGGTTATGTGATTGTTTCTTACCAGTGTTATTGAATCTAAGTATATTCTAGTTGGCGTTCTAGAACAACTCTTTGACAGTGAGATTTTAATGAAATTCCTTTGTACTATTCAGGAACAATTGAAAGATTGGGTTTTTTTCACTTATGGGTTCTCTAACCCGCTGCTCCATGATTATTTTCAAGAACGGAGTCTCCAGGCGCTCTGGAGGAGTGTGTTATACGTTATGGAAAGTAAGCATAAAGTTCTAGGAAAAATAGTTCTGTTAGCTTCCACTGTTTGAAAGTAAAATTTGCACATGTGTAGTAAAGTACTAAATAAGAAGCTGCAAACCTGAAGCAATGTCTTTATGCTTACATTTTGTTTTCTGGATTTTCTGAATGTCTTCATTACTTTATGAAAGTTATGCTAATGCTACCTTGTACCATGAATGAAATACTGTAGTTTGATTTTCTTAAGCTGTCTCCAGTAAACTTAGTTTGTAGATCTGGTCAGCTTCATCTATTAGTTTTTAGGTGTTTTATAACTAAAATGTCTCAGGTTATCTTTCTCTCCAATTTAAATGCTGAAAAGAAACTAGAAGGGTTTTGCAATCCATCTGTCTGTATAATCATACTATGATTTAAATTGCTTGATAATAGCAGTATTAGTAGTCTGCATTCCTTGAGGCACTGATGTAAAGCATAACCTGTCCTACTCATGTAAAATTGACCATATGTCATCATAATACATGTCATATTTTCCTTATAGTCTTTGGGAAATTGTTTTGAAGAAAGTAGAGATATTTGTGTTGCTTATTTTGTAAGGTTTAAATGAAGATTCGGTATAGAATACAAAGTATTTTAATCCAGTTTCAGATATCTGCTGTTTCTTTTAAAGTGTAATAATTAAATTCCATGCTTGATGGTTGCAATTTTTCACTTGCTTTTCTTGTTAATTCTCTTCAGACTGACAATAATCTTTGCACTTGTTAAAATGCAACATGAGATATATTTTGGTACAAAATCAGAGGAAGTAAACGTTTTATTCATTTTTACATTTGAGTTTTGCATTATATTACTAGAATTACTTTTTAAAAAAAATATTTGGACAGTCCTGAGCTATTCATAAAGGCAATTCCTGCCTTACTTTAACTCTATGATGAAGATAAAAGAATCTTGCTGAAAAGGATGGTCCTCGTTCTGTCATTAAAGCCTGAGAATGGAAAATATTAGGTTATTCTAGACCAGTCTAGATGGGAGAAAACCAGCACACAGTTTGCTAAACACTGTGTCCTGGGAGCCCTAGTTAGGAAGGATGGTTGGGTAATGCTAAATTAAAAATATATTCGAACCAGGACTGTAAGCTTACATGGTATTGTAATTTTTTCCAACTCATATGCATGAGCTTAATAGAATTTATATAAGATTTCTAAATAATTATACAGCTTACACTGGGACATACAAGTTTTAAGATTTTTTTAATGGGTTAGTATAATATACAGAACAAATAACTGTTACGTTGGTATCACTTTTGCTAAAAAAACCCCCAACCCTTTTTTTGTTGGAATTAGTATGCAAACTTTGATTCTTCCACTAAAAAGTCAATAATTTTTTAGGCTTTATTGGAAGAAAAGCATATGATGTCATAAGGGAATACTATTTCATATTTCCAAATATATATATATTTAAAATAAAAAGGGATTTGGGAAGTGAAATATGATTCTGAAAGGCTATAGATCCAATGGTTTCTTTCTCATTTGTCAGATTCTAAACATTCAAATTCCTACATTCAGTTTTGTGGAAGAAGGCAGTGATATATTAAATATATTGTATATTGGGATTTATCAAATCAGTCAAAATATTGAGTCCAAGTTTGCAAGATAAATTATAAATGGTTAATACTGTTAATAATGTTCTTTCTTGGTATTCTTTCTTATGAGGTTCATAATGAAATAATTAAGCATTTTTTCATATTCATGGATTTAGACTGTACTAGATTACAAAAGTGTCTTAAAGGTAAATGCTACAGTATAAAAGCATGGACTAGTATACAAGATTAAGGTAGCTGATGTGAGTAGGAGAAGGTTCTAGTGGTAGACCCTGAATTGTCCTCATTTCATTTTGTATGCCTTCTTCACATGAGCCAAAAGAGGAAGGTAAGATTTTGCTGTCCCCAAGTCACACTGAGACTCTTTTCACTATGGAATTCCATCTTACAGTTTTGTTTTATATGTTTAAAAAAACCCCAAAACACAGTGATTTTTTTCTTAAGTAAATATTTTTAGCTAGGAATATATTTTTAGCAAGATTTCTTTATAGATTGTCTCAAGAATTTTCCAGTTATTGATGAATATACTTAGTAAATTTTGTGCACTAGTTTTGCCATTTAATATAGTGTCCCGATCCAATGTCGGGGGAGGTTTTCATATGATCCTAAGAGCGAGATTAAGACACAAACGAGGTCAAATGCCGTATACCCAAAACAGGTTTTTTATTATTAAAAAAGTGAAGAGGGGTAGCAGTAGGACAGAATGGAAGGAAAAGACAGAAAGCAAGGATGCGGGATAGGGCTGCAAGAAGAGTCACCACCATGGATCCAGCAGTGTCCCGTTGGTCCTCAGTCTTCAGTTCTTCGGTGGTGGGTGCACACGGATCTGGCTTCGATGGTGGATGCACACTGAGCAAAATTTTCTGCTGCCTTTTTAAGTTCATGGTATCTGCTGGTTAGCATATCTGCCCACCTTTAGTTTTTTTTTTTTCTCTGGTCCCTTCAGGTTTTGTTGCATCTGGCTTCAGGGCAGGAACGTTTGCCTCTTGTCAGTTCATCAGCAATGCATGTATGGGGTCTGGCTACACAATAGAGCCACAAATGACTACAGGATGGGGCAACTCAGTACATGTCTGCCCCTTTGAGGCTTGTGTAAAGAGTCTGGACAATGCAACCACAAAGAAGTGGGGGGGTGCATCCTTCAATACACTCTTGCTTCTCTGGGAGACACTCGCCAGACCAATTCACAGGCCACAGCTTCTTTTGAAGGTTTGCACAGACACAAGCAAGCTTTGAGACAGTCATATGACATTTCAGTCTCTCACATATAGACAGCTCCTGTTTTGTGTTAATTTTTATTCCGTTGGGGAGAATAAAACAATTTCTTTCTAATTAAGGGGTTATAGGGGGAAAAAAACTCCACTTAACAGTGAAGACCTAGGCATAGTACTGTCAAAAATGTCAGAATGCAGTTTTAAATTACTATGTTTTGAGCAGCGTGCTCCAAGACTAGAACATACTGAACTCATACACATTCAAGACATTTCTTCAAGAATATTGAACGTCAAGTAGGAGATCAAATGTATGTCAAAATGTCTCATTACAATTCTTAAACAGATGTCTCATTTAGTCTGGTCACTTTTAATGAGTGGATGTGGAAGTTTTCTTAAAAATTCCCTGCAGGGAGATTTCATGGATGCATTGTTACTACTGGACCAAGTGAGACGAAATTCCAAATTTGTTTGCTGCAAGTATGGCATATTTTCATCAGAAAACCAAACACAAACTATGAAGATAATGCCTAGTGACAGTTCATCTTGAAATTTCTTGAAGATGTCAAAGAGGTGGAAGCTAGATAACTCAAGGAGAAGAGAGTGAAAAATCAGTGATAAAGCTTTTTTATATCTAAGCTGCTGTGATATCAGAGTGGATGTTGCAAGTGTGTCAACAAAATGAATGTTATAACCTCACATGTCATTGACTGAATCTCACTGAAAGTCACTTACTGACTTATATTTGCTTTAGGAATTTTGGAAATGCATATGTATCACATGGGTAGATATTGTATCAAAAGGTTAAAGCAGGAAAGCAGTTGGGTTTTGTGACTTATTTTGAAAAAATATTAATGTAGGTTTTTGGGAAAGTAGGTAAGGTATTGTTTTGAGGTTGGGAGCAAGCTGTTTATTTTTCTAACAGGGGATGGTAAGGTATTATTAACTGATGAAGTGACAGAATTCCAGAGAGCTTTGTTTTCTGCTTTTCTAGATATCATGAATCTGCAGGACTGCTGCTTGCCTGGGAATAGCCAGGGCCACGAGAATAATAGAAAAGAATGGGTTTTCTATATCATTGATGTTGTTGGTCGACAGTATGGAACACCAGGTGCTGTTCAGTGCTGGGCTCCATTCGCTACACAAGGAGAATCCCTGAGTGGGAAGCCAAGCTGGCCTCAGAATTGCCTTTCAAAGTCAGAATGGTTTAAAACACCTAAAGCATGAGGTTCAGTTGTACTTTCTATTTTGTTATGTGCATGTCTAAGCAACAAATTACTAGTGCTACGATGTTAGTGATGGCCATGCATGTGTTGCTGACACAGTTGTATTAAATGGGATCAACTGATTGACCCAACAACGGGTGCAAATCACCTATCTGCTGTTTCTTGTAGAATACTAAAAATGGGTGGTTGCTCTGATAGTCTGAATCAAACCTTCCCCTGTCTCTGTCAGAAAACGTCTCCATGGAAAGGGTACTAATTCTATTTACTTTAATTGTGAAAAGGAAGACAAATTATCCAATTACTAAACACACACTTCCAGGCAATACAAAGTAACATGCTAATTAACTATGTAGGGAGAAATACTTTTTTTTTTTTTTTTTTTTTACTTCAAGAGATCTCCTGAAACAAGCAGCATGGAGATAAACATAGAAGTGAGCAAAATGAGTAAGAAAGTATAATTTGAGTACTGGCTGTGTGGATAAAACGGATATTTTACTAGAGAAAGTTCCTAATCTCCCAAATAAAATTCCTAAATATTTTTACTTTAGACATACTTCTCTGTGGTCATATTTCTTCTATTTGTTAATCTGATTACAATTCCCTACTCAGATCCTTCTGGCCAAAGACATGTTTGTCACTATTCTTTGATTAATACTCCTCAGTACAACCACAAATTCAGACACCATTTTCCTGCCACTTCTGTAATTAAAGGTTTGAACGTTTTTTTTCTTGTGGGTATTCTGAGAGAAGATGATTGAATCCCAGTCTAAAACAGTTTTCTTAAGCTAGCAATAAAATAATAATGAAAAGAAAGTTAACTGCCATAAGCTCAACTAGCTAACATACATTCAGCTTTAATAAAATATAGAAAAAGAAAGCAACTCTTTTAAAAAGATTTTTTAAAGTAACTTTTTTTCTCGTGTGTCTTGAGTACTTTTTTGAAAATCAGCATTATGAATGCAGCTTTTGATATACAGAAGAACAGAAGTATGTTGTGTAAAAATATATCAATATCTATCACCAGAAGCAAATTTTGTAATTTCAAGACCAGACTATTATATTTGGAAGTTCATGCTGACTGTGAAAGGTTCCCAGTGAGTGGAAAATGCAAATCTCATGGTCATCCTAATGAAGGGCAGGAAGAAGTATTGGAGAGCTGTGGGCTGGTCAGCCTCACCTTGGTTCCCAGGAAGATCATGAAGGATTCCCAGGATTATCACAAATTTTCTTGGAAGACATTTCCAGATATGTCAAAGACCAGAAGATGACTGGAAACAACCATTAATGATTCAGCAAGGACTGAAATGCTTCACCAATCTGACTGAAATATTATATTAAAAACTCATACATCTGTGATACCTTTTTGATACATCTGTGAGTTAGAATCTAAATGCAGAAAGATACACCTAGCTTTTTAAACAGTTAAATGATTTTTCTCTCAATCTCGTGATAGTTCCTTTTAGAAAAAGTGAGTTAGAAGAAATTAAATAGAAATATATATATAACATTTTTAAACTAAAAACCTTAAAAGTTCATTTTGGAATGCATTATAATTCCTTTTTAAATGAACATTCAGTATATCCTATTTTAGTAATACAGGTGTCTCTCACTTTATATTAATATTGCATTGTTAAATGTACAGTTTCAGCATTTACAAGTCATGTGATCTAAAAGAATAATGTTATATCTGCTCCCGGTGAATGCCTGAAGACCACATGGAATGAATGGGAAGAGTAACCTTTAAAGAAAAGAAAAATCTGTTGTTTTTTAATTCGATATCTACTGCCAGATAATATACAATCTGTATACTACAAGTACAGTTAAGAACATAAATTTCACTGGCTGTTTTTCATAATTTTTCAAATTTGCAGTCTTTGTAGAATTGGTTGAATCTGTATATGTCTTCTAGATCATTCTGTTTTGTGTCTCCACTACGTCAGTAGTTTCACATAGAGGTTGATTCTGGGTAGGAGCTAGTGATTCAGGACTTGGATGTTTTGGAGAATGAAGAAAAATAATGCAAGAAAAAACTGCAACTGTTTTCAGGGCATTTTTGTGCACTTTTGGGCTTGCTGAATGTGTACCAGAAACCCATGACACCAGAATTTTCTAATAATCTGTTTGTATTCTCCAACAGATACTTGTTATGAGCATGGACGGACAAATGTACCTCCAGTATGCAAGTAGGAGTACAGTTTGGGGGCTCTACTAAAATGAGAGCACGTTTTTATGCAATTTTGTCAGTGTACCTTACGTTAAATGCAAGGCTACTTAGTTTTATAATGAGATCGCTCTGTTTGATGGCAGTAGGCAGTTATTCCAAGTTTGTGATTTTTGTTCAGGATCTAGTACTCAGTGTTATGTGCTGCTTTTTCCTGGGGGTGGGGGCGTTCTGAAAAGGCATATGCACTAGATCCTAAAGTTACATAGCACCCAAAGTGATGGAGTGGACTTTGGGAGAGCTGCATAGCATGCCAAAGAAAAACCTAGAGACTGTGCTATCTGGATGCACACTTACCTCCAGTGTGGTTGGGTCAAGCCTGCTGACTTAAATGAAATCCATAAATATATGATTTCATAATGCCTTGCGGAGGTATCATGTGACTAGCACTGGAGAGAAATTGTGTTTTTGGAAGAGTCTGGAATCATGGAATGCAAAGGACTCTGCCATTGCTAGGTGGCTTCAGCTCAAGAAATGGAGAAGAATGCCACGGGCAAGCAGAGGATATGTTCAAGAAATATGTTCTGTGTTAGCTTACTCTTGGGCTAGTACTCCTGAACTCATCTCAGAGGTCCAGTGCTGTACAGAACACAAGAATTCAGACTCAAGATGTAGTTGTGTCCATACTAATACATAAGCTTACTATATGTCTGAAAGTTACTTTTAGAAGTCTAATGTTCTATATTTTAGTGCTTCTTTTATTGTAATTCTGTTCCTTCTATAAATATTACTGAGTAGCATCAGGCATCACAAATGCTTTTAATGTTCACAAAGAAACCAGACTTCTAATTTTTCAGAATTTCTAATTTTTCAGGGTTTTTTTTTTTTTAATTAAAGCATATCTTGTTATCATTATTTGTTCACTCTTTTCAGTTGTGATAGTGTGAAGATGGACAGTACAATTTGCTGTGTAACTGGTAATTTCTATTCTTTCCTCAAAGATACCTCTGCTTATAGCACTTTCTTTGAATAGATTCCAAAATATACATACACTTTTAATTTTTTAAGGAAGAAGAGACTATTTATTATGAAAAAAGACATTATGGAAAACAGTCCAGAGCTGGAAAAACATGCTTTAGACAATACACTCTGAATATATATTAGAAAAGATACAGAAAATATAGCAAAGAGAAAAACTACTCATGCAAAATATTATTTGTCATAATAATAATTATCATACTAGTTATAATTTTAAGAATGCTATTTCAATCCAGGTTGCGATAACGATGACCTTCTTTGGAATGATTTGATGGTGAATCAGCATTTTTAAATAAATATGCACTATGATGCATCACAGGAACGTTAAATGCTTATTCATGCTGACTGGGATATTTAATCGAGGATATTGTTTTTCTCTACTATTATTAGTGAGCTTGGTGTGATGTTGCCACTTTGTTATCATTTCATCTTATTCCTGCTTTCGGTCATTGAGAGTTGGCCTCTTCCCTTATGCAGCATCAGCACATCCTTTGTATGACCTCTGTAAAAATGGTTTGCAGCTCAGCTAGCTAAAATAATGTGAACTGCAAAGATAAACAGAAAAAATAGGAAATAATATCACTCCTTAAACCAATAGCCTTTATTATACTGTCTTTGTCTTGCTTCCTTGAATGTAGTTACCAATAAATTCAAGAAGCAAGGATTTGTACAAATTAGGTACAAGTATTTTCAAGTGCTCAATATATAATTTTAAGTGTTGACTGTTCTGTGATAATGTAATATACTACAAATACTTTTACAATTTTGTGTTAGTATTCAGAAAAAATACAAGCATTTCTATGCATGCATATTAATATTTATAAAATAAAATTACATGAAATTCATGTAGATGCAATCAGTTTTATGCCTTGTACATTTAGATGTATTTACTTCCCTGTATGGAAGGTGTTACATGAAAGTTATTGTTATGCAAAGCACAAAATTACAGTGGAAGAGAAGAGAATGGTGCCCTGGTTAAATAGGAAAACTATCTTTCTAAAATTTTACCCAGTCAAGAGCTCTGGCTCCACTGCCATAGACAAGTTCATACATAACAGTTTTGGGCCATAAGCCTATTATAGTCCAGTGACTGATTAGTGCTGTGTTAGATTTTTGTTTGTAATTTTGAGTTTGTAGAGTGATTGTTCAAAATTGTGTGTCCTGTTTCACTTGAAAAATACCTAGGCTAGTGTTTGTATAGCATGAAATTTTAGAAATTGTTTATCACTTAGAATTTTTTTGGGATTTGTTCCTTGTTTAGCTGTTGAACTCCTAAAGCACAATAAATGTTAGAAATTATTGAGGAAAGGAATACAGAACAAACCACAATTATATGACGAACAATGGCAGCACCAAATGTACTAGACTGCAAGGCTGCCAGTACTTTGCTTTGGCTGTTAAACCTTTTCCTCAACTAAATAGTTCAGAGGTCTTTTGGGCGTTGGTGCCTAACACTGCACTGCAGGTATAGGCAATATAATAGTTATTCACTCACTTGTAGGAAGTTTCAGATTGAAGGGGATCAGGAAAAGACATCCTTGTGACTTCTGCGGTAGCTGTCACTGAAGTAAGTACTGCTCAGGAGACGATGAATGATCCTGTGACACCTTTAATGCTTAAAGTAATTTAAAGAGTAAAAGAAAAAACACAGAAACCTTAATTGTTTAGAGAAAATTATTGCTACTTAGCTAAGAAAAAAGCACACCCTGTAATGAATGATAATGGCCTCAGTTGGGTGCAAACAGTGGTGTGCTAAAGTCTGTCACTTTCATCAATCTATGAGGCAATTTATTTTCAAGAGCATTAACTGTAGTATGTGTAAAGCATAGCAAGTACTATAAACTTTCTCAGTGTATTATGAGATTCCATTTGCTTCAACACAACTGGGCCTTGAAGAAGGCAGCAGTCACTCATGTCATTAGGTTACCTAATATGTAAGAGAAAAGTCAATGCAGAAGTCTTTAGCTGTAAACAGTGTCTTTATAAACTGTTAAAAAGTTAGAATTATTTCATGGAACATTTATTGAAATTGTGGTTTTGCTCCATGATCCCCAAATGATCTCAGTGAGATTCTGTTATATTAAAAGAAATTGAATGTGTGTGGAAGGATCACATTGAAAAAGAACACCAAGCATCTGAACTTCTGGTTGTGCAATGTTGCTATTTGAAATTAACATTCCATCTTTAAAATCATGCCACATTTCAAGCCAGCACAGTCTAAAGTGTTTTTATTCACAAAATATTAAATATGTTTATTATAGGAAAAATACTAATGTACTGAGAATACAAGTTTCATAAGTAAAGTTCTGAAAATTTTGAAGACATTATAGTAGTAGATACTTTGTACTTGGTGAAATATTTAGGTATACCATATTAATATATATGGAGAATCATGTACTTTTGAAATTACATTCAGTAATAATTCATACAAGTTCATATATGCGAAGGATTACAACTTGGTGCTCAGGAAGCTGAAAGTCTTTGTAGTCCTTTGGAATTGGGCATACCAGGATTTTTCTTTCATGCCATAGCAACCCCTTAGGAAAAAGTTCTGAGAGAAACCTGAAGCTTTTTTTCTTCTTTACATTGTTATTTAAAGGAATTATCAGCTTAATAGGAGTATCAGAATTGGCAAACAAGGTAAAGAATTGAGGAAAATGAAGTCTTTTGCACAGGAAAGAATATTGTTACCGATGGTCATGTATGTTCCATGTATGTTTTTAGTTCATGCTGCATTTCATCCCAGCACAATCTGAAAGCTGTATGCATGTTACAAAAAAAAAAAAAAAAAAAAAAAAGGTCACTTATAGTAGAGGTTTTTCCCTTTTGTTGGGTGCATACTGATATAGTCTGGCCATTCAAATCATCTGTAGTGCTCAAAACATTTAGAAAGGTTGTACAGCTAGTCAAGAAAAACAAGGTATGGAAGCAACAGTGAAGATCCACATCACAGACCAACAAGATGTCATAGCCCTGGGTGGTGTCTGGCAAAGAGCTGTATCCAGAATAGAGGATTTTATTTAGCCACCATTGTTACTGGTCTGTATAAATTGTTTTGTGCACATATGTACTTCATACATTGATGCAAATCTTAAATTAGTTTTTGAGAATCTGTATAGGTACTAATCATGGGGATTTTTTTTTTTTACATTCATCCTGTAACACTTCAGGACTGGACTTCATGTAAGTAACATTATAAAATTATATATTTATTTGATGTTGAAATTGAATAAGAAAAAAATGTACTGAAACTGAAAATTCGTCTCTTACATAATTCCATAATTACTTTCAGAATTTAGATAGAATTCTAGTTGTATGTGCTTGTAATTGTACTAAGAAATTTGGTAAAGTAAGGCTAAAATTGCTTAGTGTGCAACAGATTATCATCTTGTAATACTGAAGAGTTTTTAAATTGGGAAAAGAAGAAAACTCTGTTGTGATTTTGATAGACTTCCAGTGCTATTTCCTTTTATCTTTTCTGTGCTTAGTGCCTAAGTTCATCATAGACAGCATCTCAAAGACTGATAATTCAGTACAAAGTTTGCGTTTTACTCTCCCAGTTGAGTTGACCTTCACTAGCTGCTTGTATTGCACTTGCATGGTTCATATCATACTGTCAGCAGAATCCTTTGACTGAATTACAGATCTTAATTCAATTGAGGTCATCTATGATCTTATATACTCATTTTCCTATATTTGCTGCATATTATCAAGGTAAAAATATTAATTGCAAATAAAACAATAAGAATTCAACTATATAACAAATATGTTTAGATGTAGGATATTAAAATTCTCAAAAATTTTTTTAGTTTCAACGTCTGGTGAGGTTTTCCCATCATAGATACAACTTCAAAATTTTTTTTCTTAAATATCAGTAACATTTCACACTCAAATACCCAGAGACTATGAAGAACTTGATTTGATTGTTTAGGGCTTAATCCAGATTGCATTGTGGAAACACCCCATATTGACAGAGTTGATTGAGGAATTTGTAACTAAATTGGACAAATAATACTTTTCAATATTTTTCCACAGGAAAGGTGTATTTTCAGAATGGAAAAATGTAAATACACGTATCACCTGATAACTTAAACCAGTTCAGCATCCTTAGCCAGTGAGATCAAGTATCATCTTACACATTAGAGAACTGCAATGTGAGTATTTAGGTAGTTAAATGTAAATAAACAAAACAAAAAAACCAACCCAAAACGCAGGCTAAATTAATTTTATGCATATGTCACTATGAGTTAAATCTTTGTACAGAGGCTTTAGGTATATGGGGAGGCCAAGGTGGTTGATGTATCACATTTTCAAGTTTTGGTGTATTATACAGTTGTTTAAGAAAAAAAGTTACTTATTAATATGCAGTTAAGTTGTTCAGCAGAGGACAGAATTTCATGTTGAATTGTGAAGATTTGATAGATGTGCTATGATAAAGTATAAAACCCAGATATTAACTGATATCTTTCTTGTTGTGTGTTTCTCTATAACGACAAAAATAAAATCTGCATTAGCTGCAAATACAAAATAGGTAACAAGTTCAAGATATATAAAGAAATTGCATTTGTGTTTTGCTTCCTTTTGTAAATTTTTAGGGAAAATATTTGTCCACAGAGTTTGTATTTAGTTAGTAAACTCTGTGCTGTTGAGCTGAAGTGACCTCTTAAAAGCACAGGTAATTTAGTATGCCTAAAATGCTTTCTTTAATGAAGAATGTGCCTATATCTTTTGGTTAGTTAAACTACAGAGGACGTCATGCAGATTTTTTTATCATATGTACGTTTTCTGCATTTTTTGCATCGACAAAAGTGAAAACTGCAGACTGACTCTTCCAGCTGTGGATCTTCAGGGTTCTCCCTTTACTTTGTGCATTTAATTTTCATTCCAGATGCTAATTCGGTGGTTTCCGTTTGTAATTTTCATAGAAACATATCTTGTGGCTGAAAGCTTTTATTCCATTAGCTTTAGAACTACTGTTCTTATGGGCACAGTTGAATATGTAATATAAGTAGCTTTGTTTTCATCAGAAAGTAACTTTTACTATTATTATACTGTATTAAAACACGGCTCAAAATTATAGCCGTATATATTTTTAGGCTGCTAAGTGTATCTGATGACATAATTACAAATCTGTTCTACAAAATCTTATTTTTATTCCTCCTAAGGGGGGAAAAAAAAAAGTATGCATTTAGTTCTAGATGATAAGCAATTCACACTTGTACAGTGATCTCTTTTGTAGAGGTTGACTGTTTCACTATGAGGATTCATGGTTTATTCTAAGTAGTTACAGGACATGATATTGCTTTATCTTGCATTCAGAGGACATGGAATGGAATAAAATAATTCACCATATGTAAATGCAGAGGATGTGTAAAGTCCAGTATGGCTATTGGAGCATGGATATATGATTTTACAACCTTGAAAATTAAATTTCCTCTGTCAGTGCTCAAATTTAGGAATCCACAAAACATTGAAGTGTATCTTCTCTTCTAAGTACGGCAATGCATCTTGATTTCTTAGGTGTTCCTGTCAGTTCTTCAGGAGATGAATGAAAATGCAACTTTGGATTTGTCTTTTTAGATTGGAGTACTTTTTGATACAAAATCCCAGTAAGGAAAGGAATTTACTCTTTCCTTTGCAGTTCATCTTCTCTTTTGCCAGTTGTGTGTTAGCTTGGTCTTTGATTTTCAAACATTTGTGGTAAAGCTGAAATTACAGTAACCTTTTTATAGTTTATCTCTTGATATCCATTCTGAAGTATCAAAGTATTTTCCCACACTAAAAGAATTCCAGGCAAAAAAAGTAAAGTATGAGAAAACTTTTCACTAAAATACAGTTAAGGCTATTGGTATATATCAGTAGCTTAGGGGAAATTATACTATAGAGAAAATCCTCCTTTACGTTGGCGGCTAGGAAGCTCATCATGAACAGCAAAACTACTGCAATTTTTCTGTTGAAGAAATGAATTGATTTTGTGCAAAACCTCATTTTGGAGTAGATCTCAAAATACGCAGGATTTGGATGCCACAAGCACAGGACACACATAGGAAAAGAATGCTTTCAGGACAACTGCTCAGTATATGCACTATGTTATGCTTGTATCTTGTATCTTGTTAATAGTATGTAACACTTTAAAATCAGATTTTCATTAAATCTCTTTTAATTTAAAAGTAAGCCAAAATCTGTATTAAAACCAGACTTTTAAAGCTATTAGATGCGATGGATTTTTAAAATTTATGAGAAATATAAATATCAAATAGCTTCATATTCGGCATTGCAGAACATGTGCTTTGCTTGTGTCACCTGAGTGCAGACACATAAGACTTGTGTATTAAAAATTATGCTACAAAGCTACACAAAATTTGCTGACTTGAAAGCTTGCATGGAAGGAAGAACAGTAATTAAATGTTATCCTCTGGAGGAAGTTAAGAGGTAAGATGTGCATAATCCTTCTATTGTATATGGAATGGAGAAACATGGGCTTAAAAGAGATTAGAGAGTGAATGATGGGTAAATGGAATAACTAAAAGCAACAAGTACTATACTATAAGTGATAGTTTCTGTGCAAAAATTGAAATACATTTGCATTTTGAAGTTGATCTTGAAATTCTTTTACCTACAAGAACATTGTTTTTCTAAGCATAGAGATAGCTGAAACTTTAAAAATTAAATGTTTATACTGCTTCTGTGTAGAAAAGCATGTTTTCATCTTTCCAGTTATTACCATATTTATATACCTGTTACTTCATCATGATATTATTATGAATTCATGTCTTTTTTGATGATGAGATTTTGAATCATAGTAAATGGAAAGTGGTTTTTCTATTGATAACCATGGTTTTTGTGCTCTTTTAAAGCCAACCTGTCACTGCTGAAGGGAAAACCGTTTGGTTTTGTTTGTAAACAAAAATAGCTTAAATAGCTCTATAGCTTAATCTTTAAACTATCCACCTTTTTATCTGAGCACAAATAAGGAAGGTAGTATTGGATTTGACAGTAAGTATTTCATATAGTGAAGAATATTGATAGCTAACTTTTTTCACAAAATTTCAAAGTTAATGTATTATACTCCTTACAAAT
This sequence comes from Strix aluco, assembly GCF_031877795.1. Lineage (NCBI taxonomy): Eukaryota > Metazoa > Chordata > Aves > Strigiformes > Strigidae > Strix > Strix aluco. Next base: position 38,817,743 of record NC_133934.1, on the reverse strand, counting down.
AACATCTTGAGATAAACTGTAGATGCTGACTTTTTTAAAATGTTAAGAAACATTTTAAAGATATTTAAGCCTGTTCTACATGATTGTTATAGAAGTACAGTTAAAATGATTGAATAATTATTTTGTTAAGGTCCTTTTATTAATTTCTGTAAAAGTTGCTAAATGTTAGTTCTGCATGCCAGAAGTTCAACATAAGCTTTGTTCTAAGAGATCAGGTTTGTCATCACAGGGACATTGCAACTGATAGTTAACTGAGGTTTCCCATAAAGTTCATAAATACAAACAAGGTGAACACTAGTTCTACCCTGTGTGGTATAGCAGATGTTAAGATGATCCTGGCTTGGCAAGTTGGGACACTTTACTGGAACACTGTAGAGTCCTATAGTTTGCCCATCACCAGGCCAGACTTAGGTGTAAGAGAATTAAACCTCTAGCTGAATGAACCTCACTGAGGTTATCAAATGCATAGCACAGAAAGTTAAATGGGTCCTAGGCATACCAGAATTGCAGCACATGTGTAGCCCATTGATGCAGCTTGTGTCCAGGTCTAAAACATCTGAGATGCATAGGACTGTGCATAGGCTGTAATGCAAAGTAAAAACATATAAAATTGCACCAAGTCTTTTCCAAAGTCCTCTAATTATGCTAAAACTACACTAGCACCCATAAGAGAAGTGACTCAAATTCCAAACAGATGTTCAAAATCTGGCATGTATTGTCTAGCTTTGAAAGACTTTAGGACATGGTAAACTAATCATTTTTTTCCCCAAAATTTTTTAAAATGCATTTTATCTCACTTTGGAGAAGAATAATAATGTTGGTTACAATGCATAATATAATGAAACAGCACTTGTAAATAAAGCTGATTTGATCATGTCCTAAGTCCCTGCCTTCAAACACTCCAGAAAATCTTTCCTAACCAGTCTTCTTCTTTGAGGTGATGTTGTATGAATGCAAAAATTAATTACATAAAATGTTTATTTTAACTTTTGTGTTTGGTAACATGTGTGCTTTATAGAAATACAAATATTAACATTTAATACTTACTTTTAATGCTGTATTTCTCCCCTTAATGGAAAGGATGTCCTCCTTATCCTTATTTTTTGGTGGAAATACAGTAAATGTTATTCTATATTGTAGTCAAAATACTTAATCTTCTAAATTTTTGTCCTTGAAGATTGTCTCCAATTGCATAGGTAATTGCACCATAATTTATACAATTTCCTATTTATCTGTGTAACATAATTGTACAAAGTGATTTCCTTATTGCATTTCATACAGATCTTTTCCACTGTTTAACTAATGCTTAAATTATCAGTATTACCACTGCTTTGCATGGCACAAATATTTTTCACACGCTTTCTCCATCTCTTTGTGCCTTTGCTGTATGCAGATATTCTCTCTTTAATACTTGTATGTCACATACGTAATTTTTTTCCCCCGCTCTTTCAAATGAATTTGTTCCTTCCACACCTTCATTTTGATTTTTGAACAAGATGAATACTGCTGCTGAAAACTTCTGTTTGCACCTCGGCATTCAGTACACTATGGATAGTCTTAGCATTTTTTTTCTAGTATTTGACTGTCTATCATAAGTTATTTTGTATTTTTGTGTGTGTTTGGTCCTTTAAGAATGCAGTCTTTAGCATGGGCCCTTGTTGGTGAGTTGCTCACCACTTGTTATGCACATGTTCTCAGCTTGTCAGTAGCTTAATAAGCTCCTAGTTTTTTCTCACCAGAACTTTTTTTTATAAAGAAGTCTCATCTCTGAAAAAAACCCGAACAACCCCCTACCTGCAAGCAGACAACTTCTCCTGTTTTTGATGTCAGAATTTTCTTTTCCAATAAGCTTGTTGCTAATATTCTTCAGAAAAGCAAGCTTGTTTCCAAGTTGAAGATTATGTACATCATTCAGCTTAATCTAATTTTCTGCTCTTTTTATTCCAGAATCTAGTGGCATTGTATTCCTTATATTTTTTGCCCAAATACCACATAATTCATTTATCCTGTTGGATATTACTTTGGGGTTGATTTCAGTTGTTTATGGGAACAGGGATCCACACAAAACACAGTTGGTTAAACAGGTTTAGGTATTCAAACTTCTAACATACACTTGATTCTCAGTAATTTGGCCCAGCACACATACCTTAATATACCCAGAGAAAGCAACAAATAAATTTATCTTCTTGAATTACTTCTAGCATCTCTATTAGAAAAACAGAGAACAAATTATCTAGTTGCGTTATTTAGTGTAATGCAAAGCCTGACATGAACTCAAGTAACAGAATGACTGTGACTGTATTTTTAGAGGATAGAGGGAAGTCTTTTTTCCCTTAAGCAACTGATGTTCGTAGAAGGTGGTAACAAAGAATGTTGTTCTAGGTTGCAGGTGATGTGTATGTTAGAGTGAGAGCATCTGGAAGGCAATGAACAAAAATAAAAACCAGTTTTATATTGCAAATATATTAATAAGGGAGGGAGTGTCTAGCCAAAGTCAGGAGGTAGTAAAGAGACCAGGTAGAAATATGGACAGAAGTAAATAAGCTGTCATATTTAGATGCTCTAGGAGTCTGTGAATGCAATAAGTATTTTCTAAACACAATTTTCTTAACTTGTGTTTATTTTGTTGTTATCTAAACCCCACTGTTTTGAGAATGTTTAGAAAGGTTTGTTATTATACATATAAGTAAGCACTACTATGAAATATTTTAACATAGGTTTATTTCATGAAGTGAAATTATGTTAATGCATATTTTTAACCTTATTTGAAAAACTATAGATGCAGATTTGTGCTCTTTACTCAGAAAAAAAGCTGAATTCAATGAGTTTTAGAGTTAGCCTGAAAAATAATTCTGAAATTCTCATTTTATTTGAATTGGAAGTTCTGCTGACTGGCCAGTAAGTAGTAGTTAGTTGACCCTAAAGTTTAAAACACATGCACATACTCATTTTTCAGTTTTCTGCCGTTATCTGATTAATTCATACTAACATATTGGTAAAGAATATTTTTGAAAGGTTTTGTGTTGATTAAAGGTACAAGGGTTTTAATTTTACTTTGCAATACAGTGTATATTTTGGTATGTTTGCAGTTTGTCTTTCCTACAGTACTTTATGTAGGTAATAAGATTAGAATTGCAAATTCAGAGGAAAAACATAAAGGAACAATCTTTCATTCCTTTCTGATTCTAGATTCCTGATTATTTTAATGTAGTTAATTTACTCAAGTGAATAATTTTGTACTTTGGTCAATACATGTTTCTGTATATATACATATATAATTTCAAGGGTCTTGATAATTTAGTAGATTTGAAAAATGAAGTTTTCTGGAAAAATGCAGCTGCAAAAATATGATCCCACATGAAAGTATTTTATATGATGTAAGTCTGCTTGGTATAGGCATATAAGAATGCAGCTGAATTCTGTTTCTATTGAAATAAAATATGAATTCTACTGTGAAAACAAGATCAGATGTTTAACATTTTTTAATGTAAAAATTGACATATTGTTAATATATTACAGTTTATGTGAGCCAATAAGGATTTTACAGAAATGATAGTATATAAATACAGCTTTCTATGAAAAAAAAAAAAAGGCTTGTATTTTTTCTGCTATAGTTTGCATGACTTAAATATTCATGAAGCACAATAGTTTCACAACAAATCAAATTTAATTAAATGATGCATTTTCACCACTTACAAAAGGTTTATTAAAGGTTTATTTGTTCATGCAAATTGAAGTGTTAGAGTAAAAATCCACATGAAACTCGGCACTAACAATTATAAAAAAATATTGGAAGATTTCTCGCCTCACTGCAGTACCTTGCCATGTTTAAACTGCTCAGCTTGTCATTTAGAATCTTTAATGAAACTAGGGAGGAGGCTATTTATTTGCATAATAGGACATAATTTGCTGTGGTGAGGTTTTAATTATTTATAGGCTGTCTAAAATATTTAAAATGGCATCACTAAGGAGCATGAAATGTTGGATAATGCCTTCATTTCAGGTTTCCTGCCGATTCCTTTATGGGTCAAGCATTTTATTTGTAATTAGCATATAAGCATAGTAGCTTTAGAAACACAAGGAAAACAAACATGTTTCAGTATGTTCACAACCTGAGCAGTTCAAAACTGGCAAAGGTCGTTGGAAGCAATCAAAGGTACAGAACTTGCCAGAAAGGTGCAGCCAGAAGGAAAAAGACTGATCACATCTGCTAAACAGACCTAATGCATAGTTCTACTCAAGTACATCTTTATCACTACATGTTTACCTCTCCACCTTTGTATATAATTTTCTGCAGTAGTTACCTGTATTTCCTCCTTATTTTGATACATTATATTATTCCTGTAATGCATATAGCAAATCAATATTTTTTGAAAAATAACAAGTTCTATATTGTTTCTATTCGTAGCTTGTTTTAAATCACTCCAAAATACTGATGCATTTTGAGGGATTTTACTCATATAATACAGAAAACTACATGCTGTTGGAGTCTTCATTATAAAGTGTTGAAAACAAGGACAAGAGGGAGGAATAGGAATTCTTGCTTTCAGGGAAATTAAATGATAGAGATTATTTTCCTTGTGGTTTGGACACTCATGGAGATACATATAGACTATCAGATGAATTTTAGTCCATTTTCAAAAAAGTAACTGGGCATGGTTCTCCATCTGAGATGTCTGCAGAGGGACATGAAGCCAGACTATGGGAAAAATTGTATGGCTCAGAATTCTTCAGGATAGTTCTGTCCGTGATGTATTTCACATGTTATAGTTGGCCCTTCACTCTAGCCTGGTTAGAACCCTCTGGATGGTAGCTTTATCCTTAAGCATATTGGTTACTACCTCAGCTTGGTGTTATCTGCAGACTTTCTGAGGAGGCACTCCGTTGCCTTCTCCACTAATAAAGATGTTAAGCAGAGCAGGTCCTACAGTAACACTTGCAATATGCCAGTTGTTACTGGCCTCCAGGTAGAGTATGACTCATGAAGCACCCTTTGAGATTGATCATCTAACCAGTATTGTAACCACCTGGTTATCTACCCATTCAGACTCTTTGTTGTAACTAGGATACAGGAATTAACTTAATCCTTCATAATTTAACCTAACCAGACATGTAGGGAATCCTGACTACAACTAAAACGTTAATAATAGTTGCAAAACCCCAAACTCTTTCTCCAGAGAACTACTTCAGGAAAAATTACTCAATACTTCCAGTCTACTCTATAGTAATATAAGATGAGAAAACTGTGAGGAGAACAGATACGCACTCATTTTATGGAACTACTGAGTATGTGACATAATCCAAGAACAAAAATCAAATTTATGAAAATATCATACAAGTCAATTAATTAATCAAAGTCTATTATTAGAACATTTATTTTCAAAATGATTGTCTTTTGTTCTTCCACCACTATAGTGGTGGAAGCATCTCCAAATTATAAAACCTCAAATAAATTGTTGATGTTTTCTGCCTTTATCTTTGAAGCCTTGTAATGTGCCTTCCTGATCTTTTATTGTTCTACCTGAAAACTCATTTTTTCTCATTCTGGGTTACTTTCTTCAGTTCCTTAATGACTTAAATTAGATCCATGCAATATTCAGTAATTCAATCTGGTTTTTACTTTTTAGCTTCAAATGGAAGTCTTAAAACATTGTTTATATTTAAAAGTTTTGTTTTCACCTGTTATACAGTCCAGTCCAGTTGTCAGCTACCAGCTTCAAGCGATTTTTTGATGGTTTTCTGCAATCTTATTTATCAAAGCAGAAGCAGAAAAACATCCTTGATGTGTCAGTTAGCATCAATTTTATGTGAAGCCTTTTCAAGGTTCGGTTAAAGTTGTTACATCTTTAACAGACACCTCAGCAATTTTTGTAAGAGCTTCTGGGCTTTCTTGAATTACAGACTTGTCCTCAAAATTCCAGTCGTTTTATAGTTTAAGGTACCTAAACTTTTGATACTGGTTTACTCTAGGTACACATCCTCTCCTGTAGAAAAAACATGGTTATTTTCCTATGTTTTGTTTGTACACCACTGCCTCTTAAAAGTGAGGCTAATGTGAAAGTAACTTGCTCAGAGTTCATTTTCAACTTTTTTTTTTTTTTTTTTTTTTTGAGAGAGGATGTCATCTGCTGAAGGACAATGAGTTACTTCTGTAATTTCAAGGAAATTTTGTTGTCTCTCTTCATCCACAATTTCTCAGGTTGCCCAGAGAAGTTGTGGATAACCCATCATTGAAAATGTTCGAGGTCAGGTTGGGAGGAGTTTTGAGCAACCTGATCTAATGGAAGGTGTCCCTGCCTGTGGCAGGGGGTTTGATACTAAATGATCTTTAAAGGTCCCTTCCAACCCAAACCATGCTGTGATTCTGAGTCTATGACTCTACTGTCTGGTGAGTTTCATGGAAAAACATGAGCAATTCTATTAATTTTTGTTACAAAGCTTTAAAATTCCATCTTGATCTCAAGCTTTTTAAAGGAATTTTGATCATTTAATTTTCTTCTTAATACACTCTTCTTTCAAAGACAGACTTTAGAATCAAGTGACCACAGATGTGCACCCAGGGTCAGATTTGGCAGTCTTGGTTTCATGATTTCTTTCCCTATGGAGTAGTCAATTTTGCCCTGGGAAGGTCTAAGAACACAATGATTTCTGTAATAATTTTGGCATATAAATAAATTGTTTAGTTTCTTACTAGTTTTTATGTTTGTTTTGGTTTTATTATTATTGGTTAGCCAAGAGCAGTTGTGGCAGATCACGGGCAAAATACCTACAATAGAAAACTACCTGTCTTACAGGAGACAAAAGAGACTGTTGTAGCCAGGCAACTGACGCCAGCTTCCTAACTCCATAAACTCTCCAGCAGTCCAGAAATGTTTCAGGGACAATTTCAATTTTAGTTTAATGGCAGCGATGGTTTTGACTAATAAATTACACAAATTTAAGAAAAGAAAATGTATATCAGTCTATCAAGTTTTTTGCTATGTATTTTTATTCTCTGTAAGCATATACCTAGTGATACATACCCCAAGAATTTTGAATGACATTTTTATCTCTAGTCATAATTAAAGTTGTGATTACCCTGTTAAAAGAACAGAATTTTCTATTTCAGCTCTGACAATACAATACAATATTTACTCCTTTACAATTAATGTGATTATTCCAAAAGACTTCTATCCAAACTGTCATTTCCTGGCAGAGGAATTTCTCTGCTGCTTGTCTGTCTCTCTGTAGTATGTCTTTGGCGTAGAGACCAACCTTTAGCCCACTCTGGAGAAACTGGAGTATATCTAACGCAAATTTGGCATTACTCAAAAAAAAAAAAACAAACCAAAACAGGTATTGTGGCATATTGGAGATTTTAAAAAATAAAAAAATTTGGAGGCAGGAAAAAATAATTTTAATACAGAAAATTCACACATTTTCATTTTTATAAGTTTATTAAAAATTGCTATTGCTTTGTTTATCTGAAGCCACTATGAAAAAATGCAGACATTACTTAACAGAATATGAAATGTTACCCTATTATTGAAGCTATGCTTTCTCTTGAAAACTGATTGTATAACTTCTCATACAACTTTTTTCTTTGACATTACTTTGCTTTGGGGTGTCCCTTTTTTTTTAGTGTTTGCATTCCCATTCTAACGTTGAAATTACCCATATAGAATTCTGGAATCTATAATATTAATATGTATATTTATCTTTTCCCTTTCCCATTTTTCTCCCTGTGCAGTGAGGATAGAAACCTATTTTCTCAAGATTTGGTAAGGAAAAGAAAGTATTATTTTGAAATGAAAATAGTGAATAACTGGTTTTGCCCAGATACTTTTGCAAAGGGATGCAGAGCCTTGTCATAGTAATAATTCACCAGGCATGTACAAATCTGTTAATCAATAAAAACATTTCTTAATGATATTTTTTTTTCACTTCTATAGTTTCTGAAAGTATAAGCTTTACATTTGTCATAAAGGATGTTAGTCTTGTGTTGTTCACTGTTTTTGGTTATCACTCAAAAATGCTGAGTAGAATAGTTTTGACCAGTAGTATTACTGAATTTATGTAGTGTGAAGTGGGTTGAATAACTTACACCTTACAAGAACAACAGAGCATTGTGCAATTTATTTTGCATTGCAGACGCTGACAGTTGTTCCATATTTGAAAACGAGAATGTTAACCCATATAGTTTAACTCTGTTGACACAATGATGATAACTTGAAGAAAAATTTACAAGAATGGATAATTAAAAATATAAAAATCTCTAAGTTTAGTTCCAAAATTAATTGACCTTACTTGACCAAAGACATCTTGTCAAGTTAGATGGGAAATGGAGCAAGAATTTCAAATGTGCTATCGTGCTATTTGCTTAACATTTAGGAAATCAGAAATCCAGGATGCTAAACTGATATTCATTAACATATTCAGTGTGAATGTAGTGAATGTTTGCCTGCCTGGATTATTGTGCCAGCATTTCTCATTTATATTCTTGATTCATCTGTTTTTTGTTTGTTCTTTACAGAGGTAGAAATTTGTTATTACAAAGTAAAGTGCCACCATAATTAGTATCTGATTAGGTGAATGTACATCAGACACCTATGGCAATTACAGTTATCCTAAACCTTGGAGCATATGGCAACAGTAAGATCATGATGACACAAACTAATACTATGCCTGTTTAGAAAAGCTTTAAAACACCAGAGCTAGATAGCTATAAAGTTATAATTAAGATAAATGATTTTTACTGTTTGATTAAATGGAAGACATTATGCAGATTTTAATAACTTCACGGATTGGTGTTCACAGGACTTTAAACCCAGTGTATTTTTATTTTTTTATGAGATACATAGTTCAATTCTTATTCCAAAAATTATTTCCTGTTATTGTTCTTTTATCACTTTGATTGGCCAGAAGCACTAAGTTGCTTTCCATTTCAGCCTTTGCAACAAGCTTCATTGTATTCTTCTTCCATTAAGGTAGTTTCATTTATAGCAATTACTTCTCTTAGGTAAATGAAAAAAAAACAAAAAACAAAAAACAAAACATTTCATTCCTTTAGCTCTTTGGTTTCTTCCAAAGATAATTTACTGTGCTTCCTTAAAACTTTGTCTGAAAAAACCCTTCCTTCAAATGCACTCGGTTGTTTATGCAAACCTCAAAATTCTTGTGTTAAAACTGTGTTCTGCTCACATCCTAAGGTTGAAAAGCTTTGGCAAACGTAGGATTTTCTGTTTTATCTGAGCAAAAGCATTAAAAAAGCTGTTCTGTGTGAAAGTCCAGAAACAGGGATGAACTACATCCTGAATTATTTTGTTTTGATGAATCATAATTTGCCTCATGTGAGAGGATTATAGATTAAAGGCTTTCTTTGTCTGGAACTATTTCTGTCACTTGGTGAGGAAACAACATGTAGAAACAAAACCAATATGGTATTACTTTGCATTCATATCCTTACTGAACATTGCACAGGGGCATAGAAATATCCAGGACAAACTAATTTTTATCGTCTTTTGTAAGCAAGCTGCCTTTTGAATTATATGTGTGCCAATTTGAAGAGCTTTTTGCAGTTCTTTCCCCCTGCTATCTTCACTGTTTACATCAGTCATACGTAATTTGGGAATTCTGGGAGTTTTACTCATTTTTACGTTGTTATATTTATCTCACCAATTCAGAAATTGTCTCTTCCCCTTCAAGGAAGAAAAGCAGATAATAACTGTCACAGAAGATTCACTAACCTACTCTGATCCCATAGCATAACATTTGATTGATTACAGACAATATTTCATTAGACTACAGTGAAGGAAATTTATCAGGGCAGCATTTTTCCTTGCAAGAAATACACTCTCTTGTCAAGATAACACACTTGTAAAGCGATCTATACCGATCTCACACTTCTAGTAGTGTCAATATACTTGTCCAAATGTTTTGAACTATTTTATCATAATTGTCTAAAGAGCTGTCAAGTAATGTTCTTTACCTAAGTTATTTAAAAGAAGTTTCAGTTTAGGGTTCTTTCAAAAAAATTAGTTTCTTTCTATTCTCTAATGATAGTATTTCTTATAAAGGTATATAACTTACATCTGATGGCATTATTACTATTTTGTATTCTCATCCTTTCCCTGCCTCCTCAATTTTGTTTTTCTAACATTGTTTTGATTTGAATTTATCTTTCTTCAAAGATTATTATATCTCTGCTGTTCTGTGGTCAAAGAAAGACCTTACATCTGTAGTCACTGTTCCTCTAAAGATACCTCTGTAGCCTTTATGTTATAGGCAGATTTTCTTCAGCAAGGTTTATCTTCTGTAGTTTCTTAAATATTGAAAGGCTATAACAGCAATAAAGAATACCATGATGAAAGGAGATTACAGACATTCTTGGCATATTAGTAAGCTCTTTTGAAAGAAAGATGGTACGTAAAATAACTGTACCTCCTGAATCAATCATAGAAATGAGCTGCGAATAACACTAAGAAAAATACAGCATTACCAGTGTACCGTGTTCAGAAATCATGAGTCCACCCTAAATTTCCTGTAATCTTGAAATTTAGTGTAATACATTTACATGAGTGTATACACTATATATATATATGTATTTGCATGTCTGTGTGTGTGAGAATGAGTATCTTTATGTAAATTTTAATTTGCCTTCTGCTATTGAGAAAAAGAGGTACACTTGAACCATGCTAGCAAGTATTTTTAAAGAAAAATTAATTTTTATGTCATTAGGGCTCTAAGGGTCTAGTCTTATAACAAATACCACTATGTTTAGCAATACTGCTATCACTGTTACATGAATGAGAGGTTATTTTCTCAGCTTGGAATATGAGAGTTTATTTGAATGTTCTCTAAGAAAATCTGCACTGTGTGTCATTATTCTAGAGTCTCCTGGGCAGGGGAAACACCTATCAATTTGTAAACTTATTTCTGTAAGTTGAATTCATATACCTCTGCTCCAGTGGTACACTGAAATACCAATTTAACTTTCCTGCAACAGGAAGGTCTTATACATCTCAGAGAAATTCCTGTTCAGCAAAGGCAGCTTTTGGAGTTGGAGAAAGACTAGAATTCATTTCAGCCAGAGGCTAAATAGGTACTCCTGGTTTTAGAGTGTGCATAGTGGATATAGTCGTTGACATATCTTATAGCCATCTTGTCATGTTCTTCTAGCAGCTAGCATGTTGTTCTCTGCAGTGGATAAGCCCCTGTGGGCTATTTATAGAAAATTTGTAGCATCTTTCAGTTGCTGTGGCTTTCACATGCCATCCTGATTCTGGCAGCCTGCATCATGGGTATAGACAGTCATCAACTAAGAATGAGCAAAAAGGTAGATGAACTGGCTGCGTATCCCCAGTGGGACATGCATGGCACAATTTCCCTGTACTTTTGTGGAGTCCCTGCCATTAATTCATACCACTGCTGAATCTGGCCCTGGGTATAGAAGCTTCGTTCCTTTAATGCACCCTTGCGGTAAGTTGTGCTTACCTATGCTTCAGTGGTTTATATATCTACAGCTGTATGTACTGTGGTCCACTGGTGAGATGTATACTGTTAATTTACCCACTTGGAAGGTAGAATTCTGCAGCCATAGTGTCACGGTCTGTTTGGATCTCTCAAATTTATGAGACAATGTACTCTGTGAATTAAGCTTTATTTTATGAGCTCATTAAGAAATACAACAAACAAACAAGAGCAAACAAGGGGTCCATTCCTTTTGCCCAGACTAGTCCCTCACTTTGATTCACTTACAATTCAGTTCATAAGGTTTCATCATTTATAGCCTGTAACTCTTAATTCATGCATCTGTGAGCAAAACAACCGTGGGAGTGCCCATCCTTCCTCCTCTGTCACAATGCGGGCGTCTGCTGTATCACACCAAGAAGCTGGAAGGCCTCAGCAGTCCAGCTGCTGTTGGATCCACTTCAAAAGCTTTCAGGGGTAAGCTGATGTTTTATACCTTACGGATTGGAAGTTTGATCATTACCATTTCTGGTATATCTGGTATATCAGGCTGCAGGAGATGGCAACCTGCAGGTGATAATGGCTGCATAATGGCTTTTTAGCTCTTTCTGGCCACCTGTCCTGACTACTTGGTGCTCTTGCTTTGACCTAATGGCACTGCTCCCAGCATACATCAGGCCTTAGCATGAGCTGTGTTAGCCAAAATCTGAGCAGGAGTTAATAGTCACTCAGTCGTAGCTCCTTTTTTACTGATGTCAGTGAAGCAAAGAAATCTGGTGTCTTCAACTCTTTGAATTTAGGTATCCAGTGTCATTTCAGACACCCTGGAATACCAAAGAATACACACAGGGGTGGGAGAAGGGATGCCAATTCATAGAAAATTAATACATTTCTCTGATTGTCATTGTAAAATGATCTTACAGTAGAGTTTTAGTTAGTTTTTAGTTTTAATTTCTTCCTTCTGAAAAAGTGCTTTTAATTTTCCTTTGCCTTCGATTTCACTGACTAAAACACTTAAACATGAGTCTACCTTTAAGCATACAGTTAAGTCCTGCAGAAGAATATGTTACAGAAACACTGCTAGTTTTTAACTATAAAAATCACAAAAACACTAAAGTGAGAATTCCATATGTGAATTTGTTATTACTCAATCCCCCCCCAATCCCTTCAACTGTTTTTGAGTACCTGAACTTTAGTCCTGTGTCTTAGATAACGTGCACTATACATAGACACATTGCTGTAAAGCTGGTACACCCATATGGCATGTATTATAAAACCGAGAAATATAGCTGTTTTATTAACCTAAATTTATTTAAGACTTCTTTTAAACAATGTTCCTGTTTTTCTTATTTGATAGTTTTTATTTCCTTGCAAGTAAAAATATTTTGTCAAAATGTTAGTGTACTGCATTTTTACAGTTAACTATTTTGTGATGAAGTATAAAGTATTTTTTCTACTGAAATGGAACTTCATTTCATTTTTAATCTCATAACATTGCGTTACTTAAATCAAAATAGCTCTCACTTGGAACAAAATAAAGAATAAAACTTAAATAAAAAGATCTTTATTATCCACAGCACATTTGAAGTGATGGCGTAAAAGCACAATCATGGTTCTCATAATCTCTGAAAAGTTTAATAAACATTAGAACTACTGAGGGAATATAGATTAATGTAAAATCAACAAGTGTTTATATATATATGTATGTATGTTTATAAAAAAGAAAATTATAGGATCAGTGTGGTTAAATGAAATGGAGAATAAAATATTTTAAATTTTATTCTATGCAAATTTTACATAGTTATGTTAAATGCTACATCTATAAAAGTGTAGAGGTGTGGATGACAATATGAGAAAGATCAAATTCTTGTATAAGTGATTAAGGTGTTTTTATCTTACAGTTACTCAATTTGTATTATTTGGTATCTTTTTAAACATTTGTCTCAGTATTAGCTGATAATGTTCTTGAACTATGCTTAGAGGGTAGTGATTTAAGGAAGTTTATTCAGAGTTCATTGACTGATTTGTCAGAGAATTGTGGCTTATGCGCTTGTTTGAAATAAAGTTGCTTACCAGTGTAACTACTGCTATGTAAGATCTTGGTGTGATCATGGCTAAGAGAAAAGCGAGAAAATGTGTGTTTTAACAATAACTAAAATAAAAGGAAGATTTATGTTTTCTGTTACTTATTCACTGGAATATAGTTAAATGCAAGCTTAATTTTGCTCTGTAAGCTCATGTATAATTAACCCTTTTGTCATTTCTTAGTGGTCGTAATAAGGATATATTGAATTTAAAAGGAGTCCTGATAAAATAATATTTTTACATAAAACACCATCTGAATTTTCATTGTGAAACATGCAGGTAGTTCTTTCCAAGCCATAAGTATTAAAAATCCTTCAAAGAAGATACACCAAATATTTTTTATTTGTGGGAAAACTGCTAAGTCAGAAAAGAAAACATAGATAGATGTGGATATTTTATACCTTTTTCAGGAATAGATATATGTGTTGCTTTTGAGTAAGGATCTATTTTTTTCAGTTACATGTTGTTTTTAAGCAGTGTAACTTACATGCATACAAAGCCCCATCAGTGCCTCCTTACTGATTAGACTGAACATTGACCCTGTCATGGCCTTAATAGTTCAGTCCCACAGAATCAGCCTACACAGGATGAAGACTCTCAGGAAATAGGACTGAAATAAATCCAATAGGTAGACCTTAGGATAGAATACTCAGTGTTTCAACCTCATTTTAGAACCTGTGTGGATCTGTGTCCTTAACTACTGTTACAGACCTGAAAAATCAAGAAGTTCTTGTTACTCAAGACCAGGTTTTCCTTGCTCTATTATTATTTTCTTCCACAAATATAGTTTTGACAATAATGCTAAAATTTATAAATCCAGAATGTAGGAAGACCACTGATAGCAGCAAAATACAGTATGAGAAGCAATGAACGGGCAACATTATAATTCATGGGCTGAGGTAAGAAAACTTGGTTTTCTGCTTTTTCCCATGAAGAATTCCATGTTTCTAGGCCATTTATTGTTGAAGACTACAACAACTATGCAAGAGAGAGAGATACGTCTCCATTCCAAAAGCTAGAAAAGCTTTTTCTTTAGGCTTTGCAAGACACTACTCAGCCTACACATTTTTGAACATAATTTTGTATAGTTAATGTTGACATTTTTAGTAATACTGCTCCTTTTAATGACCATTTTGAAGAAAATCAGTATTTATTAATGCTTGCCATTATGTGATATGTTAGATACTTTCTGCTCTTTAATTATTGTAAGAAGTTACTGGAGTTATTAAATGAGAGCCATGATTACACAATTCACACAAAGATCTCTAAAGACATTCATTCGTTACATGGGCAATATTGCACACTTGTGTAACATGACATAAAGATTTTTTAATGTTAACATAATTTGAAACAGTTTTTGCCAAGGTTAACAAATGCTTATTCTGACAGAATGTATTCCCCCTTATCAGAAATATTACTATCCTGTGTATAAATAGTTTTATTACATTTAGCTAGGCTGAGAAATTACTAGAATTAAACTTATGAATACTCTTATTTCAGCTCCGTGTGCCTGCACATTAGGATAGTTTTTAAATGAAATAACTTTTTCTTCTTTTTTAAACAAGTACACAACTTCATTTATGTATGAAATTACAATGTTTACTTCAGGAAAAAATATTCATTATTCAGATTTTGCTCTTATTCATTGCTTACTCTGTGTCAACATGTCATATTTATTGTACATTATGTAAAGACTGCTCTGAATACAAAATGATTATTTCCTTAATAGGGTAAGTGTGGCAGTTGTCATGCAAGTACTGGAGTACTTCATGAACATTAATAACTGTAATAAACAAACATTAATAAACACGTTACTTATGAGGCTAAAGGATAGTCTGTTTTACAAATAAAGAATAGAGAAACAGGGAAATTAAATGCAAACCCGTCCGCCAGATTTAGTTAATGAATTTGAACTGTACATAATTTGCTGTTTTTATGTTACTTAATTTTATATATGGTTTTGTTTATTGTGAAGGTTCTGTTTATTCTAGTTGCTCTCCTGTTGCATTGCAGTTTCTCAGAAATCAAAATCTGAAGTATCAAGTTCACTGTATGTGCCCTGAAGACAGGAACTATTAAAAGAAATAATAGTATATATTAAGTCTTCACTGGTACAAACTGTGCCAATGTTGAGATGACTGTAGAGCTCGCTGTAATAATTTTCCCAGTCATGTGAAGCTATTGATAAAACTCATAGCATCTCACTGATTTGTTCAGGTAGTTAATGCTATGAAAGAGTTAAAATGTTGTTGTAAAAGATCTGGAAATGCTCACTAGCATGGAGCGACCAGGACTTTATTATATATGACTTATTTTCTTCAGTTTTGTTTGTGTCTGGCACATGATTTGGGTTACCATTAACTGCTCTAGTATAAAGTGCAGGTAATTCAGTTCTCAAAGGTCAGTAGTTCAATGCTTATACTTGAGGACCCTCTCAAAATTGAATGCAAGTTGACAGTTCTGACTGTGCAGTGGAGTTTCTGTATTCTCCTGGAAAACACAGAAATTTGCTCAAGAGTCTTGGGATAATTCAAGGAGTTCAGGTTTAATCTTGCCAGTCTTTTGAAACTGTCATAAACTGTCTTGGAAACTATCTTAGAATTCTCACTTTGAGCAGGGTATTAAAAATTATTTTTTCCTGTACCCTGTGTTGCATTGTATCTACTGGAAAGGGATCACTAGACTTCAGCTTTTTATTAAGTATGAATTTAATAGATTGAACTACATTTTCATTCTTTGCTTAGACATTAAACATTCTAAGTATGAATGGGAGATTGCATAAAAAATACGGTGATTGCTGGGTTTTGCATTGCCATGTAGGTGACTTTTATCACTATATCCCTTTCATCACTTTAATCAGAACATAGCACTCTAATTTTTCTTATGCTTATTTTTTAACAGACTTTTAGAAAATGCTGGCTGTAAAATGCCAGTAGACTGCTGCAATACATAATGATTTACCACAGGCAGACAAAGAATAATATTTATCTATTCTGAAATTCAAAAAATAAAAAAATAATTAAAAAATTGTGGGCTGTGTATATTTTAGCACCAGTGGGGCATTTAAACTTCATTTTATTTCCTTTGTTGATACAACTATTAAAAGATATTATATGAAACAACTTTTAAAAGATGTTATAAAATATCACAGAATCTTCAGTCTTTTCATTGTGTGCTTTATTCCAGCTCAAGCTATTTTTTGTCTGACTTACATAGAGCAGTTAATTCCAGGTCTGTTCTGTTCTACTCCTAACCATTTGTAGTGCTATGAAGAAAAGTCAGATGAGAACTAAAAGATTAGACAACTGCTTAATGGTGCTTAGTTTTTATAATGCTTACGGTGTTGTACAAATTCCTTAAAAGCTGCATTGCTTTGAAAGTATATTAATGCTAGTATTCATAAAGTATAGGTGTTACAATGAAAAAAATCATATTCCTGATGCGTGGCTGTGACATTGGTGGTAACTCAGTTTCAGTCCAGATACTTGCAAGAAGTTACATGGCAGAAACCAAAGCAGAATTTTTTACATTGCAGTTAAGAGGATCAATTTTCATGCTACTGCATTAGGCAAACAGAGTAAGAATGTGTGTATCGTTTTGAAATCTAATATTTTTGAAATACAAACCCCATTCCTACAGGAAGCAGGAAATCTTTAGAGCTGAATTGAATTCATACTTCCAAACAGGAGGATTATTTCAGATACTGTGTGATAAGCATACAATTTATTGTGAATAAAATTGTTATTTTAGTAAAAACATTGATGAATGTAATGTGTCCAAAACAATTACAAGTGTTAGTATCTGTGTGTTACATTTTTGAATAATTTACTTACCCAGTTGTGTCAACTTCACACTTAGGTTCACTTCTGTGTTAACGGTTTCTTGAAAAGCTACAGTATCAAGACATATTGTGCATTAATCATGTAAAAGTCATTTATAGTGCCAAATTTATCATTTGCTGTGTAACATAATGCAAACTATTACAAAAGTCTGATGGATAATTTTTAGTAATATTTTGATTTTTGATTTAAAAAGAAATAGTTAAAAGAACATGAAACCTTCAAGTCAAGCACTCCAGAATTAGAAAATACTAAAACTGGAGCTGTTTTAGCAACTACAGTTCAGCTTCTTTCTGTACTTCTCTGCTAGGAAGCATCTATTGCTACAGGAAAGTCTCTACTTAGTGAAGAGTGGGGACTGGGGGGAGACATACAGACCACTAAAAGTCTAGTGAGAGCTGCCAACTATAGCAATCTGAGTTCATCTCAACAACTGAGGCTATGACTGAGCATTTCAGTGCTGAAGAAAACCAACTAGCTTGAATAACTCCAGCAGTCGTTAAAGATAATATGTCAGAAACAGTCCCTCAACTGTGGAGGTGTGAAATATTAGTGAGGGGCAGAAATAAACATGTATGTTCACATCATTTTTCAACATTTGTCTTTTAGCTTCTCAGGGAACATAAGGTTTCAGGTTTCATGTAATGCACAATTTACAAGATCCTTCCTTGAACAGAAAATAATTTTCAAACAGACAATTTTAAGATGCCTTGCACAGAATCTGAATGATTTGGATTCTGTTAGTTATTTTACAGTGGTTATATTATTTCCAAATCACATGTGAAGTTTAGAAGCATTGCAATTAAAATTACGATCTGTCCATGTACTTTGGAAGTTCATCTTTAGAAGATTTTTACATTATTTTTTCAGTTATTCATATTTTCTTGCACTTTGTATTCAAAGCACAATTTTAGTTGCAGTTGTAAATACTGAGAAACTCTAAACTCACAATCCAAAAATCCTTTAAGTGCATCTCCTCAGGTTCTACTCTTTTCCTCCTCAGTGCCTGTTTTTCTGTCTACTTCTGCTCTTTGGCCTTTGTTCTCTACCTGTCCTTTCAGAGATCCTTCAAGTCCTGTGATTCTAGCAAATCTTCGTCATCCACACCCCCAGTGCCCTGGTATTTTTTGCCTTTCCTTATCCCTTCTCTAACATGCAGTTTAGTTGCCAGAACATAAAGGATTTGATGTTTGTTTTTAATCCTAGAGTCCAGTGCCATTTTAAGTCACAAGAAGAAATGTTAGAAAAAGCTAGACCGTCCCCTGCACATGTAGAAAGTAGCATTTTAGCTGTTTCATTAAGAAAGAGTCTGTATTTCATCCACAGTGGGATCTGTGGAGAGCGTCTTCATTATGGACAAAATCACTGAAGAATGTAAGAATGTAGCCATCAGACAGCTGCCAACTAGCACATACGTAAACTATGTCCTTGGTATCAGGGCAACAAATACACACTCCAAAGCACTAGGGCTTCTCACATGAATACCTTTCTTTTTTTCTTTTTCTCTTTTTTTTTTTTTTTTTTTTTTTCCTCCAAACGTTGGAGAATAACATTCTTTTCCCTTGGATGAACTGAATTTTGTGGATAATGCTAGCCTTTTCTAATTTGTTTCAGAAAAGCTGAAAGCCAACAAAGCTCCAGTTGAAGACAGAGCTTTACAATATAGAATGGTGACTTACTACACACATTTTCAGATATGGGTATATGATAGAATCAGATTAAAATATTTTCAGTTACAACTCATTATTTCAGTTCATGTAGGAAATGTGCATTTTCTTTGCCCACTCTAAACACAAACTGAATCTAGCTTTCTTCATTCTTGCTTCCTTAAGGTGTATTTTTCCTTATATTTTGTACTGATGATTTCTCAGCTGCCAATCTGTGCTGGTGTTGACCACTGGGGTACTTAGTGTGATGTGTGGTCTCCATAAAACTTGTCAGTCATAAAACCAGTTTTATCAGTTTTCAGGAAATGGTGTAGGCATCTACAAGGCTGGTGGTGGACAGAGCACTCTAGTCTGGCAAGGTATAATCTACTAATGAACCTACTACAGGTTAATCTAACTAGAGCACCAACTGGGTTAATGATAAAACGCAGTTAAAAGTGAATTGCCTTTGTAAGAGTGGTTAATCTAGTAATTTATGTGACAGATAAAAGCATTGAAATTAATCAGAATGTAAGCATCAAACTTCTCTTGTTCCAGTCTTTGCGGCTATACAATGGGCTGATTTTCAGGAAAGTCTTTGGTAAATTAAATATAATTATAACAATTAATTTAGATATAATATATGGCACATGTCACATTAGGTATCATGAGTAAAGCAATACACAGTTTTGATCATCCACTGAGCGTACCAGCTTGTGTGTGTTTACCAGAATGGTATTTTTGATCTAAAGTATATTTAGGTAGAGCGAGCCTTGAGGATCTAATCTGCTGATTACATAAATGAAATATTACTTATCTGTTGTTATGGACATATACCAAAGCAGCTTCGCACAGATAATAAACTTGAACAAACTTTAATTTGTACCAAATCTGAACAGCTGAAAACAATGAGACAATGGGGGTAACCAAAACAGTGCTCCAATAACATTTAACAAACTATAGGTTCAGTGTGCCAGTTGGGGAAGTTATTACTACAACACAGAAGGACGACAACACCTAAGAATGATGACTCTGAAGTGTGCACATACTCACTCACTGAAGGGGAAGCCGCTCACTCAAGGATTCCCAGAAGATGTAGTCGCTCACCCAAAGGAGTGAGGGCTCACTCTAGGATAGCCAGAAGTATTCACTCACCAAGGGGGGCTGAGGGCACTTAATCCTGGGAAGTTTCTTTGCGTGGCATCCCAGTCCGAAGGGGAGGGCTTCCAATCACAGACCCTCTACTCTGAGGAGAACCACTCAAAGGGGGTCTCCAGCAGGGTCTTCAGCGGGGGCCCCTTTTTATAACTTGATTGAATTGGAACTGTGGGCATATATGGTCAGCATTCTAGAAACTTCTCTCAACTGAGGCATTTCATTGTCTAAGGGCCTTGTCTGTCAACCAGGGGTCCCACCACCCTTTCCCACCATGGGGACAGAGGGATGTGTGCTGGTCTGCACCCAATCGGGGTGCGTATGTGACAGCAATCATGGTGTGCCACCAGAGGTGTGAAAATGAGGGCATGAAAGAGCAGACGTCTGCCGTGTTAATAGCACTAGCTCCTGAGGGGAGGTTCTCCTGCCACACCTATTCAAACCAACCTTTATTTTAGAAGTAATTTACCCAAAAGTTAGGCTAGTTCTTATAAAGAATGTAATTGCTAAAAATGAAAGCATAACAATACAATATTTAATACACATAAGACCAGTTTCTCTGCATGGTTTTCTCTGGAATCAAAGTATCATTCATCATTCTGCTCTTTTTGTTTTCTTTAAAAGTTTGAATGTAGCAGTAAATTTTGTAATCTTAATGAGCTATCCAACAATTATGAACTGTAGTTCACCTTTAAATTAAGAACATCATGTTTGTTCTAAATTAAGAATGGGAAAAACCCTTGTAGGTTTAGTTTTGTTTTGCTTTTAAGAGTTTTTCCTTCATTGAGATTTTAATTTCAGAGAGTCTTGCCTCCTAATGGATGCTGTTATTAACAAAGTCACAGTTAGTGCAGCTTTTTGTTCATGTATTTACATTTCAAAAATCAGCCTAGTCACAGGAATCTATATGTCATGATACATGTAAAATTGAGTTCCTGGTACATGTGGATTGTATGATCCTAGATAGAGATGAAGTTAAATATAGGCAATGTAGCCAGCAGGACCTCATTTACACAACATTTTTTCAAATTTCATCCATGGGTGGAGTGTATGAGTATTGCATACAAGTACCCAAAGATTTGGAACCAGATAGGAACACTGCAGCCAGTGACTACAGCGATAGTCCTTTCAGGAATTTAGCACTAAATCAGTAATTTCCAAGTTCAGAATCAACTACTACTACTGAGCACTCCAAAATCTGACCAAGTATTTTTTGTATATCCTAAGTCAGTATTTATTGCCACATTCTGACCAAAAAAAAAAAAAGAGCCTTCTGTTCCCTTTCTCTCATTGTCTACCTGTTATTACATTTACACAGCAAAATCAAAATAGCTACAAACAGTAGTGTGACATGATTAAGAATAGGAGAACAGATAAGACGTAAGATGAGTTATGTTACCAAAAAAAAAAAGAGTTCAATTTCATGGCTTTGGGCTTCTAGGAGTTTAAAGGCATCACTTTATCATCAGTGCATAGACCTAAACTTTCATGCTGGATGAGCTGGTTGTGTTTGTCTCAGATACCTAGACACATCTTTGGTTGAAACTTCTATAACTTCCGTAATTTCTGCATAACATTTTTTTCTGAATAAAGTCTGAGGTATCTGAGCAAAACTTGTTCTCAGGTTTCTACTTTCCAAAGTATGTGCACACCTAGAGTGTACTCAAAGGGTATATGCCAGTCACACACTCTCAGTTCCTCTTCTTAATGTCTGTATCTCCTGTGTTGTGCCTTTTGCCTGGAACCTTACTTTGTGTTAAACCTGTATGCTATTTTTCTCAAAAGCCACCATACCTTTAGCAACACTTGGCAGCTTCAACATCAGGCAGAAACTCTGAGCAACTTGACACCTCACTGAAGGCAAAAAGTTGCATATAGATTACTTTTCAAGGTAGCACATAAGTGGTCACAGTTTCTGCTGTAGCATGCAGACATGCATGAATAATCAGCTCCAAGTTGCAGTACATCTGAATGTAGGGCCAGTTGTTTGCAAGCCACTTAGGCGCTTTGGAAAATATTATGCTTTTTCTTCTTGAAGTTGTCATCTATTTATTCATAAATGAATGCCTTCAAGAACATCTTGTATCCAGATGTCTATTTAGCATTTGCTATGAAAATAATATAGTTAGATATTATCTAGTCTGTCAAACTGCTTCTGGCTGTTTTGAATAAATCTATCATTTATTTATGTAGAAGTCTCAGTTTCTTTTGTCTTGAGTCATTGTGTAAAAGCAAATTTCTTAATGTTGAAACCAGTGCGTAGACATACATCCATCCATACACACACATGTATATATACATACCTATGTGAAAATAAAAAAGTGGTTGTGATTACACTGGAGAACCAATAAAATGAATTCTAAAGTTCTACAGTGGTGTGATATAGAACAAGATTTTGTTTTAAAATTAGTGACTGTGTTTGCAACTTAACATCAATGCTATGCAATTATTGCTATTTTTAATACCATTCAGTGGGGAAGATATCATGAACTTTATACATCTTGATTAACTTAAAGTAATTTTAGACATTAATCCATTTCTAAAGAATAGGCATAGGTGCCTTGAATATATATGCATGATTCGTACTGTTAGCTCATTTTAATATGCCTGTGCTAGTACAAAGGTTTGGGGAGTTTTTGCTTTTTGATATGACACAGAAAGGTAACAACTTCACTTTAAGACTGGATTAATTATTTATGGAATCAGTTAAGATGCTACACTGCCTAAATTAAGCTGTTTGATAATATGTAAAAAGAAAATAAATACAAATAAAATGAATTTATTATGTAATAAGGGAAATTTACTGAATCATTTAAGTCATGAAACTGAAGACAGAACACAGAATTTCTGAAGAATTTCAGAATTATCTCAATTACATAGTTCTCCATTGTTCAACCCCCTGATTTAACCACTTTCTTTTCTGGATTCCACATATTGAGCATGGTTAAACCCATTGTTTATGTGTTGTGTATAGGTAGATGAATAGAGTACTACCCTAGCTTGGAGCTATGACTTCTGTCAAACAACAGCTTTGGTCTTGAATTATATATGTAATTATTTCTTTTGTCTGCTATGAATTCAGGTCTTCAAGAGATCTAGGCTCATGCTTATGGATACATTGTGATCCAATGATAGATGCTCCGTTTTCACAGAAATTGCATTTTGCCATAAAAGGACAGAATTTTGTAATACTAACTTACCTTTGAAAATCTGTTGACATGTCTTCATCATGAAGTTACAGCTTGCATTATTTCACTTTTCTGAAACTTTTTGCAGAACTTTGATATAGACATTTGTCAGAAAGTATTTATATGTGAAAAAAATATACTATGTACCTCAGCCAAAATTTCTAACTAAAACTAGGACCAACATAACAATTCCCTTTTTATACTTCAGAAAATCATTTTATATGGACATCAAGCTATCTGAAGAAATTCCACAGGAGTTTGAAACACCTGACAGTATGGAATGCATGTCACAAACCCAAATAGGAACATTTAGTGAATGTATTAGTTACTTATCCAGCTGTACTGAAGATTCTCCAGTTCCAAACTAGTAGCTTTGAATAACTTAAATCTCTGAATGTCTTCTTTGTGAAGAAGGCCATCATCAGCCAAATTCATTAACAAGAAAATAAACAGTATGTGATGTATATCTGAATATTTAGCATCAGTTTACGATCCAGTTTTCTTGGTTTAGTACACTACCTGTAAGTGAGTCTTTTCTGTGGTAGTTGTAATACTGGCCACTCTTCCTTTCAGAATCAGTGGTCGTTCTATGAAATAAAATTAATATAGTTATAGTAGTCTCAGATAATGATTAATTAAAACTTGAGCTTATAAAGAATCTTTTACACAAGGACAAGTAGGTTAGATAAATTCTGAGCAAAAAAAGATAGTTTCTCATGATACTAACATCATTTCATACTCAAAACAAGTGCTTATATTCAGAATCTACCAAAAGACATTATATTTTAACTAAACTTTAACAGGATATCAAGTAGCTTACAGTAATTAAGACTCCCAAAGTAATTTGCAATAAAATGCATCACTCAGCAGTATCTGTCAGTCTCTACATAGGTCTCCTTTTAGTCTGAGTAGTCCTCTACTTGGTCATTCTACATCTATGTTGAGCTCCTCTGATACTGTCTGATTCCCTACTTTTCCTGTGACCTGTTCTGTATGTACTTGAGATCTTTTCACCACCTTCTTGCACTAAATTTTAATGATCTTAAGTTGCCTATGCTATTCACCAATCTGTTACTATAGGGCTGCCAGCACAGCCCACCCTTGGTGACAACAGATGTTAAGACAGGGACCTGAGTGTTGAAGGGGACACCTAAAACTGAGGGGTTGTTTGCCTGAAACTGATGATGTTAAAGAGTAAATCAAGCCTCAAATTGATTAAATGGTAACCAGGGAACTATGAAGACATTTTTGAAATAAAGAAGGAGTCAGCTTTAAAAGATATATGTAAAAAGCCTGTAGCATGTGTGGAGAATTCTTGCAGTGGAAACAGCGGCAGTTGAACCTCTTTTGACAATGCTGGAAGTCTCCCATCACAACAGTATGGGATGCAATAAGGAGGGACTCACACCTCGGGTGTGTGTATGTGACATCCATGGTGTGCTTTTGCACTGACATGTGGATTAGCAGCCTGTAGGTAGAGGCACAGCTTCACACAAAGATACAACACTTCTCTGTCGCACACAAGGTTTGTGTGAATAGGGTAACCTGCCCTTCCAGGAGAGAGAGTTGTGCTTGTAACCCAGCCTGTGTCTGCATTCCCGTAACTCCATGGGGGTGGGTGCCCTTAGAACTCTGTGTGATTGGTTAGAGAGGGTGTTTAGATAAATTAAGAGGTGTTTATCAACATTTTTTAAGTGTCTCATATTGTAGATTATCTGTTGTAGTGTTAATCATGAATATAAAATTCACTGATTGCTAGTTAATTATTTCTCAATAAATCAGAAAGCTGCTTTGATCCTGATTTGAGCTATGTAAATTGAACAGTTTTTCCCTGCAACAGTTACCAATTTTTTGCATCCAAATTACGTCCTAGCAGAGGTTACAATACAATTTGCACAGTTTACATGAGCCAAAGAAGCAAACCTTACATATGAAGGCAAGAGTTTTTAGTGGAGCACCTTTTCTATGAGGACAGGCTGAGAAAGTTGACGTTGTTCAGTCTGGAGAAGAGAAGGCTCTGAGGAGATCTTATAGCGGCCTTCCAGTACTTAAAGGGGGTCTACAGGAAAGATGGGGGGGGACTTTTTACAAGGGCATGTAGTGATAGGACAAGGGATAATGGCTTTAAGCTGAAAGAGGGTAGATTTAGGTTAGATATAAGGAAGAAATTCTTTACAGTGAGGGTGGTGAGACACTGGCACAGGTTGCCCAGAGAAGCTGTGGCTGCCCCCTCCCTGGAAGTGTTCAAGGCCAGGTTGGACGGGGCTTTGAGCAACCTGATCTAGTGGAAGGTGTCCCTGCCTGTGGCAGGGGTGTTGGAACTAGATGATCTTTAAGGTCCTTTCCAACCCAAACCATTCTGTGATTCTATGATTCTATGATAATTACAGTCTTAGCAGTCTAATCAGAGAATTATTAGTGCAGTTATGATGCTAGCACTTACAGTATAAATTACTCAGTTTTTACAGCTTATTCTTGATAATGCCAATTAAAACTAACAATTTTCCTATATCTGCCTCTTTCTCTGTGTTGTGCTCAGCCTTCCACTGCTTTTCTAGGTCCTGAGTTTGGTGGCTTGGGGAGGTGGGGAGAAGGAAGAGAGGTGATATAGGGAGTCATTAACATCCTGTAACTTCAGTTGTGATGTTTTTTGGGGATGTTAAATTTTGTGCTGTCTTCTTGTTCATTCTTCGGTATGCTTGGGGTCATTTTAATATGTTTGCTAACAGAGTCTGCTTAACTTGTTCTTTCGTCATTGGTTTGTTCTTCCAGGTTATATCCAGAGTCACTACGTGCTGTGTTTTATCTAAACTGGATACTTGCTTTTTGTTATCTTTGCTGCCCTTAACATTGGCTTTGCCAAGGTTGTATTACTCTGATGAGTGTAACTGAGCACTGAAGAGTTGCATATAGCCTTCGGGGATCTGGTATATCATCCTGTGCCCATGATCTTGTATGCTGCATTTTTTTTCCTAACATCACAGGTTATTCATTCAATATGGAATAACTGCTTCTTCTTACTCTCTATTTGTTGGAATACAGATATGTTAGAATCAGCCTTACAACACAATTGTACTTGGTTGTAGATAATTCCTGTAACTGGTAAACAAGCTAACAAAAAATCTCTAGGTGGGCGAGGACAAGCCTATAATTCTTGAAGCTGCAGTTTTCTTAAGACAAAGCCTGTGGTTTGATACAAGGAATGGCAACGCCATATTTACTGGATTAGAAGGCTACATATTGTGGAGAAACTGAACAGAGATCCTATATTGTCTGCTATGATTCTCTTTATCTTGTGGTTACTGTGTAAGAGTGAGGTAGAACTTCACAAAGTACTGTTATCTTTGTGTCCAAAATTTTAAACTGTAAATTTACACATTTTTTTTCCCTGGCAGAAGGTTTATCCATGTAGCGTTTATTTAACTAACATTTATTTTCTTTCTTTCTCTTTTCTTCATGGTGTTTAAGAAGTCTCTGATAGTGATAGTATTAGCATTAATGGGTACATAGTTAAATAGCCTGATTCTAAACATTCTGTTTCAACAAGCAATGCTTCCATTTTAAAATGTCTTGTCCTGTAATTTGATATCGTCAAATAGGGATCTAAATTTGATCCTTCATATTTTTCAGCATTGATTAAATAATTTTGATACCATTTCCACAGAACTATTAGATTGAAACACAGAATAAAATTATGCCTTCTTGGGGAAAAAAAAAATTCATAAAAATAAATGTTGTGGTGTAGTCATATCATTAACATATCTAATGAAAGACAGAATTTTATCCGTCAGCTGCATAGTATTCTCTGAGAATGCTGTGTCTGGATAGTCAGAGTAATAATCAATAGTTATCTGAGTCTTCTGAGGATATACAAGTAGAACTATTTCAGTATTAATCCATGTATGCAACTCTTCCTTGAGCATGTGTGTACTTCACTAGAGCAATCTTTTTTCTAGCTTTTTTGTTTGTGTGTGGTACCATGGCACGTTGCAAGATTTGCATTCTTTGTAGCATTCTTTTTTCATTGTATTTTATCTTGTCTGATTTCCTTCATTTAGTTGTAGACTATCAAACTACTTTATTATTCATGACCCAGCAATATTAAGTAAAATACAGCTATATTTTTCAAATTCTTTTTCCAGCAACTGTACTTGCCATCATAAAAAAAAAAAACTAAAAAAAAATCTTTGAGCATCTTCAAATAGGTGTCATAGTTTCAGAGAGTTTGGGCAGTTTCAAAGTCTTCAGCAACTCTCATGTTCTCCACATTCCTGCTTATTCCTGTGCTCCTCTATTGGACTCACTCCTGGTTTAGTTCAGCATCTGGTATTGGGGAATATTTTGGGTGATATTTAATGATAAATCTAGGGTGAATTTTTACTGCAACAACAGGTGGTTAGGAAAGAAAAGTAAAATGTATAAAAGAGAGAAAGGATTATGGATCTCTGTGAGCTGTTATAGCAATTGTCGTGGTTTAACCCCAGCTGGCAACTAAGCACCACACAGCCACTTGCTCACTACCTCTGCTGGGATAGGGGAGAGAACCAGAAGGGTAAAAGTGAGAAAACTCGTGGATTGAGATAATAACAGTTCAATAATTTACTACTACTACTATTACTGCTACTACTACTACTACTAGTAATTAAAAGGAAAATAACAGAGAGAAATAAAACCCAAGAAAGACAAATGATGCAAATGAAAACGACTGCTTACCACCAACTGACTTCTGCCCAGCCAGTTCTTGAGCAGTGACCCTCTAGCTCACCTTCTCCCTAGTTTTATTGCTGAACGTGACAGAATACCCTTTGGTAAGTTGGGATCAGCTGTCCTGGCTGTGTCTCCTCCCAGCTTCTTGTGCGCCCCCAGCTCACTCACTGATGGGGCAGTATGAGGAGCAGAAAAGGCCTTGACTCTGTAACCCTGCTCAGCAGTAATGAAAACATCCCTGTATTATCAACATAGCCCATACAAGGTACTATGAAGAAAATCAACTCTATCTCAGCCAAAACCAACACAGCAATTTAATGTCACAATAGAACAGTCACTTAACCAGAATGTTTTTGAGAATATTACATTTGTGCTGAACAGTCCTCAAGGACAGCTGATCTACAAAACTAAACTGGAATTCAAGTCCACTGCAATAAACTACTTAAAAATCACATTCCTACAGAATGTGAGAATCCATTCTCCCAGAAACCCATCTTCATAGAGAATTTTGGAATATTTGTTAATAAATATGTAGTTTCTTGGCATTTTCTCAATCTGCTTGTCTGATACAGGGGTTTTCCTGCTTCACATTTTTTTAGAATTGCATCTAGCATTAAAATAGTAATAATAGTACATATATGGCATGTGCAAAACCAAAATATTAAACATAAAAGTATAGTAATATTTTGTTAGGCTCAGGTTGCAAATAATTCCATCTTCTATTCGCTTCATTTTATATTTCTTGAAAGGGAATTTTTTTATGGGATCTCAGCCATGTTTTTCCCCAAGTCACTCAAAAATAGAAATGCATAAAAATGTGTGCCTTTTTTGATTTTTGCTGAACATAGTAGCAAAGAATGAAATTATATTTCAGGTCTGCCAGTTTCTTTCAAGAAAATAACAGTTCAGATGAGTAGATCCACAAGGGAAAGAATTAAATAGTATTTCCTCAACTCATTCAGCAAGACTTATGTTAAAGTTGAATCCTAAATCTTTTTGAGAGAAGATCTTCCACCATTTAGTGCTCTTTTTATTACCTACTTAAGAACTGCTAAACTAAAAATTACTCCAAGCACTAATAAAGCTGTAATAGAAAATGTGTTACGTATTTATTTATGAGAAACATGTTAATTTGCAGTCTGTATAAACTGGAAGTGCAGCCAATTCCTTTATTTCTAAAAAATTAAGAAGCTAGTTACAACAACCAGGACTGATAAGAAAATAAGTTAGCATATCGAAGATGAAGAGAAGTGGTAGATTACTCCTTTTATTAACCAAATACAGCAGTGGAAGTAACAAATTTTTCTAATCTAACAGTCAATAATTAAATTAGATCTTTGGCTTTATAATATAGCTGATAATCTGCATCAATGTAGCATTGACACATCATACCTTTAATCTGTGGTGATGTGAGCAGTAGCTGGTTGAAGTAACTTAAATATCATTTTTTTTTAAATAAAGTAGTGCTTATTCATTCTCTGTAGATACACAAATCATGTAGTTCAAGAAGTTTACCTAGGCAGTTGGGACTTCTGAACTTCGCTTTAGAGTTGTTGTCAACACCCTATGGCTTAGGTAACTCTTACCTCACATCATGTTTCTTTTCTGATTAGTTTACCCCTACTAGGTTATAATTTGTCATCAACATAGCATCAGAATGAAATCTGACCTGCATTCAACTCATCCTCTCAGATTCTGACGTCATATAGATTTAAGAACATCTTTTTTATCAGAGAGGTTTAAAACAGCAAAAGAAATACTCAGCTACTTAACCTGGACAGAGATAGGCAGGCATCAGATATGTTTGTTTTTTTTTTTCTTTAATTCAGATATGATCTTAATGGGTTTGGGTGTGTGTAAGTTGCTCAGCCTCCTTTGTCTTACCTTTCACAATAGTTTGTTTCCTCTATTTCACTCTTTCCTTTGAGCTTACATGGAGAGAAGCTGCCACTCTCTGGGATATGCCCACATAGACATTTTTAGGCAAGTTCACTTGCCTAATACCTCAGGCAGAGAGCAGTTAATTCTGCTTGTGGCCTGAGCCATGAAACCACATGGCTGCAATTAACCCAGCAATGAAATGAAGTATGATATCTTAGGCTCTGCAATGTGATAACACCGTGTGTTTTCTTTTGGCTCAGAGTATGGTCAGAATACACTACAAAAACTGTGTAAACATTCCCTTAGATGAACAGTGCAGTGTAAGGTACTTAAATCCACCACATCTGCTGACCATGCAGAACTCAAAAGTTCACTGAAGAGGAAAAAAGGGACTTCACACCACTCTATAATTGAAAACTTACCTAGGCATTCTGGAAGCCCAGCAGATTGAACTGAACCAAACTGAATAAAAAGGGGGGATAAGTTGTCTAGATGCCCATAATTCATCGGTTTATGGGAAAGAAGTAATAGGTGAATGGCAAAGTAAATGAAGGTCCTTTAAAATTTCCAGTGCCATGCTCCCTACTTTGTTCATTGTTCTTTATGTTCAGGGTTTTGAAATAAATCCTACATTGTGGCTCTCTATTGAAGGCAGTCATCTTTTAAAGACTGATTATTTTTAGAAGCTATCCAAACATTTTGTATGATTTATGTGATTATGGGGTTTGTATTTTGCTTTCATTTTAAAATGAAAAGTTTAACTTTGTCCTTTACTAACTTTAATTAATTTTATGATAAAAAAGTTTTCTATTAGTAAGTAAATAAGAATAAAAATTCATTGTGAAATACATACCTCCTCTGTGTCCTCTTTTGGTAGCAGAAATTGCTATCCTGAAGGCAACAATTTATTTAAAATGCATCTGGGATTTAGGTTTTAATTACCGGTCAGAAAAAAAACTAATAAAAGTATCACAAACAAAATCTATCTTTGCTGGATACAGTACTGAGGTGTTTACTAAACAGCTTCTATTACAGATCAAACAGACAAATGTGATATTTTATTTGATGGAGGGTGCATTCAGGTGTCTACTTACCTATCCAGTTTCATGTTCTTATGACTACATAAAACATGAAGCTTTTTGGTCTTGTTTTATACAAGAGATTAAATAAAGCCACAGTTGATTACAGTTTATAAATTGACCACATGCCAATTATACTGAAGGTTTACAAAAGGTAATGAATAGCTCATTGACTGTGTCTGTTTACTGTGCACTCTAAATTGATTTCTGGTTTGTTAGAACATTTCACACATCAGCACTGGAACCACTCGACATAGTGTTCTCAGAGGAACCCGAGAGTGCTGTGGGTCAATAACTAAACTATATACCGTACATACTTTACTTAGATCAAATTAATCACTATGGACCAATTTCAGTCCTAGCATCAGTGGGTAGAACAGCAGGACTTTTTTTGATAGAGCTTTACTGACATGCTAGGATATCTTTTTAGAAACTTGTATCATATTTCTGTTTAAGCTTCTGAAAAACATGAACACTTTTTTCTGTATTCCTTACATTCCAATATTAGATAGGTCCTTAATTTCAATTGATAATTGGTGATTTCAAGATTACTTTTGGATTGGGATGTCAATTTTGATTTACTGAGAGCTTCCTGAAGACTTTTGTACATTAAAGGCCACAAAAACTCTCATAGTCTGGTGTTAAAAGTCAGACTGATCTCACTGACCCAGCTGGACCTTAGAATGTGACAAAACAAAATGTTACCTTCATACCTCCGATATGAGTTAATTCCCTGAATTGTTCAGCTTATTGTCAGACAGGATTTCTTAATGCTGAGCCTCAGTTTCTTGTGTTGGAATATCTGCATCTGATACTGTTTAAGAGATTCCTCTCATTCACACCTTTAGAGGCTGTTACATCCATTTGTTGTCTTTTAGAAAAACTGTATACTGTGCTCTTTCTACTTAATGGAGCAAACTATTTAGCCTTGCCATACATGATCAGCAGTGAACATCATATTCTAGGCAAAGTCTTAAAAAAGGCTGGTATATGGCTACTCTGTAAAATGGTTTTCTTCATATGAGAGTGAGTATTTATTAACTTTTATGATAAGTATTGGGAAAAAAGTTGAACATTTGCACAGTTAAGTAAGAACATCTTAAAGTGTATAATAGACAAGAGAAGATAGTGCAAGAATAAAAGTACTATAAATGCATGTAAGCTCATGTTTGTTCTAGCTTAGTCCTGTACTTTTTATCTCAGATAGTGGCCAAAAATACATCCACTTAATACTTCCTTAAGAATGAAATTATTTTCTTTGTGGTGTTCCCTTCCGCTTCCAGCCAACAGCAGTGAGAGATTTCCAGAGCCAGATCTTTCACCTGTACCATACATAGTAGTTTGTAACTTCCAGCTGGGATGTCAAGTTTTTTAGTTTCAAGAGATTGTCGAAGAAAAAGGCTGATGTAACTGAAAAGCACGTTACCAGGACCAAGACATCCAGGATCACAGTCATGTGAACAGTTTCTCCGAATAAACATTTTCTTGTGTTTGATGGCTCCTCCACCTTCAGGTGATGAGAATCATAGCGTTCATCTTGTACAGTTCACTTCTTATAGTGAATCTAAATCCTCATCCTACATTTGATTTGTAACACTTCCTGTTTAGTTAAGTATATGCACTAACCATTACTTCAATATCCAGCTCTCTTCCCATTAGTTTTCCACTTGCTACCTTGACTTTACTTACGACGTCTGCTAAATATATGCTAAACTACATCAATCTAATCATGTAAGCCAAACAAAGATTAAGACTTTTTATAGTCAGGTTTTCATGAGCAACATCAAACTTACCTTATTTATATCCAGATAACTTTTATTTCCATAGATATTTTAAACACCTGTGTGATCTTTGGCTGGTACAGGTACTTTGCAAGATAAGGTTTAGACTTTAAAACCATGGACTTCTCTATTGTCTAGGCTTTTAAAACTGTTTATACTTTTCACATCCATAAGGTACTGTGGCAATTTTGCTGAAGTCTGTATATCACTGCTTGCTTTTAACATTTCTTAATTTCATGCTGTGCTGTTGGATTATTACATGATAATAATTTCATATACCTCTTTCTGTGCATACATTTCTTCCACTGGGAGTATTCAGCCTAGAGAATAGATGGCTCAGGAGGGATCTCATTGATATATATATAAATAGCTGAAGGGAGAGTGCAATGAAGATGGAGCCAGGCTCTTTTCATTGGTGCACAGTGACAGGACCAGAGGCAGCTGAAACTTTATATTCCTTTATTTACTTTCAGTGTTATGTGCCTTAATAAGAAATATGCCTTCCAACCGAAGGAAGTTCTGTTATGTGTCCTAAGGCATATAACATTGAAAGTAAATAAAGGAATATAAAGAATACAAAGAAAGATGTGGTTACAGTCAATGGAGAAAATAAAGGAATTACATTCAACTGTACAGCTTACATGAATGCCTAGAAATACATTAGAAAATATAACAATAGAGAAAAAAATGCTCAGAATACCTAAAACAAAGAAGAAGGATAGAAAAGTGATGCTACAAAGTTGAGGAAAACCAGAGAAGCCTGTAGTTAACAGACATCCATGAAGACAATCAAGTGTATGCCATAAGGAAGTCACAGCAGTTACGCTGTTTATAAGTATGATGTAGAACCCCAAAACACAGTAGACCCTGAATACACAGTGAAATAGTTACGAGAGGTGTTCAAACTCTTCAGGAGGCCAATGCAAAGAATGATCAGAGTATGTTGCATCATACCATTATAGAAATACGTGGAGGTATATATAATGCATATAAGATTCTAACAAACAGATATATGGATGCTACTTTTTCTGAAAAATTACAACTAACAAATCATTGGTCCCTTATTCTTTCTAACTAATTACTACTGGTATGGTGCCTGGTTTCTTTGAGATTTTCCTGTCTCAAGGTATTCTCAAGATTCTCCGTCTGAAAATATTCAATTCCTAGAAATATTCCTTTGTCCATTTTTTCTCAATAGATATATTGACAATATAGTCAGTATTTCCTATTTTTATCATAAATTCAGTAAGCAGAGATGTTGTGGTTTATAATCTCCCTAATTCAGTCACTTATTTATTCAGGGACAAATTTACTGATGGGAGGTAAGGGAGTTTTGCTTACTGTCCCTCTATGTGTGTGACACCATCCCATTCAGATAGGAATTGCATCTGTCTCCCTCACTGGGAGGCTTTTGGATGCTTCCTTAATAGTGCTTTTTTTGTGTATGCTTACCACGTGCATGTGTGTAAAAGTCTTCTACTGAATTCTCCTTAAAATCTTTCAATATGGTCTTTCTTAGTTTTCCATCAGCCTGGTTTGCAGTATTTCCATTAGTACTTCTAGTACATTTTCTCAAGAAGTAATCTTATATTCTTGTTTTTCCTTCCTTCCTGGAGGAGGGGAAGAAAGGACTGTTTACTTTCTCAACTTTTTCCCATGCAGTAATTCCTTTTTTATTCCTTCACTTGAATTAGTAGCAATAATTAGTAACTTAATAATCAAATCAATTAAGTAAAGATATGTAGAAAATTATCATCAGTTTAAAAAAAGGCCTGAATTAGTTAAGCTTTCTACAGTCCTTTTGTAAAACTGAGCGTGTCAGAAGATATTCCTTATACAGATAACAAACCAAACAACAGAGATACAGTGTTTTAGAACTTTCAGCCTTTAAGTTTCAGAAGTTTGTTGAAAATACTGGTTGACTAGATTGTCATTATTCTTTCTGTTCCTGTTTGTAGTATGCTCTTTTGGTATTGAAAATGTCTGAAAGATTTTTGTTTCTGTCATTTATTTTTGTGAGGCACATTCATAGTCTTCATTCGATTCAGGGTTTACACTGGCAATCTTCTGTTAGCATGTGGAGTTATTTCAGTTGGCAGTAATTTTTTAATGCAGTATGGCAGATTCCACTCAGGTTTTTTGCCAAGTGAATCACCAAGTGAGGATGGCCATCACCCACCAGTTAGTTGGTCCCACTAGTGACAGAGGGAGTGCTTTCAAATGACTCACCAGTTCTTAAAGGAGGAAGG
The DNA here is from genome assembly GCF_031877795.1 of Strix aluco. NCBI lineage: Eukaryota > Metazoa > Chordata > Aves > Strigiformes > Strigidae > Strix > Strix aluco. The sequence continues at coordinate 38,782,685 of NC_133934.1, read as the reverse complement.
CAGGGAAATACCTACACAAATAGCTTTTTTGGATTACCGTAGTGGTACAAAGGAAATACAGAATGAGATGCCATGTCACAGAAAAAGAAACTGTAATTCAAATTAGCTCTATGACTTTAACAAAAAGGCAGAACTGTGGTTAAGTAAGATTTGAACAGACTTTGTGTATGTCCATGGGAGAGTCCTTCCTATATTTTTCTTGTGGTGGTCCTTAACTTTATGCTGTTCCCTGATGATGATACATCAGGACATTCTTTTTGGCATTTTTTCTTCTCTCTGCTTTCTTATTCTTTCCGTCATTTTTAAAATCTTAGGTGCACTGAAGAAATAATTTCTTCAGTGTAATCTGGGTCTTTGTGACATCTGTCACAGACAGACCCTCATTTCACCTTCCCTTCTATGTGTTGTAGTCTTCCAACTGCCAAAATCTAGTTTTCTTTCCTACTGAGTGAGGCTTAATGCTGATAATATATTTTATGTTACAGTGACAACTTTTCTCAGTTTCTCATTTTCCAATTTATTTGGTCAAATGACAGTTGGGGATTATAATGCTACCTGAATAACAGTGTCTCCCATTGAGTGTGCAAAATGGATTTGTAATTTATGATGTGCTGCAAAAAATGTTAAGGAATCTGCATCTACGACATAATGGTATTCTAGTTAGGGATTTGGATTACCATTTTAATGTTTTCTTAGATGCTGATTGTACTTTTAAATTAAGACTGACAATATGGAGTGTGCAGAAAAACAGAACTCTGGAAGATCTTCCAGGAATTGGAATTGAGGATTTTCTAACCCTTAGGCGTAGTCTGGAAAACATATGTGAAACACAAGTTTTTTCTGCTTTTTTGACACAAGCCCACTTGATTTACTTGTAGAGAATTTTTCATCAGAGATTTTTTTCTTGCCATTTCTCACCCGCAGAATATCACACCCATGTTGTAGCAGGCAACACATTCTACAGAAGTGAAAACTGAGACTCATCAAGTACAAGTATTTCCACTGTATTATACAGGATTGGACTGGCTATATGACAGACAAGCAAATAGGCCAGGTTGTCTTGAAATAAGTTGTCTTGATTTAACCACTCATAATTTCTGTTTTAGCTTGCTACCATGTCTGTATGCATTAAAGGACAGTGTGTGTCCTAAAGGAAAGGTGTCCCAACTTTCCCTCATTAATCAGAGGTTTTATTTCTTTCAGATCTTGTTCCTTCAGGATCTTGATCTTTTTGTCTTTGCATAAGTGAAACTTAAATTTATAGATAGCACTTTGGGCAATATTATTCCCAGTTAATCAGAGAGGTTTGCATCCAGTTTTTGTCAGCTTCTCCTAACAGATAATTTTTAGAAGGTAAGAATTACATGAAAGTGAGAAGAACATTGAGATAATCGTGCTCATTCTATCATTTCAAGAACAGCTCAGTGCAAATGTGGATGTAGTTTTTTCCTTGTATTTCTCCTTTGGAGAAATAGTCATTTACTACTCTATGCTTATCTCTGAGCCCAAAAACTTACTTTAATGCAATGAAAATATTAGCATTACATTATTTCCATGTAATTTCTCTTTAAAAATAAATCTTCACATGAATTCCCCATATCACATGGCAGTAGAAGAAAGATTTTCTAAAATGACACATACGAAAAATATCACATGAGAAATCTGATCTCTTTAATTACCAATGAATGTTGCTACAGCGTTTTCTTCAGTGAAATTTATGGTGGAATCTAGGTGCGTTTTCCTTGAATATTTCAATAAAACCAGGCAGTGCAATATAAAAATTAAACAAATCATTTCCTATTTGGTCATTAATTGGGTATTTCTCTTACAGTCAAGCCATTCCCATTTGTTGAAATGCCAGTTCTTAATGTATCTCATAATGTCTGCTGGAGGATGAAATTACTCACAGGAGAGGGCCCTCAGAGAAGGATCAATGTATTTATATTAATGTAAATTACCACTGATTAATGAAAGCTGTAACCAATAAGGAATTAAGTCCTTACTGTATTCCTTTTTTGGAACCTAACCTTCCTGTCAATTTTGTAAGTTAGTAGTAAGATTAATTTGTCAAGTACAGAAAACAGGAATAGTGAAAGCCTAATCGGTAGTCTTTTTTCCATGAAAAGAGATATTATTTTGGAGCAGAAAGTAAAATAGAAGTTAAGGAATATACTTAGATTTTACAAAAGAATTCATATAATAGTGCTTATCCATATCACTGGAATAAATAAGTGTTTGTATTTATGATTAAAATAGTGCATATAAGATTTTCATCAGTACCTGTATATGATACATTTACTGTGATAATAGAACAGTGTGAGCTTGTGACAGTAGTCATATAATAGTTGGCCGCTATGTGTATAAGTTCAAAACCACAGAAAATTACAATGTTCTGGACACTGAAATAAAAAGGTAGGAAAAACGTGCATGTCAGTTTGGTTTTCATAGGATTCTTTGCCACCTAAACAAAGAAAACACATGCTGTTGTTGGTGTGAGTATATGTGGACACCATTGCACTGAGAAATGTAGTTGAGCTTGTGTACTTGGATTGAAACCAGGAGGAAACTGTGCAAGTACGTATACTTCAGAAAGAATAAAGACTAAAGAAAGTTGCAATACTATGAAAAAGCAGAGGGGAACAATGATTTAGTGTCTGTCATGAAAGAAATAGTTTGACAACCACTTTTTAGCCATCAGACTAGGAACCAAGTCCCAGAGCTGCAGAATGGAAATACTCCTACTCATACTGTGGGTTTGGCAGAGGAGAGAATACACAATGTATACTCCTTGGGGTATATTTCTGGGCCAAATGGGATGTTATTCTGAGACTCTTAAAGTAATCCAGATAATGATCTCCTTATCTGATGACTTTTTCCTGATCAGAAGGGAGGGAGGAAGAGGAAAAGAACTCAGACCTGTAGTGTTGAATGCGTGATTATGTGAGTAAAATTCTGCGTTTGAGGGTCAAAAAACCCATATCCTTTGAGGGTCAGGCATGTATTCTGCAACACATACTCATCCATCATTTTCACTAACAAATTATTTTTGCCAGAATACTAAATAGATATGAGTCATAAGACACAGATAGGTAAAGCTTACTTCATCATGCTGTATAATATGGTGTATGTCAAGGATAAGTACCTTGGCAAAACACGTTGCTTAATTCATCAACAGGCAAGCTTTGCAGTTTATCAGTTTGAGAAGTGATATCTATTTGTTCATAAATACTCTGAGAAGACTCTTCTCTACAGCTTTTTGTAGTTTTTACTAGTTTTTATTTCAAGAGGGAATTTCACACTTACACTCCTGAATTGTTCTGTGTTTTGTGTTGAGGAAAACAATTCAAGTGCTATAGTTTGAGCTTATATGGAAGTCAGTTACCTGCTTGGTGTATTGGTTTTCATTTCACTTCAAAATGATTTTCATGCAGTACTGCAGACTGTAGATGCATAACCATATTACTGTTCTGCACCCACAGTGCACATGTAGGTAAATAAATGTATTCATAAAGCTAAAAACTATAGAAACAATGACAATTATTTTAGCTCTTTGGGCTGTTACATTATTACATACTAATAAAATAGCTTCCTATGCACATGGTTGAGAGGGCTCAGAACTTGGGCTGATAATATCCCCAATAGGTGCCCAATTAAACTATTGGAATATAGCTGTGGTGTGATCTTTTCTAGATATCCTTGTCTCAGTTTTGCAGTTAAATGTATGAGGCCTAGTTTGTATGTAAATTTCACAATATAATTAATATGTTTAATAATGCAAATTTAAAAAATAGTCTTTTTTAAGGTGAAGGCTCAAATCTTTATCTTGCTGATACAATTTTTTGTCCTTTAGCCATTGACTGTCTAATGATATTGAAAATGTTCAGAACAATTGCATACATGTAAAATGAGGAAACATTAAAACGGTGTTTTTATTAGTAAGTGAATGAAATCAGAGTGACACTTTTTTATTACTTTAGTGATTAGATCGCTACAATTTGTGTCTAATCATATATTTAGCAAAATTAGTAAATGGCCAACACTTAGCTGAAGGGCATTTGTTCATATGCATATGTGTCTATACATCTTACTAATTATGTGAACTTACTAGAAACGTAAGTAAGAAAGCAGAAGCTAAGATTTTTGGATGCCTTTCAGTCATATTAGGAAAGGGATTGTAAGGAAGAAATCCCCTGATCCTGTCACCCAGGGACAAAGAAGCTATCTGACAAGGGAACTGGTGAGCTGTACGTTTTCATTTAGGTAGTTATATTACTTGCCAAAAATCTCATGAATGTTTTGTTAAATAAACTTTCGAATTGGCAGATGAGGTGAATTCTGGTGTCTTGAAGGTGACTGGACTTAAAGAGGGTACAAAGGTATTCAGAAATTCAGCTTTATTAATAGCTTAGGTCAAAGCCTCTTTTCTGTTTTATTTTTCAGTTGACTTCTTAGTACAGGTCAGAGGAAGGCATTTTGAACCTTCTACTTCTGTTTGACACTTACATGGACTTCTTTTACTCCTGGTATTTATTTATGTATTCATTAGTAATGTTGTTTGTGTCATTTAAACATGCTCCAGTGCCAACTCAGAAATCATTAAAGCAGTACTTCCAGTGAAAACACAATTGTATTTCCTAATTTTTCATGTGAACGGTTTCCTCTTTAGTGGTCCACAAACTGTATTTAAAATTTGCTTTATATTTGTTTAAACACTGCCGGATACTTTAACTGATTTTTGTTAAACTTTGGTAAGTTTGACTACTGTCCCTGCCTTAGGAACAGAGGGTGATACTTAAAATTTCTGCAGCTATTTTCCATATCCTTACCTGATAACTGTAGCTGTAATGCACAGGACATAAGCTTGTGGCGATAAGAGTGGTAAATGCAGCTTCAATTTGATGAGTTCTTAATATTTCTGTTTATGTTAGTCTCAGCCTTCATCACATGTTCACACCATGTTTATGTGTGAAAGTAAATATGCATATCCTGCAAGGCGTGCATTGAAATGATTAATGAATGAAGGAGGAAAGGTTTATTCTGTTGATTCTTTCTGTGTGCACATCTCACATTACTGAGATTTTGACTGATTCAAAATTAATTTTTCAGGTAATGTCCACTACTGTGCCTTTTAACTTAAAATAAAATTTCTTCTACTGAAGCAACATAATTTCTCATGTTTCATATTATGCGTAATTAATTTTTTGCTACTTTTTTCTCAGACTTTCTCAAAGTAAAATACAAAGAACTATCGAAATTCACATTTTAATAAGAAAAGAGAGCTTTTTGGGAATCAAAAACATTTTGACTCTTAATGGGCTCATTTCTGGTTTTAGCTGTATAAAGATAAGTAGGAATAATATGTATAATCTGTGATGTCAAGGATGCCAAATGAAAATAATCACTTTGAAACATGTTAATCAGTAAGCAGTGATTCTTTCTGATAGTGGAAAAAACAGGGAAGACATCAGACACATCAAAATACATGGATTAGACATTGTAATAGCACCTGAGAACAAAGATACACTTATGGCTGTTTTCCATAAAAGGAATAGAACAAATTTTATGAGGTATAGTTTTTCTGTGATGTATTAAGTCTACAAACTTCAGTGTAAGTTCCAGTTTTGTACCTTTTGTACTGCTAATTTCATCCTTTTATGTCTTATTGTAAAAATTTACTTTTGCCTTAACGTTTTTTTTGGTCAATGTAGATAGAACCACTGAAAGCTGTAATTCTCCAAGGGCATGAGAAGTAACCTATCAAAACCAAAGAGCAAAGTCAGTGGACCAAGGCAGTAGAAAGAAGTCCAAGATAGTCCCATAACTGAAATGAATGCCTCTTAAATATGAAAAATGTCACTAGGTTTCATATGTCATTTTGACTAGAAGTGCAAAATCCTATAGTCAGAAGAGCTGTGCCTTTATAATTTAAACTGCATAATTAAACATGCAAACTGCCTCATTTAGTATTGATCAGTCTTTCTTTCTTTCTGTGGTAGTTTGGTTCTTCAGTTAACCTGATGGGTGGTTTTATGTTTAGTTAAAATCACAAGTAGTAACTTAAGCTGGCACTAGCCTTTTTTTCTAATCCATATATGACATGGTTTCACTGGCCATAGCAGGATTTTTGCTCTGGGTAGCATATCTCTCACAAGTCAAGAAATTAAGCAAATCTATATGGAGAACTAGAATGGGTTGCCCAGAAAAGTGGTGAAATCTCTGTCCTTGGAGATATTCAAAAGCAGCCTGGACATGGTCCTGGGCAACCTTCTCTAGGTGTCCCTCACTGAGTAAGAGAGTTGGACAGTAATGACCTACAGAGGTCCCTGCCAATATCAGTTATTCTGTGATACTGTGGTTAAAGATTTGATTCTAGTTAATGCTATTTTTTTTTACCATGTAGTGAGGTTGAACTTATACCTCTAGTATGTTATCATTTGATTTCAGAATCCTGTATCATTTTTTGAGCTCCTTCAATATTTAGCACTCAATCTCCTGTGCTTTGTTTCACTGCCCCTTCTCCAGGTTCACAGTCATGGAGCTTCCCATATGATATGAAGGAATTTTTTAAGAAAAAGCTGGGAATTTCTGTCACTGAGGAAATTGTGAGCATTGCTGTGCTACTGCACTATTTGGTGTAAGCATCAAGCCTCAGTTGTGAAGTTGCAAGCTAATCAAGAAGTTTTGACAGTGCTAATACTACTAGAAAAGCATATATATATCCCAGATAGCTTAAAAGTTCCCAGGACTAAGCACAGGAACTGCGTAAAACAAAATTACGTAGAAATTCTATTTTAAAAGTAGTATTAGAAAAGCTTTGATTTGTGCCAAATGTGTGATCTAAATCATAACATCAAATGATCATAACAGATGTATGATCTAAATCTAAAACATAGCAAGCCCTCTGCATCAACTCCTGAACATTTCAACATAAGTTTGTAGGCAAGCAGACTTGGTAATTCTTCAAGCAACAATTTCTCTCCTACATGTGAAACTTTCTCGGGTTGTACAAGTCTGGTTTTGCATATGCAAGCCAATATTTAAAAAGAGTTGACACACCTCTTCAATCAGGAATGTGGGTTGGTTACTTGGAATCACTCCACTGCTGGGAGACAAGTTAGTTATGCTATGAAAGAGTACGGTTATTGCCACACAACAATACATCAATATTTATTCTCGCTATTATTATTTAATGCCTGTAGTGGGAGCATTTAGAGACACCTTAAGAAGTGTATAAACATAAAGAATGCTTGCAATTTGAGTTACAAGTAAATAAATATTTATGTGACTCAGTGGAGCTACACACCCAGTCTTCTTCAGGTCCTTTGGTAATGTGAGGACCTACAAATATTCTTGTTTTCATTGTTAAGTAAAATCTAAGGGATTAAGGGTCTGACCCCAGTGCAGCTGGGAGACTCTGTGGTAGCCCCTGGGAAAACAAACAGAATAAACAGTCCAGTGTAGACAACATTTTAAATTTTTATGAATGGCCTGTAATTTTCCCACAGACCTTGAGACGGTAGTGAAGCTTGAGTACTGGAGACTACATACCATTCTAGAATGGATGCATACCAAAGCGCAAAGTTTGTATGTTTTGTTACGATTTCATGTAACTTTTATATAGGTCGATGTAATTTAGTTTCACATGAATTTTGCCTGTCATTCATCACTGTAATACAAGAATTGTCATTATCATGTAGTAAAAGTCTAAAGATGACTAACACACTTGTTCTAGGAATCTGAGCTAGCAAATATAATTTTATTAGGTTGTATTTGTTATCCTGGCAAGTTGTTGGACTAGCAAGAGGGGTGACAACAGTAAAATCCTGATTGAGCTCTCCCTGCATGTAGCCTGTTATTTCAGTGCATTGAAAGTGTCATTGGTGTTTTTGTGTATAATCTATGAAGGGTTTTCAGATACTATCATGTAAGTCCTGTAAGGCAGTATATCATTTTCTCCTGTTGCTCGTACATTTAATGAAGAAATCCATCCTTCCACTGTTGAAAGTAATTTATCTTTTGTACATCCTAGTGTAATTAATTTTGCTCATATCAGGCTAACTTTGTTCAAGATTCAAGCCTCAGTGGCATTGTGTCTCATCAGAAATACTTTACATATTTGTATTTTATTTTTTTATTTCATTATTAATTTCTAAGATTGTTTGCCAGGTTAAGGTCAGTATGTGCATCAGATGCTAAACATCTTATTTTTCTCCTTAAATTCCCGGATAAAATTTACTGGCCTTTCACTGTATACTAAGTCATAGACAAGAAAAGGAGTAACAACAATATAAAAGACAGTACAATTTTTATTGATGATGTAAATTTTGGATAACTTTATGGCAGAGAAATCTGTCTTTCTTTTAGGGAAGGCAATTAAATGGGCAGCAAATATTGAAGATTAAAAAGAAAATAACTAATAGTAATTTTTAATAAATACGGGAATGGTCAAATTCCATGATAAGTAGCTAGCTTTGTATTAATAGAATAGAGATTTAAGCTGGGCTGTTAATTACATTGCTATGTGTAATGGTATTCATGCATTCTTACAGAATTACCAACTGGGAGAATTTATTTTATTATTCACAAAAAAAATTAGATTCAATTTTTCAGAAGAAATGGCTGCTAAGTGTCAGCATGTTACCAGTAAACACACTATCAATGTGAAACTGTCTATTACCTATCATGGACATAAGTTTATTTCCTAAGGCAGATGCTGAGGACTGAATGACTAAACAGTGAATGTAGGCTGTCTAAAACATGGAAGGCTTTGTGCCAAAGGACATTTTTGTCACTCTCCTAAATACATACAGTTGATTAACATATGGCATTTCTGAATTATTTCTGTAGGCCACATTTCTGGCACACTAATTAAAATACCTGTTAATACTTTTTTTTTTTTTTAAAAGAATGAATTATTATAAAGTCAGTTACAGAAATCCATCCAGATACCTCCAGATTTCAGAATTCAAAACTGCTTTTCATGTTGTGTTGATTTTTAAAAAATGTCTTCCCCTCAAATATAAATAGAACACATTTCTTGTGTGACTCTGTTAAAGCACTGCTTTAATTACTATGCACAAGTTAATAAACAAACCTACCATATGCTGCCAAATTAGTGAAATGCCAGGAAAATCTAAATAAAAACAGGGAGACAAACTTTTAATTACACTCTCTGAAAACCTTTGGCAGTAAGTAATATTCTTTACTTGGCATTCTGCTTCAGTGTGGAAGGACAGAAAATATGACCAAGCTAGTATATCAAATGGTAATAAGAGAACTTTCTAAGAAAGAAGGAAAGAAAACATTGAGCTAGAGGGACATTTGGAGCACAGAATGTTATTTTTATTTATCCTCATTTAAAGATCTTTATAAATATACAAACCAAATGGTTAGACTTTGACTGTTGTTTGCTGAGAAAATGTTAATTCAGAACCTAAGTGTAATGAAGTAACTTTTTAATATAAAAATCTATGAAACAAAAAACCCACACAATTAAGCTGTTATCAAAATATATTCTAAAATAATTTGAATAAGATCTCAGTGGCTCCCAAAATTATAGATTAATAATGCACTGAAAATAAACAAGTTTTAAGCAAAAGAATTACTTATCCTCAATCAGTCTAGGAAAAAAAAAAGTAACTAATGTTAATATTGGACTCTACAGAGCATCTGGCATTGTTGGTACTTTCACTGAGGAAAAAAAAAAAAAGAAAAAACCAAAACACTTTGAAAGCATGATTTCTTGTCCTCTCTTATGGCAATAGAGGATACTCCTACCCTATAAATAGTCTCAGTGAGGTGAAGAAGTCTGTCCTAAGCCCACTACTGCCTTCCTACTGAATCTGATTCCACAGGAAAAATGGATTGTATACCTATTCCACAATATCACTAGACCAGTAGTTAGGGTGGTCTTATAGGTGACAAGAACAAAGCTCTTTCAAGCAAATGAAAGAACTGAAAGATTTCCCACAGTTGCTAGATATTTTGATGACTACTTTATTGTATTACAGAGGATAGTGTGTCACTTCCTCATCTTTTTCCACATTTCTAGAGGAAGACTCAATCCAGTATTACCTAAATGTTTAAATCAGACTTCAGTGGGACTAGTGGTCTGCTTAGTAGCCTACTCCCTTTTATTGTATTTTTTTTTCTTTTAATGTGATTGTGCTCTAAAAGAATGTGACATTTAGAAATAGTTAAACGTATGTTATATTGCGTCATATTCTACATCTAGCGCAGTACTTTTCACTGGACAATACTGCTGTTTTAAACTAGTAAAGTTTAGAGACACCTTTGGCAATAAGAACAGTGGGGGAAAAGAGCTCACATAATACTATTACAAGGTAGCTGCATGCAGACTGTCTATTGGGAATGCTTTCAAACCCAAGTTATCCTAAATCATTCCTGGGAATTGCTGGGAGAGTGGGTCTGGTTGGTTCAGAGTTCCAGTGTCTAGGGAAATCTACAGATGTAGCCTATGTGTTCATGGTTATAAATGTTACTTATTATGAAAAAGTTAGAATAAAAATTACATTCCTGATGTATTTACATCAATGACATAAGTCCTGTTGGCATCAATAAAACAAATATTTCAGAGCACAAAGAGAAACTGCAGAAAAAAATGTCTTCTGACATAACAGATTAATACAATTGTATGTGTTATCTTAGAAGTATTCCTTTGTACAGGTATGTAAGGTGCCTATCAATGTCACAATATTTAAAGGCTTAACAGCTTCGAAAATTTCTCTCATGTAGAAATAACATCAGCTGTGAATTCTTAGAATATTTGGAGCCAAATTCTGCAAAACTTTACGAATATTCTTATTACTAGTATTTCACCAAGGACAAGTCACCCCCAACAGAAGTTTGCATAGTTTGATAGCTGAACTTTTTCCATGGAGAAAATATTATGTCCCAAATCCTGTGGTTCTTACAATTTATTTGTTGTCTATTCAGACAGATTCTCAATGAAAGAAGCACTTATTTCAGTCCTGTTTACATTAAGTCAATGGAAACAAAGGCTCTGTAAAGGTTGAGTAATTCTCTAAATACTACCTCGTAAATGTAATTTAGTTATTCCACGCAGATGTAAGCTTAAACTCTCAAATAATGAAGAAACTGTATTGTAGATAAATAAACATCACTAGAAAAGTTAACACTCAAGACTGTTTTTAACATTATTTTATGAAAGAAATACAACGTAATCATTGTACTTCAAGAGATCCAAAAAAAAAAAAAAAAAAAAAAGAATTGTAATTTCCTTGGATGCCCTTCAGTTATTTCACTGCTACATTGTTTGAAATGGAACAAAATTATTGCTCCTTCATTGCTGTCTAAAAACCATTAAGATTATAAACAATACTGCAGCTGACTGGGCTGTTATCTTAATAGGTTATTCATCAAAGTCTTTGCAGATTCACGGTGTAATGTTTCTCAAACTGAAATCAGTATTATTATGTAAAATTTAATTTAATTCATGTTTTATAAGAACAATATTGAAAGCATAGAGTGTTACTTTGATTTTTCTAATTGCTTTGTCAGGGTGATGACTCGGAGACACATCGTATGTGCACTATGTCTTTTTTCTGTTTGTAGTGTTACCTATAGATGAAAATTGTTGTGTGTTTGTTCAGCCAAAGGAAAATGTTTCATATAATTTTAATATCCACAAGTTGATAGTTTCTATACATCCGAAGTTCTCTCTGTTACTGTTCTATTACCGACTACATTAGATTTCCACTTCACATTCATTTGGACTAGAAGGAGATACTCTGAAATTATTTGGCGGTTGCAGATGTGAAATGTGAAAGAATATTTTATTCCCTAAGTGTATGGGATTTTATAGGGGAGTCTGAAGTGCTTTCTCAAAGTGGATATATTTTAAAACTTACCAAAGATTAATATTAGCAGGCAGATTAATTTTGATTTCTTTCCTACCCCTTAATGGAAGCAAGCTGGGTTGCTTTTTCCTGTGATGCATAAAGGAAGACTGTTTTCTCTACATTTAAAACTGAATTTTATCATGTAAATTTTTGTTCATATTTTTATCCCAGCACATCATTGGAATTTAAAATAAATTAAAATTTTATTTAAATAATCTCTGTAAAAATGAGTGAATGACAACAGTTATACATTACAGAATATCCAATTATTATTTGTTTCAATATTTGCAAAATAAACTGATCTCATTAGCAATGGTTTAACACAGAATAAGGTCAATGTAATTCTCTTAATCCTAAAAAAAATATGTCAAGAATCACATGTTAAAAAATCATTCAATAGCTCTCTGACTTGTAATTGCAAGGATAAATGATTTACTTGAAGCTGGAAAATATATGTATTATTCATCAGCATTCTATTTCTCTGTCTGTGTTCAGATGTATTTGAGAGCTACCCTCATCAGGAGGCTGGAATTAAACTTAATATGCTTACATTAATTTCTCTGTATTTCTTTGGTTTTTTAGGACTGTGATACTGGATTAGGCATAGACTTTTTTATTTTTAGATAGTAAGAACCAAAGACTTCCTAATGTTGATAAAATAGTAGACAAGTATTTTAAGTACTGTATCCATTTGCTTTTCCTTAATTCTTTTGTTCTGATACCATATATTTTGTATGATTTTTACAACAGGTCATGAGTTCAGAGTGGGGGACTTCCAGTTTTTCTGTCATGTCTCCTCTTACGCAGTTTGCTCGTCATATATTTTGATTTTTTTTTTTCATTTTTAACTTACAAAATAGGAGTGTCACTGTCTTTCTCTTTTTGTGTTCAACATGTTTTCTTACCAAGATACCCTGATGATGGTCATCACTTATTCCCATACACTGTAGTCTGGAACAGTGTGGCAAAATCTATTTTAATAGGAGAACACTGGAAGGCAAATAGTGTCTCTTGAAATGAGGCAGAGGGTGAAATATATATATGTATATCTATCCAGAAACTCCATTAACATTAACATTAACATTAACATTACTGGCTTCATTCCAGAGCCATGGGAGATCTAGCTGCGGCTTTTTGGTAGGAACATGGAGAGGGTAATGACCAAGCTTTTTTTTTTTTTTTTTTTCCCTAGCAGTCAGTGATGCCAGTTCTCAAACTGACTTCTACAGCCCCTAATATCTGGCATCACTGAGGTTTCTCATTTCCAGTGCGACTTGGATGGTCTATTGCAAGCAAGCCCATGGTCTGTGAGATTAACACAAGTCTATTATAAATATTATACTAGTGTGAACTGCAAATGCATTTATTATAGTAAACTGAAAAGGAAAAGTTTGAGGCTGTAAAGGTGCAGAGTGCTATAAGAGAAAACCATAAATAAGAGGTTACAGACTTAAAATATAAACTTTTGCTCTTAGCCCTGTCTGTCTCTTAAGTGATAGTTCTTAGGCTATATTGTTACTAAAGCAGCCAGAGGTTAGACTCCCTCGAAGAGGACAAGTCCTAAAACAGGAAAACTGTACTTTTATTCTAATTAGACATAAGGATCATCAGAATCTGTCTAAGAATATTTAATCTTTAAAACTATACCAAAATTACTTTGAACTTCCTTATGCTTGTAAAATTTAATTGTTGCCATAGATTAGACTTGGAGGTGTGTAAAAAGGCAAAGGCAAATGAAATACTGTTCTTGACTGTTTATAAAGCACATCAAATGTACAGATCCTGTGATATTTTGACTTCCCTCACTAGAATTTTCTATCCCTCATATGATACTAAATTGCAACCCCTTTTTTTCATGCTGGACAGTATGACTAACATTGTGACATATTTTCTGGCTTGATTACAATTTACCAATTACATATCACTTAATGTATTTGCTATGTTTTTGGTGAGAAGATATATGAAAAGCAATTTCTTTGTCACTGAATTTATTGTACCTTTATCTAGTACCTTGAAAACAGAGCAAAAAAACTACACCAGTACTGCAAAAGAACACTGAACAGTTTAAAGGCTTTTGACAACCTTTCCGTCTGTTTTTGTTTTCTTTTGCTTGAGTGATCTATATATTATTATGACCATGAGTCATAATAATTTTACAAAATAATATTTTTTTTCTTTTTAGCAGTACAGAAAGTGGAAATATTTTGTTCTGTGGGCTGTATCAGAAATGGCATCTGTCCTTTATAAACCAGGAGACAGTAGTTCCTATTGGGTGTCCTCAACAACTTCTGAATTACTTCAGTCTTACTTGCCATAAACTCCTTTTAAGATAAGTATAAATTGATTTTAGTAATAAGACTACTTTTATTTTTTCTCTTTTCTGGCAGAGAAGTTAGACAAGCAGCAGCTATGTTAAATAAAAAAGAAGAATTTAGACTACTTTCTTTTCTGTATGCATCATCTCTTTTGGACTTCCAAAAATTATTTCTGTGGTTAAACAGTTCCCACAGATGATTATTGCCATAAGCTTTAAATATCCTCTGTTGAATAGATATCTAGTTTAAGCAGAACTGGACTGACAAAATATGTCAGTTTTGAAGAGCAGACATCAGAGTTCTTTTACTGTGGAACACTTAACAGTTGAACCTGTAAAAGTAATTTTAAGTAAAAGTCAAAGAATGCCCCCAAAAAGTGCATCAGTGAATGTTTCTCACAGAAGTGGGGAGGGGGTTTTGTTAATTTCCAGACACTATATGCCAGTAACACAAAGGTAAATTTGACATACATAGGGAATCATTTAATAACTTCACCTACAACTATTTTCTCAACTGCACATTTGCAGTTTCACTTTCTCAAGCTTCCTTTACACAGTGCACACTTCTGCCAACCTTATCAGGAACTTTGACTTCACCTCAAAAAACTCTTTCATTTTCTCTACTAAAGATATGGACAAATATCACAGTTGTGAAAATCGCACCATGTAACTGCAATCATTGAAGCGCAACATTGTCATTAATGACACCTGAATTTGTGCAGTGATGTTTCACAGCTATTTTTGAGATTTGGAAGAAGGTATATCTGTTAATACTCCTCTACTCTGACAATTCTTTGGTGGCTTCTGCTGACTCCTTTACATTTTTGAATCTGATCTTTTTTCTCAGTCATGCAAGAATACCTAGTAATCAAGTTCACTGCTGCTGTGGTAGGTGTTACTTTCCTGAGAAGTCTGGATGGAAAAGGGGGTTTGCTATTAGCAGGTCTAATGTGGAGTACTCTGGCAGAGTCAAGAGGTTTGAGAGGTTATGGATAAAAATGTTGAGCAGCTTGTTTAGAGGATGAAAAGAGTGTAAGAATTTCTGATGGTTGTAAATGACAACTGTGTGCTTTTCTGAAAAACTGTTTATCATACAATAAAATTGTATCATAAGAAGTAAGGAATTCCCCCTGAATACTAATTCTGTCCTGACACTATCTTCATATTCTTCCTTCTCGCTCATAAAGTCTGGAGAAGGAAATCATGAACTCTTAATTATTTCTACATGCTTAGCAACAGTATTGATTTATATTTTTCTTTCATATTTAAACACAATTTAACAATATTTTATGTATGATAAATCTTGAACTGAGTTTCTTGACAGAATATAAATTTTTAGAATGAAGTTGCACATACAACAAGAGTAGGCACCAGAAGAAAGGATGTGATTTCTCTAGTCCACTGTGAATATGAAAAAGGTATCTGAGTAGGCATTGCAGTACTACTGCTACAATAATGTTTTAGTATTTTGTGGCAGTAGAACATTTGTTCTTGTTTGTGTTCCAGACAAGAAATTTAGCTAGTTATCAGAGTTAGAATAATTGTGTCATTTGACTATGAACTCCTGTTTTGCCTAGGTATCAGTTTTCTTATTTCTGTTGACTATATTCAGGTCAGCATTTTCAATGTTTGTTTTTGATGATACATCTTATAATGTAGTACGCAATGTGTAAAATCTTGATAGCATTTTTTTGTTCATTTTTTGGCTTGAGATTTCTGCTTTCTTGTGTATTTGTTGCTTATAGGTTTGTGACAAAATAGTTTTGTCCTAATTGTCTTCCTTTGTTGTTTTAAAATGCTTTTTAGCTACAAAGAACTCTTTGTTTAGTAAATAAAACCTTCAGACATGGACTTTTAAACCAACAAGCTAAACATCATCCTTAGTGAATGTCCTTGGAATCTTGTGTATTTTTTTTTTTTTTTTTTTTTTTTCAGTGTTGGCTATGTGGTGGAGTCCTGGCAGCCTCACATCCCATTATCATTCTTTTTCCAACTCCTTGTAAATATTGAATTTCAGAAAGACATGAAAGCTTATGATCTGTTTATTATGTTTTTAATCTGGTGGGTGGGAAATGCACTTCTAACAATCTTTAGCACAAGCCAATTGATCAGCACTATATTTTACATGGCTGATTGTGAAACAGAATTTGATGTTTAATACAGAATCTTATGAAGTTGAGGAGACACACTGCTTTTCTCATAAAAATGCATTAATTTTTAGCCTAGTTAAACACTGTAGAAAATCACATGGACAGTTAGCCTCATTTCTGCCCTGAAGAGGGCGTAAAATGAGGAAAAAATGCATTGAGTTGACCAGTTGTTCAACAGTAATAATACAATGTTACCTTTTTGCCTCTTGTTAAATGAGGTTTCATGCTGTTAGTAGAGAGGCAAATACAAAATTTACATCAATTTTATGGAAGACTGTAGTATAGAGAAATACCTTCAGTACCTCTAGTATGTATTGCTTTCATGTCCTACTGATTATTCTACTAGTATAAATAGCACCTTTTTAAAATTTCTTTTTTAATAACAGGCTAGAAAATGCATATGGGAAGACAATTCTCCAGCCAAACAATACCGTATTTAGTAATTAAAAATAAAAATGCTACACTGCAAAGGTAATGCCACTCTTTTGGGAGAGAAAATCTGCATATATAAATTTCAGTAGTCAACAATAATACATTGTTAAATTTTTGAGGAATTTCTGCTAAGAGAAGCTTTTATAGAACACCATACCTAGGCCACACAGAGCCTATAAAACAATAGTATGGAATCTATTTCATTTTGCAGAAAAAAAATATTCCTGATACTAAATAATATTCATGCTTACTAAATATTCCTGATACCTCTTTTCTTCCAGGTATTTCTTAGAGTATCTTCTTTATTAGAATGTTAAAGAAATAAATAAATCAAGCAGTAATGCATTAAGCAGCAATGCCAGAAGGACAAAATAAAAAATAAAAATAACCCTAACCTCTATAATATTATAGCTACATTTCATGATAGTGGGCTTGGTATGACTTCGAAGCATTCAAGATGTCAGCAAGAACATTACATTCCAGTTATTAATTGATTTCCTTCACCCTTAACTTTACAATTGCTTTCTGAATGTAAGTTCATTTGAAGTGTACCTCATGTATCAGTAGTTTATAGCAATTAAGTCTGCAAACTGGATACTTTGTATTGCATGTTAATATCTAGTCCATTCCAAGATCAGATTTGCTTACTAAGGCAGTCAATGAGCTTCAGCAATGGCTCAATTATTTGTATTCCCCTCCACTTATCTTAAAAGCATAATTGGGATATGATTGAAATAAATACTCAGTTTCCCAATTTAGATATATTCACTAGAAAGATAAAGTTTAAATCAGGGACGAATACTGTTGTAAACATGCAGTTAATTTTATATGTAGTCCTGGAAGCATACCATGTAATACTGTTTCCACATTTTAAAAATAATCGTAGATTTGAATTTTTTGCAATTTGTCAACTTGACATAAGATTTTAAATCAGAATCAGAGAATCATTCAGGTTGGAAAAGACCCTTGGGATCATCGAGTCCAACCATCAGCCTTACTCGACAAAGTTCTCCCCTACACCATATCCCCCAACATCTCATCTAAATGACCCTTAAACACATCCAGGGATGGTGACTCCACCACCTCCCTGGGCAGCCTATTCCACTGTCTGACCACTCTTTCTGTGAAAATTTTTTTCCTAATATCCAGTCTGAACCTCCCCTGTTGCAGTTTAAAGTCATCCCCCCCCCCATCACTAATCACCTGTGAGAAGAGACCAGCACCAACCTCTCTACAATGTCCTTTCAGGTAGTTGTAGAGAGTGATGAGGTCTCCCCTTAGCCTTCTCCTCCTCAAACTAAACAGTCCCAGCTCCTTCAATCGCTCCTCATAGGATTTATTCTCCAGGCCCCTCACCAGCTTCATTGCCCTCCTCTGCACTTGCTCCAGCACCTCGATATCTCTCTCATATTGGAGGTGCCCCAAACTCAATACTCCAGGTGTGGCCTCACCAGTGCAGAGTACAGGGGGACTATCACCTCCCTACTTCTGCTGGTCACACTATTTCTAACACAAGCCAGGATGCCGTTGGCTTTCTTGGCCACCTGGGCACACTGCTGGCTCATGTTCAGCTGCTTGTCAATTAGAACCCCCAGATCCTTCTCTTCCAGACAGCTCTCCAGCCACACCTCCCCAAGCCTGTAGCGATGCATGGGGTTGTTGTGGCCCAAGTGCAGGACCTGGCACTTGGCCCTGTTGAAGCTCATCCCGTTAACGTTGGCCCACCGATCCAATCTATCCAAGTCTCTCTGTAAGGACTCCCTGTCTTCATGCAGATCGACACTCTCGCTTAATTTGGTGTCATCTGCGAACTTACTGATGATACACTCTATGTCCTTATCAAGATCATCAATAAAGATGTTAAACAGAAATGGCCCCAACACCAATCCCTGAGGAACACCACTTGTGACCGGCCTCCAGCTGGATTTAACCCCATTGACCACCACTCTCTGGGACCGTCCATCCAGCCAGTGCTTGATCCAGCAGACTGTACGCTCATCCAGGCCATGGGCAGCCAGATTTTCTAGGAGAATTCTGTGGGGAACAGTGTCGAATGCTTTTCGAAAATCCAGGTAGACAATATCCACAGCTTTTCCCTCGTCCAGTAGTCAGGTCATCTTGTCATAGAAGGAGATCAGGTTTGTCAGGCAGGACCTGCCTTTCATAAACCCATGCTGACTAGGCCTGATCCCCTGGTTGTCCATTATATGACTTTTAATGGCACTCAAGATGACCTGGTCCATGACCTTCCCTGGCACCAAGGTCAGACTGACAGGTCTATAGTTACCTGGATCCTCCTTTCTGCCTCTCTTGTAGATGGGTGTTACATTTGCCACCCTCCAGTCCAATGGGACCTACCCACTTAGCCATGACTTCAGGTAAATCATGGAAAACGGCTTGGTGAGCACATCTGCCAACTCTTTCAGCACCCTTGGGTGTAACCCATCCGGTCCCACAGACTTGTGTGCATCCAAGCGATGTAGCAGGTCTCTGACCACTTCCTCTTCAGCTGTGCTGACCTCATTCTGCTTCCCCTCCCCATCTCCCAGCTCATGAGTCTGGGTGTCCAGGGAACAGCCAGTTCTAAAGACTGAGGCAAAGTAGGCGTTGAGCACCTCAGCCTTTTCCTCATCTTTAGTTACCATGTTATCCTCTGCATCCAATAAAGGAGGGAGATTTTCCCTAATCCTCCTTTTGTTGTTAATGAATTTATAGAAACATTTTTATTATCTTTAACAGCTGTAGCCAGGTTGAGCTCTAGCTGCACTTTGGCTCTCCTAATGTTCTCCCTGCATAGCTTCACTACATCTTTATAGTCTTCATGAGAGACCTACCCCCTCTTCCAAAGGCAATAGATTCTCCTTTTGTTCTTGAGATCCAGCCAAAGGTCCCTGTTTAGCCAGGCCGGTCTCCTTCCCGCCTGCTTGTTTTTTGGCACGCGGGAACAGCCTGCTCCTGTGCCTTTAAGACTTCTCTCTTGAAGTATGTCCAGCCTTCCTGGACTCCCATATCCTTCACAGCAGCCTCCCAAGGGATTTTGTTAATCAGACTTTTGAACAGGTCAAAGTTTGCCCTCTGGAAATCTAAGTTGGCAGTTTTACTAACCCCTCTCTTTGTTTCTCCAAGGATCAAAAACTCAATCATCTCATGATCACTGCAACCTAGACGGCCTCCAACCTTTACTTCCACCACAAGCTCTTCCCTGTTCACAAGAAGCAGGTCCAGGAGGGCACAATGATTTTCACTTCAATCTTACTTTATGTATGAACAGTAAATTAATATTTGTTTTCCAAAAGAAAATAAGTTGGATTCTGTTGCTCCTTATGTAAAGTATATGCCAGTGTGAGAGAATTAAATTATTAGATATTATTGTCATATTCTGAGCTACAGCTGCTACTTTTATATTCATACTAAGTTTGTCCTCTGTGTATGTGTTATGTGAGAATTTCTTTTCTTTCAGCTTCCTACCTGCCTTTGTCTAGCCTTAAGTTTAAGGTAGGTAAGATCTGAGGGGCACTAACTTAAGAAAACCCATGACAAAGAAAGAAAAAGTTGAGAAAGAAGTTGCAAATCAATGAACAGATATGAAATAATATTTGGGGATTGCAAATGAAATAAATGTTCAAAGATCAATGGACTGGAACAAGTGAAATACAAAAATAAAATTAACCAAAAAGAAACAGAGAAAGGAAGAAAGCATTGTGCCTACACAGAATAAATCAACTGCAGTTTACAGTCCAGAGCAGAGAAATTAAATCCAGCTGACATTTCTCAAATCATAACTTCTGATTTATTTGAATTAATCCTGAATTTGCTTTTCCTTCTTCTTCCCCAAATAATAACTACTTCAAAACGTGCTCAAATTCTTTTTTTTTTGTTTTCCTCCAAATGTCAGAATTAGGTTCAATCATCTGCACAGAAATGCTCCTCACCTTTTCCCTGGTCATTCCTTGGAACTGCTTCCTTAAGAGTTGATAATTTTGTACCCTATTTTTTTCATTCTACCTGTTTTCACTTTTTTTTTTTTTTTTTTAATACTGTTGTTGAGCTATGTCAATATAATTACACATAAATAATCTAGTAACCAGTTTTTGAGATTCATAAATCATAGAACAGGTTAAATTCTTCAGAATAGATTTTTTTTTCATTAAAAATAAGGTACTTCATCATTAAAAAGTAAGCCTTTTTCTGATCCAGTGTTTGATCACTTGACTGAGGCAGAAAATTTTCAAAACTGTTTAGGGCCAGCTTTTCAAAGCTATCAAACATACGCAGTTGTATCTGATTCAGCATAAGTTCTGAAAGATTATGTTGCTGATTGCCAAACCTGGAAACCCCGAAGCAAATTACACAGAAATATAGACCAAATTGTTACTTTAAATACCTTTAGTAATATTAGAATATATTGTAGATATGTAAATTTCAGAAAGTCTGCAAGTTTGAAACTATTGTTTATTGTGATTCTGTGATTATATAGTGATTCTGGAAATAGTCTGTTTTGCTTGTGGTAAAAGTTTATAGCAAGAGGCTGGTCAGTTCTGAGCTATTCACTGAAGATTTATGTTTTAATAAACTGCTCAACAGTTTGTTCCCTAACTGTAGGAAGTCACTTGTGGACAAGTCCTATCCGCATTAACTGCATTGTTTAGAAATGTTCTGTGGTTCTAATGTACATTGAGCTGAATTTGAGTTAGCTATGTCAAGCACAGTCCATTTCTTGATGATCTGCTGCAAGTAATTTTCTTTCTGTCCAGCATTGCCTTAATTTGACCTGGTGCACTTGATATTCAGAAGATGTTCTTTTGGGCTTACTGTGATATCCTGATAGCACCAGTGCTTACATCTCCTGAGAAGAGAAAGTCACTGACAAAACACCTACATTACCTACTAATGTAGTTTAGAGATACTGTAGCCAGTTTCATTGAAAGATATGGAAAGTAGCACTTGCTATTTAAGTCTTGCATTACCTGCTCTTCTTACTGTGTATTACAACGTTTCAAATAATAGAGGTGCCTGAATAAATCCTTTTCCTCATAATTTTCTTCAGCTAAAGTTTGTGAAAAGTTAAAATCATTTGTTGTAATCAGTTGTATGGAGAGCTACTGAGAAGCCAAACTGATTTTTGCTTTCTGAACAAAACCATAAGGCTATCATAGGACATCAAAATAAAAGACACCTGGTATTCAGCTCTGGTTCACACTGCAAGTTCTCATAACAGGTTGATAACAAGCCTAACAGGCCAGGACTGGGGCCCTGCAAAGTTAGTGTAAGACACAGGTCACATAAAGTCTTTGACCTGTTGCTACTAGCAATGACAATACTATTTTTACTAGGTCACGAGGTACAAAAGCACTTATTTTGGGTTTCAAAACAAGCAAATCATTATGTTCTGCTTAGTGTGCATCTTCTTTTATGGATGTAGAAGTTCAGATTTGAGTACTACCACAGCAAGTGACATGGGAAATTCTGTCAGAAGTGGAATGAAGATGAGAAAAGTCAACATTTGCTTCAAAATGGATACCTGATAAAAACAAAATTCTGCTGAGGTGGCTGTGTACTACAGCCACTGAAGATGTTTCATTCAGCAACATGCTATTGCAGTTAGCCATCAACAACACAGATTGTGACAGTTTATTGCTATACAACAGTGTAGTCATACACTGTTGGTTTTTTAGACACTTTGTTATCTTTCAACATTGTTTTTGTTTGTTTGTTTGTTTGTTTTTTTCTGGTTGTGAGCATCATAGAGATCCAACCAAGGTGTTAATAGCTTATTCTCTGAACATGTCTAAGACCTGCAAAGATGCATCTGAGTAAGGAGGCAGCTTGGCAGCCATCTTTGTTTTATAAACATGGACTTTACAGGGTGTACAAGGGTGACAGTGCGAGCTTTGGGTTGAGGGAAACATGTGGCTGACTGAAGGAGGTCAGTGGAGCCAGACGTGAGATATGCTGTGTCCCTACTGTGCATTATGTTATAGTCCAATCCTACGTTTTATGCAAAAGACTTGAATTTGGTCATGCCAAAGGAAATTCCTCATCATACTAAAATGTTTCTAGTTGTGACATTAGGATTCTGGTGTCAACCAGGAGACAGAGAAACAAGGTGCATGAGGCCTTAATCTAGTACCTTAGTAGTTTATCCCTCATAATTTAACTTTATTAATTCAATATCTAAAAGCAGAGTTTAGCAGCTGGAAAAAGAATAGTTTATAAAGTCCGCTATGGATGTCCAGTTTCCAGAGAAACCACTTTAATATTACCAGAATGTATACTATACACATTTCTGAAAAAAGCTTTTTTAAAATGAGAGTCCTTGTAAATATCTTACTAACGTGTCATTGTTGAACAGCTCTGCGGGAGGTGACAGTGAACATCATTTAAGAATAAACTTTAGTGACTGTTGTACTAATCATTAAGAAGGAGAAAAATACTTATCTATAAAAGTTTAGTCACTGCAACTTGCACGCAGTATAGCATTCTAAGTAGATGTCTGTAATAAATAATACATAACATCATAATTTAAAGGACAATATTAAACAGAACCAATTAGTACTGAAATGTCTACCCTCTCATCTTAATATATATTTCTTCATTATTTGACATTTAAAGGCTCTGTAACTTGACTCTCAAGTATCATACGTTATGACCATTCTCATTAAAACCAGCTTTTCTCATAGCACTTACAATGTTGGACTCCTACGGATAACATAATGAGGGTAGAATGCATTTTGATTGAGTTACCACTGGGGAGAAATTTAATTTAATTAAACTGGTCTTCATTAAAGTATTACATTGAAGTAAAGTAATTATAAAGGCATGTACAGTATTAGAGAAATCCTGCTGTTTAAAAGACAGAGAAGGCTCATTTTAGAATGATCATAATTTAAAAAAAAAGCTTTGTTCAAATAATTATCTCAAGACTTCTAAAGCATTCATACCTTGTAAAATCTAGTGA
The DNA here is from genome assembly GCF_031877795.1 of Strix aluco. Classification (NCBI taxonomy): domain Eukaryota; kingdom Metazoa; phylum Chordata; class Aves; order Strigiformes; family Strigidae; genus Strix; species Strix aluco. Next base: position 38,758,949 of record NC_133934.1, on the reverse strand, counting down.
TGCATATATGCCATTTAAAGCTAATGCTATTCCATCTACTCATAATTTCTGCCAATGTGCCTTTGAAAACAAACTTCTGTAGCATCATTCTGTTTTGTACAAACATCTACTAAAACTTCAACATTAAAATGTGAATGTTGAATGTATTTACATTTTAAAAAATAGATAAAAGCACAAGGAAATCTCAGATTTTTGAAAGTGAATTGTTTTAGCCTTTGAAAATATACTACAGCACAAGTTCTCATAGGACACATTTTCTCTTTTGCTTTCATTTTCCATGAATACAATACCCCTATGCGGTTGTCACCCAACTAATGCATGCTCAAAGTACAAAGACAGCACATCTGTTTCAAGAAGTCCATGAGGAGGTTAGGGCAGTTTTCAGATAAAGTACAATGACATTCTTGCTCTTTTTTTTTTTTTTTTTTTCCTTTTTTTTCCCCTCTTAACCCCATTCACACTGTTGCTTTTGTTTCAGGGTGGGTTTTCCCACCTGGTTGATTTTACTTTGTTTTGACATTGTGGCTGTCAGTTTTCTTGGGCAACAACATGGGCTGCATTTTGGATGGAGCATCTACTCTGAGATAACAATGACTTTCCCAAGCAGTTGGCTTAGCTCCTCAACATTATGAAGGGAAGCTGAAGGTTGTGGGACATAGCTCTGGTTGTTGGTGCAAACAAATTTCCCCACCAGCCCAGAAATCTCAGCTCTTATTTGATTCAACCCAGAGTCCAGGTACACTAGACACCAACCCCATCTTTGAATGGTTACTTTTGCAGGAAAAAGTGTGGATGTTGTCCACAGGAAACTGATTGGAGTTAGCTTGGGAAGAATTAGCTCTGGCCTTGCTATCTTGGCTTACAATGCCTATCCTTGTGACCTGTTGGCATTGGTTCCTTTGATTTGCCTTTTCTGTGTATGACTACAAGACAGCCTTTAAATTCATCATCATATGATGTTGTTATTCTGTTTAATTCAGACCTCTCCAATTTGCTTCCATATATGAAAGATGAATAGAAGCATATGTGTTTCTGAAGTGGAACCTCTTCTTGCCCATTTCCCTCAAGTCTTTATCTCATTCTGCCAACTAGATGTCCAACAGAATCAGCCTTCAATAATTTAAAAAAAAAAATCATTAAGTCCTCTTTGACAGGTGGCTCTTGCATGGATACATGAAGTCTCCGTAGAACACACATTAATAAAATAAATGAACACTATTACTTTAGTCTTAAAAAAAGAAGAATGAGTCTCAGTGGTATTTTTTGGTTTCCATTTTTTAATTATTCCTGTTACTGATTTTTTCTTTATTTGTGTTTCACTTCCTTTTTGTATTTGTATTTTTATTTCGCTTTCTATTGGAATATTATAATAATACCAAAATACAAAAAATACATAAGAAATGTATCATTTTCAGAGATGGACCATATAATGACATTTATTGCAACATTTAGATATTTTTTCCAGCATCCTGATTTAAAAAAACTGTTGAACAATAGAAATCCCATAAAGAGTTGAGTGGATGGTAATTTAACAACAAAGCAGAATTACGTCATGTATCAAATACCATCCTCTTAATGTGAAAGATGTGTATCTGATATATTTTTCTACCTTATAAATTAATTGAAATATAATTTAGAGTGTTATTTATGTATATTCAGTTATGTGACTCAGACTAACTAACAACAAACTTCTTTCCTATGCACTTGAGGCATTTTACTTATTAGAAAACTGCTGGTTTTCTAGCCTATTTTCAGAGAGAGATGAAATCTATTTATATTGTCACAATGGCATTTTCAGCAAAATTGGAAGATAGGTGTCTTCAACGTAATCTACAGGGGGTTTGATGAAGATTGAGGTTTTGGTTATGATTTCCCCAAACAGAACTGTATCAGTACTAAAACACAGATTTGAATTGATGATTCAAAAGGTCATAAGCTAATGTCTCACTCTGCTACAGTGACTGTTTCCTGTTTCCATTGTCACTATATATGTGTGCATGTATGTCTACTTGTGCATATGTTTTTGCGTGTGTTGGAAAAGTTAATTTTAGGGCTTTTATTTGCTTTCCACCACTTTGGAATTTTCACTCTGCTGAATTTCTCATGCTGCTACTTTTTTTTGGTTATCTTTTTTCTCATTCTTTTACAGTTTAGAGAAAATAAAATTTCAGTGCAATTTACAAAAAAAAACCCTGAGAAATTGCTACTGAAAAAAAATATAACAATGAAAAATTTAAAATCTATACTCATTCATGTTACTTCAATACTAACATTTATTGAGGTGTGTACACTTTACAGTCAAATCTTGATTCATATATTCAGTTTTCTGCAGAAGCTGAAAAGGTGAACCCAAATCTAGACAATCCTGATATTTTTATTTAATTATCAATAACTGATCTCAGAGTACATTCAGATCTTAGACTTGTTTTTCAATTACACTAAATCCCTTTTTTACCTATCTTAACTATTATAGCAGACTAGGGGCATGAAGGAAGGTAGACAAGGTCCCCCAGGGCATAATGGATGTGCATTTAAGTGTAGCCTGGTGTGGTTTCTTCTCCTTGAGGGGCCTGGAAAGCAGAGCCAAAGTTAGAAGCCCTGAGGGGGCTTGCCAGAATATTGGGAATATGGAAATCCCTTAAAACTGCAGTGTGTCTCATTTCATATCCCTTTAAACTCACAGTTCAGGGAGAAGTATAGTTGTTAAGTTAAGCCCTTCTGTTTTCTTGTGGTATAATATAGAACTTACCCATTTTATATTCTTTCAGGATATGGCCTTTAAATAAAAACAGGTATTTAAATATCTAACCATAGGCCCTTCCCTTGAGACTTTTTAATAGAAGTGATCCATATTCATTATTGCATCAGCATTCAAGTACAGCATGTTTGTTCCAACCTTTTGTGTATAGGTCTGAAGATTTTTTTTTTCTCATTTTTATCTGTTGTAACAGCTTCTGCTTTTTGCACATCTTAAATATAATCCAAACTTCACAAAATTAAAGGCAGACTTGGTACTACTGATCTTTTTGCTAACTGCATCATGTCAATCCAATTTCTGTCACATATTTGACCTTCCTTCTTAGTGTAATAGGATGGAGCTGGAGATTTTATTATAGTCTCATCAAGTAGCAATCATTCAAAATAACACATTTTGTCCTTTTGCCGGATTCATTACCTTGAAACACATTCCTTGTATTTTATATTCTACATAACTCTCGAATTGCCTAAAGGATTTACTGCATTCCCTAAATAAGGTACTTTTAAAATATTTCCTGATTATGGATTTAGAGTCTGATTCTTCATTGTCTTACAGAGTCTGTAGTAATATCACATGTTCTGGGTAAATTTGTGAAGACAGGAAGGGTATACAGTGTTACCAAACCAGAATATGACCATAAGTTATGGGTAACAAGAACGTGCCTGTATATAATTGCTAATCAGGGAGTCTGTTGCTGAGCTGATGCCAAGGCTCCTCACAGTGACCACTACTTCATCTTTGAAATTTCCCATAAGACTACATCTTTGTTAGTAAATTAATTCCAAGGAACATTCCTGGGCACTGGAACTTTATTCTGGCAATTGAGGCACGAACTCTCCATGAAGTGCAAAAGGAAAGACCCTTTATTATTACAATAGTACATACTTATGCTGTGGTTAAAGCTCTTACTTCATAATTAGCAAATCAGCAATTAGACAGCTATCTACCTTTTCTCCTATCAGCATAAGACTACTCTAACACGCGCTGTGCAGACCAATCAACTTCTTGTTCACACGCTGTTCATGCAGAGGTAACTTCTCACAGTTCAGTACTTTTCCACAGTTCAGTGTTGCAGCTGTCCGTTGTTTTTCCCTGCCACCTTGGCACAACTCAGCAGTTTCTTATCTTACTCCCAACGCCTGTTTCTCGTCAAAGCCTTGCTGCTTCTCAGGGGCTGCGCAGAACTGACAGGCCGACGTCGACTTGCCTCTCTCCCGCATCTCCCCCTTCTTTGTTTTGCAGCTGCACCTGCAAGACTTGTTTCAAACTTTATCAATTAAGGTTTAGACAAACTTCAAAAAACACAGTATACTTAAAATAATTCCACAAAAGGCTAAGAATAATACAGCAGTTACAGTTACTAGTCGAAAAGAGTAGGCTGGTTTTACTACCAATAATTAAAGGATATGACTAAATACTACAAAATAAACAGTAAGGAAAATACAGAATAGTACACTTACTTAATGGGGTACTAATATTCAGATCCACAATTGCTGGGTAACTGTGGTTGCAGCGAGGATTTGGAATACCTTTCCTTGCAAGTTGGAAATCCTACGCGATACGTCCATCCGTAGGTGAGGCATCCAAAGTTGCTGCAAGCAGGTCCAGCCTCATATATCTAAATCAGCAGGCCAAAATAACTGGCACTTTTCTTTGAGCGGAAACATCTGATTTCATCCTCCTGTAGGGTTCCACCCAGATCCTGGCCACCACTCAAGGGGTGAAAACCAAGGGAGTTTCTAATAAGGTTAAACACTTGAGTTCTTAATTCTTAATATTGCTAAACAAAGGAAGTTGAATACCCACATTCTTACAGCATTTCATCCTTACTAATAACTACATTTTGTCTAAGCAACATCTTTCACTAGTGACTAGTAAGCCTATATATTTCTTTAATGATAATGCTAATAGTAATACAGATTTTACTAATTAACAAGAACTAATAATGGATAATGTTTAGTGTTTCAGATTTCTCCAAGTGATAGCTGCAGTCGCCAAGTTCCTAGGGGAACGTAGGCTGTGCGTCTATTCCTGCATTATCAGTTGAGGGGTCTGTGGCATTGGGTTGGAGGGTTGCTCCTTCCAGCTCATGATATGGCTTGACTTTCCTTGCTGGTATCCACCGAGGACCTGTGGGTGATAAAACACAAGCATACCCCCCTCTCCCATACCAGCAGATCTACTGGCCCTCTCCAGGTCAGGTCTCCTTCGGGATCCTTATACAAGACCCATGGTTTAATTGCAGAGTCTGTTGTGGTGCTAAAATGACGTTCTGCTGCTGTCAAAGCAAAATGATTTCTGTTTAAGAAATTAAGAGTATATAAAGCCATTGCCAGTTGATTATGTGGTGTGTCCAGAGAATTCCCTCTTTTTTGTTTTAAAATCAAGGCCTTTAGTGTACTGACCATCAGAAAGATTTAAAGTTAGTCCTTTTAAAATGTCTATACCTATTATATATTCAGGAATGGGGGCAATCATGACTGAATACAATTGTCTTGGGAGGTTTCCTATTTTCATTTCTGTTTGTGTTTGTACAGCTTCAATTTGTTTTCCTTTTAAACCTGTGATAATTAGAGGTTGTCCTTTAGATTTCCTGGGATTCCCATATATTAAGGAAGCTTCCGCTCCAGTGTCAATCAGGGCATTTACAGTTTGTAGGGACCATAATATTGATTCACCTCCCCTGCCTCCTGCAAAGGGTACAAGTCAGAAAATGATGCCCAATCCTCTTTCACCCCCGGAACCGTTGATCCATCCATGGGGGCCCTCCGTGAGCAGATGAAGGGTCCCATTGAGGTTTGAGAAGAGGTGCTGTAGGCCGAGTTGTCCCTGGATCCTTAGTTTCAGAAATATTCAGCCCTCTCTGTTTATATATTTGCTAGGGCTGTCTTGAGTGTCTCGATTCCCTGCACTCCTTCAGGGGCTGCACTCTCCAAGGTCGTTCAGCTGCTGTATTTTTGTTTTTTTTCTACCACATTAGAAAGGGGATATCCTGTCTTATTAATCAAGAGTTAGTTATGATTACATTTTTATATGCTGGTGGGGCAGCCTTAATCAGTTTATTTCTCATGGTGACAGACAAGGGACACCACATCACAGTGTCAGCATCTTCTGTAAAAACTGCCACTTTTGGCGTTCGGGGTAGGCGGGGCAGGCGGGCACGGGCCGGGGGTGCGGTGCTGGGCTCAGCCGCAGGAGGTCGCCCCGCAGCGGCGGGCGGGGCTCGGGAAGGTCTGAGGCCGCCACTGCCAACTCTGCGCTGGCAGGTGGGGGGGCGCAAATGCTGAGTACAGAGATCTACATACTCGTTTTTCCAGATAGAATACTGTGCCGGCATTAATACCGTTTTTATAAGTGCCAGCCAATCCCATGGGACCAATTGATATCCATGAATGCTTGCCTCCAGTATACCTGTTGTAAATGAGTTTTGAAGCCCGTCCTCATTAACACTCTTCTGAAGTTCTTTAATAACAGAAAAATGCAGTCCTTCCCAACGTGGCTGACGTCCCGGCTCATAAATTACAGGAGCAACAATCTTTCTCACCATGTCCATATCGCCTTGCGCCAAGGCTTCTTGCCTCACTTTTACCCATGGATCATCCCCAAGTAAGGGAGGACACAGGCCAGGTTCTCTTTTAGGATCTACGGGGTCAGGGTCTAAAGGATTGTTGCAGTTCAAAGACCCAGCATATAAAACTTGCCGCAGGGGTTCAGAACATGTGTCCTCGCCCTCTGTGTCCTCATCCTCTGTCTTAACAGACTGGCCATGTTCCTTATCTTGTCTTTTTATTATCTCAAAAAGAGTTCTCCATGTTGTTAAAAGTTCTGCCGCAACTTGATTCCCTCACGTTGCACACTCCCACAATCTTACTCCTGCTTTATTCCATATTGGAACAGTGAATATAGTAACCGTGGCTGCTACCCACTTTAAAATTCTCTTCAAGGCATGCAGGTTAATATGCACCTTATGTTTAGCTAACAGTCTTTCCATCAGTGCAAGCACTGACTTTTCTTCTGAGGATATTAAACTACCCATCGCTTCCCCACAGCTCACCTTGCTGACACTGTAACGGTGATTGATGCCGGCTCTTGCTTCCTTTCAGCAGCTCTTAAGTTCTGAGGAGTTTACCACTGGAGTGATCCAAGCTGGTCACGCTAATCGCCAGCCTCACATGGGGCACCATTTGTGGCAATTGAGGCACGGACTCTCCATGAAGTGCAAAAGGAAAGACCCTTTATTATTACAATAGTACATACTTATGTTGTGGTTAAAGCTCTTACTTCATAATTAGCAAATCAGCAATTAGACAGCTATCTACCTTTTCTCCTATCAGCATAAGACTACTCTAACACGCGCTGTGCAGACCAATCAACTTCTTGTTCACATGCGCTGTTCACACGGCGGTAACTTTCCACAGTTCAGTGTTGCAGCTGTCCGTTGTTTTTCCCTGCCACATTGGCACAACTCAGCAGTTTCTTACCTTACTCCCAAGGCCTGTTTCTCGTCAAAGCCTTGCTGCTTCTCAGGGGCTGCGCAGAACTGACAGGCCGATGTTGACTTGCCTGTCTCCCACACTTTATCACATGTACTGCTGAACTGTTGTGATGGCCTCTGGAGTATTTTTGGATTGTGGCCTTTGGCTTGCATCCTTGCACTTGCTCCAGGTCCAGCACCATGGACATAAGGCTCTGACCCCTGGTCCTACTCCAAGGGCTGGTGCTTGGTGTCAGTCATTGGGATCTGCCTGGTCACTGGCACCCAAGCCCTTGTGCTCCTATTCTATTCTGGACATGGAGATAGGCCTTCGATGGACTGATGGCTGTTGTGATGGGCATGGGAGGAGCCTGCCAGGGCATTATTTGGGCTCCCCCGACTTGTCATTGTCTTCCTGAGATCCTTTGTGGGTATGCAGATGAGCTCTTACCACATAACCTTTCACAGAGGCTAAAAAACCTCATGTCACACTTCTGTCAGTGCCAGATTCACAGTGGGAATTTGGTTAGAGTCTGAAAGTCCTACGTCTGAATTATATACTCTATTGGCTTCTTTGTAGTAAGAACTGTTTCTCTTTGGTTTGTTATTAGGACCAGACAAAAAAATATCATTATTGCATGCACACAAATACACACACGCAAACATTCATTCTCTCTGTCAAACTAACACTACAGATTCCATCTGAACTCTAGAAACCTTTCCTTTCCTTGTCCTTTCTTTTTTCTTTCCTTTCCTACAAGACTTTCTGGCAGTTTCTCTTATAGTGCATATTTACAAATATCTCTGCAGGTCAATATGAGTTGTATTTTTGCTGACAAAGCATAACTACGTAGTTACAGATAGCACATAATTTAGAAGTCAGGATTAAAAACATTGGTCATGAAAACTAATAGAAACCTCTTGTTTTAAGATCCTGCTATGATTACATAGTTAGTGCATGAACTTCATGGCTGAAAAAAATGTTAGGTCACATGATACATCTTTTTAATACGAACCTGAGTAGTGTGGGTGGTAATGTAGGATCTTGTGGAGAAAAGTCCATATTACAAGCTTCTCTAGACTGAGATACCTGAGGGTCCTTGCCTTAGTACATTCTTCCTCCTTTAGAGATTTCCAACATGTCATGTTTCCATCTTCAACTGTAGGCATTCCTGAGAATTCTCACTACCTTTACACCAAAAATTGCTTACTTTCTCTTCTTCCTCTGGTACTTACAAGACGTGTTATCTGTGTTCAAACTAAAGTCAATTAGGAACATAGTGAAACATGAGCTGGAAAGGATATAGTGGTATTGTTTTGCTAATAGATAAAAAATTGCTACTATCAGAGAACTGATGGTGCTTTGAATGGCTTCATTTAATGAACATTTTCAGATGAGTATATCATGGTTCTGGTGGAAGAAGCGCTATCTGACTTGTTGCTCGTCTTGTGATTTATTTTTTTGATATTTTGTTGAAATCAAATAGGATTCTGCCTACAGATATGCACGTTTGCTTAAAGTTTAGATCTGATTTACTGTGAGCTTCTAAGATGATCAAATTCTAGTAAAAAAGCACAGCTAGACATATCTCAACTGAAACTTGATGCAATATTGATTGAAATTTTACGTAAGTGATGTAAATTATTTCTATGAGATGTCCAAACATATAAGATTAAAAAAAAACCCAAACCCACCACTATTTATATGGACTTTGCCAGGACCCAGTATGTGTCTGATACCCTACCAAAGTTTCACTAAAAATGTAGACACATTCCTACATTTTATACATAATTTAAAATTATCATTTACCATAAAAGAAGGCTTGTTTACATTTTCATGTTCAGTTTTTATGTAAAGAACTTTTAGACAATTTCTTTCCCTTGAATTACAATGGTAAAACAATAGTAGAATGATTACTTCAATTAACACAAATTACATGCCAGAAAAAAATACGGGAAAGCATGGACTACTACACTATCATTAGTACATCTTTATGGTTCTTGGTTGTTACTTATGCTGTAGCCTGCCTGTTCTCCAGACAAAACAGAGCCATGTCCCTTCTTTCTTCCTGTTTCCAGAAGAGTAAAGATCTTTCCATGCCATACTGTTGTCTTTCATGCTAACAAATATGGGAGTTACTTAATCCTTATTTATAAGACTTTTGAAAATATCTTATAACAAGCCAAACAAACTGAAGTACCAAAGTACAAAATAAGAACTGAAGCAATATATGCTCAAAAAGATATTTCCATAGTGGTTGGATTGAGCAGGAGAAGCGATTGTAAGTCTCAATTGAAGTCTGGTCTTGAGTGTTTTAAACTATTTTTTCACCTGGTTTCAGGGTACCGACCCTTTGTCACTTTGCAGTAGACTCTTATGTCTCACAACCTCCTGCTATTTGGTTGGTTTTGTTTTTGTTTTTTTTCTCAGTGACATCACATTTTTCCTTGGTTGTTTCAGTGGCTGCTTGTTTTCTCTTCCATGTTGATGCAATCCACTGTACATGTCTCTCAGCTTGTTGCTTCAATTAACTTCTCAGTGGACCCCCTGGCAACTTGCATTGTCTCCCACTGCTGTTTCCTATCTCCCTGCTGCTTTTTATCACTTTGCTTGTATTTTGGTGATCACTAACCGACTGCTTAGACTATTGTTTGGAGCACTAGTGATTCCCTGCTGATTTTATCACTTATTCCCTACAGATCTTTTCTTAAACTTGTATTTTGTTCTCTATCCAATTTTGATATTAGATTTCTGGCTGTGGGACTCTATAAACAAATCCAAGGTACCTTTCCCAGAAACATTCAATCTATTTAGAAGATACTTATTTTTCTCTGAATTTCAAACATTAGAAGTGGTTATGTGAGACCAAAAAAAAAAAAAATCCAATTAAAAGAAATGTTAGTTTTTTGATCTATGACTATATTTTTCCTGTGTTTGTTTTTGTACCTTATTGCCAGTTACTTGTAAATTATGTGATGTAGACTAGTAAATGGCACTGTATCACTTCTCCATTTCCCATTCAAGACACGTTAAGTATCTGTCCCTGCTTGCAAACTTCGCTTAATCCCTTGCAACATTAATACCCTATCTTTTTATAGTATTTATTATTTTCAGAACTTTGCAGGGAGACTTTCGGTCTTATGGGAAAGTCAGAATAATGACTTACAAGTCAGAGACCAGAATTGAATTGTATATATCACAAATATTTTAATATTATTTATTAGAAATATTATTATAATCACTTTTTTCTAGTCATTTTCAGTCACTCTTCATCATGATGTACATATTTCAGAAGCAGCTTCTTAGCTCCAACAAAGAATTGTTCATGCAAACAACATAGTGCCTGGAAAAATCTTTTAATTGCGCTATTGGAGGCCTTTTTTTTCTTTATGTTTTTAATAAGATTCACGTTCTGGACAATATCTGTGTTTTTCAGTGGGCCTCATTCATTGATTCATTTTCAAAACTTTATTCAGTCTATTATTTATCTTCTACTTGTGATATAAATTTAGTTTCTAATTAGAGTGGTTTTGGAACCAGTTGACCTCTTGCTTATGTTCCTCTTTAAATCTTGGTGTGACCAAAAGAATACCTTTACAAATAAATTTATACCAAGTTTTGTAACATATTGTTGCTATTGTGAATGTCATTCTATTTTAAATAAGAAATTAATTTAGTTGAGCCCAGACTTTGTATTTGTAAGGCATTATTATAGCTGGTGTTAAGCAAGTTATACCAGTACCGAATAACAAGAATAAGGAATCATTCACACCTGTGCCTTCTTGTACATTGAATAATTCTGCAAACTTTATGGACTGAGAAGGCTCATGTTGTCATAATTTTCTGCCTTGCACTCTATTCTTGAATTTTGGATTATCATATGCATAATCTGTTTGGGGGGGGGCACACCTAGTATACCATTTCTGTTACTGTACATGACAGCCATTGTCAGACACTGTATGACTCAGAGATAAAATTTAACTGTATGTGTGTATAAGGACAATGTCAAAGATTTTTATTATCTGTGTAATCAGTTTTTATAATTTTTTGTGCTAGTCACTGGTTGTTTTTTAATTTGAAGCCATTAAGGTGAATTTTTAATTTATTGAACAGGGCTTATTATTTTCCAAGTGCATCCGGAATACCTTATTCTGTGAAATGCATTTAGAAATAAGCTAAAACCAATTCAAATCTTCATTTACTTTTTTTGAGCTCTGTAAGTAAATTTCTGAATGGAGTCTTCTAGTACCTATTTTGTGCACATATGCATTCAGCAGATTGTTACTTCATTAATAAGATCAGAAGAAAATTGTTTATTTTTTGTAGCACTTTTGAATGTTATATAGTGAGAATACGAATAAAGTTAGTTGTGTAATACACAAGAGATTATGTATATTTCACTAGAGATTAGTGGCAACATTTGTATTAGATAATTTCTTTCCAGAGGATGAAAGACCTGTATCAAAGTGTGCAGTAACTTCTAACTATAGGTATGTGGGAATATACACAGAAACAGGTATATGCAAGAGCCCAGCTTCATTTTTCTGGTAAACTAGTCTGAGAACTAACATACTTTATATTTCATTGATGAAAGGATGTTTCATAGTTCCATCACAAATTGCTCTCTCCCAATTACAGTCAGACAAAAAAAAAAAGAAAGAAAGAAAGTTGGAAATGTGATTTAAATACATAAGGAACATATGTAAATAACAATGAACTACTCATCCTGCACAGGAAACCATTCAGTGGAAATTTCATATTTACACAGAGACATATGGCACTATACAGTCTTCTTTAACAATCATTCTAAGTAAGAAAAGTAAATTAGGGACTGTTTGTCTTCGGTATGTGTTAGCACATACTAAACAAAAGCCTGCCCTGTTTATTACCAAAACACATAGAAACTGCACTGAACAAGTGGAATCTTGCATGATAGTTTGAGATCTATGAACATCAAGATTAAATCTCAAGATATTTTGAAGACTTCATCTGACAATATATTTTTAATGTGTTAAAAGTGTGTAATGCTACCATATTTTTGTTGCTGAGGCATTAGGGACTTGCTAAGGTGAAGTGTTTTGTCAACTATACAAGTCCAGATTGTCAGATCAGATTTAAATAAACAGCAGGTGATGGTTAAGAATTTTATCCTGTGGATTAACTTTGTGTCAATGCCAATAGTAAAATTCTTTACAATGTTAAGTATTACCATAAGCTTCTGTCACAGCCAAAATAAGTCCTTTGCTGTACTTTATTGTAAATATAGAGTGTGCAAATGAAATCTTGAGTCAGTCAAGAGTAAGAAAAGATAGTAATTTGTCGACTGTCCATGTTCCACATGCATCTACTATGACTACAGTTTGGGTCTGAAAATCTTCTGTGAATGTAAATAGAAGGGATATGGAAATATTGTAGTGGATTCATTAGAGATTTCAGTCTCCTACCTGTTGAGGATGCTAAGAAAATGTGAGCTAGGCAGTTTTCAGAATTCTGTAGTGTAGCTCTGATTTGGTAGTCTGTCTAAAATTTCGAGTGAATTTCAACTGTCTGAATTTCAGTTGAGTAGCCGCCAGTAGTTACAAAAATGCTTCTGGATTCTATGATTATGATGTGGAAGGGTGACAGTATTTTCTTACTGAAAAGGAAGACTGACACTATCACTAAGGAAGGACAAACCTATGGAATGAAGAAAGCTCAGACTGAGAATAGCTGAATTCTGGTTTGGGTTCTGTCAATGGCACAACACATGAAGATGAGGAGCAATTTTGTATGAATATCAAAGGGAATCCAACTGTTTTATCAAACAATAATCTTAATCACTTTCTGCTTCCATTTCCCAATCTAGAAAATTAAAATACTTAATCTTCTGCAATCCATGTATGTATGAAGGTCTAAATGGATTTAAAACAGTGCTATTAAAACTGTGTCTACAAGTTAGTGACATACAATCTATTCTGTATTTTGAGTTTACTTTATAATAATGGGATTTATGAGTACCTGTTGAAAGGATACACAATTCTTTTGTATGAAATTAGTATATGTTTAATAGAAACAGTTGCCACTATCTTCAATATTATTAATGGTAACAGATATCAAATACTTTTTATTCAAGCCAGAAGGTTTTTCATAGAATCAGATGGAATCTTCTGTTTCTTTTGTGCAAGAAAAAGCACCATCAAAAGAGATAAAATGTTTTGTTGATTTATTTTGTAGATGTCTTGGAAATATTAGTCATATATGAAATCCAAGATGATGTTAGTCTTGTGGCTATTTTAAGGTCATCTAATCCAATTATGATGCACATATTAAGAAAAACTGAGTTGGCACATCAAACAGAACTCGCTTATTTCCATGTTCAGTTATGAAACCTAGTTCTTCAGTAGAAGGTCCAAGTCTAAGCTATCATTGGTGTTATTTTTTGGTTAAACTTAGAAAATGAATAATAGGGAAATTACTCAGAGCAAGTAGAAACATAAATTATCTTGTTTCACCAATGTTAGTAACTCAGGTCTGCATACAGCCACATTAGTAAAACTGTACTTCTCGTGTAATCTAACAATAGATTAATGCAGCCAGTTTGCATCCAACCCTAACAGATTGTATATGAAGAGTTGTGCTCATCTAAACAGATTTACTGTCAGCTTAGGTTTCCATTAGTGCACTTCTGTGAAGATAGTCATACATCGGTAATAGTCCCTGATCTAAAACAAGAAAATGTCAATGTGTTTAAGATAGTATTTTAAATCAGCTAGGACTATCAACTATTCCTGTTGTTACTTGCTTCTTATACTTCATTTTGATTTAAATTTGTTTGAGAGAAGTAGACTCTACAGTGGAGTATGCATATCCACAGCACTGAGGAGACTCAGAATTCAGACTCACAAAATTACTCAGAGCTCAGTTTTATGAAATATTTTGGGGCTTACATCCTATTTCTACCAGTGAAATATACTGCTTTTCTTCCTGTAACTGAAATAAATTGTCCATCATATCTAAATGTTTCCTACTTGCATTTGTTCTCCTTGTTCTTCTCTGAACTTCTCTCAACATCCATATTTTTATTGGATGTTAAAAGAGAATACATAAGTGGAGAACACTCCAAAGAAACAGAAACCTCAGCTAATGGGGTCTCGAAAAGTCCTACACTTATGACTACTTGTTTAGTTAGAGGAGGTTTTGAGATTTCATTGTTTGATTGGTTTTTCTTGAGCTGTGAAAACAGATGTTGAAAGAGTAGCTTTACTGTGAATGTCAGCCTGGGCTGAGTGTGTTAACACAGCTGTAGCTATAATTGTTCAGATTTTGCTTTCATAATAAATAATGACAAATTTGGAGTGAATCTACTGAAATAAGTGAAATTATTATAGATTTACACTATTGCTGAAGGTGAAGTTAGATTTGTTATTGTATTGAATAATCAAGTCAGGCTGGATATTAAATAAGGAAAAATGTGGAAAGCGTGAAATACTGATTTTCTTCATATTGCTTAAATATGTCAAAAGATACATGATAGAACTTTCTTATCAATTGCAGTAATGTTATTGGTGCACCTTACATTGTATCTTTACTGTAAGAAACATGCTTACATTTCTGTATGTTTTTTGTAAAATTATCCATATACATATATACTTTATAATAGTAATATTTGCATTAAAACATGCTGGTTGCATAGAACAAATTGCACTCATCATAAATAGAGAACAAGGCTTAACAAAATTCTGATGCAGAACATCATATAGGACACAAATTAAACCTTAAATTGTACATTACACCACAGAAAAGGATTTTAATAGATACCTGTTTCAGCATGGATCCAGTAAATTTAAAATCTGTTGCACTGAATGCATATTTTTTAATTCTCTATTTTATATATATTACAAAGTTAGACTGAAGAAGTGTTCATAAAACAGTTAACAAATTCAGAACAGATATCATTATTTACTTTTTCATACTGAAGTATAGGAAAGAGTTAAAACCAGTAGTGATCACAGATATATTTCACTGTCTAGGCATGACAGTATAACTTGAAAACAACATGTTTATATGTTTAAGGATTGTAAAATGAATACTATGGATTCATTTGGAAATGACTATAATAGCAGAAATAACTTTCTACTTAAATAAAAATTCGAAAGCTCTAATTTGGAAGAAATAGAGTCCATATTCAGTCTTTAAATGTTGCGATTGTTGCATAAACATAAATGCGGAACTGCTGCCAGGATTGATAAATTATGGATACATTTTTATCATGGTTTTTCTGTCTTGTCCTAGAAAATATAGTTTTGTCAAATAATACCCACTGACTCCAGAACTGCAGATTATCCCCTATAGCTGCAAAATAAAAAACTAAGATTCTTACTCTGGTTTTCCAGAATAAGAATTTTGCTGGTTTTCCAGCATCAGTACATCTTATGCTGCTGAAAGAGAAACAGAAGGTGCAGGCAGGTGCCACTTCTCTCAAGAATAGTCCCAAACCCTCCAGTATCAAGTAAAATCACAAAAATCAGAACGATTTTTTTTTCTCTTGTAGAATAAATGGAAATAGAAACCTAAAGAATAAAGGTGTGATACAAGTTGTTATTTTGTTACTGTGAGAGCAAGTGTTCGGATGAGGAAAGATAAAACTTAGTCACTTAATTCTTTTGTCTGTGAAACAAAACATACAGAGACATTTTTTGTTCTCTTTTCATTGAGCTTTTACTTCTGTCGATATATTTGCCTACATACTCTTGAGATAAACCTCAGATCTCAACCAAGTAAGAAACTTGTCTATCTCAAGAGTTAGGATTTTCCCCTTTTTTTTTATTGCAAAGTATTTTCTTGAGTACCATCTGCTTTCTCAGATAGTCTCATTACTGTGGGAAAAAGACTCTACTCACTGAAGATGGTACAAATGCCTCATCAGGACCAAGCTGAGTTGAAGATGCATAAAGCCTACAACAGCCAAGTTCTTTGTACTTAAGTATCAGTCATTTGAAAGCATCTGTTTTTTGAGGATAAATGTATCTCTGGCTCAGATAATGTAGCTAGCAAAGAGGACGTAAGAAAATAAGTATCAAATTACATACTTTCGGAGTTTCACTCAGATAGTTCTTTGATGGACGCTATAGAAATACCTTTGAGTTTTATCTGAACAAAGGTAAGATAATGTATTTCATTTATACAGATTTTCATGACCAAAACTCTGTGGAACTGCATCATTCTTTTAGGTATATGGTTGCACAGTTATTTTCTATGTGAATAGTGATACAACACTCAATTATTTTAATAGAATGTCTTTTCCTTCTCAGTTTTGTATCTAGAAATGAAATAATCACAGAACGCTTCAATATTTTGTTTCACAGACATAGGTAAAGTATAAGCTTCAGATGTTTTCTTTTTTTTCATTCAAGTCACTGTGTCTAAAGATGCTTCTCATTCCTACAGCTTGTAGATGGACAGAAATAATCTTACAATCCTAAACCTTTAATAACAGATGGAACATAACTGATACTCACTAAAACTTCAGTTTTAGTGGTGGAAATTGCTAAGGCCAGGTCTAACAAAAGATTCCAGCTGTTATTACAGACAGTATTACAGTACAGACACGTCCTCCACTAGTAGTAGCAACAAAAACAAGAGACTTTCAAAGATGGATCAGCCTGCCATGTAAGCGTGGTACACATTTTTACAGCTTTGGTAGGTAAAAGAATGTATTAGGACCCTCCCTCTGTGGCAACAGTTATGGAAGATAATGAAAGGGTATAAGGGGAAGCAAGAACTCAGACATGCATATTTATACTCATATTTAATATACTCTGAGAGTATATTTTACTTGTTTGGTTTCAGATTTGTCTTTTGCAATTGCCTACTCCGTTTGTCCTCCAACATGGTGTTCCCTTGTCAAAAACTTGTGTTTCTAAACCCTAACTAGTACATAGCTAGCCTTATATATCTGAAGAAGGTCTTCATACATCTAGGAACTATAAATTTAATTTAAAAATCCTTGTAGATTATGGCTGAGACAACTGGTGTGTTGGTGAATCTTTTACCCATATGTATTTGAGAGCAGAATGGCAAATTGCAATAACAGAGTAGGTGGAACAAAAATGTCTCAGATTCACCAAGATTGCCCAAGTCTGTGTTCATCAAAAACATTTTTCCAGCTTTTTGCCTTTCTTGTCTTTGGTATGTTATGTGTGAAATGCTTTGTCATTATCTGGCCATTATTACTTGTATAGTTAACACCATGTTAATCCTTTCATAGTTTTCTGAACAAAGTGTAATCCTAGTACTAGTTGAATATATCCTTTAAAACTCCTGTCACGTCATTGCTCTGATGAACAAAATCTCAAGTCATCTGTGTTTAAACAATCCAGTAGTAAGAAGAACTTTTATTGTATTTATCACAAATAAATACTATGTTTATCATTAGATAACCTTAAAATCATTGCAAATCTTATAGATACCTCACAGCAACCTACTGATGTTGTTACAAATCCATTTGGCTTGTAGGTCTTTCCTGTGGTTCTAAACACAGATCCAGTGTATATTTTATTAGGATCTGTGGAAAAGAATTAATGAATGAGGCCTTACTGTATGTAATACCTATCGTTTGCAATGGTAGGTTATGAACCTTTAAGAACAAAAGGAAGATGAAATGTCAGTTGTATCTCTGAATCCAAATATTAGTTAAAATATTGCAAGCACTTTGAATTTGTTGGTAATAGGTGTCTTATTTGATGGAGTTTTATTTTTATCATGCATAGGGACAGATAGAGAACTCAATAAGCCATTATTAGCTACAGAAAGGCAGCAGCCTAGGGAGAGGAGAAAGAACTGGCTAGTTCAGGGACTGGTCTATTTACACAGATCTCTTCTTTCTTTGAGAAAGACAGTCACTGTTTCCTGCCTCCAAGTCCATCTCGGGTGACAGGATTGTTTTGTCCTTCCCACCAGGTCATTCAGTCCAATTCTCTAGCCAAGCTCTGCTCCTTTTCCGGTTTGCAGTCATGCCTGAAGCCTGGCACTAGGGGCATACTGAGTGTGGAAGGGAAGAGAGCAGGAAGCTAAAGCAGTATGGATTTGTGAGTACTGGGAAGGAGTAAACTAGGTATGATGGAACAAAATTAGGTTTTGGATGGGAAAAGAGGAGCCCCCCCCCCCCAAACTTCCCACACCCCCCGTCACAATTACAGTTCCCAACATAATCAGCTTGATCTCCTTAAATCTCGTTGTTCTGGAGTTCTCTCTCCACTTCCCCAGTTCCCTTTCTTCCCTTTCTACATCTCTTAACCACCTCATTTGTCTCCAGGTCCTCAGCATCGCTTTTGAGGCTACTGTGAATCAGGTTTCATGAGATCTGTGTGCATCACTCCTTTCAGCTGTCTTTCTCTTCCTTCTTTTACTCCTCTTAGGTATCCTTGCTTATCATAATGTATTGATTTTTGACTGCATGGAGCATGACCACAGAGATCAACTTTTGAGGCATTTCTCTAGATCTGGCAGTCTTCTAAGTGCAGTCTCAAAAAAAGAAACCTTCTAAAAGCACTGATCTCATTTTCCCTTGTGACCTCTCAGATTCATACTTCTATGTTATTATGGGTTTTTTTCTTTTAAAATGACAGCATGTATCCATGGGGTCATATGGTCAATTATCTGATTAGGCTGAAAGTTAAGCTTAACAACAACAAAGAAATTTTCTTGGCTGAATCAGCCTCTCAGACACAGGTGTGCAAGTTCCTAAGCTGGAAGCATCTAGAAATTCACAATGAAGGAAAGAAGGAAGACTGTTTTAAATTTGGATAATATATTAATCATTTTAAGAAAATGAATTTGATTCCAGTTTAGGCCCAACAGTTTATTTTAGCCTTGATGTTACACTGTGAGAAATTATGCATAATAAAATGAAGAACCTGTAACTCCCACAGGGCTTCTGGCACAAGTATTTGGTAAATAAATTAAGTCTTCCTATCATCTCTAAAAGAACACACACAGGAGTATAACATTTTTAACGTACAAGAGTGTAACTGTTTTTTCTAAATTCTCTTCCATCAAGGAAGCTTGTAAAGAGAGTGGTTGTACCACTAAAAATGACGATTTTCCTAACTTGCTAGAGAAAATTTTAAAGTTGTTGAAAGTAATCTGGTTTTGCTGTTAAGAAACACAATCAGATTCAGAAAAATCTGATTTGTAGACTATCTTGAGTCCAAGAGAATGCTGAAACCAATTTTACAGAAATACATTATGTGATTCCAGAATAAGTACATTTGTTTCTCAATGTAATCCATGGAGGATCAACAGAAAAGCTTGTGAGACTAATGTGTTAATGTCATATCGTGAGAAATAAAATTACATGTCAACATGAAAGACTATTCTAAAAATAATAATGTAAGTAATACATAATTGGTGTCATAGTGCTACTGGCAATTGAAAATGATGCAGGAAAGGAGGTTTTGTCAAATGTGGCTACATTTTTGCATAGAATATGGTATTTCTTTCATATTATCGATATATATGTAGCTAGATGTGATTACAGAACTCAATCTAAGCAATTGTATAGTCTATGTAATTATATTGTTTATACAGAGGATAAGAGCTAGGCTGAAAACTAAGTCAGGAAACAAATGTACATGTTTTGCCAAAGAAACACATTTTGTGTTACTGAAATTCATATTAAGATTCTTAATCTACCTGGTTTTTAAAGTAGTTGAAATGTCTTTGTTACTCGAATTAAAATGATGCAGTTTATAGGTTGAAAGTACATCCGTACTTTGAGTCTGTCACCTGAAATGCAGGTTTGAGTTGGAAAATGCTTTTTCTAGTTTGGAATTCTGCCCATAAATTCACTTTTTGCTTTTATTTCTGGTCTTCCTTTGAAGCTATACAACCAGCTCCTGATATCTATGCTCTTATTCCCTGAATCCACAAGTTTTTCTGAAATTACGTTTAAGTCTTTGAAGAATAGTAATGATTTCCTCTGTTTGTGAGGAGCACAGATTCTCCCTGTGCTTGAAATGCTTTTTCCAAAATGCATGTCAAGCTGTTTCGTAAAACCTTTCTTATGCCATCACCTTTTCTGGTTTTATACCTTCAGTTGCTGATTTTTGTGCACTCTTTGTCTTCACATATGTTTCTGAGACAGCTACATCCAGTGTTAGTTGGATGTTACTAACAGTAAAAATGTATTTACTTTTGTATTTTTGTATATAATACAGTGGGATGTTAGTATAATTCTGTTGGAGTGTAGGAGATGCAGAAGCCTATGCCATTTGCCTGAACAGTGGAGTGAAGGGGCAGATTCCTGACTTCGCACAGGAACCATGCAACTGCATTATCCCACCGATACTCATACTGTAATGGGTAACTGAAGAGTTTATGAAGCTGGAAAGAGGTGATGTAAAACTCAAGAGAGAACAACTAAGATGTTCAAGAAATTTCAAATCATCACTGGAATAATGTGATGCATTTTAGAGCTTGAAAAAATTAGCTGTTACCAAAAAAAAATTAGAAATATGTACACATTGGTAGGATATAAGAAACGGTAATTGTGTTTAGATGATCTATGTCCAGAAATATTCTGTTTGTGAGCTTGTATAAGCTCTTTTAGTATCTCTGATAATGAAATTTCAAATACATTAAACACATCAGGATGATTCCTGTCATCCTCATATCCATTCCACTCTGTACAGACATTATCAGATGTGTTATCAGATCCATTAGTTTTGAATTGAAATATGAATCAGCAGTTTTTATCATCACGTCAAACTTTATTATCAAGACTGATAATTACATCTTGCCAATATCCATCATGTCACCTATTAATAGTCTTATGAAGTCATGTCTCAGATTCCTTAGTTTATCTCTTGAATGTTTTTTTTTTCCCAGTGTGAGTAGCTCAATAAATTAGCTTACTGTTTTATGTGAAAAAGTACAGTTCATATTTTTTGTCGTTGCCTATAAAATTGTTTCTGTACAGTAGCAATATGCTTAAAAATCTGTATGGTTCAACTGTGACAGTATGCACATTGTAAAACTAGATGCAAATAATACAGAGCTCATTCTCAGAAGCACCTGAATATTTCAAGTTTACATAACATTTGTTTCTTTGCTGAGGAAGTATGGAGATATGGGTACTTTAATTTAATAGAATTTTAGATAACTGATGCACACTGAGGGCTTTGTCTTTTCACTTTGGTTTGGTGGCTTGTATTTTCTTAAGCATATGGCTTTCTTTCCAGTAATTTCATCCCTCCCTATGACGTAAATATTTAACAAACTACAAAATTAATGTTACAAGTTGTGAGAACAACAAAAATGGATTGTGTCCAACTCTTGTGTTTTTAACATGCTATTCTATTCTAAATTCAACATTTTTTGCAAGTCCTTCCTGAGCAGTGTAATTATGTATCATTTCTGGGTCATTGACTCAACATGCAGTTGACAATTTTTAAGACCAAATAAAATGTACTTTGATTTTCAATAATGTTCTTACATTCAATAAGGGTACATGCTCTGACAGAAATGGTACAGGAAAGCAGATGTTCTCATGGAGTTTGACACCTTCTCTTAGCTAAATCTATTGGATTCTGCTTTTCTAAATGCTGTGTACAAACCAACAACACAGTAAACACGTTAGAAATATAAGCTGGCTGCTTATTTTTCTCCACAGTCAATTCAGCCATAGTAGTAAGTCACAGAAGTACAAAGTCAAAATGCAAAAAATTACCTCATTAGCTCAGGGCAATTATTTCTCAGTGAATAACATTTTGTTTGTTTTCATTAATGCTCTCAGTGAGATTGTTTTTACAAATACACATTTGTAAAATTATTTGTCCTTTTTTGTTGTTGGAAATTTGATTTACTCATATTTTCTTATTTGAAATGTCTCATATGTTGATTACAGACATTTTTAGGTTTTGGGTTTATCAAGGGGAGTTTTGGGTGGAGGAGAAATTAATTGTCCATTGCTTAAACATAATGGTTCTCACCAGGTTTTTTTTTTTTAAAATGATACTGTAACCGCTAAGTGTTGGTGCAAATACACCGCAAAAATGGAAAAGAATACACATGAACATGTGACATGCACCTTTGTAAAAAGCATTTTCTGTTTTTAAATCATCATTTTGCTAGCATGAGAATGAGACCTGTAACACTGCCAAGTTAGAGGACAGGCATAGTGTTTCATGGAAAAAGAAGTTATTTTTATGATCTTCACCTTACACCTTTAGAGAATAACTACTATAAATTTTCTAGCAGTAGTATATAAAACTGAACTTTTAAAAGAAAATGTATGATTGAGTTAATCTTTTTACATAGATATCTCTATCTGTTCATCCATCCATTGTTTATTATTTTTGTCCTTTCATTTTTTATCTCACAAGTAGAACTACATATCTTCTTGTGAGTTACCACTTCACTGATTAAAATGTTGCCTTTTGTTTATAATACTGCTGCTGGAAATAAGTGGTTTCTTGCTATTACTAACTACTGGGGGTTTACACCAGTGTGTAAAATTCCAGAGCTCTACTTTCTCCTAATAATGTGTAGACATATTTTTTTTTAATTCTTTCATGAATATTGCATTCTTGAAAGATACAGCTCTTCTGAAGTTTCCCTACTGCATTTTTTTTAACCAACTTTTTTATTCTGCAGTGCACAAAACATTTTTTCAAGATAATTTCAGGGCACAAATTACAAGCAAACATTGAATTCCTGATTCAGTAATTCTTCAGAAGCTTGATGTAATAGTTGTATCCATGAGTCTTTTTGTGGATCTGGTCTTACTTGTACTGAGAAATTTCACAATAATTCCCACAGTTTAGACCTTTGCAGTTCAAAGCCTTGCTGAAGTCTTTTTTGCTTTATTTCTTTGATTGACACTTGTAGTTTTCTGCTTTTAACACCAACATTGTCCTGGTGGGTCTGTATATATTCACACAGTAAATGAGCGAAATTAATTTCCTTGTATGAAATTTTACTAGAGCTATAGTTGTTGCCCTGTCAAAACCCCATGTTTATCTATGAATGTCCCGAACTTCAGTAACATGAATAGACTTGATGATGGTATTTTGTATTTGTTATGAGTTCTAAAGATTGATTGAGAGAAATCAATTTAGATAGACATTTCAAATGTTTAATCTATATTTATTCTTCCTGAACACACTTTCGGTAGAGTTTTTTTAAACATAGTTCTGAGTTTTCTGTGAAGAATTGAAATACATATGCAGGAAAATATTGGGTATCTAATGTTTTCCTAATGACTATTTAGAGAGCAAATAGTTAGATTTCAATTTGCACTCAGTTTTGTGGCTACAGACAAGAGAAGCTATCTTTTGTACATTTATCCGTCATATCACCATCAAACCCAAAGTTTCCTCTTGAGCAATTTCCACAGAACGACTTTTGCTTTATAAATAGCTAAAATTCAACATGCGTCAGGAGGGAAGTGATGACAGAAGTCTACATTGTCAGCAAGTATAGCCTTTGCTTGGCAGCATGCTGAAAGGAGGTGAAGGAAGTTGCTTCTTCATCTTCATAAATGCCCATCTCTTCCTTCAAAATGACCAAAACCAACAGCAAATTGTTACAGCCATGTGTGAATGGCGAAAGAGTTTGATTAAATTGGGAAATTTATCTATTCTTGCCCAAAACAGCTTCCTCCTAATTTATTTAAAGATGAGATTAATAGACACAGAAAGCATTTTAAAAGTGCATTAGAGACTGATACTGTATGCACGTCTGCTAATTGTTACTCAGTCCACCTTGCTAAAACAGAAATTAATATTTTTTTTCTGATGTATCTGGTATCTGAATGTTTTATGACAGCTGAGATTGTAGATTAGCAGCATAACTATATATGAATTGCAGATATCTACAATGGTTTTGCACAAAGAATGAATCACATAACAGGAAATAGGTTGGATTTTCTTTTTTCACCACTAGTCTGTGAGGCAGCTATCGTGCTATGAAGCCAAGAAGGAATAGCAAAACTGTGAGTTGGAAGGGAAGCTTCTTTTGAACATGAAAGTGCTTCTAGGAATGATAATTGCAATTCTGGCCTTAAATCAGTAAAGCACTTAGAGTAACTGCATTTAAAACTTATGTTTACAGTGAAGTATTCATTGAGTTGAGGCTTCAGCAGGTGGCACTATTCATTCAGGATCGTTTAGTAGGAAATGGCACATTTTTGAACCTTGTTTTCATTCAGTGAAAACATGTAAGTTCAATGCAGATTCTCAGCTGGTGAAGCTGTCAGAGCACCATTGAATAGGGCTGAGACACAAGGCACAGGGTCTGGCTAAGGGTCTGCTTGGTATTTAAGTTTGGAAACTGGCTGTAAAAAGTGCTGAATGTTGTACTCCCCTCATATTGAAACAGCCTTCTCTCTTAGTGATAAGGAAGAAAAAAGCATTTTAAAGACAGAAATTGCTCTTAATAATGTACAGAATATTTAATGTATGTCAGTAAAAGAATTATTTTACTCACCATGGAGTTTTCAATTCAAAATACCATTAAGCCCAAATAGTTGTGTTTTTCTCCTGGAATTACTGTTATAGCTACTACATGTCTTCTCAAAATATATGTTTGCAATAGTTTTTTGTATTGTAACATATTTTTATATGTGTACGTACTATATGCATGTCTATATATATCTTTTTGTATATATATGTATACTATAATTTTGAAGAGTCAGTGTTTATATGCAACCTGCCCTCACTTGTAAAAAATAACGAAGTGTGAAAATATAATTAGAAGAACAGTATTCGCTTCATTGAAAAGGCTTTGATTTAAAAAAAAAAAATTCTAGATGTAAAAGACGGGTTTTGGTGTGCACTTCCTTCACTTGTGCATCTTTGTATAATATTAATCTCTGCATATATGTAGTAACTTGTCTGAAGAAGAAACTTAAAATATATTTCTTCAATTGAGCTAACACAACATGGATCAAAATAGAGGCATTTAGCATATTGACCTAATATTGAACTTTTGCAAGAGTGCTTTCCAAGTCAGTAATTGTAATCTCTTTGTAAAGTATATGGCACTGTATTGATTGAGGGCCCATCACTTGTGTCTAGTCAGGCATCTGAGCCTGCTGATGATAACATTGACATCTGCAGCAGGTAAAAAGGATTAGAGAATGTGTCTTTCCTTCTGGCTTCTCACTGCTTGTTCACTAGTTTAGTTATGTGGATTTCTGTACTGTCTTGGGACACTAAGGAATGTTTCAGTTGCAAAGTAATTTGTAAATATATGGTTATTTATTCACTGTGCTAGACTGAAGTGATATTAAATGCAAAAGTTTTTTTGTTTAAGATACACTATGGAGAATGACTCTGTAGTGGTTTTTAATGCTTGAAATGTAGTATTATAGCATAAAAAGTAAAATAGCCAGATCATATTCTAAGGATTTTATGCATATCCAGTTCAGCTTTGCAATTAATTACATTAGGTGAAATACACACATTTATTAGTGTCTGAAAAAGCTTTTCATCATTTTTATTACTTGCTTAGCACAATTAGATTAATGTTATCATTCTTACATGAATTTGTATTTTAATTGTATACCATATGTAGTATTATGATAGGGTGTTCAACATCTGTGGCAACAGACTGCCTACTTATAGACAGGTAAAATATTTCCATGTACGCCATATTTTGTATAGTAGCAATGAAATAATTTTAAAGAAATTGTCTTTCTGGATTTGTGCCAGTGAATACTAGAGAAAAGATGTCTATGAACCTAGAATCTAGAACATTCTGATAGAGGATCTTATAGAAGTTGAAGGAAAAAAATTAAAAATTGAAGAATTACTACAGAACGTTTAAGAAGCATGCACTTGCACTCTTGTTTTTCGGTTCATTATCAGATATCTTATGGTCAGGTTTCAGTTCACTAGGTCTTCTATGGCACTTGATAAGAAGCCTTTCAATGTGTTTGAAAAATTTCTCAGGACAGTTTGTAATGTAATCTGACCTGTATTGATTGATCTGTTCAAATCCTAGTGTTTTGCTCTTTTCTTTTTTTCCTGAATTTCACTTACTCTAGTCAAATCAATAGTGAAATAAATTAATAATTTAGAATATATTTTAGGAAATAAGATGGTACTAGAGCTGAAATTCAAAATATGGGCAAAAATCTGTCCCTAATATTAAAATCAACCCAAATGACAGAAGCTTATAAATAGATCTCTGTATTTACAGTGTCTGTTGAAGTATGTCTTAAAAGTATGGTTTGGATATTTTTCAGTACAGTTGGATTTTCAGCCCAAAGTTGTCTTGTCATAAATGAGTAACAAGCTTCATTCATAAAATTAATTCCATTTATACATTTATATTCAGTATTTTTTATCAACTTAGTTTACAAACTTATATGAACTATGGCTCAGTGAACAAAGATACACTTCATACTGACATGTATACAGAAAGAAATTGTGTTGTTCACAGAGTTGAGGACACTTACACCTCCAGAGAGAAGATGTTTATCCACAGTTAGGTGCAGAGAGTGCCAGAACTACCTCTAGATGCCTAAGGAAAGTATAATGTTTGAGGAGACTACATGAATCTAACTGCCTCAGGTTTGAAGGAAACAAAAAGGAGTCTATGAAAAAGTTGGCTACTTTAGCTAATCTCTTCCAAGAAATGTAACCGGAAATGGGAAATAGAGTCTTTGAGAGTGTGAGTCAGGAATTCAGCAGGTTGGCCAAATACTGGAGCAGTAGATACCTTATCCTAAAATAAGTGTTGTAAAGTGTGATATTCTTTCACCACTGTGTGTACACATTTGCTGTTACCCATTTTTCATGTTGTAAGCAAACACCTGAATTTGCTTTTTGCTTTCATTTGGCTGTGTTAAAAACAGTGTCAAGATAAATGGGCATTTGTTTCCCAAAAATCAGAGATTAGGAGTAAAACTGTCTCATAAGTGTCATGGGAGCACATCTGAAACTAAGATGCTGAGGGAACACTTACACTTCATGGAATACTGAAACTTCCGCTAATACATGGAGAATTTCTGGGTCTTACTGCCATTCTTTCTTTTCATGGCAGCATGGCTATCCTGGGAGCTGTGATCACCCTGGGCTTTCTGCTGACAGATTGTCATGAAAATCTCCATGACAGCAGTGCTTCATGGTAGGGAAGGGATTGCAGGAAAATTCCCCCCAGTCTGAAATAGAAGGTGCCTTTCTACTGGACTGCAAGTCTCTTCTTCCCAAGCTCTGTTTCTTAAAAATGATGCAGAGTTTGTCCCATTAAATATACTTCTTTAATTAAAAGCACTGGTATTTCATGCTACTGTTACTGCATGCATTAGTCATATGTTTTACTGTAACTAATCAGAGATATTAGAAAAGGTCTTAGAGTTACCTCTAGTTAGCCATCATGACACCAAAACTTGCTGTTGTATTATAGTTCTTATTGCCCCCAGAATATAAAATGTAACTATTTAATATCTCTTTGAACTACAAATAGAGTCATAAATATATAATTAAAATAATTATTTTATAATAGTTAAAATAACCTATGTAGGCTTGTTTATCTGTCTTTCCTTTTGTTCTTTTTCTCTTGCTTTCGTATCAGTTGTAAGAGACAGGTAGACATGAGGTTTATGCATAGGGATAACAGAAAAAAACAGGTTACAGTTTAATACTGGAATATAAGAAACCTGAAGGTTTGAATCTTATTCCTGGCTTTTCCTTGGTCAGCAGCATGCCAGGAAAGAAATCATAGTTTCCCTGTGTCACAACTTACTGCAGACTAACATTACAGCTAGAATGTCTGCCTACCTCTTAGAAGTGCTGTAAAGCCAAACAAGACACTCTCTACTTTGAGATTTGTAGATAAAATCTATCAGTGTCTTTACATTTGCATTTTTTTGTTAAGAAATGATAAATTAAATTGCTTTAATATGAAATATATTTTAAGTAAGACTAAATAATTAATTTTGGCTGAAGAAGAACGTAATAGTGTATGTGCTTAGGTATACATTTACTGCAACAAGAATTTCTATTATCTTGTCACTCACAGACTTTAAATCAGGATCTTGACCTTAGAACTCATTAACTGCTATAAATAAATATGTTACCATCACATACTTTTCTTTTGAGGATACATCTGTTTTCACCTGCTTAAGGACAGAGACCCAAGGTCGGAAGCCACATTCCTTTCCTCCTAATATAACTTACTTGCAGTCCTCTACTATACAATCACAATGACTGTTTCTTGAAATTATAATAGTATTGAAAGTTTTCTGAAAATGAACAGCTTGTGTCCCCCAAAAAAACATACTTTTTTTTTATTATTGTGATTTCTCCGTATAATTTATAAAGCTACACATTATCTAAAAACCCCTACTACTACAGTTAACTTTAGATAATATGAAACACAACAGTGTTTTGTTCACTTACATTTAGTAGATCAGTGTATTTAAAATAGCCTTCGCTAATTATTTCCATGCAAATAATTAAAAAAAATTAACAGAAAGTATACCCAAACTTTTAGAATTCAGTTCTCACTCTACTGTTTTCCCTTTTTCTAAGCATATGAAAGAGTAATATTCCTTCAGCCATGTTAGATTCCTGCCTTAGCTGCCCTCATCTTAGGTGGTGGGAAAAAGCAAAAAATTTCCCTCTGAGCTATCAGTGCTTGCCATTGTTTGATATTCCTCTTCTAAATCATGTTCTTTGGAAAGACTTTTTGAGCAAATAGGTTTTCTATCCTCTGTAAGAAATCCACTAAACCTGCTGTACTCTCTTTATGAGACTTTTCTTGAGTTTTGATGGTTCTTCAGCTTTGAAGTGTGATATATGTAATTGATTGTCTATTCACTACCCTTCCAACTGTATCTGGAATAGAGGTGAAGTAAGGATAATTGAGAAGTCAAAGCGGGAGCAAACTGAGAGGAGAGAATTTTGTCTCAACCACCCTCTGTAGCCTTCTGTTGCCCCTCTAACCTTCACCACACCAACCCTCTCTTCCCGCTCAGACTTCTCAACCACGTAAATCTATCCAATTTCTCCAGTCTTCCTTTTAAAATACCTTCCTTCTTAAATTACTAATCTTACCTGACTGCTTTCACCTGAAAAGTTATGTATCAAGGATTTTCTACAAGATGCTAAAAAATGTATCTTTATTGGGTTGAATTTTGTGCTAATACTGTTTCGCAAGCCAGCTTGTCCTGTAGTCTTAGTAGTATTTGGAAGTGGTATTAACCCACTGTCCACTTCACAAGGAAGTGTGACTCATTTCTTGAGTCAGTTTCATATATGTTTTTGATAAATGATCTGAAAATATACTCCATGTCTGATCCTTTAAAGTCAGTCCTCTAGATAATGTAAAAATCATGGCCACTAAAAGAATTAAAAATAGAAATAGATAGGATTGTGCATTTTGCATGCTGTCAAAACCAAATCTTTTATGCAATAATTTGTGTTATATTAAAGCATTGCAGGATTACTATCATTTTAAAAGATATAGTATTTAAAGAAGCATCACAATTTAAACTGGTGAGTTGCTGCAAAACTTATTTATGGAGTAAATGTATATTTAAAAATGTCTTTTTCTTAATAAACTTTATTTCTAACTTTAGTAGCTAACATTCCCAACAGCATAGCAATTAAATTTTATTCATGACTGACTCACATATTGCTCATATTTAGTTTAGCTGGGACGTTAAAATGGGATCTTATCCCTATATTTTACTGTTGTTGATATCTGTGTATCTACCAAGTACAAAGATAATGCTTAAGCCTTGGTAAATCAGTACTAAATGCTTGTACTAAACAACAGTGTTTCCACAACAAGAAATGTAAAAGATGTAAACAACAGTTATGCTTATGAAATGCGTAATATTTATCTGAAAATAGTTTTATTTTTTATTTTTGTGTAATCAATTAAGCTTACTTGAATTAATCAAAGAATGGATAACATTTTTAAAAGGTGTCATACCTCATACATAACAGTAGTCTACTCAATTTGAAAGTATAATTTGTTGTTTCTGTTACGGAATTTATAAAACATTTGTATTGTAAATATATTTGCAGCACTTCACTGTGTGCACTTCAGTGTCCTTAGAGAGAAGGTTATGACATACATCACAATGAACAATTAAGAGTGCATGAAACATATAGTCTTAAGGTCAGTGGTTTCATGTTAGTCCCTTTAGAGTATAAAGCTGAAGAATAAACATGGAGTGCTGCCCTCTTCAGCAAAGCAACATAGCTTTTCAGATGACATTTTGAGATGAATTGAAATGAATACTTTCAAGGAAGAGCAACAGCTAATGTTAATAAAAGTGACAGCAGTGAAATTGCCAAATGAAATTAAAATGAAGATGAAAAAAAGTATTGCAGAAACCTAAATGACAAACATGTTTAGGTTTTTATGCATGATAGAAAACCAAAAGTCTCATGGGTTTATGCAGTTATTTGTCAATCTTTTATCATTCACCTAAGAATTTTTGAATTGCCTTGGGAATTAGCTCTATCCCTTCCATTGCTTGGAAATTATCTGCAGCACTGTATATCAGTAGCAGGTCTGTCATTTTAAAATATTATTCCTTTGAACTGTGCATAAGATACAAGGATTCCACCTCCCCACCCCCACCCCCCCCCCCCGCCCCTATTTTACTGTTTTATTAAGAAAAGTGTGAAAGGAATTAAGAGATGGGATCCATTTAATAAGTCACATCTTTGATAACACTTGTGTGCTTCTTCATTCATATACTTTGGAGATGATAGCAAAGTTTGTTACAAGATTCTCACAATACTACCAAACTGATTCAAGAAATTGTTGCCTTGCACTACTGCTCAAATTCAGTTCACTAGTAAAGCTCCACCATTTTGAGAAGCTCCAAGTGATCTTAGTGCCTCAGAAGAGTCAGTCAACTAACTTTCTTGCTCCCTAATCCAAGTTATGAATAGAAGACCTGAGGAGAGGGGAAAGTTATCATATATGTAGTTTCTCATGTGTTCACTGCTAAGGATTCCTCAGCT
The DNA here is from genome assembly GCF_031877795.1 of Strix aluco. Taxonomy (NCBI): domain Eukaryota; kingdom Metazoa; phylum Chordata; class Aves; order Strigiformes; family Strigidae; genus Strix; species Strix aluco. Next base: position 38,727,744 of record NC_133934.1, on the reverse strand, counting down.
CTAATGCATGTAGCAGAAGATATGTCTTTGACATCCTGTTACAATAAAACTATGTATAATACGTATGTTAAATAGTAACAGAATCTTACCATTACCCCAAACCTATGAATGATCCAGTGGTGAGTAAAAGAAGAAACTAGACAGTGCTTGTGATATGTTAAGCTTAGACTGTGTTTCTTAGTCCTACCACTTACTCTTTCTGACTGAAAGAAATAATGTAACAAGACATCAGCTTTTGAATTTAATTTAACCCAGCTATTTGCCTGTTCTTGTTTACTTATTTTTGTCGTGTCACGTCAATTTTGATTTTAAACTATGCCTGAGATGCTGAAAATATGAGAAAAGTGTTTGTTGACTTTGGAGATCTCAGTTAAGTCTAGAAGTTGAGCTCTGTACAGCAAGAAAACCTTCTGCCTCTTCTAAAGTAAATACTAAAGTCATGAAAGTTGTGGACTTATTTTCTGTTTGCTTGCTTTTTCATGATGTAGTCTATCAGTCTGATTAGGAGAAGACTGAATTCCCTAAACCCTGCAACCTATTCTTTTTCCAGCTGTATTAATTTTAAACTGTCCTAACTATATCCATACCTATATGAGAGAAAGAAGCTGATGGGTTTAATTCTACTAATGGATTAATTACCTATGCTAAAATATGTCTTAAAAAGTATATGTATGTATGCTTTGCACAGAACTGTAATCCCATAGGTACATTTCTCAGCAGTCTTCCTTTTTAAAGCTTCTGGTTTTCTCAGAGGAGAAACTTAAAGTAATTAACAGCTTTGGGAAGAAATTCCTATCTGCTTTAAATTCTCACAGCCCAGGACATAAAGACAGCAAACTGCACCCTTTTTGTAGTGCTTTCTGTGAAACTGATGTAGCTCTGTGGCAAGGCATTTCTTTATCATAGCATGAAATTAAAACAAAAGAGGATCATGTGGATTTAACTATCTGGAAGCTTTCATTTATTTTGGAATTGGACTGGGTTATTAAAACAGTGCAAGTCACCCATTCTTTTCTGCAGTTTTAGGGTGAGCTACTACCTGACCTCTCATCCTGCCCCAGCTTAATAAGGCTCCAGAGTACTATATCTTGCTTGCTTGCTTGCTTGTGGAAGATGTATAAAACAAAAAATTGTGACATAACTTGAAAACATTCACCTCTTATGTTAAGCAGATATTAGCAAAGGGAGTTTTCTTTACTATCAACTGGCAGAAAAACCAACAAATTATTCCCAGCTTTCTTCAGAGCCTTCCCTTTACTCCATTTGTAACTCTAGGTTATTAAGGAATTGGTTTCTGTGGGAAAAGTACTAGCAGTGAACACCTGCCAAAAGGACAATCCCAAATTACCTTGTTAGGCTCTAATCTCAACTGAAAATTAATTTAGATATTAGACACTTAATAAATCTCTCCTTCAAACCATCTGTTTGCTGCTCCCAAACAACTAGGGCTATGCCTGCACTGCAAAAATAGAGGTCCCAAACTGTTTAACCTAGCACAGCTCTAGTGAAGAAGGTTTAGACAGAGCTATTTAGTTCTTTTCCTCAAAAGGTAGTAGAGGAATTTACTGAAAACTTTGGCTCACTGATATCAACCCTGAAACCAATTGAAAATAAGGACAGAAGAATGACTAATATTTTCAGATATTTCCATTCAGATCTCAAGTAATTCCTGTTTTCACTTCCTTCTCTACTGCCCCACATCACTGAGGACTAGCTTAGTTTTAGATACCACCATTACTGTTTCTGACTGCTGGGCAAACTTTCCCTTCTAATAGCGGTTTAAAAAATATTGTGCTACTTGTAATCCCCAGTGCTTTTTCAAACCTTTACCTTCACTCATGTCAAAATCACACTGTGAAGTAACTTAGGTTGTCACCCTTAGGCCAGTATTTCAGGAATCACATTCCTTAACCATGCCTTTGACAAGAATAGTCCACTGATTATTTCCTATGTATGTATACATATATATGCACATATACAAATATTTACATATATACACAAATATTTTAAATATGGGTACATGTGCAAAAATGTGTGTTAAAATTGTGTATGTATATGTACACTTCTTTTTAGTCTTTCCCTTGTTGAGAGCTACTTTATCTAAGTGCTCTGACCTCTTTCTTTTTCTATGGAGAGCAGAAATTGCAGCCAGAAAGTACCCTGTCATAAATCTCATTTGAGTACTCAATTCTCCTCTGCAGAAGAGAGTAATACATAACTTGGAACTGAGCATCCTTAGGGACCCCTGACATTTTTAGCAGGAGCCAAATTTTGCTATATGACCTAGTAGTGTTCGGAAACACAGCCTCGGCATTCATTTTGCAGACAGATGTATATATTTTTAATATGAAGTTTCTTTGCTATTAAGATAGTATTCATAATTTTGCATCCAGTCGCTGATATTTTATGAGAACCTGTTGCATTTAAGGTAATGAAGTAATTTGGCAAGAGATGAATCCCCTTGCGTTCTAGCTAGTCTTCAGAGATTAGAAGGGCTAGGGGCGGCTGGACTTATCTCTTAATGGGTATGCCAGTTATGGCCGTAGCTATAGGCCTGACACCAGATGCACGAACAGCCCGTATGCTGTAGGTCTGGTTGCATTCAAGAGAAGCAGTCAGGTTCATGAATAGTACGGTTTATTCTTATGCAACATCTACAGATTCTTTGAGATTGCCTACGATAAATGCACAAACTGCAGGTTGGCTATATAGCACTACACACAAAAAAAAATGATTGCAATCACACACACTTAATTGCTGGGTAATCACTCGACATAGCCAAGGCCCCAAATCTTGCCAAAAGGCATCCCTTCTGGCGGGGGGGGGGGGGCGCGCAGGGGAGAGGATCACAAACCCATCAATCTATCCCTCCTATTTGGTATCGGATTATTGTCCCTCCGAGTTAGATACAAACTCAGGGTAGTATTTCTCTAAGTATGTATGTGGGTGGGACTGTGGTCAATCCATTGTTTCTTGAGTAATGACACAGCATGTTCCTTGGTGCAAGGTGTGTGCTGTTTTTGTGGGAAAAGAGGAAGCATGAGAGATAAGGTCTGCAGAGTACTGCAAAACAGTCCTTGAGAGACGGGGAAGGAAAAGCAGGAGATAAATCTGCATAGTCATGTCATATGTTCCTTGAGAAAAGTGGAAGAACAGGACCATGTGGCCTCCACCTCACTTCGCATTCCTCCTTGGTACCATGGCAACAAATCACTGGATCTCCATCCTGCCCTGTGTTTGTTCTGGGCACCATGTGTTAAGGAAATGTGTGTTTTGCAGATTTTTCGCTGTTTTGCTTTTCCCACACTTCCAACAGAACCATAAGCAAATATGATTAATTCTGAATAGCTTGTGCCCTGAGTAACTGTTACACTTTGTGATTGCTGTTAGGCTTTTTGCACCTTCTGATGCTCGTTTTTTTCATCTGTGATTCAAGATACATGTGATTCTTTGTAAGCATACCGGTCTATTTATTTCTTCTGAGCTTAATACTTATCTGTCCTGACAATATTTTTTACTATGCTAGAATGATATACAGGTGTTAACTCAAAAACAGTGCTAATACTGAGCAACTGTACTGATGTTTATATCAGTACAACTTCACTGAATCAAATAGATTTATAGTGGTTTACACAGCTGAGGTTCAGTTCTATTTTTATTGCAATTAAGTAATGATTAGCAAGAACTCATCTAGGAAATAATTCATGAATGTCAAGTTGGGAACAAAGCTGAAATGGAAGTTGTGTCTTTCACTACTAGTTTGAAAATGCCTGCATGTACTGCTCCAGTAATTTCAAAGCTTTGTTCTAATACATTTTTTTTATGACAGAGAAAGGTGCAAGTTAACTGTAGCCAAAAGATTTACTGTTATTATTATAGCAAAAGCTCAAAAATAAAAAGCTATCATTAAAAGGTATTGTTCCCCTTTATAAAACAGTCTGTTATGTAATTACTTTTTGAATTCTGTTAAAGGCTGAGAGCACAAGTCAAAACATGTCTCTACTTGTTCTTGGCCTGGGAGTTCATGATACCTGTTTCATATGAAGTGGGATCATTTCAAACTAAACACTACTGTGTCCAGCTCTGGGGCCCCCAGCATAAGAAGGACATGGACCTGCTCAAGTGGGTCCAGAGGAGGCCACGAAGATGATCAGGAGGCTGGAGCACCTCCCTTATGAGGACAGGCTGAGAGAGTTGCCGTTCAGCCTGGAAAAGAGAAGGCTCTGGGGAGACCTTATAGTGGCCTTCCAGTACTTGAAGGGGACCTACAGGAAAGATGGGGAGGGACTCTCTCACGGAATGTAGTATAGGATGAGGGGTAACAGTTTTAAACTGAAAGAGGGTAGATTTATATTAGATATGAGGAAGAAATTCTTTACTCTGAGGGTGGTGAGACACTGGAACTTGTTGCCCAAAGAAGTTGTCGATGCCCCTTCCCCGGGACTGTTGAAGGCCATGTTGCATGGAGCTTTGAGCAACCTGATCTAGTGGAAGGTGCCCCTGCCCATGGCAGGAGGGTGTGCTGGGTTTGTGTGTGCGGTGGGCTTTTTGGTAGTGGAGGAGGGGGCTACAGCGGTGGCTCCTGTGAGAAGCTTCTTGAAGCTCCCCCCGGCTCCAAGTCGCATCTGCCTCTGTCTGAGGCTGATCCAGTTAGCGACAGTGGCTGTGCCTTTGTGATAACATATTGAAGAAGGGGAACCTGGGAGGAGCAGGGAGAGTTGTGAGGAGGAGTTGCAAGGAGGACACCTAGGGAACACCAAGATCAGTGGAAGAAAGAAGGAGGAAGGTGGGGGAGGTGTGCCAGTGCAGAGACTCCCTTGGGTCCTGTGGTGAGAGGGCAGGCTGCCCCCCTGCCATCTGTGGAGGTCCATGGTGGAGCAGATGCCCGCCTGCAGCCTGTGGAGGACGCCACGCTGGAGCAGGTGGCTTCACCCAAAGAAGGCTGGGACTCTGTGGGAAGAATCCCCTGCTGTTGTAGTTCAACACTGGGAGGATTGCAACACACAGGAGTGACCCCTGCTGGAGCAGCTAGGGTAACTCTGTGGCTTGTGGGAGGGACTCATGTTGAAAAAAGGTTTACAGGACTGTGTCCCATGAGAGGGGAATCATGCTGGAGCAGAGGAAGCATGGAGGAGTACCCCTCTGCCCCAAGGAGGAAGAAGCGGTGGGACTGACTGCACCCCACCCCATTCCCTGCCCCCTGTGCCGCTGAGGGAAAGGGAGAGGAGGTAGAGATATCGGGAGCAAAGCTGAGCCTAGGAAGAAGGGAAGGGTGGGGGAAAGGTGTTTTTAAGATGTGGTAATGCTTCTCATGATCCTACTCTGTCTGTTACGTGTTGTTGTTAGCGTCTGAACTAAATTTATGTTCTTTTTTCTTCCCGTAATGAGTCTGTCTTTTTTCTGTGACTGTAACGGGTGGTTCATCCCTCTCTGTCTTTATCTTGATTCCTGAGCCTTTTGCTTTATTTTCTCCTTCCCAGTCCTGAGGGGGAATGAGTGAGTGAGCATCTGTGTGGTGCTCAGTTGCCCTCTGAGCTCAAACCACAACAGGGGGTTGGAATTAGATGATCCCTTCCAACTGAAACCATTCTACGATTCTATGATTCTGTGATTTGATTTTGCCCTTCAACTTGTGAATCCTCTGTTTAGAATAGACCAACAAATTGTGGAATGATGTAAATCAAAATTTTTGAATAATAAGTACTCAAATTGATAGTTGCCACAAAGAGTTTCTTAAGGAGTACAGAGGTGAAATAGATTTGAATTAATTGATTGCCAAATCATTCTGAATAGGGAACACATTTGGGAATATCAAACATTTCATGGACGACTGATAAACAGAGTAAAGAAACACATTCTAACAATTTGGATTGCTCTGAGCTGAAATTTTGAGCCATGAAAAATTTGTTTGGCATCCTTGTGGACAAAGTATCTTTTAAATAAGGATTTCTAATGTTTAGAAAAATAAAAGAATATGCTTGTCTAGGATACAAAACTAATATCATCACCCAGGCTTTTGTCTTAAAATAATATTTGCTAGCTTTTCTGTGGCAGTGCTTGTGGATCATTCATTGTGTACATTAACCATGTTTATATTTTACTTCTGTTTCACTTGCACTTTTTAACAGCCTGAAAATTTTTACTGGTATCTTGGACTTTCATTAGGAAATGTCTGAAGGCTACACTCTGATAGTCATAAATAAGAGGAGCCATATCATTGTGACCTTATCAGGCTGCTGTGGACAAATTTTCTTCTACCAGCAGTACTTGATAGTTTTAATCTTATGTCTTTTATATTACAATTTAACATATCTACTGGAAAAAGCAAAGCTGTCCTGAAATAAGGAATGTTCAACTAAATAAAAATTTCCTGTTATTGTATAGCATGTGTTTAAGGGTTAGCAAGATAATAATTGAGATACCCTGAACTGCCTTACGGGTACTCTTAAACATTTTTAAATTACTGGTATGCCTTTTACTCTAGAAACCAACCATCATATCTGCAGTAGAAATGAGACCTCATCACAGAGTTGTATGGTGATGGCTCAATAGAAGGAAATGCGTAAAACATGGCACAGGTCCTTGAATGGAAGGAAAAGTGTATGGAAATGAATGTTACCTGAGGTGTAGAGTTGCAAGAGCATATTCTCAAATTAGCAGTTTTGTTTTACTTGAATACTTGAAATAACCATGTAAGGTGGTTTTTTAGTTCATTTAAAAAAAAAAAAAAAGCCCACACATGTAAGACCATTTGTGGTGGTTTGACCTTGGCTAAATGCCAGGTACCCACCAAGTCGCTCTATCACTTCCCCCCCTTTCCCCTTTTTTTCTCCACAGGGCAAAGAGGGGAAAGAAAATAAGATAGGAAAAAAAACCAACCCTTGTGGGTAAAACAACAGCAGTTTTAATATAAGCAAAGTGAAACAAAGGTCCGCGTGCGGAAGCAAAAGAAAAGAAAACAGATTTATTCTCTACTTCCCATGAACAGGTGATGTCGGGCCTTCTCAGGAAGCAGGGCTCCGATACGTGTAGTGGTTGCCTCAGAGGACCAAGGGTGACCCCACCCCCTTCCTCCTTTCTCCCAGATTTATACTGAGCAGACGTCATATGGTCTGGAATATCCCTTTGGTCAGTTCAGGTTAGCTGTCCTGGTTGTGTCCCTTCCCAAGATCTTGCCCACCCCGTCCCACTGTGGGGGGCACATGTCGGAAAGAGCCTTGGTGCTGTGTAAGCACTACTCAGCAGTAGCCACAACACCAGTGTGCTATCAACACCCTGCCAGCTCCCAACATAAAACACAGCACCATGAGGGCTGCTATAGGGGAAAACCAATTCTGGCTCAGCCAGACCCGGTACACCATTTAAGCTAATTTAAAGCAAATAGTTGTAATGCATGAGTTTCTTTATGCTTGTAATTCACTATTTTTTCCACTAAATTCACCACAATCAAAATAATTTCTAAGCTCTCTTTTTCATCTTTTTTTTTTTTTTAATTATTATTTCTTCAAACAGCAAATAGTTTGGAGCCAGCACTGATTCTAGTAATACTGGTAACAGTCTTGATAACAAGTACCCATGTCAAGGACATCGATATTTCATATTTAATTCCATAAGAAGCATGGCCGCATCTAAAACACATTTCCTTTATGCAACATCACCTTTTCCACC